>NC_143582.1:146558640-147183258 GCF_048544385.1 Mastigoproctus giganteus
TTTGTCATAAATAACGTTTCTTTCTTTTGAGTCTACTGTTATGAAAATATTATTCAAATTAAACGAGGAAAAATTTGTACGTAATTATACTATAAAAGCCAGATTTCTCTTGTTGTGATTCAGTGTGGTAAATACGCAGTTGAATATTGTTTTTATACGCCTAATTAAATATTTTACATTCTACCAAAAATATAACTTTTAACGATTTAATAACACGCGATCAATTAACTCGTAATAAAACTAAAAGCTAAATAATCAGCCCACGTTCTGTCGTTGGGTTTAGATTCAGAAGGTGCTGAATCTACGAAGCGGTTTATAAACCTCAAAGTGTAGGGGAGGATTTAAAACTGTTGGAGGGAACAAGAATTGTTCCTTCTATTATGTAAATTTTTAATGCAAGAGCGTTAACTGTTCTTGAAGAGAAAAATATTTATTAATCTCTCTATAAGCAATGCGGACAGCATATGATAACAATTGTAAAAACCAGAAGTAATTAAATCCATGAAATATAGAAATGGTACTAAGACCACGTATACAGACACGCAATTTATAAACACTGCACGTATAGTGTTTATAACAAGGGGGGGAACCATGTAACCCTTGCTTGGGACTGACTAATTCAGCCTGCCCAGAGTGACACACCCCTCATATAAATCAGAGGAAAAAAGTGCCACGTGCACAAAGACGAGTGTGTTAAACGCCAGTATCTTGGGTTTGAGACTGCGTGTATTCTTCATTTGGTTTGCTGGATGAAAAATCCGAATTTCTTGAATAAAAGGTGAAATAAAATAAATATAGGGAACCCGCAACAACTCCATGGAATATTATTGCTTCTGAAATCGAAGTTTGTCTTCGAAGTAAAGCGCTATGATAATTAAAATTCATCGCTATGATAATTAAAATGCATAAAGCGCTTATTAACTCCACGGTTTAAACCGGGCCGCTAGTTTAGTAACAACTAGATTCCTAATAAATGAATTGTATGTGGGGACCCTTTTAAAAAGAATTTGTCGCGCTGTCCAAGATTTAATTAAATCAGAGTAGTGGAAATTTGGCAATTTGTTTTTCATAAAATTTCGAGATATCTCTATAAATAATGAAAGTAGTATTTTTCCCCGAAAATTCATTTTCAGGACAAAATACTCATGTTCTGTTCGTCCCTGGGAAGGTTTTAGGATCAACTGCGATTCAACAACGTTCTCTGTTAAAGTCTTCCCCCACAACGGAGATCTATGTTGCTTTCGGATGTTCGTTCATTAGTTGAGAAGAAAAAAAAAATCAGATCGACACCAAATTTCCAGGTATATTTCGTGGGCCCCTGGAAAGCTTTAGAAACCAATTACGATTCCACCTTCCCTCCCACAGGAACCTCTATACAGATATAAAAATGAAAGTATGTTTCGGCATTACTCTAGAAAAAAAAAAATCGATCGACACTAAATATGCAGCAGATGTTCTGGAGCGATTTCAGATCCAATTCCGATTCCAGTGTCAAAGTTCTGCCCCCCCCCCCATATAAACATTGTGATAAATTTAGACAAGCAGCTCTGATCCATTTCAAAATAATGGAATATTTTTAGAATATTCTTCTGGACCTTTATACTAAATATAATATCAGTAAGTTAACCCATATACCCTGTGAACCCCTACTAAATAAAATAAAAAAATAATAATAAAACCCAGTAAGTCTTGGATCAAACGAGGTACAGTTCGTAAACGCTTCTTGAATATATACTAAGTGACCACTGAATTATGACCACCTGCCTAATACTTCGTATGTCCTATTTTTGCTCTCAGTACAGCAGTTATCCAACGGGGCATTGATTCAACAAGATGTCGGAAGCGTTTGGGACATATGGCCAACCAAGCTGTGCATAATGCGCCCAGCAATGGAGGTGATTGGTGTATCCAGACACCTGATATGCCTTTCCATAGTGTCCCACAAGTGCTCTATGGGATTGGTATCGGGGGACTTCGATATGCTGGAAGTCAGAACTGTGTTCCTCAAACCATTCCTGCACAACGATTGTCCAATGGCTCGGCGTATTGTCATCTTGGAAGACACCATCTCCATTCAGGAAAAAGTGTAAGATAGCGGGTTGTACACAGTCAGCAAGCAGAGACCACTGATACGTCGTTCCACATGCACCAGGGGTCTAAGTTCCTGCCAGTGAAACATGCCCCCACCATACAACCACCTCCACCGGCTTCCACTTTTGATACCATGCATGACGGATCAAGAGCCTCATGTTGTTGACGCCAAATCCGTACACGGCTTTGGTTGGTTGGTTTTGATTTTATTGGCGCACTAGCTACTAAGGCTATAATGCGCCAAGACCATCCGTACACGGCGTGGAGTAAATAACGTGACTCATCCGACCAACACACCTTCTTCCAGACTTCTAACGTCCAACTTCATGTTCCTTGCACCAGGCGAGTCTTTATCTTAGGAGAGGATGCCGTAGGGTCGTCTGCTGGTATAGCCCATACATACGAGCGTGCAACGCATGGTCATGCCAGATATTGTTCCGGGTTGGCCCGTGTTGTATTGGGTAGTCAACCCTTCAACAGTGCTTCGCCTGTACGAGTCGTCGGACCCAGCGCTCACCTCTAACATCAACCTTTCGCTGGCCTTTTCAGTTTTGCCGTCGGGTCGTTGTTTAACCATTTTGACACCAGTCCTCGTACACTTTAACAACGGCGGCTCTCGAACACCCCACCAGTTCAGCCGTTTGGGAAAACTGAATGCGGGGCACTAGCTCGTCGAGCACCCACAATCTGTCCTTCATCAAAGCCCGATAAATCCTTCCTTTTATCCATCACGCTCGGAATTTTACTACCTACTGAACCACTGACACCTTATTTATGCTAGGTAGGTCGACTAACTGCGCACTCTCGTACCTCACGTGGTCAACGGGTCGCATTCAGTTTTCTTAGAGGTGGTCATAATTCAGTGATCACTCAGTGTAATACAGTAGCGCTTTAGGCACGTTACTTCATAATCGAACTTGCCTAAATGGCCGCCGTAGCCTAGTGGTCAGGTGCGCGGGTGCATAAGTACACATGCCTTGAGTGACCGGGGTTCAAACCCGTGACTACTGAATACGGTCCTGTTTCTTGTATTCTATCTATCTTGTGAACTCCTCTGACCGTTTGGTCGTCCCGGAGTATAAACAGAAAATTTATTTATTTTTTTTTAAAATGTAACGCAAAGCTTACATTTCTTAACAAATGTTTTAATGCGATGTCTGTACCTATCACTGTATGCCAGGCTTTTCCAGAGATGGTGTGGAAGGATAACAATCGTAACCACCATTACATCTCAAGAGTTGTGAGGACGAAATGATGGTAAATGTATCAATCCTGGAGAAAGTGAGGGTTTATATTGAACAATAAGACTAAAGTGGCACCACTGATGGTGAAGTCACTCTAGACCCTCACACCATCAACAAATCTGTCTCTTGCTCTAATATTGGAGAGATTGTAATGGTTTCCTGATCATCTCTAGAATCTGCAAGTTGAAATAAGTACATTCAGTACCTTCCAGTAGGCTACTTTTGTTAAGCCTTTGCACCACTGTATTCATCGAAATCATTATTCCGAGGCCGCGTACGGCTTAAAAAACAGATGCATGATGCCACCTCACAACGTTGCTTATTAGAGTACGATATCTATCTTTAATCGAGGTAAATTCTGGAACTCCTTATTCTGATCCCTTACCAGTCGTTTTCAGGTGTTTAAATGTTTTCAAAGGTCGACAATACATTTTTCGACCCATTTAACCATTTTGTCACTGAACAGTTGACAAAAGAGTTAAATGGGACAAAATTAATCATCCTGGAACTCTATCGCATGAAGTTTGTAAAGAATGATAGATTACCATTTCCAGATGAAATCGTGGATTGGTGTCCTTATGAAGCGAGAGCCTTAAAACAATGTGGTTTGGTACACATTTACTTGCATGTTGATTTGGGTTAAATTGTTTTAACCTTTCAAGATACAGAGAAATCCTCTACTTCTTAGTCAGCTGACGGGTCTCGAACCCAGACTTTACGCATGCAGACGTGCAATGGTTACTCAACCGTCACAGAAAATAAGAATTTGCGAGTGAAATTACATATAAGATGCAGCAATAACGTATTTATTTATTGGGATGTTATTGATGATTTATTGATTAACCGAGAACTGAAAACACACACAAATCTGATCTGAAGACTGTGTAATGCTTGAATCTGACATGTCTGCTAATGCCAACACACTTTCAAACTTATTCCTGCTTTGCATACATCTCGCTCGAATCGTTCACTACGTGCTAACTTACTCGCTACAATCTGTATTGTACGGTTTGATGGAGGCTGTATTCGAAACGCATTGTCTGCTAATACAGGTATGAACCTTCCCTGGCGTGCTGACACAACATAGGTAAGGCATTGTTGTCCAGGACGTCTAGATAGACTTCGGCATTCATGGTTTAGTCCAAAACGACCAATGGTCCCGGGCTAAACCATGAAAAGTAGCCCCAAACCATCATGCTGCCTTCACTAGACACGACCGTCAGACTGTGAGACCATGAAGGGTGACTCGTCACTCCAAAGCACAGCTTTCCGTTGGTCCAAGAATTGTGAGCCTTATACCAAGCTAGACGGCGTCTGGCATTAATCGGAGTGATTAGTGGCTTGTGGACTGCTACACAACTGTGGTAACGCTTATCATGCAACGTCCAGCACATTGCTGAATGAGTCCAATCATTTCGCCGAGGCTCTGTCTTCCAACGGGCAATTGTTTATAAGGTTCTCCTGTCACGTTCAGTCAGCTTTGGTTGAGGTTTTCGGTCGTTTTGCGATGGTTTCAGCACCAGTCCGTTTCCATTTGCCGATCACATCACCAATCGTCGACCTAAGGATTTTCAGAACCGTTAAAATGTCACGTACAGACCGATTGCTTATGTCGCACACCATTATCATTCCGGCTGGAAGTCTGTTAACTTCGTCGATCACGGCATTTTGCATTCACAATCGTGCTACTGTGAATGGTAGGACGTCACCAATTATTAAGGGAACGAAGGGATGTCTGAATATTAATGACATGGTAGTGAGATAACCTATGTGGTACGTATGAAAAAAAAAAATAATAACTGCTAGATTTCTATTAGTCTGATTTTAGTGACATTTGGAAAGGCTCGATAGAGCAAAATATAAAATTTGACAAAAATCCAACCACTGGAAGTCGAGTTATTACATGCTGACCGACAGACAGACAGATGGGCAGACATGGTGAAGACAAATAAGCGTATACACGCTTAATAAACGGTATTTTGCGGTGCATTAATAGAACAAAACAGATGTATAGGTAGTTCTTTAATGTCATTAACTGATATGATGTGATTGGCCGACCTTCGCCAAGAGTTGCTTGGTATTGCACAACTTTAAATAAAACGCACTGCTCCAGTAAAAAAAAAAAAAAAAATATTGCCGTATTATTTAAATTTTTTGTCACTGCCCAGACTTGAGTTTCGACTCTGTTTGGAGGCTGCTCGGTGAGCAGGTAGGCAATGTGAAGACTAGCAAGCCAGTGACAAGAAGTATCCATAATATATGAGATGGTTCTTTATTTTTTGTTGGCTCGACGGTTAAAACGGTAATGAGACACTAGCATTGGGCCTCATTTTAAACTATTTTTGAAAGAATAAAAACAACAATAAAAAGACCAAATATTATTTGAAAAGACGCGATACTGATTTAAGACGACCGCACTTTACAGGTTAATGCTATTGTTAATCGCATCCATCAATGCCAAGTTATTCTATATTTCATAACTGGTATACTTGTATAAAGATTAATATACGTCTCAAGTCCAGATCTTATAATTAATGGATTTTTGAAATGTTGCCTACTTTCTAATGAAGCTTTATAACTGGTTTAGATCAGCCGCTTGGAATATCAAATAATGCGTGTTAAAAGTGGAATGGGATGTCCCGTACTTGCTGACCTGGTGCTTCTGACAATCGTCAAAGGAATCTTTTCTAAGGGGAGGCGTCGCGAGTCTTTTCTTATAAAATGGGGACGATATGCTATAAATTGGTCGTGGGAGGAAGAGGATCGAAGAAGAAGGGGGATTTTCAGGAGGATCGCGGGACGAAGGAGTTTGAGAGTCACTCCCAGACAAACTACTAATGCCACAGCAGCCTAGACAAACTACCAGACAAAAATATAAAAACAAAACTAGACAACCAGCGGTAAAAAAACCTAATAACTAATTTTTCACTGATGTTGAAAGGACCTTGAGGCCAAAAACATAAATATTATTTGTACTAAATTAAAATTGCGTTTTAACACATACAACATATTTGAATTTAATAAATTACAGTTTTATATTAGCGTTAAGCTTTTAACTTGAATAGCTTAGTTGGTTAATCACAGGTTATTAAGATTTTTTCAAAAGGGTGGTGTTTTCATTCAACTGTAAATTTATGTTTTATGCAAACAGTGATGCCTTGTTATTACCTACTCCATCACTACAATAGCAGGAAAGCCAACAATACATTCCTATCTAGTTTTGAAAGTCTTATGTATATATAAGACTTTGATGATGACTTTGATGCAAGACTTTGCTTCATTCCTTCTTTCAAGCAAACTCCACTAATGAAGAGGATCATCTTGGTCTTGTCCATAATTTTGTGTTCGAATTCATTCCAAAGATGCTCAGTTGAGTTGGGTTTAGGTGCTCTGTGCTACCGTGTTCCGGTGTTATTCTCTTCAAACCACGCATTCGCAATCCTTGCTTGGCGACATGGAGCATTGGATGGTGTAAAGTCCACTTTACACCATCCAATTATTGCCACAATGCAGGAGACAAAGAAAATTGTAATTAGCGTCAATGTGCGATGTAGCATTCATGGTTCAATGCACTGTGACTAGTGGACCTAGTCCGTATCACAAGAAACAGCCCCAGGCTGCGACATCTTCCCCCCCCCCTTCTTCCAGTTTCACAACTGGGACAACACACTCAGGCATTAGAGTTCTCAGGGAATCCTCCATACCCAAACAAGAGTAACATCACTCATCGCTGTACAGTCCATGCCAACGACGTACATTTGTGGGCTGCAGTTCTTTCAAGAAAATTCACAGCGTGCAGATCTCTCTCTCTCTCTCTCTCTCTCTCTCTCCATATTGTGAAAGAAAATATAAATAAATATTAGTATTAACGGCCCCAGGCTCATAGCCGTAAGTGTATTATTGTTCATGGGCCAATTTCCATGTGTGCTGGCTAAAAATCCTGGAATAACTCACGGGGAACTCCTACATCTCCCCCACCCCGAGATCAGCTAATTACAGTTTCAAATAGAGAAGACTTTCGAAATTCCTTCAGTCCTCCAGAGCTCTTCACATGAGTGGCAGACGGTGACTAGAGAGTAGAAACACTCACCTCCACGTTTGTCTGTACTCTGATTCTCTAGGGCAGGTCTCGCCAATGATTATTTTATGGACCGCGAGCGATACGAACCCAAGTCAATAATTTATAAAAAAAAAAAAAATAATTATATCCTGTTTGTAATTATTTTTTGTAAATTCCCTTACTTTGAAATGTGACATTAAAAAAAAAAACCAAATAAATAAAATAAATGATCATACTTTATGAATCTTATGTATTGAATACACCTTCCTTCGTGTTCTGCAATAATAAGTGTTCTAGGTCATAAGTTTTCAAACTGGATCTGTTATCGATAAAAGAAAAAAAAAAAAAAAAAAAAAGAAAACCTGGGCTGTTGTTTTTGAGCTACATTAATAATATTTTAATATGAATTAAAAAATATCCAAGATTCAGAAATGCCAAAATTGGATTTTAAAAGCGCATTTCGCGAATAGATCCAAAAGGTTCTGTAAATATTCCGTTAATTTTTTGTCATTGATTTTTTTTTTTTTTTTAATCTGTACACATGTATTATTGACCCACTGTACACTGAAAGGCCGAAATTCATGGGATGCCTGCGCAACACGACGCTGTCACCCATCTCGCTAGTAGACGAACTCACCGCTTGGCAGTTATATAGGTACGCTGCATCACTGCATTCACGTAGACGGTAGGCGCCTCCGTAGCCAGGTGGGAAGGAGCAGCAGTGCGTAGCACACGCTTCTTGATTAGACCGGGGTTCGAGCCCGTCACCACCAAATACGGAGGATGCGGAAAGGTCAGGAAATGACCACCGCATATCCCGGAGCAAGATGGCCTTAGTTGCTAATGCTCCTAAAAAAAAAAACCAAAAACCAAATAACGTAGACGGTAATTCGATGTCAGTATGGATAAACGTCGTGAGTTAACTGACTTTGAACAAGAGATGATAGTGAGTGCCCGACGCATGGGTCACTCTATTGCGAAATTGTACAGAAATTGCACTATCCCCGTTCGACAGTATCAAGGGTGCATCGGGAATGCGCCATTTCCGGAATAACATCTCATCGTGGACAGCATTGTGGGCAGAGAAAGGTGGTGGATGAACGTGGCCGACGACGTCTGTCTCGCATTGTTTCAGCCAACCGGAGAGCGACAGTGGACCAAATCACCGCCGACTTCAACGAGGAAGGTGCCAGAAACGTCTCCACCAAGACCATCAGGCAATCATTAGCCGCAATAGGTTATAGGAGCCACCGACCCACCAAAGTTCCATTGCTAACACCACAACACACGACGCTAAGTTTCAACTGGGCGAAAGAACATCGGCACTAGACCTTGGATGATTGGAGACGGGTCTCCTGGTCCGATGAGTCCTGTTTCCAGTTATTTAGAGCCGACGGGAGGGTGCGGTCTGGGGCGTGTTCAACTGGCACATGTTGGGACCTCTGGTACGTCTAGACGCATCTCTGAACGATCCAGGTTACGTGTCCATTCTTGCAGACCATCTGCATCCCTTCATGGTCATCGTGCACCCACAGGGCAATGGACTCTTCCAGCAGGACAATGCGCCTCCTCACAGAGCCGTGGTGACTAGAACGTGGTTCGAAGAGCATTCCAAAGATTTTACCAAAATGGAATGGCCTCCCCGTTCACTGAACGTGAACCCTGTGGAGCATCTTTGGGATGCTGTGGAAAGGTCCGTTCGAACTTTAGATCCTCCACCCAGGAATGCGACGGAATTATGGACAGCGGTGCAGCAAGCATAGATGGAAATACCTCTAGAACGCTTTCGTAAACTAGTGGACTCAATGCCTCGCCGTGTGATTGCCTCTACCCGTTACTAAGTAGGTATCCCATGATTTCTGTCTACTCAGTGTACATACAATATATATATGTATCATATCAGTGTGTATATATATATATATATATATAGTATTTTTGTGCTATATTTAACCAATCGGAAGGCCAGTGCAGAAACAAAAAAGGTTAATGATAGATAGTCTTAAGAAATTAGCATAAAAATATATATAAGTATCCGGAAGTACTGGAATGAATGTAGATGGCTGCTATTATATACAGTAGAAAGTAAAGGACAGGGGTAAGTTACTACTGCACTAAAATAGTAGGAGCTAGTGGCTGGAGGTACTCCAGCAACCTCGGGACAAGATCCTGAAGGGTCTTGGAATTTTCTGGATTTCGGCTAGTTATATAACAATTATAACAAAACAATTTTTTCTACAATGGCGTCTTTATGCATTTTGAACGAAGACACTCGTCTGCACACTTTATTTATTTATTTATTTTTAAAACGGCATACGGATAAAAGCTGATGTGCTGATTTTGTTTATAAACGGCAATCTAAAGGTTCTAAAACATTCATTGAACAATAAACGTGTTCAACGAATCAAGTCCAATACTGTATCTTTGTTAGTAATCCATCGGCTATTATCAATAGCTAATTATGTTAACGAAAGAGAGATTCCATAACCTAACAAACTTTGGAATTTCGTTGGAGAGCGGTAGAAATTTTTATGGCTTTGAGGTAAAATCTTCACCGTGTACAATCAACTCTAAACGTGCCCTGCTTTGGCGAATGGCCAAACCGAGAACTAAGCCCTCCGTAACAGTATAGTGGTTTCGCCACTTGTCACTCGTTTGGAGAGGTAGTTCTAATCTTGTCGGAGACTGGAGGAATTCTTAAAGGCTCTTCGATCCCGGCTATAGTTAGCCGGTAATGATCTGTGCATTCAGGTGGAGGGAGTAGGTTGGAAGTTTAAGAGAGGTAGAGGTTTTCCACTCGAGTTATTTCTGGGTTTTCAGGCTACAAATCATGTAAATTGGCCCGTCAACACACACTTGTATAGACATAAATACACAGGATCAATAACATGGCCTAAGATGTTGATGCGCAGTAAAACCAACAACAGAGAGAACTAAATTTGCCAAATCTTGGGTGGTTTGTCATTGGCCCATTTCCCCAAACATAGCAGGAAAATGGATGATGCCAGATTTCGACTGTATATGGTTTAAAAAGAATAATACAGAATATAAATAGAATAATGGCTTGTCCTATTGTAGAAATAATCTGTTTAATAAAGAAGGAGTTTATTTGAATAGGGGATGTACAAGGATCGTTTCTAACGTCACAGAGAAGACCTGAAATGTTGTTCTGATGTATAAACAGTAACTTGGAAAATAGCAGGCGTAATACAGTGCCTGGTATTGCGAGTAAACGGAGGATCATTTCCTGTGAGCAGAAACAGATGAGAGAGGTGAGCATGGCCTATCCGGATTCTGGCTAGGATTACTTCTTCTTTTCTATTTTAAGGAAGCTAAAAGTCCATAATTGTTGTTCAGGTTTCAGTTGAAATAGCTTGTTGTGTGTTTGCTTTTTCCACAAAAGTGTCCATTATTCCATAAATATTTTCTGTATATTGCATTTAAAATCTGCATATGGGACCATATCATTTGTTCAGGTTATGCTGGATGGATGTTTTGCAACAAAATCAGCGCAATCATTTCTTGGAATACCACTGTGACCTGGGGTCCAAGCGAAGACAACGTGCTGATGTTCATGAAGACGTATCAGCTCATGTTTTGTGAGCTTTAACAAACGATTGCAACGTGAGGAGTTTTTGAGAGTTAAGAGATCACTCTTGGAATCTGTATATACCACACTTTTATTGATTGACAGGAGTGAAATATTTTCCAGGGCAAGCTTAATGGCATGGAGCTCACCAGTATAACTGCTGCATTCGGCTGGAAGTGAAACAGAAACAGTTGTATTATGGAAGACAGTAGCTGCGCAAACTTTATTGCCAGACTTTGGACCATCAACGTAGATCTTAGAAAAGTGAAAGTAATTTTGTGTATGAACAAAATGCAATTGTTGGATATTAATATCTGACATAGCACCTTTTCCCCATTGCTCAAAGTAATCATCACAAGAAGTGAAGGTAATCTGGGAGGTGGGGAGTGATCCGAATTTCTTATATCACTGATGATATTATGAAAGTGGAAATTCCAGCATTCTGATAGGTTCTGCAACCGGTAGGTCAAGTTGTTCTGGGTTTGTTTCAAAGTGGGCTGTCCATCGTGGATTATAGAGTAGTGGCCAAATAGGATGGGTGGGGAGACTTTTAATTTTAGCTGAACAGTTCATCAGTAGCTTCAACATACAGTCTTTGAATTGGGGATGATCTGTATGCACCAAGGGCAATCCTAAGAGCAGAATTTTGAATGGGGAAAAGACGTACTAAGGTGATCTCCCTAGCAGAGTCGTAAACAGGTGCTCCACAGTCTAACCGAGATCTAATTAGAGATCATCCCATCGTGGCACATCCCACGATGTACTAGAGATGACTCGGAGTATATTCATTTTATTAACACAAGTAGTTCGTAGAGTTTGGCATGTTCTTGGAAGTTAGCTTCTTATCAAAAATTAGCCATAGGAGACGAATACTCTTCATGATTGAAAGAGGGTGATTGTCCAAATGTAAGTCGGGTTCAGGATGCATTTTGCGCTTGTTACAGAAATGCATGACTGTAGATTTGTGGTTTGATTGTATCCATTCTGCGTCATCCATAGTTCAATACTATTTGTTGATATTTGTAATTGCCTCTCAATATAGCTAATATTCTGGAAATGAGAGGATAAGGAAAGGTTATCAGCATAGAGATATGAATCGACAGTGTTTGGAATGCTGTTTGTGATATTGTTTATTCGTATTGCGAATAACTGGCGTTAAGAACAGAATCTTATGGGACTCCTTCTTCTTGTATGAAT
The DNA here is from genome assembly GCF_048544385.1 of Mastigoproctus giganteus. Taxonomy (NCBI): domain Eukaryota; kingdom Metazoa; phylum Arthropoda; class Arachnida; order Uropygi; family Thelyphonidae; genus Mastigoproctus; species Mastigoproctus giganteus. The sequence goes on from NC_143582.1 coordinate 146,570,819, forward strand.
CTTTGAGACAAAGCCTGCCAGTATCGAACTTGAAAAGATCTGTGGTGAAGGAAGTTTTGAATAAAATATGGTAAATGTCCTCTCATATCAATAGAATGGAGATCCCTTAGGATGCCGTAGCGCCACGTTGAATTAAAGGCTTTCTCGATAGAGACATACCATGACGAAATGATTTCTGATGATTGCATTTCTTATATTTTAATTGAGAGATTACAATGAGATTTAAGGAAGATCCATTATTCCAAAAGCCAAACTGATTATAATTGATTATGTTTCGAGACTCAAGGTACCAGGTGAGTCAACGGTGGATAATTTTTTCCAAAGTTTTACTCAAGCAGCTGGTTAGAGATATTGGTCTACAGTTGCTAGGTGTAGAATGATCTTTTCCTGGTTTAAGGATAGCTATTACATAGACATGTTGCCAGGGACTGGGGAACGTATGTTCGGAAAAGATCCAATTATAAAAATTCAGTAGTTAGGAAAAAGATTTCTGGTATAGATGTTTAAGCATTACATAGTAAAGTTTTTCAGGGCCCAGCTGATTCTAGAAGTATTTATAGATTCTTTCAGTTCAGATAATGTGAGTGGTTGGTCATAGGGTAAAGGACTGATAGCTTTGAAGCTTAGTTTGGATTTCTCAGCTTCGGCTTTAAATTTTTGAAATGATATCTTATATGCGATTGAGTCAGACAATTAAGAGAACACAGTTCCTAACGCATTTGCAATCTCTGCAGGAGTAGAGATCTCTTTTCCATTCCAACTGTTATTAGGTCTAGGTTATGTTCTGTAGTCGATTTTCAGTTTGCTGGACGAAAAACCCGTGTTTCCGGAAGAAAAAACCACGCTACCCTCTCCTGAGACCGACTAACTCAGCCACATTGTGAAAAAGGTCCATAAAAATCCCTCTCGTCTTCGATGGGACTCGAACCCAGGTCTTTTCCACCCAGTATGGAGACCATTCCAGCCAAGAATAGGTAACGTAAGATATTTGCACTTTAGTTTCCTTATTATTTTTTTTCCCCAGGTGATTCCGGTATCAGTACCTTTGTTGATTGATGAAGCGAATTGTATCTGAGTCCTCTTTAGCATTTCGCCGGTCTCTCAAAATTAATAAGGTTTGTAGTAGTGAGCTATTTGCAGAATAAGTTCCATGCTGCATTTTTTGTTTTTTCTCTTTTCACCCTGTTACAGTGTTCGTTCCACCTTGGTATATTTTGTCCGGCTGCTTTCCCAACTCTCAACAGCGGATAGCGATCGCTGTTGAGAGTTGGGAAAGGATAGGAAAGCAGATTGAAAGATCTATTGCAGAGGTTGACCCGGTAGGAAAATGGATGTAAGTGCGTAAACCAGTATTCAGTCGTGTTACATTCTGTCTGGTAGCATTTCAATGAGCTCTCCGCGTGCATCTCAGACGGGAGAAAGCCATAATGGGTGATGGCGTTCTCCAAATAAGCATATCGGGGACAGTAATTGCAAAACAAGGTGTTCCAGTTCATGAATGAACTGGAAAACCAGTTTCACCCAATCATACATGGCTGATTGGGTATAAGATAAATCGAAACGAGCGTTAAAGTAATGCCAATCATTATACGTGCCGCAACGGCTTCTAAAGAGGTTTGGAAAGCAATTCGCTGACAAGGAACTCTTGCGTCTATAAATGTGGCTACTCCTTCATGAGCACTATTTGTAAGGGACCTGTCTTGCCGAAACAGGATATAGTATTTAACTGAAGCGGATACCGACCGGATGATGTCGATTGATTAATTCGTTGATGTCATCTATGTTGCTGCGAAAACTTCTGCAATTGGAATTGCAGAGGCTTTCGCAGCAATGAAAGGTATGCTTCAGCATATATACGTTTCGGCATATTTGATAGCAGATGTTTTGTTGCTTCTGGGTATGGGACTTTGTTCTCTACTTTGTATTCTGATTTTTTTTTCTCCAGCTTCCATTGCTCACAGGATTTAGAAAAGCCTGGATGGTTGCCTTTACAGTTTGGACATCGTGATGATTCTGCATTGTAATCAGTACGAATGTGTTTTTTTCGATTGACAGTTTGAGCACACTGAATCTCCTAGGCAGACATTTTGGGAATGCCGAAACTTTTGACATTTGTAGCACCGTATAGGGTTCGGTATATAGGGACGGATGTGGCAGTTTATCCGGCTTTTACTGATGAAGGAGGTTCGGTGTAAAGAAAGTAACAATGATGCTACAGTAGGAACAAATTCTCGTTCTTTCTTGTACATTATTCGCTTTGCTTGAGTAACTTTCTGGTCCTGTAGTTCTTGAGCAATCTCCTCCTCCTTCGAGACGTTTTAAAGGTCCCATTCGAAAATGACACCTTTGAAGATACCGTGCTAGGAACCCCACTAAATGACATAATTTTCAGGAGAGACTCAATGTCTGGTGTTGAGGGTTTCGAGTAATAAGTCGCCTGATTTGAGTCTTAGTATAATTTTAGGTGATCCGACTACAGTATCTAAGCATTTTTAAATATGGAAAGGTAACAGTGCACCTAGTGATTGATTTGTTAGTGAATGCAGTATAAGAAAAGTTGGAAATTCCGTTTGAGATATCTGTTTTCATCCTCCTTCGGGTTGGATTGTCACAATCGGGTTTTTGAGATCCATAGGTGGATTTGCAGGCTTTAGCAGAGGGAATTTTCATTTTCGACGATTGTTCCTTTTAGCCCTGGAAGTATAACTTTTCCTTCCAGGTTTCCGGCCCCTCCAGGGAAACACTGGTCTAGAAAGCTACTTTCTAATTCAGCTTGTGGGACGATACAGGGTGTATCAATATTTTTTACCTGGTCATTACTAAAGGTTTATCTGATATTAAAACTCTTCAAGTTAAAAAGCCGCTAATTGGCACTCAATGCCTTCTTGGTATGGGAAGTACTTATGAAAATCACAGTCACTAAGAGCAAGGAAATATTTCATTCAGAAAATAATTCTAGATGCTACACATCATTTCATACCTTTAAAAAGATATGTCACAAGGTGAAAGCTAAAGTGGGTGACTAAAGAATTCATTAAATTGGTATCAGATGGTTGCTTGTGATATGTTCAGATTATCAAAATATCCTGTTCAATATGGAATGCACAAAGAGGTTATCAATCAGGTTATTCACGGAGTGAGAAAGAAAGAGGTAGATTATTAAAAGAATTTGGCAAGGGGTCAAGACAGAAAATGAAGAATTCTTTGTATGTTTGAACACTAAAAGGAAAGGAATGGATGGTGAGTTGAACGAGTTCTTTACTTCTATATTTATAGAAGAGTGCAGTTTTCAAGGGGGGGGGGGCAGACTAACAATCAATAATTATTCATCATTAAACGAATTTATGATAAGCGAAAATACTCTAGAAGAGAAATTATCAGGCTTAAAAGTCCAGAAGGTTCAAGGAGCTGGTCGGTATCTATCCGGGTATATTCAAAAGCGGCCAAGGTGATCAGTAAATTTTCTATTTATAGTACGGGTGTTTAGTGATCACCTTGGTTGCTTGATATTTTTATATTTTCTTAGAAGAAATCCTTATAAAACTAATAATGTATATCGATTTTAATAGCGAGTACTGAAATATTAAAGCCGTTTTGATGCTTGGCATTGATATGTGGAACACAAAAACATGAATCTGAAAGCGATATGAGTCAATTTTACAAATAAATAAACTTCTGGTTATATACCATGGATGGCCTAGCCCAGAAGATCTTAAATTTCATTGCAAATGATTTACCAGTGCAACAGACAGTGCGCTTTTTATGGCATTATATGGGCTGGATCTCGGACTATGCAAATTTTCGTATTGGCAAATTTGCATAGTCCCAGATCCAGCCATAACCAATGGAGACCTCTTCTAAAGGAAGTTCTTGTTTATAATCCTGCACGAACACCAGGTCAGTGGAGTTTACAATAAATTGTCAATACAAATGTTAATCGTATTTAACAGTCACGGGCTTGAACCCCAGTCCACTCAAAGAGCGCGTGCTACTGCACCTCTGCCCTGACCACTTAGCTACGTCAAGCATAAAGTTCATGTTGTCGTTTGGTTTTTAGGGGCATTGGCACTAAGATCATGTTGCTCAGTGTATATTGTCTGTAAATTGCATGTGTTCTGAGGTCGATTTTCTGTTTGCTGAACAAAACATTCGAGTTCCGGGAGGAAAAAAACCATGCTATCTTCGACTGAAACCGACTAACTCAGCTCCGCTGTGAAAAAGACCCGTCATCCTCGAAGGGATTCAAACTCAGGTCTTTTCCGCCCGGTGTAGGAAGGACGGACGGCGATCCTACCAACTGTGCTACTCACGAGGGCCATTCGAATTCTCCGATCTCAGAGCCAATTCCTTTTTATAACGAAAAAGGACAATTTATTAATTTTTAAAGGCGGTAAGGGCCTTTACAACTACCCTGTATATAGGCAACTTTTTCAAATACATCTCTCTCTCTCTCTCTCTCTCTCTCTCTCTCTCTCTCTCTCTCTCACGCACACACACACTTCCTCCATCTTTCCCCGTCTCGGAAACACGTGATGACTCGGCTGATGAGTCAGCTGTCATCTCTTATATCTCCACTGATGAGGCTGGTAACAGCCAGTTGAAAACAGTCCTTTGGAGTAGATATCGCTGTAATGGTTGTAGACGTTAAGCTGCACGAATTCAGTTTACGGAAGTTCAATAAATAGTTATCTATTTGCATTCTTATTCTACTAACTATAACATAATTAAAACGTGTCCAGAATTTCTCTTTCATCCTAACTATTCCGGTTAACAAAACTGCGTCTAAGCTATATAGTTTAAATAAACTGAAAGTATTAAGTTCAGTAGTACGAAGCAGCCGCATTAGGAAAGATAGAAACTTTCAAATGATAAGGCTTTTTGGAGGAAACCAACGCTATCTTCGAGTTTAGTCTGTCTTATTGGCCAGCTTAAGCTCCTCCTCTTCATATCTACCAATCACAGGGGACTTCGATCCTCAACGCTAACCCTATGCAAGAGAGAGAGAGAGAGAGAGAGAGAGAGAGAGAGAGAGAGAGAGAGCGAGCAAACATGTCCATATGACATTTATTGGATAATTATCGCTACTTCTGGATAATGTCATACGAAATGTAAAAGAAAAACGAAATTTTATTTGGATTTGGTGGAGTGGGGGGAAATGGTGTATGTACATACAAAACCCAACAAAGGCTCGCAATATATTTATATTTTTACTTTTAAATTTCTTTACTTTTCGAGCACAGTACTTCTCCTGACCTATTTTTGCTATCTAATATCAATTGAACATTGTATAGGGTCAGAGTCTGGTTGTTTTTTCAATGGTTCAGTACGTGTGAGCCAAAGTTACAATTATCTATCTGACTTCACTATCATTTTCACTAACCAGTTAGTATTTTGGGAATGGGGAAAAAATTACTGCCCGTTTCTGTGTTTTCCCCCATTTAACCCTTTTAATGTATTCTCAGATCATACAGTATGGAAGTAATTTTTTTAAATATTTTTAATGATTAATAAAAGGAAATAATTCATTTTCTAGGTGACCTTTAAAATAATTTATTTCAGCTGAAAACTTGATTTAGATAAAGTTTATAATATTTATCTATTTCATTATTATAAGTATCCACTTTGTAAGCAGATACTTTTTCGAGGCACCCTGCCCCCCCCACAAATGCTTGTTAAACTGCTATGATTGTGTTATAATAAAAGATTAAGATCCCTAAAGGCAAAATATGCATTTCATCCCGAAGGTGCTATTATATGGTTATATTGCTCACATATTTTACTGTCTGTAATTTCCATTATTTTAAATTTGTTTCTTATTTTTTTAATACGAAATTTAATGTTTTTTTTTTTTATTTATTTTTACAACCGGAGAAAAACAGCGCATTTTATGACTTTATAACAAAATACAGAACGTGCTTTAAAGGCACGTTCTTGAGAATAAATATATGTAGCGTAAAGAAATATTTAAAAATTGGTATAGCACTTGTAGGACCAATTTCAGTCGCGTATAATAAATAAATCGTTTTTTTTTTTTTTAATTTATACTATGGAAGGCCACGTAGGCTCAGAGGAGTTCACAATACAAAGAAAATACAAGAACATCACCGTATGTCATAGGAGCTTGAGCCATAGTGAACTCAAACGCGTGGACAAATATGCCCTCATTTGATCATTTGGATAAAGCTGAAAAAATAGGAGGATCTTTCTACAAAAACTGGATGTTCTTGCAGACCCTCAGCTACGCCATTAGACATTCTAAATCTGCACCATGATTTATACAAGACTGAATTATAGAGGAAGCAAAACATTTGTATTTGTTCTTTTTTTCTTTTTTTTTTTTTGCGTCTTTGTGTCTGCATACAGACTCCTAACCACAGCATTTCATGGTTAGGAGCAGTGTTTCCCAACCTTTTTTTTACCATGCCCCACCTAAGTCTTTCTAAAATTCTGATGCCCCCCCCCTATGTAATGTTGGGAAACACCGATATACATATTTTTTATATTCAAAAATTGGATTATTCCCTAAATGAAGCCTAATTACAACTTGTTCAGGACACAAGACTTAGGTTTTAGGAAGAAATCATTAGGAAATTATTAAGAAAAAAATAGTAAGTAAATTTTCAAAACATATAATAGACAACTAAAATTCAAGTACAAAATAATTTATATGAAAGATTTTTCTATAATATTTTAATTTTTAGTAATTATTATTTAATTGTTTAATAATTTCAACATTCCATGTGAAGTCACTTCTAGATGAGTGCACTAAATTTAGTGTTTATTTGTTGTTTGTTATTTGGTTTTTAGGAGCATTAGCAACTAAGGCCATATTGTTCCGGGATATGCGGGGGTCATTCCCTGACATTTCCGCATTCTCCGTATTTGGTGGTGACGGGCTCGAACCCCGGTATAATCAAGAAGCGTGTGCTACGCACTACTGCTCCTTTCCACCTGGCTACGGAGGCGCCCCTAAATTTAGTGAGACCCTTGTGCTTGATGCAGAGAGATTTTATATTGGGCTCCAATTTAGTCAGCTTCAGTCTCAAATCTCCCAGTTTTGTGATATCCAGTCGATTTCTTTTCTTTAGTAACAAATCATTTATGGCATTAAATCCACATTCAGCTAAATATGAAGATGGAAACGGTAATAATAGCTCTCTTGCAAAGTTGGTTGAATTTGGGTATTTAATTTCTGTTTCATCACAAAGCCATGCCATCGCTCCTTTTATATTGAATAAAGTTTTAACTGACTCATCATTTTGCATTTCTGACAGTTCTTCTTGGTACTGCATTGATACATCAAACAAATCTATTAACATTGGTTGCATCATCCAGGTTGGAAAATCAATTTGTTTTAAATCAGAAAACTTTCTTTTAAATCAGTGGACAGAATTTTCAGATGATCGACAATAACAAGTACAGCAGTATCAGTAACAAAAATTTTAACAAAAATTTTGTAACAAAATTTTTGTTACAAATATATTTTTGACATAATTCAATGAATGTAATGAAACCAAATATCTTCGCTTTTGCATTGACGAGAGTTTTATTTGTTCCTTGAAGTTGTTTATTTAATATATTTAGTTTTTCAAAGATATCGGCTAAATAACTCACAAATTCTTTACCATCGACCATTAACAGATGCTTCATTTCAGGTTTGTCACTTAAAAAGTCACTAATAGTATCAAATAGTTCCATAAATCTTTTCAAGCAGTTCCCTTTCAGTGTGAAGTAAAAGTCTCACATGGTCTGCATTTTGTTCTTCACAAAAAAGCTTGAAGAGACGCTCACATTTGGCATTAGCTTTAATAGCATTGACACACTTTATAACTGATTTAATACTTCATTAAGAACAGGCGAAATATTTTTAGCTACCAAGTTTTCCCTATGAATAACACAATGCACATGAAGCATTTCTGGATTCTCATCTTTCATCAATTTTAAGCAGCCATTTTTCTTGCCCATCATATTAGGAGCACCATCTGCAGCACAAGATGTTATATTTTTCATTGGTATATTATTGTCATCCAAGTAATTTTTTAGCTTATTATATATACCTTTGGAGGTAGTGGTGCTCTCTAATGATTTACAGAATAACATTTCTTCAGCAAAATTACCTTTATCAATATATCTTACATAAGTTATCAGTACGGCTTCACTGTCTCTCAAAGTTGATTCATCCATTTGCACTGAGAATTTTCTTGTTTTCAGCTTTCCAACAAGTTGTATTTCAATATCTTCACTCATTTCATCTATTCTTCTGCTAACAGTATTGTTATTGAGTGGCATAGCTTTCACGTCTTTGTCATCTTTTTCCAGAACTGTTTAAGAAATGCTGATATTGATGGTTTGATTAAATTCTCTCCTATAGTACGATTTTTCCCAGATTTAGCAATGAGTAAAGAAATTTCATAACTAGCTTCAAGAGTACGATTGATAGTTGCAGTATGAGCAATAAACAGAGACTTTCATGTTGCTCTTTTTTCATAATTCTTCTTTAAAGTTTGAAAGTAATTTAAATCTGAATTTACAAGGGCATTATGTTTCGCCTTGAAATGCGCCTCAAGACGACCTCGCTTCATTGATTCGTTGGTCAAGCATTGTTGGCATAAAAGACAAAAAGGTGACCTTTGATCGTGGATAGCGGGTATGAAACCAAATTTTAAGTATTCCTCTGAATACTGACGAACTTTTTTTTTACTTGCACTGCTCATTTTACTGTGCAACTGAAAGAAATAAATATAAGATAAATCAAAAACTAAAAATAAACTATGCATTAAAGTTAATTTAATTTAATTTTAATATATCAAAATTAATTATTAGTACGCTTTTTGAATGAATAAATCACACGAATTACTGAATTCGGGCTATTAAAATCTGTGGTCTCTGTGAACAAGCAGATAAGTCTAATTTGTCAAAAATGAGATAAGTGCACTATAATAAAGTATTTATTATTTACTATTATGTGACACGCAGCTATCTTCGTTATTGTAGTTTTAGCGTGAGTAATAAATATTTGTATATTCGAATATATGCGTGTTTATATGAGAGTGTGAAGTTTATTTTTCCTCTCCTGCAAATTCGAGTTTTTGGACTTATTTGCTTATTTACTGAGACCACAGAAATACATATATGACAAATACATACCATTGTATATCACGGTTCTTCATTAATAATAATTCTGTGCGTGGACAAAGTAATTTTTATTTTAATCTGAGATCGTCAAACCTATCCAAATGTACAGTCACGATGCCCAAACGAGCGTTTGTATGAAAGGAATTACCTATTTCATATAACATGCTGAGTTTGCGGTAGGCTACAGTAGACAACCACTTTGCTTGCACATTGCATATGCCATAAGCAATCGTCCAATACAGTACGTACTATTCCTTCACTAGGCATAGTAAGCAATACTCTCCGAGCAAACTGTAGTTGATATTACTCCAAACTTTCAAGTGCAGCTCTATAGAAAGTACAACATTTAACGAATGCTTATTTAAAATTGAGATACCAACAATTCTTCTTTTGTACAAGTTAAATCATAGTAGGCGGTTGTTTTAAACTCTAGACGAGCAATTTTTGAATTGCCCCCCTGAACAATCAAATTGCCCCCATGTGGGGCGTGGGACCCACGTTGGGAAACACTGGTTAGGAGTTAACAAAAAACGTAAGGGGTTTTCAAAAGCCTTGAGGCCATTGCGAACTTTCTGTTTGTATATGCACAATGCGCCGAAAAGGACGAACCTTAATTTCCCTTTGAAAAGATACCCCATTCATTTAAATGTTACCGATTTTTTTTTTTTTTCTTGAAGTTTGGAGTTTTCGCTTTTCCCTTTCTTCTCATCCATAGCCAAGTGCAATATAGGGGTCTTCCCATTTATATATTTCTGAAAACATGAAATTCCATCCATTTGGTCAAAATTGAATATGAATGCAAGATGCGGTCTGCAATGTTTAACTTTTTATATCTGGATTTTCTTCATACGCGAAACGTAATTGCGCTCTTGCATCAATACTACAAAAACAATATTACAATCCTGTAAAATCATAACTGACATTTTTATACACACACCGCTTGTATTTTTGCCTTTACCGGCATACAACTAGAATTGAAGATAAAGAATACGGTAGCACACGCGGCTGACTAGATAAAAAACGTGTTTTTCAGTGTGTCGGGAGAGAAAGAGAGATGTTTTCATAAAATGCTATTTTAATAAAATGATATAAACGAAACGAGGCTGAGAGATCAACAATTATGACTAAACATTGTAACAGCAAGAGCTATTACTGCACAAAAACGCATAACTCAGCTTTTTACCTAGAATTAAAGTTTCGCACGCCCTCTAGTGTAAATTGTTGGCATGATTTTTTCCCATCTCTTTTAAACCGAATGCAGTAAAACTTCCCATAATATTGAGGTTTTACTCTAGGATAAGAATGTGTACATTTTTTTTTCAATCAGTGGACGCAAATTTTTAAAACCATTTCTTAGCAGCCGTTTTTATCATTATCATCATTATTATTTATTCTTTATTATTATTATCAGTTCGGACATTTACATTTTAACAGAAAAAGATACGGTTAAAATATCTGAACTGTCCTGTAATGTTTTACAACTACAATATAGCGTATTTCGGCAATGCAAAGATTTTCTTGTATAAGAACTGTCTTTTCCTGCATGTTTGTGGGCCGAATAGATTTTTTAAACGGACTGGGATTTCCAAAATCCTGTTTTTGAAGAGCACCGGTTTGTAGAATCTTCGGAAAATAATAAAATTCTCTCACTAAACTTTTGATAAACAATAACGATGTTTAAGCAAATCGATTAAACGCAGTTACGTAAAGTACAATTCAGTACAGTAAATCATGTCTAATACTGTATAGTGCTGTAATATTTACACAGCAAAACGTGTTCGCAGGTGTTAAGCACTAAGGCAACTAAGATTTCGAGGCGTCAATATAATATACTGTGTTTGCAAATTGCGTGTATTCTGTAATCGGATTGGCTGTTTGCTTAAGGAAAAACTGGAGCTTGAGGCAGATCAAATCATGCAATCTCGTCGTCTGAGACGAACTAACGGCCACTTTTTTTTTAAACTTTTTTTTTTTTTTTTTTTTAGAGACTTTTTTAACGTTGTTAAAAAAAAGTCTAAAAGTTCTTGGGGTAAACTATCCGGCGTCCACCTTTGTGTAAAATTGGCAATGCTCAAAATCCCTATAGTCACAAAAACTAAATTTCTGGGAGTTATTATTGACCATAAATTGAATTTTAGAGAGCATTTATCAAGTTTTGGTGCAAAAATTTAAACGCTTTGTCAATGCTATAGTTAGAGTTTCTCGAAATGAGTGGGGCCTCTCTAGACGATCCTACTATACAGCTGCGTTCGTCCCTGTGGTGGCCTATGCTGCAGGAGCATGGTTCCATAGGGTCAAAAGTTTCAAGCGAAATTGATGACACTTCAGAGAATAATTTTACTAAGTACAGTATTCTGAAAGCCAACCGCACTATAGGTCCTGGCGGGTTTTCTGCCTCTCGACTTACACGTGATTTACAGAGGATTCAGTTACAGATTAAAACGTAAAATTCTCTCAGAACTCTCTGGAATCGCAATTAATTTAGACTTGGATGTCAAACATGAACGTGAAAGAATTTGAAATGAACTAATAACCCTTTGGCAATGTAGATGGGACCTTCATAAGTTGGCTGTGTTATGAGAAAATTCTTCCCCGAGGCCTACACGTTGATGAATAAGAAGACGAATGTCTGGTTCGTTATGGATATGTTTACTTCATGCTTGCTCACTGGTCATGGTTCGATGAACATGAAATTATATAAATTTGGGTTGTCAACAATAGATCTATGTCAGGGTGGCGAGGTTGAAGATTGGCAATGTGTACTGTATTCGTGTCCTAACTATACAGATTTTAGGGTCAAGCATAGGGAAGCAGTGCCTAATCTTTCCACTGGTCAAGAGTCAGTGTTGGTGCAGGATGTTGATACCCACCGAGCGTTACAGTCTTTTGCAAAAGAAGCGTTTATGAGAAGACTTGGACAATCTCAGGTGGCAGCAATTCACACCCCAGGCCCGAACCCAATTTTACCTGCAATTTGGTGTCTAGGACGAACTGTTTAGCTGTGTCTTCATCTGTTTATAGGACAAATGATTTTGCTGTTATGTTTGTCACCACTGGTTACTAATGGTGTACACCTGAGTATATTTTGGGTTTATTTTGTATATTTGTTTTGTAAGTTGCTTGTAATTAACTGATTAGTAATTCCAATTATTATGTTCAATTAACATGTTTTTGAAAATAGTGCCTAAAATGCTGAGCATAGCAACTTTGAGTGAAAGTTGCGGTTTTGGTGAGAGTAAAATAAAAAGTATGATTACCTTAATTTTAAAAACATTAAGTTATGTTTTATTTATGGGTTTTGGCTAAGTTTGCTATAAAAACTCTACGTGTAAGTCTTTCAGATGTTAGAGAGGCTTGCTTGGCAAGGTGCCTATTGTGGATTGGTTGGCTTGAGAGGATTCTCTTGAGCTTAGGTTTAATTATCTTTATTAGCTAGTTTTTGATTTAACATTATCTAATTATTAACTTGAATATGTTAAAATTGACACTACGCAATGGATTTTGATTGAAAATTATTTTGAAGAGTGATTATTTGTTCCTCCTGATTGATAATTGTTTAATTTGACAACCAATATGTAGTGGTTGAGCAAATCTGAACTTTTTTCCCCCTCCTCCTGGTTTAGCTACCAGGAGCTTCTTCTTCCTTTCTCTCTCTCTCTCTCTCTCTCTCTCTCTCTCTCTCTCTCTTTTCTCATCCTGGTTTAGCCACCAGGAGCCTCTTCTTTCTTTCTTTTCTCTCTTTTTTTAATACACCACGGGAACCCCTCTCTCTCACTCTGGAGTGGGCCCCCAGAGGAATCTGGCCCAACTTTTGGCAACATCAGGTGGGTCAGAATTTCGAATTGAGACAGTACGAGCACTTGTCTGGCCCACTTTCCCTTGTGGGCAAGTACCCAGAATCACCTCTCCAGGTGAATGATGCTTCTGGGTGGCGAAGTGGCTAGACACAACAGAACACAAGCCTACATTTATCACATATCTGGCCCTTTTGCAGTAGTACTGTTCTTCACAGAGATACGAGGCAGAGGGGATCTGATGTTCTAAGAGCCGCACTTTACAAAACCACACGTCCACACATTTTGTTTCTTAACGAGCAGCTCTGCATGTCGTGTGGTTCGAAAAACTTGGAATACTAATGGGGAGAACCCTAAGCCCTCCGTGTGATATGAGTTAACTAGTCTTGACTGAAGAAGCCTTTAAAAGTTCCCCCCAGTCTCCGACGGGACTTAAACTAAGACCTGTCTAAATGAGTGATAAAGTCATTCAACCCCTATACGTTACGAAGGACTAAAATCGAAGGAACGAAGTCAGCTGCAATGTTGGAAACGTTTTTCACAAGTAAAATCTGTTTTTAATTGCTTACTTATAAAAAAAAAAAAATCGTTTATATATTTTCTTTCCGTTTTATTAATATACTTGTTTATTTACTATGTTATTAATTCACAAATGTAAGGCTGTATGGTTGATTTGTGTAATAATAATAATAACAACAACAACAACAACAACTAGGGGACTTGGCACCCCTGCTCGCTTTGCTCGTCAACACCCCGTACACACTTTTCTAGGTAATATGTAGAGGTATGACAGAGTAAGTAAAATCTTTTCTACGTAAAAGACGCCTGTCGAAACACCCTGATCCATATATAATCAGAAAATTACCTACGTAATTATTTATCTGTGCATTTGTAGTGACGTAACAGGCATGCTGATCACTTGTACCACGTGATCAGCATTTCTCTTCTCCCATTGGCTACCCACCCCATCATGCGGCATTCTCAAGCTCGAATAAATATCACTATTCAATTATTTACCTGCGTTTACATGGGTCACTTAGGAAAAGGCCTTTTGCTGCTTTGGGTTCCATAATGCATGAAGAATATTGTTGAGTTCAAAAGAGCAGGACTAAAAATTTAATTGTTAGTTAGATTTATTGGTGCATCAGCAACTTAGGCTATAATGCAAAAAATTTAATTAAACTACTTGCAAACTATACAAATATTTAAAATATTTACAAAAATGCTAAACAATTTACGTATATACAAACTATATCGGGTCGATGGATTCCTTCTTATTAATATACAAAAAAAAAAAAAAAAAAAAAAAAATGTTACAATGGAACATCAAACGATGCCTGGGGGTACTCATGTATTAGATAGTGAAGCATGTGCAAGAGGTTGGTGAACATTGAGGCAGTTGTCTTGCAATGGGCGAGCATTGGCATGCGTCCCACGTACGCGCACTACATTGTCAACAGCAAGTATCTCATTCGGCCCAGTAACCCAATTGTGTTCCTTCCATTTAACGTTCACTAACCAGTGCACGTGCTTCATTGTCCAATACATGACCACGCCCGGCATCATTTGATGTTCCATTGTAATGTTTTTTGTATATTAATGTCAGCTGACGAAGGGACCCATCGTCCCGATATAGTAGAGGTATGATTGTAAATAGTTTAGTATTTTGTAAATATTTTAGGTTTTTGTAAATACTTGTATACTGCACTTTTGTTATTATTTGTATAGTAATAAAATTATACTAATACATTAACATTATAAGGCAGTGATCTAAATCTAATCAGGAAATGACCATAATTGCCCCGCCCGCTTCTCCTATTGGCTTGAATCAATATCGCTAGGAGGAAAACATTTTTAATCTATAGAGAGATAAGCCACCAACATCACCCGAAGTCGACGAGAGACTGACCATAACCTGGCAACAAGGATGGAAGGGATTGACTGACCTCATTGAACAAGAAAAGAAGGCAATTATGAACCTAGGATTATTTCCAGGAAGACATTGCACAAATCTACCAAGCCATAAGAAGATAGACAAATGGCTTACAAGGCTCAAAATTAACTAAGAGACTACTCACACAGAGAGAAAGATGGGCGAAGAAGGCACTCCATGACAGACATTACAATGACCTCCAAGATTAAACAGTAAGATGGCTTCTAATGCATGACTCAAGAATGCGAAGTCTTCTCCGAGATTAAAGGATTCGCGCTTGTTACTCAAGATCAGGTAGTCAACGCCAGGAACTCAAAAAAAAAAAAAAAAAAAAAAACTATTATATTAGGGCCACCCATAATTTCTTATATGTATGTATTATGTCTGTAAACTGCGTGTGCACTCTGGTCGATTTGCCTGTTTTGTTGGAAAAAAAAAAACCCTAGTTTCAGGGGGAGGGGAACCTTGCTATCTACTCCTCTAACACAGCCACGGAGTTTAAAAAGCCCATTAAAGTTCCTCGCGTCATCGATGGGATTCGAACCTGGGCCTTTTAAGGAATACGCTCATACAAAATTCCTGTAATAGCTTAAAACGTTTTTCATCAATCAGCCATTCTGTTTCAGTTCCCCTATTCAATGTAGGCAAGATAACTCTTAATGTACTTCTAAATTCTTCATAAATTGGGCAATACAAAACATGATCCCAAATCTCGTTGAACCCACAGGAGCACAAGGGATCTGTTTCCAGACCTAGATCACATAGCTTAGATTTTAATGAGCCATGTCCCGTTAGCAAATAAGACACTTCCATAGTTGGTAAAACCACTTAGTCTTCTTACCCGTATTAAAACTTACTTTTGGGATAAACAGCCCAGTAACATATCCACTATTACTTGTGCTCCAACCGATCTGCCATGTTTCATTTAACTTTAACCATATATTCTTTTCCTCAATTTTCCTATTTACCAAAATATCATTAGTAATATCCAAAAAATTAAATCTGAATTCCCTTTCTCAAGAAATAGCTGAATGCCCTAAACGCTATATAAAGATCTAGCGGAAGCGTGCCAGCAATTACCTGGATTGCATGCGTAGAGACGGGTTTACATACTCTTATAGCAACATGAATCTCTGAATTGAGTTAATCTTATTCCTAAATTTAATTACATCAATTCTCTTAAACCAGACAGAAGCAGCGTATGAAAGTACACGAGGAGGCCTATTGTAATCAAGTTTCCCTTTAGTCAACATCATAACCGTCTTAGTATATCTTAATTTTACCCTCGATATCCCTCCTTGATTTTCCTTGCACGCACAACACTAAATCATCCACATACGCGGTTTTATGACAAGCAAGTGTATCATCGTGCAGCCACATTAAATACCAGATTCCAGAAGACTGGACCTAACACTGATCCTCGTGGGCAACCCCTGTTAATATCTTGTTCAAATTTAGAATGTGGTGCCTTAACAACAATTCTCCTCCCATTTAATTAATCTCTAATGATTCTGTGTAATAAATCCGGGCACTGTAGTGTTCTCAAAGGGGCCAACACGCTGTCATGCCAAACAGCGTCAAAGGCCCCTTCAATATCAATGAAGAGGGCCAAGACATATTTTCAATTAGAGTTTATACTATAATTAACAAGATCGTGTATTGCATTCTCTGTCGAGCTTTTTCTTTTAAAACCAAATTGATGTGAAAAATCAAAATTCCTGGCCAAAAATAAAGCCTCCAATCTGATTAATATCAATCTTTCCAATACTTTTCCAAGATTTGGTAATAATGAAATAGGCCGGTAGCCTCTCGGATCAGTAACTGGTTTGCCAGGTTTTTCCTTATTAATTTTAGTAAAGCCATCTTCCAAAACCCAGGTACAGTCCCAGAAATAAAACATTTATTAAACATATTTAATATAAGATCAGGAAACATATCTACAATTTTAATAATACAGCTGTTCTCAAGCTTATCAATTCCTGGAGTTTTATTAACATTCAATTTACACCAGAACTACAGGAAATACTATACATCGCCAAGGACCGCAGAGTGACATATGACACACGATGCCACCTGGCCCGAAACAATATTGCACACCATCGCAGGATGCAGGATGATCACCCAGACGGAGAACACTCACAGATACCACCAGGTCATCAATATAATACATCAGAAGGTATCGCAATAATACACTGTTCGACAAAATTAACAAAACAAAATCTTTTTCATGAATATTTTATTGTGAACAGAATCGCCGAAGGCAAATATTTGATATAATAAGCATCCTGGCATGCAAATTCCGAATATCCAATAGAAATCGATCTACCACCTTACAGATTCGCATATTATGCAAATTATTCATACGTATAAAAACACGGATTGAGACCACATCACTTCATTTCCGTTTTTTGCTCGCTCAGTGGGATAGCCACATCTCCAGTACTCATGATAGCAAGTCATCGTCGTTTAGATCAGTGGGCTCCAAACCTTTTGGTCGCGCACCCTCATTTTACTTAAAAGGACTAGCGCGCACCCCAGAAAAAACAAATAAATATGCCACTGGACGACTTGAAGCCGGAACGAGGCGACACATGGGCTTAATGTTGCACACAATGTCGTCTCGGCACTGTGGAAGGTTTCAGGAGACAGGAACCATTAAAATAAGAGCTGGACAATGTCGCCCGAAGGCAACGTCAACCAGAACAGACCGCTTAACACAGGCCGCTACCGGACTGTGTGAAAAAGGCTAAATTTAAGCGTACTGTACACAACCAGTAGTTTGTATCCCCATTAACCCCACACCACCGCGGAACTCGTCGAAACTGGTGGCATGAACATGCGACTTGGAGCCGTGACAAATGGGGTCCAGTTCTGTTCTCTAATGAGTCCCGGTTTAGCACACAAAAAAGATTTTAGACGTTTTTCATCTGGGGACAATACGGTGGAGGCGGTGCTCTCGTATGGGGGCGGAATAATGATCAACGGCTCCACCCTCTACATATTTTTAATAGGAATACCGTAACTGCGCAGGTACCGAGAACAGATCCTCAAACCCAATGTGCTATTGTTTAGGGATGCACGACAACGCCACTGTACATAGAACTCAAGCGGTGGAGGAATATCATGAAACTGAAGATATCCAACGACTTCCGTGACCAGCACGATCACAGACTTAAATCCGATCGAACATGTGTGGGACGCCCTTGGGCATTGCATTGCACACCGACGTACTAATACCTCGACGTATTAATTCCTCAAATTTGGCCATTTTTTAATGCCTTTTGACTCCTCTGGCCACAAAGAGTATAACATGAAAGTTTTTACAGAGCTTCTCAATTCTCTATACTCCATCCATGTAGTTAGATGTGTATTAAGTGCTAATGCATCTAAGCGTATGAGACGTGAACATACTGTGTTTCTAAAAGATGTGTTCTGTGGTCGATTTGTTAATTCGCTGGATTAAAAAATTCTAGTTTCCGGGAGGGAAACCATGCGACCCTCTCCTGATACGGAATAATTCGAACTCAGACATGATGTGAAAAAAACCGTTGTGAATCTTCAAGCTTGTAATGATATTTCACTGATTACAGTTTTATACCTTTATATTTGTCTACTTTCCAGAAGGTATCTGAAAAGGAAACCTTGGTTCACTATTTTTATGTTATTTAGTATATGATTAGAATATCCTCCCAGCTTTCTCTGAGAAGGACATCAGAGAAAGAGAGAAGGAAACTCTAATCTAAATGCATACTGCTCAATAGAGAATCCCAGCCTTGGGGCCAATCGAGTCCTTCAGGCCACCCCAAACCGGTTAAAATTATCCGATCGGTTCTTATCAGTACAAATGCTACAGTTCATACCCTCTTTGGACGGCGACCTCTACAATTTCGCAGTCAATAAAAAATACAGGCAGAACTCACTCCATCGACTTCCTTCTTAGGGCTACGTCACAGGAAATTAGAACCTGCTCCCGAGGACCCGTCCATCACGGCCATGGATCCATCACTACATTGTTCAAACTTTTTGTGCCTGCTCAGATGACTCCAGCACTGTAAAAGGACAGCTCCCTAGAAAATAATTTAACTCGATAACATGCTGTTGTGTATATATTTTCACGTGTAAATTTGTCATTTTTTTTTCTTCAATGTTTAATCCTACACTTGTATGATTAGTAACAATATTGTTTTTTTTTCCTCCTATCTCCTCCTTGTTTATTACATTGTATTAGCCATTACTGTAAACCCCTGGCTTGTAGCCTTTGAAGGGTATTGTGTACGACGAACCTTTTGTATGCAATAAAGAGTTCTTCTTCTTCTAGTATGCATATACAAGTAGGCAGAATCGCCGTCCTCCCCACACCGCGTGGAAAAGACCCGAGTTCGGATTCCGTCAATAAGGCGAGGAATTTTTATGGGCCTTTTTCACAAAGTGGATCAGTCAATCGGTCAGCATGGTTTTTTATCCCGGAAACTAGGATTTTTTTTCGTCCAGAAAATAGAAAATCGACCTCAGAACACACGCAATTTTTTTTTTCTTACAGACAGTATGCAGTACATAGCTTTAGTGCTGATGCTCCTAAAACCCTACAACAACAAATATGAATATAAGGTGTGAAATTCATTAAGATTTGCTTGAGATCCACCCTACAAGAAATGAAGTATAAAATATTATTTCTTTTTTACCTAAATTACAACAAGAACAATGTCTATCAACCAATGGTTCGCGTAAGTTATGAAAGTTGTCAGAGGGACAATAAAACAGCTTTTTTTTTTTTTTTAAATTGTTAGGCGACAATCGCTTTAGCAGTGATGGAAGTTTGCATATAACAACTTAACGTATAGTAAATATCACAATATATGCCTATAATAACCTAACGTATAATACATATCACAACAATTGACCTAACGTATAGTACATAAAATAATTATTAATATATTTGCATGTACGCTGAAAGGACAGAAATCATGGGATACCTTGTTCCTGGGCACGCGACGCTTTCACCCCTCTCGCTAGTGGACGAACCCACCGCTTGGCAGTTATATAGGTACACAGAATCGCTGCTTTCACGTAGACGGTAATTCGATGCCAGTATGGATAAACGCCATGAGTCAACCGGCTTTGAAAGAGGGATGACAGTGGGTGCCCGACGCATGGGTCACTCTATCGCGGAGGTGATACAGAAATTGCACTATCCCCATTCTACAGTGTCAAAAGTGTATCGAGAATACACCATTTCCGGAATTATATCTCATCATGGACAGTGCTGTGGGCGGAGAAAGGTGGTGGATGAACGTGCCCGACGACGTCTGTCTCGCATTGTTTCAGCCAACCGGAGAGCGACAGTGGCACAAATCATAGCATAGTGCTTTTGTGGAAAGACCACCGCTGATTTCCCACATCTGCACCATGGTACTTTCTGAAGAAGTACAGAATTTCTATAATAGCCAGAAAAAGTGTAATGTCTGGTTGGTTTTGTGCCAGAGTAGTGCTATGTGCTGTTGTTAGTCACTAACTTCTTGGCAGCAGAACCCCAATGGGACCCTCGTTTACCGCCGCCACCACCACCACCACTGGGAGGTGAGCCAGGCTACCCTTAATACCCTGGCTGGTCTCTGCCACGGTCGTTTGAGCATCCTGACAAAGGAAGCTCAGATGCTACAAACACCTTAGGGTGTTAAATGTCATATGACATCTCTTTGCAGAATAACTCTTGCCCTGCAACCTTAAAAAAAAAAAAAAAAGGAAGAAAACCAAGGAGATAACTAAAGAGGGGGAAGTTAAAGTGGGAAGGAAGAAGAAGGAAGACATGGAAAGAAAGCGCCCTCCAGATGATGGAAGTAGGGAGGGAATGAAAGGTGGGGAAAGGCCTGGGGAGCCCACCCACTCAGGGCTAAGGAAAGAAAATAGGTTGCAGGGTAAGAGTTACCCTGCAAAGAAGTGCCATATGGCATTTAACACCCGAAGGCGTTTGTAGCACCTGACCCACCTTCCAGTATACAGGTGCAAAGTCATCCCACGCCCGAAGGTGTCAGCAGAGTTTGAAATTAATCCTACCCTGGATGGGATTTGCAGCGTATCATACCCCGGCAGAGGCACTAATTAATCCTACCCCGTAGGGGTTTGCAGTACTTTTAGGCGGATTCCCTTTGTACTACTGTCGAACTGTTGCCTATGAGATTGTTGTCTGATTAATACGTCTGAGTTGGAAGGTTGATTGAGCACACTCGGTAAGGGCATGATAGCAGAGCTCATCTTGCAGATATAGATGTTCTTGTTGGTATAGGTTTCCGTTTGTTTTTGTGATCAGTCTTGTCCTGTAATCAGGCTGTCCGCATGTGCAAAGTGGGTTTTGTTCGATGCCCAGATCTGTTAATTTTTTCCTGATGGATCCGTGTCCAGTAAGTAAGAATGTTATTTGGAGGACCGGTGAAAACCAGGGAGGAGACTTTGGGTATGTTTGGGCAAAGTCAAGTATTTTTTTATACTTGGGCAGGCTTCAGGGTTTCCCCTATCTGCCGGTATATTTGGGAATTGTTATTATTATTATCATCATGTCTACAGTGGAATCTAGACTTCCGTCTATCTCCACCTGAAAAGCTGAATTTACGCAGAACTTCTGCAAAACGGGCCTGTATGGAAGAGGCCTCAGCCCACCGGGGAGCAGCCGATATCTCGACATTCCCCTCCGATGGCCGTCCCAGGCACTTAGAACCGGGCCTGAGTTCACCATCCTGACAGTTCCTCATGCACTGAAGTTCCGCACCCACCGGAAGTAGTGCTATACCGGTGGGTGCTAGCGATCCCGCTCCCAGGTCGCCCAAACCCAGGAGCCAGCAAATAAATAATAAACTAAAATAATAAGAAAAATAAATAACAATAACAAAATAAATATATATTAAAAATAATATATATTTAATTTAAATAATAAAATAAAAATAGATAAATTAATTAAAAAAATAAAAAAAAATAATAATAAAATAATAATAATAAAAAATAGACACGGGGGGGCAACAATCCAAGACTATCCCCACAATCCTGCAAACAAAAAATAATAAATAAAACAAAAAATAATAAATTAAAGATTAAAAAAAAAAGGATTCGGACACTGGAGAACTATCCAACAACCCCTTGTCCACACAAACAAATTAAAAAAAACCACATACAGTAACAAGTAACCTCCATAAATAACAACCCTAATTTGTAAGCATTAGTCTAGTCCAATGTCTTCTCCGTTGGTAAACAGTTACACAAAATTCTTGTAATGCATCCAATTTTACCTGGTTGACAATATAATCACTTTCATTACCACTAATTAAATTATTAATCTTTAATTTTAACCTAACTCTATGTTCAATATATAAACAATCATATAATATACGATTCCAAGTTTCTAGCTGACCACAAGTGCACAAAGGAGAACTTACCAAGCCAAAATAATGTAATTTATAATTCAATGACCCGTGAACAGTTAAAATGTACGACATTTCTATAACAGGGAAAAAAACCAACCATTTGTTATGCTTATTATCAAAATTAAATATGACCTTAGGGATAAATAATCTAGTCACCTCTCCAGTTGCACTGCTATCCCATCTCTGCTGCCAGATATGAACCAGTTCATCAGCATGTTTTTCTTGGCTTTAGCCATACCAGTAGTAAGATCTGGAGTACAGTTCAAGAAGGTAACATCTTCGCCTTTTTTAATATTATAGCAAAGTACGCGATACACAATATATAAATCTAATGGCAAGTAGCCAACCAATACCTACACGGCATTGGTCGAGACTGTTCTGCATAAATTAGCAACAACGTGAAGCGTTGAACGCTGTATAGATAACAATTTCTGCTTAAATTTAATATTTAGAACTCTAAAATATCATACCGATGCCCCATAAGCAACTATGGGTAAAAGACTGCTTTATAGTGCAAGTTTAAAACTCTCCTTTTTAATCCTCAATCTGATTTGGTCAACCGAATTCTACCTGAACTGAATTTTTTAAACTTTTTCATGCAGATAGTTTAAATGAAGTAAAAACGATAACATGTCATCTATTCTTATACCTAAGTATTTCACTTCTGATACTAAAGGAATCATGAACCCCTTTAATTAAAGCTTTGGGTGGTCACCCGTAATTTAATTTCTCCTAATGTAACACCATAGCACTAAACTATCTAAAACCTGGGTCACTTTTGCTTCTAGCACAGTTCTGGATTTACTTGAAACACATAAGACCAAGTCATCTGCATTAGCAATTTTATGCACATTTTCCATTGATTGATCTAGCCATAAATTAAGCACTAAAATCCAAAAAAGTGGGCCCAATACAGACCCTTTGGGCACCTTCTCAAGAGCTTCCTTTCAGACTTTAAATATTTGGACTTAAGAATAATTCTCCTACCGGTTAAGTAACTTTGTATCATTCTGTACAAAAATGTTGGACATTGTATTCCCCTCAATGCAAATAAGATACTGTCATGCCATACCATGTCAAAGGCTCCAGCAAAGTTTATAAAAGTAACTAACACATACTTATCCATTGCCTAACTAGTAAATTTCATAAGGTCATTAATAGAATCCTCCGTAGAATGCCCTCTCTTAAAGCCTTATTATTGTGGAAAAATCAATCCAACTCGATCCATGAGTTGACCAAGTCTTAAAACTAGCAGCCTCTCAAACATTTTACCAGGATTGGCCAATAATTAAATCGGCCTATATCCCCTTGGGTCATTTAGTTGTTTACCTGGCTTAGATAATAATTAAATCAAACCAACTTTCCAGATTCCTGAAAAGGTACATTGAAGTAAACACTTATTATATAAATTAACCAAGATATGAGGATAAATTTCGGTCAACTTGAGAATGGCAGCATTTTAAACTAAGTCAGGCCCCAGGGTTTTAGAAATATTTATTTGTTTAGAAACAGTTCGCAACTCATCAAAAGTAAATAATTCAGTATCATAAGATCCAAGGTAAGATAAATTAGACAACCTAATACTGTCTTGCTCTGTTGTTTCTACCCCTCCCCCACCTACTTCATATGGAAACAACTCAGATATTATTGCCTGCACTGTTGTTAGCCAAACAGTAGTTTCCACACCATTCACAATCGCGGTGTTTATCATATCTCCAGATCTTAATTTATTTTGTGCTTAATTTTTAAATTAAGCCTCAGGGGTCTGTATTGCCCACATTAGCAACTAAATTTCTCCATCCCCTTAATTTTCTCCCATATATAGCCTTATAATAAACTTTCTTTTTATAACAAGTATGATAAAATAAACCCTCATTGTTCCCCCACTGTCTGTACCTCTGATATGCCTTCCTGCATGCAAAAACTTCTTTCCTTAACCTAGATAATTCAACATTCCACCAACTAACAACAGGCCTCTTAATTTGTTATCTTTTAGAGGCACAACTCAAAGCTCTAAACAGTGAACACTGAACATAAAAAGCATATTCACCAGCATTTAAAGAATTTAAATAAAACATGTTATCATTAGAAAAATCCAAGGATAAGGACCTTGCAAAACGTGTCCAATTAATCTTCTTATAAGTAAATCTAATTAACTCAGAGTTATCAAAACCTGTACTATCATTAAAAACCTCTAATTTAATATGAAAAACTAAAGATCTGTGATCACTGTTCGCACATGCCAATGACAAATTCGTCTGGATAGTCCTTAAGTCACTAAAGTCAAATCTATATTTGACCTGCCATGAACATTACTTTCAGTAATGTTCATGGCTGTCCTGGTTTATTAACTACACACACATTTTTGGAAAGAATAAAATCCTCCATCAAACGACCTCTCCTGATTTGGAGGATATAGTTAATTCTAAATTAAAACTCAACCCAGGAGTACTTATTCACAGATGTTGAATTCTGATTGCATAAGCCAGACAATACAGTAACCTGCACAAGCCGGTTAAACACAATTGCTGTTTTTGGTTTTTCATTTGTGACACTTATAACTCTTGCTTCAAGAGGGAAATCAACAATTTTATGATTATGTGCAAAGGAACCAACGTAACAGCTCCTGCATACACAAAACGTCAATACATTCTTCCGAAACAACCTTTCTAATTTCATCAGTCACCATATGGAAATTATGAGCATTAAGCTGTATTAGCTTAAACATCCTAGCGTGAGATTGACACCTGTCATTAATATTAAAGGTATTGAAATTATTTATCGTAAGTACTTGCAATTTCAAGTGCCTTTTTTATACTCAGGACATTCACTGCTTCTCAATGAATGACCATAAGTTCTTTCTCTACGCTTACAGTTTACACAGCAATGATCCTTATTCTTATTTGGGCAGTCCACAAAGAGGTGACCACCCTGAGCACAGTGACCACACGACACATTCTTGTGTGTGAAGTGCTATGCAGAGTGACCGTACCCCAGGCATTTGAAACATTTAGTCACTATTGTAAAGCGCCTGAATTTGTGTGATGTATATCCAATACACAATCTATCATTAGTCATCAGTTTGTTCGGCAAGTGAGGAGCTACTCCAATAACCCAATTATTGAACCTGGCCTTGGAATTGTTACTTAAATACAATCCCCTCTCTAACTTCTTGCTCATCAAAACCAAAGTCCTGAAAATTCTTCTTATATAGATCCAAAATAATATCCTCCTGAGTCAGTTCCTTTGGCACGTCATAAACTAAAATGGTGTTTTGTAACTTAACTTTATCTTACTTAATACCCTTATGAGAAAAAACCTCTGACTGTATCAATTTATTCAAATCCTTGTCATTATCTGTAGCCACTAACACCCCTTTATTCCGAATTGTTCTCAAATTCCCAATTTTTAGCTACCGGAAACCTTCCTTTAATGTATTAACAATAATCTCTTTAACATCCTGACTTGTCTTATACTGATCAGAAGGCTCCTCAGCCCTGAAAA
The DNA here is from genome assembly GCF_048544385.1 of Mastigoproctus giganteus. Lineage (NCBI taxonomy): Eukaryota > Metazoa > Arthropoda > Arachnida > Uropygi > Thelyphonidae > Mastigoproctus > Mastigoproctus giganteus. The sequence continues at coordinate 146,596,597 of NC_143582.1, forward strand.
TAACCTTATTATTCTGTCTTGCCACATTACATCTGGAAACTCAGTTATTTTAACATTCGACAACACATTTGTTAAATCAGTAACCAAATCCTCTTCCTTTAACTGGACACCCTGTTCTGTTGTACAAACCACATTTACTATACCACCTGCCTGGGAACTAGAATCCATAATTCTAGAAACAGCAAGATTTATATTCTCACTAGCAGTATTCCTTACACTACTAGTTGCACTACTTGCTTTAATATTTTTACCCTTTAATAATTTATCCGAAACCTTTGTAGGCTCATTACTATACAACGTTGGAACTTTAGAAGAGAGGGGGAAAGCTCCAATCTCTTCTTCCTTTGCCCCACCTCTAACTAACCTTTTTGCTTTGAGTTCTACCTTCTATTACTTAAAACAAGTAGTGCGAATGAGCACAACAATAAAAAAATTCAAAAATCCCAGTAACATAAATAATTCAGACTAACCTGGAATATCTTCTTAAGAATAATCAATGCCCGACTTATCAACGAATATGTTAATCCGTAGACTAACCACTAATCCAACGACAATTATCCAAGAAAATTCCCCTTATAATACACGGAATAGGCCAAAACACTTATTTCTCAAAAATAGTCAACAAGATACTTCTGCAACACTACGTGAAGGTAAGACGAACGATATCTTCAAAATGGCGGCCTAAACACAGGTTAATAACGGTGAAAGGCAAATTAAACTACTGATTAATATAAATTCACAGTTAAGAGTTCAACAATTAAAGAAAAAATCATAAATTCCCCTACAGCAAAGAATCGGTGCTGCACAAAAAGGATAATTATGAAGGATAATTATCGATGAAAAAAAGCGGTATGTTGGGGCAACAGAAAGTAGGAAAATTTAGTAATAGTTCCTTTTCTTGTGTTATCCCATGCATCTTGCCATATTTCGACGCATTTGTTTCACCGTCAACTTCAACGAGGAAGTTGCCTATAACCTATTGCACAAATGTTCACCATCAGGTGAACATTTGCCGCAATAGGTTATGGGAGCAGCCGACCCACCAGAGTTCCAATTCTAACACCACAACAAAGACTCTAGCCTCAACTGGGCGAAAGAACATTGGCACTAAACCTTGGATGATTGGAAACGGGTCTTCTGGTCCAATGAGTCCCGTTTCCGGTTATTTCGAGTGGAGGGGAGGGTGCGTATCTAGTGGACACCACACGAAGCTATGCACTCGTCATGTTAACAAGGAACTGTTCAGGCAGGTGGAGGTCGGTAATGGTCTGGAGCCTGTTCAACTAGCACATGTTGGGACCTCTGGTACGTCTAGACGCATCTTTGAAAGGTCCAGATTACTTATCCATCCTTGCAGACCATCTGCATCCCTTCGTGGTCATCGTGTACTCGCAGGGCAATGGACTCTTTCAGCAGGACAATGCGCCTCCCCACAGAGCCGTGGTGACTAAAACATGGTTCGAAGAGCATCCAGTAGATTTTACCACCATTGTGGATCATCTTTGGGATGTTGAAAGTCCGTTTGAGCTTTGGATCTTCCACCCAGGAATACGACAGAATTATGGAGAGTAGTGCAGCAAGCATGGATGGAAATACCTGCGGAACGTTTTCGTGAACTAGTGGACTCAATGCCTCACCATGTGACTGCCCTTATCCGGGTGGGCCTACCTGTTACTAGGTAAGTATCCCATGATTTCTGTCCACTCAGTGTTTAGTTTAATATTTGTTGTGGTTCGTGGCCACTACTTAAATATAACAGTGGTCCATGGTTTCCACCTCAAATGTAGGTTGATCGTATCTGACAATATGTCGCGAAACTGCTACAGAAGCCAGATCGACCTTCGAAATACGCAAACTGACTGAATTTGTTTTTTATTTGAAATTATAGAAATTCCTGAATTTCTCTACCATATAGTGGATTTTAAGTTAAGTCACTAGAGATCGCCTGATGATGCCAGCGAGGTCACCTATGGCGCAGGAGCCGGCAAATTGGTAACTGCGATCGACTGGTCTTTAGCAAAGCATATTCGTGTCGATGGCGGTGCAGAAAAATAACAAATACCGCACAGAATAATTTTCTATAGAACACCAATGGCATAAATCTCATTGATTGCTTGTTTAATTTAGGTTTTAAGTTAACTAAAATTTTAGTGAAACTACCATTTTATTTATTTTTTGTACAATAAAAAAAAAAAAAAGAATTATATTTAGTACATATAGGTGAGATAATTTTTATTTTATTACAAAACACTATTTTTGAAGTTGAGATTTCTAAAGATCGACCTTTGCAGTTCGTAAATCGAGAGATCACCACATTCTTCCTCTTCTGTGCAGTTAACGCAGTTCTCACAATGGAACCATTGTGTGTGCTTAAAAAGCAGTAATCGTTCGGATTGCTATGAAATTATCTATTATGAATAAATGGCATGCCGATAAGGTAGTACTGGCTTAAGCACTCGACGCAAATCTAAGAGCAAGTGGGGTTGTGCACTGTCTTGTTAGAATTTATTTCGTTTTCAATTCCCATCTCCCATGTTTAAGGATGATAAATTTAACAGATTTCAAAGAGATGTAAGCATTACTGAATATTCTATTTCGTCAGCTCAGATAAAAATTCTAACAATATTCACACTTCATTTGATGAGCTGGAAATGATTATTATCACGGACCGTTTGTATCAAAGGAACGGGGGATGAGGAATGTAGACCGACAGGCATCGCATTTTGATTACCAAGGCTAGCGGAGTTACGGTCACTATGGAATATTCTACTGACCCTAGATAACCTTTGACAGCGGAATTTCCTCTAGAGTTTGCAGGTTGTGGTTCAGTCAGAAATGCCTTGCATCGGCGCCTTAGGGCGCAGTCTGATGTAATAATTTAGTTTCAAGTAGTGTCTTGTTATCTCAAAAAAGTTTTTCTCTTTAGCGGGACTGCTCGTTTGTAATCTGTGGCGACTTGCCGCCGGCTCATTCGTTGGAAAAATGGCAATCTAAACCATGAAGCGAAAAGTGGCGCCACTGCATACGTTAAAAAAAAAAAAAAAAAAAAAAAAGAAAGGGACCGAAATGCTTCAAGCAGTAAACCTGTTTACTTTTAAAATTAATTTGTATAAAAATTTAAAAACAATAATTTACGTTTAAAAATAATTTTTATTAAAAATAAAAAAATAACTCATACTGAAAATAAAAATAATAAAAATTTTCAGTTGCGAATTCGTCCGTTAACTGCACGATTGGAAAATAAAATTTTCAAGGTTAGTAAAACGAGAACAATTCAAAAAGTTTTCGAAATTTAAGAATCTATGTGTATATCCACAACTGTTTTAACTGCGAAGCGATCGGTTTTACAGAATGTTAAAGGCTGAATTAAGGTAGAATTAAATTACTGCATTGCGTATGCATTGTACCAAAAGAGTACTAAACTTGTAATTCTAGTAATGGCATACTTCGCTTTTGTAATTCTGGTAATAGGACAGGGTTATGTACCAAAAAACAAGTTTTTGCGAAATGTTAAGTGAATACCTGTTTCCATAATATTCCTATATTATAATGATTTTCTTTAAGAAAATTCAAATATAGCAATATAGAGAAAGAAGTAGACTGACTATTTTGCATAAATGCCACAATAACACAGTGGTTCCCAACCGGTGTGTCTTCGCATATTGGTTTGTCGCGACCCTTTTCAAGCATGCCGCGAGATTAGGAAAAATTCCATTGAGTTCGATGGCGATCACTATTTCGGTGTGCCGTTAATACTCCTCTTTTAACTTAAAGTGTGACTTGAGTGAAACCATTCCCACTAGGCTTATAACTGTAGAATAAAAAAAAAAGATGAACTTTTTTTTTAACTTACTTGTCACAGAAGTGATGATTCTTCGGAGGTGTAGGTGGTTGAGGTCGTTTAATATATGAATCTATTGACATCTTGTACGCCTCTTCTGTTTGTATAACTTTCTCCTTTAATCTCCTTTTTTTTTCTCGGCAAAGATACACATCGCAATTCTAAACAAGTGAAGATTTCTGTTATTCATTTCTTGGACTGCAGTGTTGGCATTCCTGCAACCACGTATGGCATTCTTTGATTTCCAAATTCAAGGAGCTCATTGGTAGTCAAATCTTAAACACGTGATTCAAGTACATCGACAACAACTGCATCCACATGCATCAACTTCTGTTCCGGGTAAAATAATGGAGTCACTGGTTAAAGATGCATTGCAGGATCATCTAGACAAGACTGCAGCAATAATTCAGACACAGCATGGGTTTGTTAAGGGAAAGTCTTGTCTGACAAATTTGATTGGTTATTATGATGTGGTCACAAAGGAACTGGATGCAAAAAATAATTTTGATATCATATACTTGGATTTCAGGAAAGCTTTTGACACTGTTGCGCATGGAAGACTACTGTACAAATTGGAGCAGAATGGTATTAAGGGTAAGTTGCTACAATGGATAAAAGGATGGTTAAGTGGGAGAAGACAGAGGGTGGTAATCAATGGGTGCTGCTCTTCGTGGACTAATATTATTAGTGGAGTCCCACAGGGTTCGGTGTTGGGTCCACTGTTGTTTTGTGTATTTATAAATGATATTGATGAAGGTATATCAGGCTTAATGTCGAAGTTTGCAGATGACACAAAGGTTGGCAGGGTTGTTAATGACAGTAATGGCAGTGTGCTACTGCAACAGGATCTAGATAATTTGGGCAGATGGGCTAAGAAGTGGCAACTGAAGTTTAACCTTGACAAATGCAAAGTACTGCATATGGGTAGAAGTAACCCCAGAGAAACGTACGTGTGGTACTACACTTAAGGTGGTAGAAAATGAAAAAGATCTGGGAGTAATTGTGCAGTCAGATATGAAGTTTTCTGAGCAATGCAGACAGGCTGCTAGGGCAGGTCATGGGGTTTTGTCAATGATATATAGGAATTTTGCTAGCAGGGAAAAGGAGGTGATTGTCCCTCTGTATAAGGCAATGGTCAGGCCACGCCTTGAGTACTGCGTACAGGTCTGGAGGCCTCATTTTAGGAAGGATATAGCTTTGCTTGAGCGTGTACAGAGAAGAGCAACACGATTGGTGAGGGGAATGAATGGATCCTCTTACCAAGAGAGGCTTAAGTTCTGCAAATTGCAGTGGCTGGAGACTAGGCACCTGCGCGGTGATCTGATTGAGGTCTATAAGGCCTTGAATGGGTTGAGCACGCTGAATTCTGATGGGATCCTTCCACTTGTTCAGATTACGAACCTACGGGGACATAAGTTCAAATTAAGAAAGGACAGATGTAGAATAGATGTGCGGAAATTTGCCTTTAGCCAGCGGGTGGTTAATTGCTGGAACAAACTTCCATCTGTCGTTGTGGAAGTTGATAGGTTAAATAAATTTAAGGAGGAACTGGACAGGCATTTGGAGGGAATGGTGTGATTTTTTTTGGTTGATGCTGCATAAGCTCATACACTTGCTTTCTTGCATCACGTGCCACTACTACTACTACTACTACTACATCATTCAAGCTAGCTTTTTTTTGTCTCCACTATGTTTCGTTGTATATCTTCAGCTGGCTCTCCGGATCCATGGTAGTTCTGGATCGGGAGAGCTAGACGACAATTTTCTCCAGGCTCCAGTCATATCTGATGTCTTAACTTCTTTCTTGCCCCTTCCTTTCACGGCCTCCGTAGCCCAGTGGTCAGGAGCGCGGGAGTGCAGTAACACACACTCTTTGAGTAGGCCGGGGTTCAAGTCCCTGAATACGGTCGATCTGCCAACCCGCACTGGACCAGCATGGCAGATTATGGTCCATTTCCCTCAGCATGAATTTTTGAGGAGGCTTCCATCCTGGAGTGGGTTGATAATGGCTGCAAATTAAAATGCCATCAGGCCGGAAAATTCAATAATGAAATTGAAATCTATGATTTTAAAATTTATAAATAATTCTTCGCCTAACATGAATATGTAGAGGTACTAAAGTAAACATCAATTATAGATTACCGCAAATTTAAAAAGATACCGTACACCTTTTTATATTGAAATAAACATATATTTTTTAAAAAATAATAGGTTTAAGTAACTTAAACCCAAATTACGTGGCACCCATGGAATGATGTTGCGGAATCCTAAGGTTCCGCGGCGCCCCGCTTGAAAACCACTGCCTTATTGCCATATAAATAAAAAAAATACATTGTATAAATATAGAATACTTTTTTCGAAAATAAGAGCCAATCTACCATTTTTAAACACTATTTCCGTGTTTAGTACCCCAAAATCTATAAACTAAACTTACTTTCGTGCTGGTAACAAGATTTGACCCAAAATTAGTTGTTCAGTGCACTCTGCCTTAGCTTGTCTAACCTTTGTGACTTCATTACAGACTAGCTTATATTTACCATAGGCTTTTGTATCACCTAATAATTTATATGCATCCCATGCACCTTTCTTCTTTGGCACGTGTCTCAATTCAATAATTCATTTGGAGACAGACAACTTGAGTGGTGGAGACCCGCTAATTTTCGTAAAATCGGACAAATGCTAATAATTTATTGTAATTTTTCCTTGTAGAGGATCTGCAATCTCATTATGGATTTAAAATAAACTTTCTGGATTTTTTTGAAAAGGGTAGTATAGGCTATTTTTGGATATTTTAAAGGAATATTATATATTTTATTTTAAGGCAGAAGAATACTCTTACCTGGGGTTTTCTTCATGGATGGCTGAATCTGAGTAAGGTGTAATTCATGTGTTGAAATTGCAATTATATGGAAGAAGGATGAAAAAAAACCAGCTTTTGTCCTAAATCCTTGCATAGGGGGTAATTGTGGGCATAAAGGGAGATGATGTCCTCTGTAGTTCATCTGACATCCATTTAGGTCCAAGCCTTGAACTGTATTTCTTCATTGGTAAAAAAAGCCTAGTAGCTTCATTACTTCCCATTTAGAATTTGCTGTTGTTAACATCATTTAGCTCGTCCCATTGCACACAGTTTAAAAACTGTCTGAAACCACTTACACAGTTAGGTCTTTATGAGACATTCTGATTTGCTGCCCCACTGTATTTCTCTGTGCAGCTGTTTGGTATACTCATTCTTTAGGTCTTTAGGCTTATAATGCACTCGTACTCTCAATTTTGTGTTCCCAGTGCTTATGTCTCCCAAAACTGACTCAACACTGCACGCATCACACGTCAATTGGATGCACTGCCTTAGATTTAATATTCTTCTTAACTAAGTAAGGGCATAACCACTCCTGTCCTGTGTGCCCTTCCTGTATACATTGTACTTCTCAATTCAAATTCAGCATCACTCATATGAGTGATATGAGTGTTTCCACTCTTTCTACAATGTCTGCATTTGATGCCCTAATCAGTACACCAAATTCATCTAATTTATTAACCATGCTCATAGCACTTGTGTACACATAAGTATACATGCAAATGTTCTTATCCTTAGTTACCCTAACACAGTCCATGCATTTTATTTGTTCCATGATAACCTACAGTATGGTCTGAAGTCGAAGACACTTTGCTTTCTCGGCTGCTGCATGTACCAATAAAAGCAGTGCAAGGAAAACATTTGCCCCTGCCTGAGGCTCTAGTTAAGCTATTAGTCTGTGTATCCCCACCACAAGCTAGCAGTTTTCCAGACTTCACCTCAATAGCATCAGCAAATATTCTTGTACCCTTCTATTCAAGTGTAGCCCATCACATTAAAAAGTCTCTCCTGTTAACAAGCACAGACTACATTGAGAAAAATTCTACCCCATGAGCCTTGCACAATCTCTCCAGGGACAAATTGATTGACAAGGCTCTCATCATATACTCCCTCCTGTTGTGTCTGGGCAGAATTGCAGCCGTTTCAAATTCAATCCTAACTTGCAACTTCTCCCCAGTGATGCCCCTGCACTTGTTAAGTAAGTCCTCAGATCTCCTACTCTTAATATCATTAGTGCCCACATGTTCAACAGTATCACCTTTTGTGCCCTTATTATTATTAGCTATATGGTGCATGTAAGTCTGCAGCTTATGCTGCACCAGCCAAAAAAAAAATTCTGAATTACCCCGAGACAGAGAGAGAGAGAGAGAAGGGAATCACCAAGAAAGAGAAGAATGATGATATCCAGCTCAGGATCCTGGATGTGCCAAGCCCATACTCACCAGATGTGAGCCCCTGGGGTTGTCTGCTCTACAATTTAATCAACTTTTGTCCCTGGCAGACATACCCCAATCCTCCTATTTTTGCACCACATGTTCCCCATTTCCCTGATAATGGTCACTGACAATAACCACCTCCTGTGGGGTCAGCACATTCTGCCTTGGAGATTGCCGCTGTGTTGTCTGATGCACTCAATACCAACTCTGGTATTGAGCTGGACAGGCGAGAGCTTGATGGGCGGCCCATTTTAACTCCTTTAAGGGAATCTACCCCACTCTTCAAACTCTCATAAATGTCCATCAGAATGCTGAGTGGGCTCCTAATTTCTTCACACACACTGCACCTAGCATGCACAAAGACATCCTCCCTGGCTGGATCATGTCCTGTTTCAGAAAGATCTGTAAACATTTCAAAAGTTGCACATTTTGTTAGGCTGTGATATGTTGGAGAACCACCCCTTCCCCATTCATTCAGAGCCACAGCACTCCCACTACTTCATGCCTGTTGCTTTGCTGCTCTAGTCTGGCATGATTTCTGTTTAAATACAATTTAACTGACAATACTACAATAGATATTAGGCTATAAAATTTTGTTATACCTTATGCTACAAATTCAAGATACGATCGCAGTGTTAAATTAGTTATATCTTTACTAAAAAGCAAAATTCCTTAACTAAACGAAAATATATGCCCAAAAAGATTAGAGCCACTAATTAATCACAATTAAAATCCTATTATTCCACTGCATTACTTGTTACGTGCTACAATATTCGTGCCAAAACACCAGTATAATAGCAGTACGAATAATAAGTTCTAACTTCAAAATCACTAGCTAAATTTAAAAATAAGCTAATGAATGTGACTAAGACTATTTAAATTATTTGTAAAACACAATTTAATGTTAATTAATCAAAAAAGATTGTAAAAATTTACAAAAAGCTTATTATTCCCACTAGCTTAAAATTCTGCATCCTAGCAATTATAATCTCATACCCATGCCCAGCTCAATGACTGTGATGAGTACATATAATAAACAACTATGGGGGCAGACAAAATAATGGAAACGTCTGTGATAAGAGTTATAAGTACAGTATGCATAATATGGTGCTGGGTTGCTTCCTTTTGCTTTAAAACAGCTTGTATTCTATTTGTAATAGATCTTGAACTGTCTTAAGGGAATATTGGGCTGTTCTTCACAGAAGAATGTTTCGAGCTCCTTGGACATTGAAAGGGGAGGAAATCTGCTTCTCACTCTCCTCTCAATATGCCCATAGTGGCTCAACACCGTTTAAGTCTGGTGATTGGGCAGGCCATGGGAGCCTGTTTCATACTCCCCAAACCAATATCGAATCCATCTGGCTGTATGTATTGGAGCATTATCGTCTTGAAACACTGGATCATATGTGGGAAACAATGTTTGCAGCATGGCATAAAAACCTGATCACTCAGAATATTAAGGTAATCAGTGGCAGTAATTCCATTCAGGGCGATGATAGGACCTAAAGAATACCAAGATATTGCTGCCCAAACCATTGTTGATCATCCCCCCCTCCATGTTTGATGGGTGGCACAAGGCATTCAGGATGATGTGCTTCCTTTGGCATTTTCTAAAAGTAAACTCTCTGATGTTGGAAAAAGTGTGAATGATTTGCTGAAATGACATTTTAAATCATCAAGTGTCCAGTTTTTATGTTTCTTACATTACCACACCCTTTTTCTCTAGCATTACCAGTGACAAGTGGGTTGGTAATAGCAACACTGCCATAAAATTCAGATTTATGTTCTCACTGAACTGGATTGCTGAGATTCACATTAAGTTCTGCTGTTATTTTTGAAGTTTTATGTTTTCAGGCTACAATCCCTTTGTGTCTAGTAGTCTCTTTCAGGCAGCTTCGATTTTCTGCAAGTTTGTCCTATCAGATTTTTCTATACTTAGTGAATGCAGACATCACTTTTGAAAGAGTTGCTCTGGATATATTAAAAAATCAACAGTTTCACTGATGGATGCTCCTGCTAAATGAGCATCAACAATTTGGCCACTTTAGAATTCAGAAAGTTCAGTAATTTTCTTCATGTACCTTTTTATATCACCTCTAAATAAACATCAGCTTTTATCATCTTTCCTTCACAGTACTACCTACAACATAAAAAAAAAAAAAAAAAAAACACCACTGCCTGTTCATAAAGACATTATACAGCCATTACAAAAACTACTTTTATATTAAGTGTTTGAGTTATTTTGTCCACCCCTGTATACAGAGACAAATAGTGGCAAGATAAATCAGGGTCTTATAATGGGGGATTTTAAGTTTCCAGAACATAGCTGTTTTAGATTGACGAGAGCCTGCCAACCTTACCAAGCCCTTCTGAAAAAAGAAAGGCAATATTTTTCCTATGGGTTTCTCACCAGTTGAGTGAATTATTAGGTATCTAGTTGTTGGATCTGATAGGGTTTGTTCTGGCCCTCTTTCTTAAACGGTGGTGTCTGTATCAGTGTTATTATTATTAGCAATGACAAATGATGCAGGAAAGCAGGCTTATACAGCATGAGACAGATTTACAAGAAACTATCCTGTGAGTGACAGATTAAGGCACGGGCTAACAGGGCAGACACCTGGGGTGCAGAAGCTGAAGAGCAAGGGAAGGATTTTTTTTAAACAAAACCTTAAGCAGACTTCTAACTGCATCTAATTGTTTAATGACTACATCATAGTAATTTACAAGATCAGTCAAGCAAAGGGGCACCAAATTAATCATTCTGCCCAGGGTGCGAGAATATGTTAGTTCGGTCTTGTGTCCACCCTCTAAGAAGCATTTCATGTTTAGAAACATACTATGAAACCAAAATGAACATGTCTATCACTATATCATATGCAGATGCATTGTCATCCAATGAAATTAAGTTCATTGGATGACAATGCTATCGCAACATGCATTTCAGTTTTCTGGTACAAATCTGAAAAGGAAAAATTGTTTAGTTACTAAAACAAAGCAATTTTTCCTGTGATAAATTTCCATCAGTCTGTCGTATTTTGAAAAAAACTTGTCTTAGCAGTAATAGTAGTTGCAAAATGATGCAAGGAAACAAGCTTATACACCATTAGCTATTAAAAAAAATAATAAAAAATACATTTACATATTCTAATAATTTGTCTAATCCATTAAATTTATTCAAACTATCCACTTCCACAATACCACATGGCAGTTTATTCCAATAATCCGTTACTCTTTAGCTGAAAGCAAAATTTCACACATCTAACTTATAACCATCTTTTTCCTGTTTCGATTTATATTCCATGTTTGTGTGCATGTGCATTGTCTGAGAATGAATTAGGATGCTATTACCATGTATTTTATTCAATCCAGTTAATGTCTCAGATACTTCACACAGATTTCCTTGAAGATGCCTAGATTCCAAATGCTGCAATTCAAGTTTTTCTTGGTAAGAGTACCCCCTTTTGTGCTCCTGAAAAATTTTTTGCTCTTCTCTGTACCCATTTAAACTGATCTACATTCTTCCTAAGGTAAGCTTCTGAACTTGTATTCAGTACTCAAGATGCAACCTAACTACTGCCTGGGATAATACAATAGGATAATCATCTCCTTGTCCCTAATAACATTCCTATATTTCACTGACAGAATCCCATGAGCTTTTCTGGCAGCCTGCCTGCATTGCTCAGAGAACCTCACGTCAGACTTTACATTCAACTCCTAGGTCTTGTTCCTTCTCCATGCTTTGAGTTTGTTAATCTCAAAATAATATACTGCTCAAATGGTATGTCATTTTGCGAGTGTTGCTGAACACATGCAGTTCCTTGTAATTATTAATGTTAAACCTGAATTGCCATTTTTGAGGTGGAGACTTTTTGATGATACACTACTTACATTCTATTATTACCAAGAAGTAAAACCAGAATGCAGTTTGTATGGAACATGGATGAATTCATGTTACTTATAGATAAACATATTAAATGTAAACATGTTTTCCACTGTCCCAAATCCAGATTTACTGAAATATTTTGAATGTACCCTGTTAGAGCAGAATTATATATAAATCAAACTTATTTACAGAAGGAAACTACTAAGTGCTATCAACAAAGGGTTTAACTTGTAACCTCAGTGATCAATAGATAAAGCAGCAGATAAATTTCTGAATGCTGAAAACATTGACAACTTTTTCAACATATAAACCTGCACCTTTGTCTACTAAAGTTGCTAAATATCCTTTTAAAAAGACAAGATTTGGTACATACTAAGCATACAATATAGAGCATATTTCTATTATTTTACCTTGAAGTACTTACTATCATGTATAATATAATACTTTCTATATATACACACATAAAAATATATAAAAAGAAATACTCATCAGTAAAATTTAATTTAATTCACAAATTAAAGCACAAAAAATTTAAAGCCAATATCTAAATTCCTTAGTAGTACAAATTTTTGAGCAACCTCATATAGTATTTTCAAACTTGATGGTACATAGCAATTTTTAAAATGGATCTGTGATACGAATATGAATTTAGTTAGATATACAAGTAATGTGCCTTAAAAAAGTCTGCCACTTTTGCTTTTGTCATTAATCAATATTAATATATATTTTTAAAATTGTAATGTTAACATTAGTAAGGACAAAATGATGTAAGGAAGCAGACTTTTTCTTCATCAGCCAAACAAAAAAAAGAAAATAATAAATACATAAAAAAAAAAAAGTTAAAAAAAAAAAATAATAAAATAAAACAGAATATTCACACAATTTCCATTCCCACAAGGTGGGAATAGGAATTGTGTGAATATTCTGTTTTATTTTTAAATATATATCTTATACATCAACTCAAAAAACATTTAGAAGCATTAAACTTTAGTTGCTATTTTTTGAACCATATATGCAACCAATCCAAGTCTTTTTAAAGCAGCATGGACTAGCTCAGATTGTGAACCACCTTTCCCACCTCAAATCATCAGCAAACTTTGAAAATGGCCTTTGGATACAATGTTCAATAACATTTATGAAATTGGAAATATGAAGGGACTTAACAATTAGTCTTCAGGGACTTTACCTGTTACACTGGCATAGCATACCCTGAAGACTAGACTTTAACCATTCATTACAACTGTTCATCCCCTATCTTTTAGCCAGCCTGTGATCCAGCATAGCTTTCCACTAACTCCAAATTCTTCCAGTTTATATAGCAGCCTTCATAAGGTATATCAAAAGCTATACTAAATTCTAGATAAATAATGTCAAAACTGTTAACTGCATCTAATTGTTTAATGACTACATCATAGTAATTTACAAGATCAGTCAAGCATAACCACCCTTTAATGAACTGATGCTAGGATCTATTCAAGATACCAATGTCAAGTTAGTCTAGGCCTATACAAAACTTTGTAGATTGGGGAGATACTAGCACCACTCCAGTCCAAGGGGATCTCTTCCTGGAGTCTCTCATGATGTTCTCATTAACATTCCTGACAGTGTATATATTAAGTGCAATAGCATCATTAATACACAGCCATTTCTGAATAAACAGAGTATTTATAAGGTGGCACAGTTTTAAGTTATATCTCATATTGTGAATACCTTCACAATGAGTTGCCATGATATTGCACTACTTTGAATAAGTAAAACACTTCACCTTGCCACCTTATATCGTTTATTCAGAAATGGCTGTGTATTGATGATGCTATTGCACTTAATATATACATAATCTAAATTTGCTTGCAGCTTGAGGCTTTAGCCCTAAATGCATTTTAGTCTAAATACGTCATACACCATCAGGCATCTCTCATATTGTGGAGTCATACTTCATAACTGTTTTGCCATCATTGCATCACTTGGGTACCTACCCACCCACCGAAGAAGGGCCAAAAAGCCCTGAAACGGCATCAGGGGGAGCCTGATGATGTCCGGAGTTTCCAAGAATAGGTAACAACAGCCTTCTCCACTGGGGAAGTGTTGCCTATTCAAGTTTATGAGTGATGTGAGTTGAAGGAGTTACCGTCCCTGTCATTCTTCTACACCGTTTCTTTTCCTCTTCCACTCCTACGATTACTTTCCATCTACCTTTTGCTTTTCTAAGTCTAATAGGGACAAGTGGATAGTCGAGTTATTATCGCACACATATACAAAACAGCCCTGAAACGTCACCAGGGGGAGCCTGATGATGTCCGGATTTTCCAAGAATAGGTAACAACAGCCTTCTCCACTGAAGAAGTGTTGCCTATTCGAGGAGTTTGAGTTGAAGGAGTTACTGTCCCTTTCATTCTTCTACACCATTTCTTTTCCTCTTCCACTTCTACTATTACTTTCCCTCTACCTTTTTGCTTTTCTAAGTCTAATAGGGACAAGTGGATAGTCGAGTTATTATCCCACACATATACAAAATAGCCCTGAAACGGTGCCGCCTGGGTGCTGGTATCTATCTGAGAATAAGTAACATTAGTCTTCTCCTTAGGCGAAGCGTTACTTATTAAAAGTAGTGCAATATCATGGCAACTCGTGAAGGTATTCACAATATGAGATATAACTTAAAATGATGCCGCCTTATAAATATTGTTTATTTTCAGAAATGGCTGTGTATTAATGATGCTATTGAACTTAATATATAGTCTAAATTTGCTTGCAACTTTAGCCCTAAATGCATTTGTCTTCATTCCTGACAGTTTGATATACATTCAAAACTGAATCAAAATTCAAACTGCTCTCAACAGTAAATCTCAGCTGGACGTCATCTTTGATATTTCATCTGCTTATGATAAGCTCTCAATTCCCGCTCTCATCTACATTCTGGAAAAATACTTTGGCATTACAGGAAGCTTGTTAAAAGCCATCAACCTCATCCTTACGCCAAGACAGCTCATCATCAGCCATAAATCCTTCAAACAGGAGCATGTTATAACACAGAGAGTACCGCAGGGAGGTGTCCTGTCCGCTTTGTGGTTCAGCGTGGCCCTTGAACCTTTCCTTGCAAGGTACACTGATTTCTCATCATATGCAGATGACCTCAAATTATATATAAAATCAAAAGACCCTGAACAAACCCAAATGATAAATCAGTGAGCCACTGTGATCAACAGCCTTGTAGCCTATCTATTGCAGATAGGTCTAGAACTCAACATATCTAAATCAGCCCAAATCACATTTACAAAAAAGAGAATCAAAAATGACATCATAGCCTATCACAATGGAGTGCAGATAAGGAAAGTGAAGTCTCACACTAACCTCGGCTTGACTTGGGACGAGGGCCTCACTTTTCAAAACCATTTTTTGACCATGAAAACTAAGACTTTTTCAGTGATGTGGGCAATTCGACAAGAGCTGATGGGGTTACTCCACATCGATGTAGTGGGATGATACGTCCAGCGGTGCCTACAACCAATCGCACTATATGCATCACCAATCTGGTCTTCTGCACCGACCTCATACATAAACAGATTCTTGGCAATCGAGTACTGGGTAATGCAATGGATAAACAGAGTCACGGGCAATGCATCCACCATCTCCAGGACTGTTTTACATACCAACTTAAATATTATTCCCTGGAGAGTTCACATTGCATCCAGGAATATTCTTCTTCTGTCTCAGATGCTAACTGGTGTGATTGATGCCCCCAGTCTTCAAGGAGTTATCACTACTTCACGTGCTGGACACAGTAATGACAATCCCTACTCACCGTTGCATTCTACAGTGTTCAACCTGCACTGTCTGAAGAACTTCTTTCTGAACAATGTAGTCCCCCTTTTCAATTCATTGGCAGTAGACCCTGTGAAAATCTGTGAAGGCAAGCGGTACAGAGTGAAGAGCCTTTCTGAAGCTTACAGCTTGCTTGAACTATAGAAATATGAAGAAGCTTGGACTAGAAAAAAATCTAGGAACTTGAACTTTATAAATAGGAATGACCAAAATATAAAATAACTGTTGAACATCTACTTTAATGATACTGTGAATAATTTCCTCTTCTAATGTTGTTGATAACTACATTCTGTAAATAATACTGTAAGATTTGCACTTTTGTAAATATTGTATTGTAAAAATTGCCATTCTTGCATTAGTGTACACCCTTCTAGCTGGTTGGCTGTGTAAAAGCAATCGCTTGCTATAATAATAAATGGATTTAATAATAATATATATACATACAGGCACTCCTCTACTTATGTACAACTCACAGATAAGTACAAACCACAAAGTTTCTCAAAAAATACTGTATATCAAAAATGAATTTTTAACCATGCACGCAAACTGCAAAAATCAGTTGCCGTGTACAGTGGACCCTCCACTTTATGATATTAACCCATTCCAGAGACCATCGTATCATTGAAAATATCATGTGAACCCAATAAACACTGCTGTTTTTTGGCAGTTCGTTTCAAGACCTTGGAAATTGAAATTTTCGCTATATAACTAAGCTATTTATCTCTCTAAAAGGTCATTTTTAAACTGAAATTGTATTAGTTTTATATTAATATCAAATAAGCACAACACAAATATCACTTTTAACTAAAGATGCAAAAACAAAACACATATTTACAAATGGCTGAGAGGAAGGACTATGTGGTCCAGTCGGAGACAATCGTAAGCCCTGAAATAAGTAGGTGCAGGTTAATATGATCAATGCAAACCATTAAAATGCACTACACTTTCACATTTATTGTCCAGCAAACAGAAAATCGAACACAGAACACATGCGATTTACAGACAGTATAAATGGAGCAATATAGCCTTAATCATAGCCTCAAAATGGGAAGCATTCAAGGAACTAATCTTGGAGGCTACCAGGCTTTACATACCAACTAAGAAATATTGTTCAAGGTTTAGGCCTAAATGGTTGTCAGATGAACTAATGAGACATGTGGCAGAGAAGAAAAATGCATGGGATACATACAAATTAATGGGTGACATGGAAGCCTATGATAGATATAAGTTGGTCTGTAACCAAGTCACAAAGGAGATTAGGCAGGCAAAGGCAGACTACGAAAAATCTTTGGCAAAGGATGCAAAGAAAAACAGAAAAGAGTTCTTTACATATTTAAACTCAAGAAGGAAAGGGATGAATCAGATTGGTCCACTGGATATTGATGGTTCAACAGTTGAGGATCCTGCTCAGGTGGCAACCTGAGCAAATTTTGTAATAATTGAGAGGAAAGTGGAGGAGAGATTGTTGAGGATAAACATAAAAAAGGCACCTGGGATCTATCCAGTTATATTAAAGGAGGCAGCAAAGGAAGTAAGCAAACCCCTAGCCATAATTATGAGAGCTTCTTTGGACTCAGGGGAGGTACCCATAGACTGGAGATGTGCAAATGTAACCCCAATTCACAAAGGAGGATCAAAGGCTGACACAAGTAATTATAGACCTGTTAGTTTAACTTCTGTTCCAGGTAAATTAATGGAGGCACTGGTTAAAGAAGCACTGCAGGATCATCTAGACAAGAATTCAGTTATAGCTCAGACGCAGCATGGTTTTGTTAAGGGCAGGTCTTGCCTGACCAATTTGATTGGATACTATGATGTAGTCACAAAAGAACTGGATGCAGGGAATAACTTTGATATTATATATTTGGATCTTAGAAAGGCTTTTGATACTGTTGCACATGGAAGACTGCTGCACAAATTGGAGCAGTGTGGCATTGGAGGCAAATTGCTGCTATGGATAAGGGGATGGTTGAGTGGCAGAAGACAGAGTGGTAATCAATGGACACTGCTCAACGTGGACTAATGTTATTAGTGGAGTTCCTCAGGGTTCAGTGTTGGGTCCGTTGTTGTTTTCGGTGTTTATGAATGATATTGATGATGGGATATCAAGTTTAATGTCCAAGTTTGCAGATGATACAAAGGTTGGCAGGGTTGTTAAGGACACTACTGACGCTATGCTGCTGCAACAAGATCTGGAAAGGTTGAACAGATGGGCTGAGAGGTGGCAAATGAAGTTTAACATTGACAAATGTAAAGTACTACATATGGGAAACAGTAACCCCAGAGCAACGTATCAACTCTGCGGTACTACACTGACAGTGGTGGAGAATGAAAAGGACCTGGGGGTAATTGTGCAGGCAGATATGAAGTTCTCTGAGCAGTGCAGACGAGCTGCAAGAGTAGCTCATGGTGTCTTGTCAATGATATACAGGAATTTTTCTAGCAGGGATAAGGAGGTGATTATTCCCTTGTATAAGGCAATGGTTAGGCCACATCTTGAGTACTGTATACAGGTCTGGAGGCCTCATTTCAAGAAGGATGTAGAGCTGCTGGAACGAGTACAGAGAAGGGCAACAAGATTAGTGAATGGAACAAAGGGGTGCTCTTACGAAGAAAGGCTTAAGTTTTGCAAATTAGTGTCTGGAGACTAGGCACCAGCGAGGTGATCTGATAGAGGTGTATAAAGCCTTGAATGGTTTGAGCATGCTCAATGCTGATGGGATTCTTCCTCTCGCTCAGAATAATCACCTCAGAGGGCATAAATTCAAATTGAGGAAGGACGGATGTCGGATAGATGTGCGGAAATTTGCCTTTGGCCAGCGGGTGGTTGGTTGGTGGAACCGACTTCCATCACTTGTTGTTAAAGGGCAGGTTGATAGCCTAAACAAATTTAAAGCTCAACTGGACAGGTATTTCGAACGAACGGAGGGGGTGAAATGGGAGTGGTGTGTGTTTTTTTTTTTTTGGCTGATGCTGAATAAGCTTGCTTTCTTGCATCATATGCCTCTACTAATGCTAATCGCTGATGCTCTTTAAAAAAACTGTACTCCAACACTATTTACTACATTTAGTTATAAGAATCAATTTTGAATGCCATTGTGATATTTTTCTAAAGCATTTCTGGAGGTCACTACCATAAAACAAGAAAAACAATTTGCGGTTTCTGGTTTATTGGGCTTTTCTGTTAGTGCAATCTATTATAAATAAGTAGCAAACTATCTTATTGCATTTGAGTTAATACTGATAACTGGAATTGTATTACGGTGAAATGTGTTTCCCCTTCACTGAAATCTTCAATTATATAAAAAACAAATTTTCAGAATCTTCTCTTCTTTCCTATTTTTTAAGCTTTGTAAACTTGTTACTCTATGTCTTACATCTTAATTGCAATTTGTGCTTTTTACTGTTTTAAATTTTACAACAACAACAACAAAAAAAAAAAAAACCCTCTTTATTTTGGTACTCTAAATTAATATTCAGTTTTTTCAGCCTCATTTAACTTGGTTACAAATAATAAAATGCTGTAAACAATACTGTACATAATACAGCCTGGTAAAGTTATTTGGGGGTTATTTCTTTTTTTTTTTTGGTAGTTGTTGGCACATCGGTTTCTGTGGCCATAATGCACCTCCCAAAGCTTTTTTTTTTTGCATTTTACTCTGATCCAAGCCCAAGGTGGGATTCGAACCCATGACATTTGGGTTGCCAGGCAGGCACTTTACCCACCTGGCTAGCCCAGCCGGCTTGGGGGTTATCATTTCGGAGAGTTGTATACTGTACCGTATTGTACTTGTATTTAGTATCTGTAAGACTGAAGTTGGACTTACGAACATGGAGGAAAAAAAAAAAAAAAAACCCCAAATAAGTACATAAGTCAAGGAGTGCCTGTGTATATATATATATATACCATCCTTCCCAGGGTCCTTCTCCTCCTTTAACCTCATCAACTTTTCTAATGCTTCTCTGAGATCATTACATTAGCTATTTTACAACAATCTGACTAACAAATTCAAGATTGCTTTTGACTATAGTTATCACTGAGAAATATCTGCTCAACCCACCTGCCATTTTTATTTTGCTTTATATGGACCATTCACTAAAACTAATTAAGTGTTCTATTTGATTTACTCCTTTTTGTATTCACAAATGAGAACTCTATAACCCTGTTATCTCTCTTTGATAGTGATTTTTTGTTACCCACCATATATATTCCTCCACATATTCACTTACAATAATAATAATACAAATCAGAATCACATGCTTGTCTTGTTTCTTTGATCAATTACTCTTTACCTTACCTGTCACTCATCCTTGCCCCTTATATTTATGGAACTTGACCACTGGTTTTTAAGGACAAATCCCTTGAACATTTCCCACAGTATATTTGTATCTAGCAGCAGAGTTTCTCTAGTTAATAGATTCAAAGAAATAACTCATTCCGTTTTCATATAGGTTTCTTTAGATACAATGTATTTGATGGTATGCTTTAAGAAAACAAAATTATTATGTGTGGGGGGGGGGGTCACCAACTATTTTATTATGCCTCATCTTTGTACTTAACCACTAATATGAGAGGAAAAAAATTACTTCATTAGATTTTTTTTTTTTAAATAAGAGACACTTCAGAGGGTTCTGGAAAAGTTTGAAGTTGCATGGTTTAATAAATAGTAATTATCAACTTATGAAGTAGTAGTAGTGGCATGTGATGCAAGAAAGCAAGTGTATGAGCTTATGCAGCATCAGCCAAAAAAAAAAAAAAAAAATCACACCATTCCCTCCAAATGCCTGTCCAGTTCCTCCTTAAATTTATTCAACCTATCAACTTACACGACAGATGGAAGTTTGTTCCAGCAATTAACTACCCACTGGCTAAAGGCAAATTTCCGCACATCTATTCTACATCTGTCCTTCCTTAATTTGAATTTATGCCCCCTTAGGTTCGTAATCTGAACAAGTGGAAGGATCCCATCAGAATTCAGCATGCTCAACCCATTCAAGGCCAATTCCAAGTAAAACAGCACAATCAAAGTGTGAAATAATGCAATGTGAGTAAGCTGTTTTGAGCTCCCAGGGCACTTACTTGGAACATCCATGTGATACATGCACAGCAAGAGCTGTATGCAATTAACTTAAGAATTTATTACATTTTTGAAACTTAAGTTAACATACTAAGAAAAGTTGAACTGTATTTTTTAATTTCTTCCTTGATATCTTCACCTGTAGTAGAAAAATAACTAAAAACAGTTCTGACATGCCACTAATATTGAAGCTAAACTGGTATTTTGCCTATAGGGACTTCTGATATGACACCAGTATAGCTGCAATAAAAGGACTATGCATTTCTTACCTCAGTTGAAGATTTCAAAAATTTAACAAATCCTTGAACTAATTACATAGTGTTTGCCATACTTATTTTATTCAGGGTACCAACTACATGACAGTTATCCCCTTCAGATCTATCAGAAAATGACACGGCAGGTGGCTCTCAATACCGAGTATTCTTTGTATAAATATATAAAGTACAATGTATTCTTTGATGGGCTTCTGTGATGAGTATAAACCAATACAAGTAGTAATATGTGGACAAATGTTTTATAAGATTTTTAATGGAGTAATACTGTATTTCTATTTTTAAAATTTTCCAATGTAAAAGTTTAAAATAATACCATCATTTGAGTATTTATTTAGTTGGGAGTATAAATATTTTTAGTATTTTCACTTTGTTACACAAAATTGTCCCTTTACAATTTTGAAATATTATGCTTCAAGAAACATAAAAAGGAGAAACAAAAATATGCTTTAAGAAAATAAAGCAGCCTAAAATCATATTTGGATTCCTGAGCCCACACACTTTAAATGATCATATTATATAATGTATGTTAAAATTAGTGTACCACTTCAGAGAGTTCAAATGAATAAACAGCATGTGAAACATCAGTCAAGTCTCAAGGCCTGTTGAACCAAAAAGGCTAATACACAACTATGGTGATTAACATAAATCTGGGGCAGATTTTTCTGGTCCACCACAATTAATTAAAAAATTCTTAGAAGAAATTCACTTATACAGAACCCAATTATAAATCAGTAACAGTAAGTGACTTGCAAGAGAACAGTAACAGATAAAAGTGTATGGAGTACATTCCAGTCACGTGGATACAATAATTCCAAGTTTAGCATGCTAAACTTGGAATGTACTCTGTACAATTTTATCTGTTACTGTTTTCTTGCAAATCATTTACTGTTACTGATTTATAATTGGGTTCTGTATAAGTGAATTAAATAAAAAATGTTTATTTGCTTTATAAAAAAATATTAAAATAATTTTTAAAATAGTATATTATAATAATCACCAAAACTTCTAATAATGAAAATACTAACAAGCATGCTAAACTTGGAATTATTGTATCCACGTAATTGGAATGTACTCAAATAATCAAAACCCCCGATAAACTGTAAAATCGGAAAGAAAACTTATTTGTGACAAAAGCAAATTTATTTTCACAAAGGTTGTATTTGCATTTATAAACGTGAGAAGATTTAATAAGAAAATTTAATACAAAGATGTAACTCATTGAAAAATGAAGCAACGAAGTGTGCTTTTTCTTGTGATTTACCTTCTTGCAGATGGTATTATATAAATTCCAAGGAATTAATTTCTCGCTGACATAATTGTGTCAGAGAGAGTAATGTCTCCCTGCTGTCCAATGTAGTTGAACAGAGGTAAGAAAAGACTGGCCCAGGCAGCAATTGTCACCTTGGCCAAAATTAGCCAGTCCAACCCTGAGTAGAGGTGATAAACTGCTAACTCATTAAAGTTGACATTTCAACACTATTTCATATTTACTAATGAACAGCAGTTTTTGTTCAATCAAAAGAACCCTTTCCCATTTTAAAGATGTATGCACACAGTTGCATTAAAAAAGAAAAAAAATTCAGAAGAATGTGAAAATTAATTGCATAGTAGTAATACTATACAATTAATTTTTACATTCTTCTGAGGTTTTTTTTCCCCTCTTTTCGTGCAACTGTGTGCATCCATCTTTAAAATGGGATTGATTGAACAAAAAGTCCTATTCATCAGTAAAAGAACATTTTAACTTTATGCAAAAATATCCCAAACAGTAGACTTGTTTCCCTATACCAAACAGGACCCTTAACTTCATTATTTACACTTCAGAATTGTAAATCTTATAAGCAAGCTAAACTAGTACTTAAATATCACACTGTGCTGCCCAGAATTATTGTATATTCTAGCATAAAAGTCAATCTCTGAATACTTAAAATATTAAGGTCAACTAAATATACAGAGTACAAAACTAGAATTAAAGGCATGTGCTTTTATAAAGAGATAAATTAATACCAATCTATTTGCAATTTCATTATATGTATAATTTTACAGAAATATACATTGTTGCCACCTTTAAAAACTAAAGAATTTCTTAGTCTTTGTCAGACAATAACAGTTTGTGAAATTAATCAGGAGTTGTATTTTTGGGTTCACTTCTTTGATTTCTCAAAAAGTAAACTTTCAAGACTGTCAGTTTATTATAGCAAACAAACATGCTTTTATATTGAGGCTTTATAGTATTAAACAAGAAACATGTAATGGCTTGGTTACATAATCAAATCCACCGATGTGCACATATAGTATCAATAAGAGTAATGTGACTTGTCTCTTGTGCCTTTATGTTGGTTTCTTGATCTTTTTCATAAGGGAGTACTGTATATATTTACTGTTTTTTTCCCACAGTTTATTGTGCAGTGTAATAAAATGCACCCTTTCTTTTAGATGTTTACAATGTAAAGTTTCAAGAGAGCAAAATTAATTGAATTAAAAAGTAGATAGTGGTTCTTAATGTATATTTAGCTGTGATACATCACTACACAAAATGCAAAAGATGACTGTAAAACAAGGGATCAATTTATACAGTGAATATTTATTAAAACAGAATTTCCAGGAAAAAACAGAAGTCAACCAATACAATGGAATGTACAGTACATTTTTATGATGAAAGCAATGTTACAGAAGATGGTCGTCCTTATAACTTTATACAATTCAATCCTTTTTATGTTAATATTTTATTTACAAATGAAGGTATGTAAATAAACAATTACATTAGGATATCTCTTTCCCATATCTTCTTTTTAAACTGGATCTGTAAAATGAAAAAATTTGCATGGAAGCAGACTGACAGACTTTCAAACATTTCTGCAGTTGGTTTTCCGTATAGTTTCCTTTAGTTTTTATTCCCACTATGCTTTGTTTTATGCTTTCAAAAATGAAAGTAAAATTGGCTTTTGCTGCCTAAAGAAGGAAAAAAAACAATAATAATAATTTACTTTTTTGTATTAAATGTGTAAAAATCAGGCATTACGAAAAACTTTTGGTGTATTGTAATGGAGTTATTTTAAAAACAAAATAACTGTTAACTAAGATATAAAATTCACACTTAAAAGAAAGGTTGGCAAGAGAACAATTAGAAAAAAAATAAGTTTCAAGGTAAACATTTAGGCTTTTCATCTCTGCACAACCTTAACAGAATTTTTATGTACAAAATCTGTAAATACTGTGGCTACTCTTAACTTTTTAATGTCACTTCTGAAATTATCACATTCACACATATATATATATATACAGTGAAACTTCCCTTTAACGGACAGCCACGGGGAACGAAAATCTGTCCGTTAGAGAGAAGTGTCCTCTAACAAGAAGTCTGAGGGAGCAAAAAAAAAAAAAAAAAAAAAAAAAAAATCGTTAAACGTTTAATGTAAAATTAAATTAAATACAGATTTTGCAAAATATTTTTGTAAATAATATACATACAATTGTGCTATGCATATTATGACTTTATCTTAAAAAAAATACATACAGTAATCACTTATTTTCTTCTGCACCTTGGTAGTTGTTGGCGCATCGGCTTCTGTGGCCATAATGCATCTCCCAAGGTTTTTGCAGTACTTTGATCCAAGCCCGAGGCGGGATTCGAACCCGCGACCTTTGGGTTGCCAGGCAGGTGCTTTACCCACCTGGCTAGCCGGGTCAGCTTCTGCACCTTCTTCCAGCTGATAATTTTGTTTTCAACATTTGTTTGGAGTGAAGAAACCATCGAAAGTCCTTCAGTATCTTCTTCAGTGGCGAAAAACATTTTTAAACGATTGATTTGTATGAGCGCTTCTTCTATTTTCATTGGTGGTTCGTCGTTAATATGTTCTTCGACAGAATGACCTCCTTCCATTTCTTCATCCTCATGAGGAACTTCTTGAAAAATATCGATGATAATGTCGTTGATATCTAGAGCACCATCTTCTGTAGTGAGGTTCGAGTCTATATCTTTGTAGCCAGGGTCACTTGTAGTGGAAGTATCATATATTATCAATAGATGTTGAAGTTCTTGTTCTTCTTGGTGCTCCACACTGTTGTTCACAACTTCAATTTTTGCGTTTGAGAAGCCAGACTTTACAAAACAGTTCACGACAGTTTGTTTTCTAATTGTGTTCACTGAAGAGAAATCCATTGAATCGCATCTAGGATGCTGAGTTTCTTTGCAAGGTCACTTGCACATGTTACATCGTTCATGTTTGCAATGAGATGTCTTAAAACACGTTTTCTGTAGTGAAGTTTAAAATTTTTTTATTATCCCTTGATTCAAGGGCTGACACTCTGCAGAAGTGTTTGGTGGCAGAAAAACGATTTGAATGTTGGACAATTCAATGTGCAGTGAGATGCAGCATTATCCATGAAAAGAATAATTTTTCTGTTTTGACAAATCATGTTTTGGTTAAAGTGACGTATCCGTTCACTCATGATATCTCGTGTCATCCACACTTTTTTTTATTAGACTTCCAGTCAACATTCAAAAGATTCAACTTTATGCCCTTGAAACAACGAGGATTTTGTGGTTTTCCTTTAACAAGAGGTTGTTCAAAGTCTCCCAGCATATTTGTACACAATAGTCAAGCGTTCCTTAGAAATTTTTCTGCCCTGGCACTTTTCGTTTTTTAGACTCATTGTTTTTTCAGGAAGAGCTTTAAAAAACAACCCTGTTTCGTCACAGTTGTAAATATCCTTAGCTTCAAAATCACGACATAAATCTTCCAATTTGACGGTCCACTCTGTTACAACCCCAGTATCAACAGATCCACCTTCACCACTTACGGTTTTCCAAGAAATTTTATGCCGAGTTTTGAACTTGTCTAGCCATCCCACAGAAGCTTTGAACTCATTTACTCTCATAGATTTAGCAACCTCCAAAGCCTTTTCCCTAATAATAGGCCCATTAATGGGAATTTTTTTTAGCACGTGCACGACAAATTTGAAGTCCAACAGTTTTTGGGAATGATTTTTGAACCTGATCATTTACGTGTTGCCAAAATTGTTTGAGCAGTTCATTTTTTTTCTTTATGATTCGCTTACCTGCGTCTTCCCGATTTTGAATTTTGCAGCGAGATTGTGAACACTATTTTTTTGCCGATCATATGCATTAATGAGTTTGACTTTATCTTTTAAAGTTAAATGTTTACGAGAAGACATTGTGCACTTCACACGACACTGAACAAAACTGAAAACTGAAACTCAAAAGACGAAAGGCTGAAAATTCCCCCCCACCCAAAACACTGAATTCATCAGAAGTTTTACACGTGCCTTAAAATTCTTGAAAAAGGGTTGAGAACTGCGACGTAAACCTTGATAAAATTCAGAGAATCGGAAATAGAAAATAAACACATGATTGAGGCAATATGTGGAAGAAATGTTCCTAGAAAAAGTGCCGTGAGCTCGCCCGCTGTCCGTTATGGGGAAATCAAATTAAGTGCTGATCTAAACGAAACAGTGCAGATTGCCTGTCCACGTCCGTTACAGAGAATGTCCGCTAGACAGAAGCTGCAAACATGTTAAAATCAATAGAGGTGAGTTAGGGAATTTGAAAATGTCCGTTAGGAGAAGTTTCACTGTATAGCGGGATTAAAATTACATCAAAAATTATGGCACTGTGCATAACTTCTTACAATTTTAACAAAAACAATAATTTGTTGTTTTCCCAATTCATTTCTAGATATGTTGAATGATGCTGCTAAACTAGCTAATCAGAACTCAATTATAGCAATACTGTTTTATTTAATTATTTGATTTTCAGTGAGATTTAAGTGAAACAATGTATGGTAAAAATAAAAAAAACATTATTCCATAAAAACAAAGACCTTGCTCTCCTATTAATAAAGCTGAAATAATATTTCAGAATCCAATGACATTAGATGAAAAAAAAAAAAAAAATTTTATTTATTATTACACCAATAAATAATTTTTTTTAATTTAAAAAAAATTATTCTTCATACATGTTTTGTTTAACATAAAAGTGGTAGCTAAAAAGAGCAATAGAGCTAAAGCATATTTAACCACTTGATAAGGAATTACCACAAATAGCCAAGAAAGTTATTAATCACACTTTTGTGGCTACCAATGAAATCAATGCTTTTAAGAAATAAATAAAAATATTATCATTTTTGAAGTCTTTTACTCACTCCCTTCCAATATAGATTTATCCTAATGCTGACACACACACACACACACACACACACACACACACACACACACAATAAAGGGCCCCTGGTATCTGACCTCCAGTTAGTCAGCTTTTAGAGCAACGATCAAAAAATGATTTGTGCAAAAATTATCAAAAATAGTTATGGTCAAAACCATTCCATTTTTTGTTCTTTTTAAGTGAATGAGCTTTTTAAGCTATTTTATGATTAGAAGTTTAACTAAACTATACATATATGATATTAATCTAAAATACGAATGATAATAAAACCTGCAGCAGGTCATAAGTGCTGAGAGAGAAAAAAGATAAAACTGTGCAACTATGGAATTAATGACAATGAGGCTATGTTGTGTCTCAGGACACAAGAAAAATTATGAAAATGGATAATAAAACCTACAAAAGTGGTCTAATTTTGTGCTAAGACAGCATCTAGCTCCTTTTGGATACCATTCTGTTATTTTCTTAGTCCATCTGTCATGTCTATGAGCTATGTGTGTACTGCCCAATACCATTTTAGTTCTTTAGTTTTGATAAGAATGTTCTTTACTTCAGTTTGCTGCCTAATTCATGTGTTTCTCTTCTTATCTAACAGTCTGGTTCCTAATATAATTCGTTCCATTCTTCGCTGCGTAGTTTTCAGCTTCTCTTCCATTCTTTTGGTGAGTGCCCAAGTTCACTTCCATAACTCATGGTGGGGAG
This sequence comes from Mastigoproctus giganteus, assembly GCF_048544385.1. Taxonomy (NCBI): domain Eukaryota; kingdom Metazoa; phylum Arthropoda; class Arachnida; order Uropygi; family Thelyphonidae; genus Mastigoproctus; species Mastigoproctus giganteus. The sequence continues at coordinate 146,624,672 of NC_143582.1, forward strand.
TATACACTGGTTCATTATTTTACGTTTCAGACAAATTGTGATATTACTTCTCAGTATGTGACTATATTTCTATATTTCCTGAATGCTATTCATTTGAAATTTATTCTTCTCTTGACTTCCAGCCATTTATCATTATTACAGCTAATGACTTGTCCCAGATAAGTATATGAATCCACCTTTTCAATTACTGCTCCTTCAATGATTATCCTTTCTGTGGCATACTTGTTCATCATTACTTTTGTTTTAGCCATATTCATCTTTAGTCCAAAATCCTTACTAACTCTGAATAACTGGCTAAGATTTTCCTTTAATTCTTTGGGATCATGGCTCATGATCAACAATGTCATCTGCAAATCTGAAGAGGTTTAGGTACTCTCCATTCACATTGACTCCTTTCTGTGAACAGTCTAATCTTCTGAAAGTTTCCTCAAGGGCAGCAGTAAACAACTTCGGGGATACTGTCTCCCCTTGTCGAACTCCTTTCTCAATTTTAAATTTGCTACTGTCTTTGTCTAGCCAAATGAAGGAGGTAGCGTTCTCATATATTTTCTTCAAAATCATAATATATGGAGTATCAATGCTTTGTCTTTCCAGTGCCCGAAACATACATTATGCTGTATCGAGTCAAATGCCTTTTCATAATCCACAAATGCCAGGCATAATGGTGTTTTATATTCAGTTAATTTTTCCATTAGCTGTGATATTACGTGAAGTTGATCCATAGTTGAGAATCCTGACCTAAAGCAGCTTGCTCTTTTGGTTGATTCTCATCAAGTATTCTTTCTAATCTGTTAGTAATGATGACCTTGTGAACAATTTGCAGATGTGGGATAACAAGCTAATTGGTCTATAATTTTCAATTCATCTCTTTTCTTATGCAGCAAAACTATGATGGCATTATTCCACTCCCTAGGCATCTCACCTCTTCTAATGGATTTTGTAAATAGTCTTGCCAGTTTCTGTGTCATGTCTCTTCCTCCCAATTTTGACAACTGTACAGTAACTTCATCTTCCCCCTGAGGCTTTCTGATTCTTCAACGCACATTCTACCTCATCAGAAAGGATATTGGATATATCGTATGTGTTACTAATTTGTCATCCATCTTCCTCACTGCTCACCATGTTTACTGTTCGGAGGTGACTTAACGTGGACAAAAAGTGGCTTTACAAACAAACAGAATGAGAGAAGAGAAGAGAGAGAAAAAAAAAACCCACCTCTAAAACATGAGTTCGAAGAACATATTGATAATGTTATTTCACTATCGCTTTTAGGAAGCGTAAACATTAAAGAATAGTTTAGTGAAGCCTACAGACTATCGATCTACAAACGTTATGTTTACAGATCGAAATATTTTAGATAATACCTCACGATTCTTGGATCTGCAAACCCAAGAATCGTGAGGTATTATCTAAAATAATAGACAGCATTAAATTTCGTGGATAGTTTGAAATTCCTTCACGTGGACATGACGAAAAAGACTATTTTAAAAATCCAGGAGTATTCAGAGGATTAATAAATTTCACCTGTACATAAGATTCCAATTTAAAGAACCATTTAGAAAGTAATGCGGCATTTCAAAAACTATTCAGAATGATATTCTTGGCTGTTTTCTGAAAAATATGCCGGGATGAAATAAAAAGAGAAATTAAAGATGCTTCATTCGTAGCTATCATCGCTGATGACACAACAGATGTTTCAGAACATATACAAATGGTAACTGTTCTGAGATATGAACTGAATGGAGACATTTGAGTGTTTTTGGGGATTTTTCACTCCAGAAAAAAAAATGGCAGATGGAACATTGAAGTGCATTCTAGATCAGTTAGACATAATCCTTGAAGGAAATACTCAAAAATTGGTTGCTCAGACATTTGATGGTGCAAATATGATGAAAGGCAAGAAAGGGGGAGTTCAGGCTAAAATAAAAGTGTACAAAATGCACATTTTATTCACTGCTATGCACACCAACTGAACCTGATGGTGAGAAATGTAGCAAGTTGTACCCAAGATTCAAGAACATTCTTTTCGAATTCATGTTGATACCAACATTTTTCACGTGATCACCACAGTGTCTCTGTTCTCAGAAAGCATGTGGGCAGCCGCATTGCTCGAACTTCACCTACAAGATGAAACTTCAATATACTCACTGTGAACAAGCATTTATGAAAATTTTGAATCCTTAAAAAAGTGCATGGAGGAACTAACTACAAGCGACAGCAAACGCAGATAAGACGATTTCAGAAGCAACTGGAATTTTTCACATCTTGAGTAATGAAAAATTCGAGTTCTGGTTAGAACTTTTCCCATCAGATAATGTCTCACGTGGAAGTTATTTTTAATCAAATGCAATCTTGAGAAATTGAGGCAGTTAAAATACATGAATATATAGGAAACTTTAAGAATGCCATTCTAAAAATCAGGAATTCAGTGTAAAGTGAAGGAAGTATGCAACTATATAAGTGTTGACATAGGTGAGAGATTCTTTTACAAAGAAATTAATTGCTGCTAAATTGTTTAACAAGGAGAACTTGTTATTTTCCATAAGAAAATGCCCATGGAAGAAGTACAGGAGAATACTGAGGCATATCACATGATTGAAAGAGAAAAACTTCTTATGGAATTACAAGTTTTCTATAGCAGACATATCTACACAATTATTGCAAATTGTGTGACTTGCTGAAATTTATCCAAGAAAATAATCTAGCTGAAGTTCTTGGTGAACTTACAAAACTCATAAAAGTCCTTTTGACCATTCTGATTACTACTTCAGAGCCCGAACTCAGCCATTCGACATTAAAAAGAATAAAAATATTTTTAAGGAGCACTATGAATCAGGTAAGGCTAAATGCTCAAGCAATGCTTTCAATATAGAAAAGCTTGGTCAACGGTGCACCAAACTTGATTGAAAAAGTTATTACCCTATATCTCCAAATAAAAACTGAAGAATGGATTTTGTTTTTAAATAAAACGAAAAGTCTGTTAATGGTAAATGTCTAGTTAATGTTTTGTAATATTTTTAACTTTCTTATTATTATTACTGTGTATGTCTACATGTCTTATAATCAAGGCAATTTAATGTAACTTTAAGATGCAGTACCCCTAAACATCAGAGTCACAAGCTGCCACTGAAGAAGCCCAGTGTCTTTTTTTTTTTTTTTTTTTTTTTTTTTTATAATGAGGTCTCCACACTTGGCCACAGTATTCCAAATGTAGCTGCACAATTGCCTTATACAGCGTTTCTAAAAACTCTCTCTAAAAACTTGTTTTTAGAGTTTTATTCATCCATACATATTTTCCATCATCTGCAAAAACTTATTATTATTAGAAATTTTTTATCACTACTTTAGAAAATATTTACACTGAAAATGAGGCCCCTGGTCATGGCTGGTTTGGCTGTAGCATTAACATGGCCCTGTCCCCAAGTGTAAGATCTTGCATTTTGCTCCATTAAAACAGTTGCCACTTTTCTGACCATTCCTGAAGCTTGTTTGTTCAAGTCATCCTGAAAGAGCATTGATCATCAACTCTTCTAATTTTTATATCATCTGCAAATTTTGACATATTACTCGTTATCTCTTCATTGATGTTGTGTATGAAACTCAGAAACAACAGTGGTACAAGAAATGATCCTTGTGGGACTCCTCTTCTGATATTACACCAATATGAAAAACAACCATTGTCGACAATCCTCTGTCTTATGCCCTGCAGTCACCCTGAAATCCATCTTAGAATTTTTATTATCCCTACATCCAGCTCAAAAGTAACTGTGTCAAAATAACTTATTTGGTTAGTTAAACATGATTTTCTTTTAAAAAAACCATGTTGTATGACCTTCAGAATGCCATTTCTTTCTATCCGTGGAGTGCTCTCTTAATCATTGCATCTAAGACTTTCCCTACTGCTGAAGTCTGACTAACCAGTCCTTGAATCCATCTTATAACCACATTTATGTATTGACAATACATTGGCACTTCTCCAATCCAAAGTAATCTCTCCTCAGTCCAATGATGCCTTCATAATTAACCTCACTGGTTCAATACACTCTCTGGCTGTCTCCTTCAAAATTACTGAGTGTATGACAAACTCTGGGAACTTTACTTGCCTTTATGTTCAAAATTTTTCCTAATAAATAGTCATCAGAAATTTTGAAATCACTAACTTCACATGGCTCAAACTCACTTGCACACTCTTCAGCATGAAGAGTTTTCGTTCAGTAAAGAGTGATGCAAAGTACTATCAATCATCAGGAACATCAGTTGGGTTTAGCATTAGTAGAGGCATCATCATCATCAGCCATTTTCAATCCACTGCAGGATGAAGGCCTCTCCAGCAACTTTCCAGTTCCTTCTGTTTTGAGCACTGGCCATCCATTTACTACTCAAAAACTCATGAATTTCATCTATCCATCTCCGCCTTTGTCTTCCAGGTTTTCTTCTAGCTCCTATTGGGTACTAGAGGCATATGATGCAAAAAGAAAGCTAACAGAGCATCAGCCAAAAAAAAAAAAAAAAAACTTCCTAATTCATCCATCCATTCGCTCCAAAAGTTTGCCCACTTCTTCCTTGAATTTATTTAAGCTATCGACTTCCACAATGACAGATGGAAGTTTGTTCCAGCAATCAACTACCTGCTGGCTAAAGGCAAATTTCCATACATCTATTCAACAACTGTCTTTGCTCAATTTCAGTTTATGCCCCTTCAGGTTTGTAATCTGAGCAAGAAGAATCCCCATCAGCACTGAGTCTGCTCAATCCATTCAAGACTTTATACACCTCAATCAGTTCATGTCACAGGCGCCTAGTCTCCAGATGTTGCAATTTGCAGAACTTAAGCACCTCTTTGTACCCCTCACCAGTCTTGTTGCCCTTCTCTGTACTCTTCTAGCAACTCTACATAATTCCTAACATGAGGCTTCTAGACTTGTACACAGTACTCAAGGTGTGGCCTGACTATTGCCTTATACAAGGAGATAATCACCTCCTCATACCTGGTAGCAAAAGTTCTGTATATCATTGACAAAACTCCATGACCTGCTCTGGCAGCCTGTCTGCACTGCTCAAAACTTCATATCTGACTGCACAATAATCCCCCTCCCCATCTCTGATTCTCCACTACCCCAAGTATAACATCACACAGTTCATACATTTCTCTGGGGTTACTGCTACCCATATACAGTACTTGGCATTTGTCAATGTGAAACTTGAGTTGTCACTCTCAGCCCGGCTGCCCAACTTTTCTAGATCCTGTTGCAGTAGCATACTGTCATTAACAACCCTGCCAACCTTCATATCGTCTGCAAACTTGGACATTAAGCCTCATATACCTTCATCAATATCACTGATAAATATAGAAAACATCAATGGACCCAACGCCGAACCCCGGGGGACACCACTACTAACATTAGTCCACGAAGAGCAGTGTCCATTGATTACGACTCTGTCTTGTCCCCCTCAACCATCCTTTTATCCATTGTAGCAAGTTGTCCTTAATGCCACACTGCTCAAATTTGTACAGTAGTCGTCCATGTGCAACAGTATCAAAAGCTTTCCTGAAATCCAAGTATATGATATCAAAATTGTTTTTTGCACCCAGTTCCTTTGTGACCACATCATAGTATCAATCAAATCGGTCAGAAAAGACTTCCCCTTAACAAACCCATGCTGTGTCTAAATTATTACTGCAGTCTCATCTAGATGATCCTGCAATGCTTCTTTAACCAGTGACTCCATTATTTTTCCCGGAAGAGAAGTCAAACTGACAGGTCTGTAATTACTTGTGTCACCCTTTGATCCTACTTTGTGAATTGGAGATACATTTGCACATCTCCAGTCCATGGGGACCTCTCCTGAATCCAATCATGCTCTCATAATTATGGCTAAGGATTTGCTTGCTTCCTTTGAAGCCTTGTATAGCTTGATAGATCCCACCCCCCACCAGGTGCCTTTGTTATGTTAACTTCAACAATTTCTCCTCCAATTTGCTCTCATTATTACAAAATCATTTAACTTGCTGTTAGAGTTTGATAAAAATCTGGCCTTCCCCTCCTTGAATAACTCCTCATGTGTGAATGTAGATGCAAAATACTTATTTAGTTTGGCAGCTATCTGAGAATGATCATCAACAGTGGTGTCCATCCTACAGTTCACAAATAATTTTTATTGGGCCTGCACAGAAAGTGAACCAAACAGCATTTTGAATTTTCCTAATTATTTCAAGAATTGTGTATTTCGACGCTAAAATAAATGAAAAAAAAAAAAAATTTTTAAAAGACTGTGGAGCTTGTTGTGGTGAATATGTGAGAGTGTTGAAGTTATGAAGCCATATGTTGGTGTCATGAGTTCAGTTTCTTTTATCTATGTTTTGTATCATATATGTGCATGCCTGACCAGAAGCGTGTATATATACGAGGTGCTATCAAAATGTTCTGGTACTCCAATTAATGCGAGGCTTCTGCTTGACCTTGGCAGCTGAGCAAAAGTGTATATGCAGTTTGTTTCATTGAAAATGTAACACACTTTAAGTTTTCTCTCATTGTGGCCCACAAAACAAATCTAACTCTGAATATGGCCCTGTACAGGAAAAGGTTGGATACCACTGATCTACAGTCAAACCCTGATATCAAGTGGACCAATCTGATTCATCCCCTTCCTTTTTAGAGTTTATAAAAGTAAAGCCTTTGCTGTTTTTCTTTACATCATTTGCCAAAGATTTCTCATAATCTGCCTTCGCTTGCCTAGCCTCCTTTGTGACTTGATTACAGACTAGCTTATATCTACCATAGCCTTCTGATATCTAAGTTATCTAAGACTTTCTCACACCCAGAGCACAAGGGTCTGATCTGATTTGTTTTCTTCTTCTTTGTATTCACATACATGAAAAATTCCTTGTCCCCATTCTTTGCTTTCGTAGCCAGTTCTCTCTCATATTCAGCCTTTGCCTCCCTAACCTTATTTGTGGCTTTGTTACAGATTAACTTATAGCTGTTGTAGGCTTCCCGAGCCAAATAATTCCTGCTACTTTGAGCCATTTACTTTGCTTCTCTAGTCTGAAATGTCATTTTGGTCCAAATTTAATTTTAAAATATTACACAAAAAACAGTTCATAGACTTAAAAAAAAAATTCTAACACTGGATACACTCCTGTGATGCTATATAATTTAAAAAGATATTAGGAACTTAGTCAAAACCATGGATAATGGTATTTGTTTCTAAGCTGAATATAGGCCCTAATACCAAGTACTTGTTCTTTAATGGGAGCAGAATGATTCTACAATTGAAAACTGAAATGCACACATTTGACTGATACTACTTCTGCTCTTTTAATGTTTCCACTTTATTTATAAGAATTATTGTGCACTTTAAAGCTCAAGATCAGGCATAAATAACAGATAAAGGTGGCAGTGAACTACAATGAATATATTATCAACAAATGACAGTAATGTATCACCAGTAGCAAGTCATCTGGGAAAATATGGAAATAAACATAGCAATGTGCTAATGTTTTTAAATGTTATTTACAAACTAAGGAGAATTTAAAAAAAAAAAAAAAAAAAAACACCATGAAAAATAAATTCTCGATTTAAGTACACATTTATCCACTTGCATGCGACTATAAAAAATTGCTTTACTTATTAAAATTGATTTTTGGAACACTATTCTTTTGAAATGTAACCTTTATGGGAAGTTTCCTGCAATGCAAGATGGTTAAAAATACTATATTAACATCAAAATATTAATAATCAGTTCAATTAGAAGAGTGACAGGCCAGCTATGCACAGAAGAAAGGCAATAATTATATGTAACTATATTTAACGTAGTGAAATATTTTGCAGGGTAAAGAACCACCCCCACTTGAATACAGGTTCATACAACAGGATGAACATATGTGAAGTCCCTTGTAGAAAGATCCTGACTGAATCTGACCCAGTCCCACATGAGTGGTTACTTTATAAACTGGAACAAGTAGGAATCACAGAATGAAGATATCCAGCTATCCATCTAAGGGAAAATCCTTAGATGGATAGCTGGATAGCTTCAGGGCAGGAGGCAGAGGGTTGTGATAAATGGTTATTCCTCAGACTGGGTTGACGTAAGAAGTGGGGTTCCCCAAGGAACAGTATTAGGACCACTGTTGTTTTTGATTTTCATAAATGATATCGATGAAGGGATAGAGGGCGTGATGTCAAAATTTGCAGATGATCCAGCAAAGTGTAAGGTATTGCACCTAGGGAACAGAAACCCCAAAATAACTTATACACTGGGTGGAGTTGAACTAAAGCCAGTAGTTGAGGAAAGGGACTTGGGTATTACGATAAGGCCAGACATGAAGTTCTCCGAGAATTGTAGACTGGTTGCAAGGAAGGCTCATGATGTCCCATCAATGATTTATCCAACAATTGTGAGTGGAGATAAGGACGTCATAATCCCATTATATTAGACTATTGTTAGACCACACTTGGAATACCACGTTCTAGTATGGAGACTAGCACTTAAAGAAGGAAAGACATTGTGCTTCTTGAAAAGATCCAAAGACGGGTAACTGGCCTGGTGAGATTGGCAAAAGGAGCATCCATATGAGGAGTTTAAGGCTCTGAGAGGCTGTTGTTGTTGTTGTTATTTGGTTTTTAAGAGCATTAGCAACTAAGGCCATATTGCTCCAGGGATATGTGGTGGTCATTCCCTGACCTTGCTGCATCCTCCGTATTTGGTGGTCACGGGCTCAAACCCCGCTTTAATCAAAAAGCATGTGCTACACACTGCTGCTCCTGCCCACCTGGCTATGGAGGTGCCACTCTGAGAGGCATAAGCAAAATGAATAAGACGAAATTTTAACAGTTATAAATGGTTCTAGGACAAGGGGCCACAATTTCAAGTTATGGGGAGAGATGTTTAGACTGGATTACAGGATGTTTTGTTTTAGCCAGCAAGTTATAAATTATTGGAATAAGTTACCTACATGGGTGGTAGAGGCTGACAGTTTGGGGAAAACCAAAGGTGAGCTGGACAATTACCTATGGGAGGAGAGAAACATAGGTTGTCTATTTCCTTTTCTCTTATTATTATTATTATTATTTTTTTTTGCTGGTGCAGCATAAGCCATAAGCTTCCTTGCACCATGTGGCCATTGCTAATACTAATTGTGATGCCCAGGCTTAATCAGATGTATGATAATACTTGTCTATGCAGTGGAAGTGTGTATTATAGTCAAAAGATATTAACACCTTAAAAGGGGGGGGGGGTGGAGAGGATCAAAGGTTGTAAGCCACACTAGTGTTCAAAACAGAACACCAAAAAGCATTACCGAGAGAAATACTGTTTATTAAATATTTTCACATATTTCCCTTTGCACAAAAAGTGATCCAGCAAAGTTTAGCATTACTTTAATACTGTGTTAAACTTTGAAAGTTGATACCACTTGGGGCAGTATGCAGCCTGCCACCCCCTACTCACTTCATACCTTTCTTGAACTTATTTGCTCAAGTGGAATAATAAAATAACCTTTCCCAAGGAGACACAAATTGGCTCTGTGCATGCCTTGCAACATTTGATGTTTACTTTAGATCCCAGTAACTCCACATAACTGAAGGCATGTTTGAATGTTCAAATGACATCTAAAAAGGAACAAATTAGTTTGTCTAAACTGAACTACAATCATCATTTTATTTTTTGAATTTGAAGGAGTACATATTTCGAATCTGTAAAATTTACCTTTGCAGATTACAAAAATCTCTGTATAAAATGGAGTTGTTCAATGGAGAGATAAGAAATGTGATAAATAAACACACTATACTGTATTGTATCATAATTTATGATAAATTAATTTAACTGTATATTAAGCAACCATATGTTTTAGAGGTCTTTTCTTTTTTCAACAATAAAAAAATTTATATATATATTTTTTTACCACAGATGAAACATGGTTGCTTAAAGTACAGTAAACCCCCGCTATTCGCGGGGGTTACGTTCCTGAGAAATGCCGCGAATACCGAAAACGCGAATACTGAGTTATGGCTCCCATAGTAATAAAGGGGTTCCGTTCCAAAGTATGAAATATATAAGAAAAACTAGTCTAAAATTTTGTCTATTTATGTATTATATGTACCTTCATAATATGACTATGTACATAGACAGTACATAGTGAAATGCAAGCATAAGGCATAGAAATGAAAATAAGAAACAATTTAATATTAAATGTAATATTTATTAGAAATTTCAAACAAATCTTTCAAACCAGCGTCTTTGCTAGCTAAAAAACCTATCCCGCCAGTGCTATCACCAGTTTCGCTAAAGCGTTGATAAGGAGTTTTGCGTTTTCACGAATGATGAGTGAATTTAACGGAATTTTATTTTGAGTTCGGTCTTCTATCCATAGATTTAAAGCTTTTTCCATTTTTTCTAATTTAACATCACTAGTTACAGAGCAAATTTTTGAAGCAATTAGAGCGTTTTCACGGACACTACGGCGGATTTTTTCTTCCGATTTCTTGATTGATCGTACCGTTGACTCATTGATTTTTATAATGTTTTGCCACTGAGGAGACACTTTCATCATTAGAAATTGTATCTAATAACTCAAATTTTATTCGCTAATGTCATCACCTTCTTTGATATTTTCACATTTCTCTTGTTATTCGTAGTCATATTTTTGTAGGGGTTAGAAAGAACTTGTCCACAATAAAGTCACTTTCTTCCGTTAACACACTTGAAAAAGTCTGTTTTACACTACAAAACGGTAGATTTATCACTTTTTTAAGCATATCAATTTATAAATTGATAAATTTATTCAATTTATAAGCATATAAATTAAAAGCAAACGACGAAACCTTCCATAACAAGCGCATAACACATATTGAACAAGGATTAGCGAGAAACATTCAGGCTCGCGATTTTGTCACCCCTCTCCCCCCACCCACTGAACGCTGTTTTGACCGGGAAAGATAATTTTAGCCACGCCAATGTTTTTTTATGGCGGAAAATATTCACGGCGCTTTAAAATTCCCATTTTTTAGATTTCATTTTATATTAAATCGGCGATCGCGAATACGCGAAACCGCGAATACAGATACCGCGAATAGCGGGGGTTTACTGTACAGCTAAATCAAATTTATTAAAATAATTTATTAAGTCATATTAATCTAAAGTTTAATATAACACAGTGTAGTATGTTTAACTATCATAAAAATTTCTATTATTCAGTTAGTTTCAAAAAAAGTAAATGAACTTGTTATGTTACCCTTTCTTTGTTCAAGAAAATTAAAATATGAAGATTCAATCAGTGCAGTAAGTTCGGGATTCTAGAGCTTAGGATGTGGGTTTGAAGTCCCAGCTTGGCATAAAGAATTAGGTTTTGCTCTCCATTGGAAGCAAAACTTAACAATAAACAACTGGGGGGGGGGGTTTAAATCTGAACTTGCAGAAGGGCACATAAATTTATGGTTGTATGCTAGATGCAAAGAATAATATGCAAATCAAGAGAAAACTAATTTAAAGAACAGTTTTAAGAATTAAACAGGATAAAAATAAAAATGTATCCATTAAGTGGAGAATGCAATTATTTGTGGTGATATACGGGTGTTTCATAACATATAGGCTGTATTTTCAGGATTAATTAAGGAATGGAAAACAATGAAGAAAGTTCATATAAAGTGTGTCCAATTCTGAATGGTTATGGAGTGATCTCTGAATTTTAAAAAATAGCTATGGAGTTTTCAATGGTAAAAAATAAGAAAGTAAATATTATAATAAGCAAACATGTACCTGGTATAAATAAGTATTTTGTAGGAATGTGTCTGCTTATTCTTACTTACTTTTTACCACTGAAAACTCCTTAACTATTTTTCATCATTGTTTTCAGGGTCACGAATCAATCCTGAAAGTACGGCCTATATGTTATAAAATACCCTGTATAATGTATCAAGCAACATCTTTGTATTACAAACTCCAGTAATAGACAGAATCCAGTAATACTGTTCACATAAAACCACAGCAGAACAAAGGAAATAAAATTTCCAAGTTTCGTATTATAAAATTATGAGTGATTTTTAGTTAACGATTTCTTGTACAGAAATTTATTTTAAAAGTTAACTTACTTTTTCCTGCTTATCATTTGGATCTATTGTTATCTGATTTTCTTCTGTAATGACACAAGAAACAGATGCCAGAAGGCATTTCATTTGTATGCCAGCATCCAATAGTGCCAAACAAGCTGAGTTGACACATGATGATAATAACTAGTCACATTAATTGAGGATGTTAAGACTCTTTATATGACAATAATTAAAAAAAAAAAAAAAAACTATAAGAACAATTATGTTATTCAATATTGCTATTTAACAGATAATTAGCTGCTTCAACAAAATTTCAATCAATTATAAGCCTTACTTCTTTCCCCCCTCCCCCCAAACTACAAGGCTTGATGTATTCAGAAAGAATAAAATTAAAATTGAGTGGAATTAAAGAAACTTCAAATCTATTGAAAAAGTGCATAACGAATCAAAAGTCCTGACAATGGACTTTCACAAGTCATCCTCAGTTCATCGAAGTGCTAGAAATGAGAATATAGATGCACTTAAGAGAGCAGGTCCCATGATGCTCTTAATACAATGTTGCAAATTTGGAAACTTTATATGGTTCAACTTTTCGCATTGGTGAGAAATCAGCAAGTAAATGAACATTTAAGGACACAGAGGTAAATTTTGTCAGAACCATTCCACAGTCAATGCTTCATATGTTAATAAGCTGTAGCTAGATTTTAATTCTATTAATATTTGTGCCAAGTCTAGTATAGGGAGGTGGAGTATATGTTAGCTGAATTCTGCCTGGAATAATTTGTACAGAAATTTGATTGGTGTAATATGCATTGCAACCTAGTTGCAATGCATGTTACTTTGGTATTTGAGCAGTTAACCATAAAAATAGTTCCAAATTAGCACATAGCAAATGAGCTTCAAGGAATGTAAACCAAATCTCTTAAATGCAGCCCTATTCTCATTTCTGATATCAGGACCAAATGAGGATGATTCGTGAAAGTCCGTTATTAGGACTCTTCATTCTTTTTGCATTTTAATTTTTTAACTATGGTGAATATTCAGAAGAAAGTGCACTTTTGAGGGGATTTGAAGTTTCTTTTAATTCTACTTATTTTATTTTCATCCTTTCTAAATACATCAAGCCTCACAGTTAAAAAAAAAAAAAAAAAAAGATGTAGCACTTATATATTCCCCCAATATACTTATATGCCAATTGTATACAAGAATTTTGCCAGCAGGGACAAGGAGATGATTATTCCACTACATAAGGCAATGGGTAGGCCAAATCTTGAGTACTGCATGCAGGTCTGGAAGCCTCATTTTAAGAGGGTTGCAGATCTGTTGAAACAGGTGCAGAGAGGAGCAACAAAATTAATCAAGGACACAAAACAGTACTCTTTCCAAAAAAAGAAAAGAAAAAGACCAGTTCAGCGAATTGCAGCTCTTGGAAAGCGGGGCACCCGTGAGGGGACTTGACTGAAGTCTTTAAGGCCTTAAATGGATTCAGTAAACTAACTGCTGATGGCATCCTTACGTAATCTTTCTTAGACAATACACATAAGAAGACAATTTAAATCGAAAAATAGATGGAACAAAGTTATAGCTGGTTTTGTAAAACTAGATAGTTTGAATAAATTTACACAAGAATTAGACAAATAATTAGAGGGGATTGAAAAATTAGATTTTTTTTTTTTTTTTTAAATGTGTTGCCGTATAAGCTTGCAACAGATATACTAATAGAAATCTGTTTGCAATTTTCAAACAATATACAGAATACATAATTATAAAGAGCTTAATTGCTGTCCCTCAAACCTTTGTTTTTCTTTTAATCCTTAAACTTTTGTTCTTTCAATAATAAGCTGCTGTTCATCAACTAAGTTTGCTGCTCATTTCCCGGCTAAAACTAATCTTTAATACCCTATAACCCTATGGTTACAGGGCATTAAGATAGGGGATTAGACAGATTGCACTCTACATAGGCTGAAGTGCTAATTTTCTCACTATTCTCCATTTTGATTTACTTGTGCACCATGGCACTAAAAGAACTTAGATATCTATAAATATAATTGTAATTTCCTACCCTGCTATTTAATTCTCCAACCAACACCATTCTATCTTTGTGAGTAGTTTCTATTGCTTTTTCTAAGGTATTAAACAATTCTTTATTGCAGCTTTTTTTCTCTCCTTCAACAGGATTATATTCACAGACAGATTTTACCACCTGACTTTCTGCCTTAAATTGAATTATACTTCCAAGCCAATCAAACTTTGTTGCAAACTAGTTTTAAAAGCTATTGCTAAGTATGTACCTGTTTAACAAACATTATCTGGCTTTCATTTAATTTTTTCTAATGTAAATTTATTTCATATGTGGAACTGTTTCAGAAAATCACATTGATAAGTGGCACATACATATTACATTCAAAACATTCTATAATGATTTTTTCTCTTTCCAGAAAGAGTGAATATGTATATACCTTTAAAAAACAAACATTCCTTTCAAAGCAGCAAAAGACTTTAAAGCCAATTTTAATGTTGCGGAAAGCAATCCTGGAAGTAATTTTGTACCACTATCGTTAGCACTTCCAATAGCTAGCAACATTGGCAGCATATTTGAAATAACTTTCATCAATTGGCAAAGGTAAGGACGTGGTGCAAGGTCTGATAAATTAAGGGGAATGTTCTAATGTAGCAAACTTTCCAATGCCTCAGAAGGAAAGACTAGAACCACTGATTTTCTAACTTTTCTGGCTCCTGGACCAGCTTTTTAGTCTTTTCTTTTAATTGTACCCCTGACAATGCATTTCAGTAATACAGTTCTTTTATCAAATTTCAGCCTTGTGGCATTAATTCCAAGTGGATATCTCTGTGTTTAAAAAAACAAAGAACTGTTATTTTTCTATTGCTTCTGCCTGTTGAACATATTTTGAAGGCTTAATTAACTTGGCAGTGCTCACACAAGACCCGATAGGCCCAGTTTCAAAATATTGATTAAGCATAACTTGTACATTCAAGGGTAATTAATGGCTAAAACTTTGATCTTTTGTAGATATAGACAGCTCCATTTACGTAGTTTTGGAAGTGAACAGTTACTGTTTACACTGAATCACACTTGAAAACACCTAGCTGGTTCCTTGCAATTGCTGTTGATTCAATGTAGGATCTCTTAGGTGCTATTCAGGATTTTGAAATTATGAATCCTTAAATTTTTCAGTTGTATAAACTTTAAAATGGAAGTGGCTAATAGTATCTAATATGTGCACGCACATGTTAAATTTATTTATATATTTAACAATACATAATATATAGACATCAATAATTTTCAGTATTTATATTCATATGTAAGCAGAAATATGTGTGCACACATAATTTTGAAATTTCTCACACTAAACCCAGCACTTGTTGGGTCTGTAATTGTAGGGAAAAAAAAAAAAAAAAAAAAAAAAAATTGCAGTGCCTGGCAGGTGCAAATTTTTTTATTTCTTTATTTCAAGGTGGCCAAATTTATTTATTTCTGAAAAAAGTTTTGGATTTTTTTTTTTTTTTTATGTGTTTGCATATCTATATGCATAAATGCTTATTATCTTTACATTCAACCATCTAATGTCCTCATGCAATAACTCAAACTTCAATGCCAGACTTTCATGAAATTTTATGTTTGGGTTTCAGAAAGATTTGTTTACCCATCCCAAATTTTATTAAAATCAGACAAATAGAAATCTGACAATTATTTTCAATGCATATTATATTTATTATCAAACACAATGTATACCACACACACTGTATATTGTAATTGAAGCACAGGATTGATTTTCATCAATTTCATATTTAGCTCTAAAATAAAGTGTATAATACACTTTATTTTAGCTGAATAAGATAAAAGTAGTACTTGTCTTCTGAAGTGGAGGGGTGGTTCATAGGCTTCAAGCATAGAGACTTTGGACTGGAGAAGTATGATACACTCCTAGGGCTATACGTAGTGCATTGTGGTGTATAGGATCTAACCATCTTAAGGCACTGGGTCTTGGAGAGCTGTAAACTGGTGCTCCGTAATCGAGTCTGGATCTTATCAAGGTTCTATACAAATGTAACAGTGTACCTGTCTGCTCCCACACGTCACTGCAGATACAATTCTCAGGATATTCAATTTCTTTAGACAGTTTGTTCTTAGGCATTTTATATGATTTAAAAAGGTCAGTTTCTTATCAAGGGTTAGTCCAAGAAAAGTTGTGCTGGATGTTACTGGGATTAGTTGTTCTCCTAGCTTTAGTTCTGGGCCTGGGTGTAAGTTGATTGCAGTTGGCATTCTATTGTTCGCATATTTTGTGAGTGACAAGAAATGCTGAAATCATCAACATAAAGTGCTGTATCTACAGTACTCTGTATTTGTTTAGCTATGGAGTTGATTTTTATGGCGAACAGGATAGCACCGAGTACTGATCCCCGTGGCACTCTTTGTATAAAGACCTGCAATAGTGCGGTTAATATCCTAACTTGGAAAGTTTGTTTTTCCAAAAGATTTTGGATATGTATTCGAAGATGTTCTCTCATTCCAAAGTTGTCTCCAAGTATTCCATATCTCCATGCAGTGTTGTGTGCCTATTCTAGATCAAAACATATCATTACTAGATGTTTTCCTATGAAAGCATTTATGTTGTTTTTTGCTTTAATCATTAAGTCTTAAGTGGACCTGTTCTTTCTGAAACCACATTGAGCTGTATTTAGTAAGTTATGGGTTTTTAAAAACCACATTAGTTGGGCATTTACCAATTTTTCAAGTATGTTTCCAAGCCAGCTAGTTAAGGCTATTGGGCGATAGTGGTTCAGATTTGTGGGATCTTTATTTGGTTTTGGAAAGGCTAGACTATTGCACGACAGCACTGATTCAGAAAGGAATTTTCTAGGTATATCCTGTTATACAACAAGAGTAATGATATCAATGATTTCTCATCTAATTTTTTGTACCATCATGTATATTATTTCATCTGGACCTGCTGCACTTTGCCTCATCTCTGAAATGGCTTTATTAAGTTCTCTGAGAGTGAAATGTTGGTTATAGGATTCTTTACTTTTACTGGAAAAATTTAATTTATATGTTTCTGTATTTGCCTTATGTTTTTGGAAAGCTGGTTCACAGGAGCTACTGCTTGATATTTTTTTACATATCCTACCAAGAGCACTGGTTATGTCTTCAGGCTTTGATATACCTTTTCCATTCTATTTTATAAAAGGAGGAAAAATTCTTTGGTATTTGTTGTTTATTTTATTTATTTTGCCACAAACCTTCCTGTGATCTGTTTTTCTAGTAATTGTAGATGCAAAACGAATCCAAGGTTCTTTTTTACTGATCTTTTTTTTTTTTTTTTTTTTTTGATTTGGTAGTTGTTGGCGCATCGGCTTCTGTGGCCATATTGCACCTCCCAAGGTTTTTGCAGTACTTTGATCCAAGCCCGAGGCAGGAATCGAACCCGCGACCTTTGGGTTGCCGGGCAGGTACTTTACCCACTCGGCTAGCCCGGTCGGCCTGATCTTAGTAATGCGCCTGACATTTGCCCTTGTTTTTTCGAATTCAATCAGGTTAGTTGTGGTAGGGTATCTTCGGAAATTATTCCATGCCTTGATTTTCTCTCGTTTTGCTAGAGCACATTCATCATTCCACCATGGGAAACTTTGAAGAGGTTTTTGATATTGTTAGTTTTGCAATATGGAGGAGTTTATCAGTTACATATTTCACTGACGTGTCAATCGAAACCTGTTGGATTTGCTACTCTTCTAATATGGCCAGCTGCTTATATCTTGGCCAGTTTGCCTTATCTAATCTTCACTTTGGAGTTCTTTCCAGTTGACAAGGGGTCAGTTCTTTTAAAATAATCTTTACTGGAAAATGATCTCTACCTAGTGGATTACTGTGAGCTGTCCACTTCAGAGAGGGTATAATGATGGAGTGCATATAGAAAAGGTCTATTGCTGTGCTAGTTCCTGTTGATAGACATATGTGGGTGTCCCGTCATTTAAGAGTGTTAGGTTGAGCTTATCTGGTAGTTTTTCTAGAATTTGACCTCTTTTATCTACGTTTACATTTCCCCGATATAGGATGATGTCCATTCATATCTCGCATCATTTTTTTTTTTTTTTAAATTTTACTTTTTTAAATGAAAACCCAAACACGAGGGGTATTGGAACCTATAGTACTTAGTACCGTGCTTGGGTTGGAGGTTGAGAAGATGAAAGAAGATATTTGTTGACATTAGACTTGAACTTCTGTAGACTAATTTTCAGGAAATATGTACGAAGGCAAGTTGTTCCAGAAAACGGCAGTTGAATGAATAAACAAGGAACATGAAAAGTTGGTTCTGCGAGTTTGAAGTTGGACAGTAAATGGATGTTGGCTGGTGGCGGCAAGTGTTCAGACTATTTTGAAAGAGAGAGCGGGAATTATAAAAGCCAATTCAGAAGAACACTGCCCATGGAAGTATCTCTAGAAAATGCATACAGCAGAAACAGTACGTCTATGAGACAGTGCATGGAGAGACTCTGTTAGAGAGGAGTCATTAATTAACCTAACTAACCTCTTCTGAATGGAATCTAGAATCCTGAGAGAGGTTTTGTGGGCACCACCACAGATGTGGGAACAATATTCCAAGGTAGGGCAGATTTGCAATTTGTAAAGAGTGAACAGCTGTTTAGAAGAAAAGTAATGCTGAGAGCGAAAGAGAAAACCAAGTTTTTTTAGATACAGAGGAAGAAATATTTGTAATGTGCTTGTGCTGAGAGAGAGATTAGAAGTCAGGTTAATCCCCAAAAGAGATATCATTTTGCCTAGAAACTGGAGTGTCATCAAAGATAAGCATAGTTGCAGAAGAATTCGTTTTGCAAGATATAAGACAGGACTGAGTTTTAGAAGGATTGAAATCAACTAAGTTGTCTTTTCCCCACTGGAGAATTACCTGGAGATCAGTTTAAGGAATTGGTAGCAGATATTTGAGAAGCTGATCGAGCAGGGCAAGGTTTCTCAAAATGGAAAGTGGAATGCAATGTGCTATCATCGGCAAAACTATGGATAGGATTTCCAGTCAATGGAAGGTCATTAATATACAAGAGGAAAAGAGTGGGGGAAAAAACTGAACCTTGGTGTACACCAGCATTAGTGGAGAAGTTAGAAGACAGAGCCATGTACCATTGCCCTCAGTGAGCAATCAGAGAGAAAATTGGATAACCAATTACAAAAAACAGTTGGCAAGCCAAAAGATGGACACTTGTTTAGAAGCCCTTTATGCCAAACACGATTGAAAGCCTTTGAGATGTCAAGAGCAACTGCTTGTGTTTCACTAAACTTTTCCATTGAATTTGTCCATAAATGAGTAACATAAGCCAGAATATCACCAGTGGATCGACACTGATAGAATCCATTCTGACTATCGTTGATCACAGGGAAGGTTTCTAGGTAGTTTAACAGTTGGTGGTTAATTGATTTCTCCATTACTTTAGAAAGAGTAGAAGTAATTGCAATAGAATGATAATTGGATGGGAGGGATTTGTCACCCTTTTTAGGAACTGGCTGGATATGAGCAACTTTCCAAGCAGAAGGAAAAACACCTTTGGAATAAGAAAGTGAAAAAAGGCAGCAAAGAACAGGGATAAGTTCAGGAGCACAGGTTTTGAGAACAAGCGGAGAAATACCATCAGCACCGAGAGCTTTCTTTGCATCAAGATTCGTCAAAATCCTTCTGACATCCTTTTGATGGAAGACCACAGGAAGCATTGAATGGAGTGTGTGGGGAATGGTGGGAGGTGTCGTACCAAGGTAATTAATACACAAGTTGGAAGAAAAATGGGATGCTAGCAGGTCAGCTTTATCCTTGGCTGAAGTGACAACAGAATCATCTGGTTTTGACAGAGGTGGGAGCAGAGATGGGAAAAAGGTGCTGCCAATAGTTTTGGTAAGAGATCAGAATGCTTAGCTACCACATGGGCAAGAAGCAAGTTTTCTACTCTTAGTCTGTTCAAAATCAAGTGTGGACTGATTAATAACTGCTTTACTATTATTGTGAGCTTTGGTGCAGGCAGAAAATGAAACTGAAGAATTGGAAACAAGCCAATTAAAATATGCAATGTTCTTCTCTTGAACAGCTTTAACACATTTATTGGAAAACCAAGGTTTAGATAAAGGACGAGATTTTAAAGTGGAATAAAGGATTCCATTCCTACAAGAATAATTTCGCTGACACGATCTGAGCAAACGTTGACATCAGATGTTTTGAAATAGTAATCCGACCAAGGAAAAGAAATCTCGCAGGTCATCCCAATTTGCATTCTTGTACTGCCAAACATAAGGTTGGGAATAGCCATGAGATAAAGGCTCAATTGGAGAAGAGAATCACCAAGTTGTGATCTGAGGTGCCTAAAGGACCACTTACTTCGACCGTGTACTTAGAAGGGTTGTTTTTGAGAAAAAGATCAAGCGAGTTGGCTGTATGGTTGGGATTGTCCGGTATCCTTGTAGGTAAATGAACAATCTGTGCAAGGTCATTAGTAATTCCAAAAGCCTCAGCATCTCGACCAGCTGGGTAGGTATGACTAGAAAACTGAAGCCAGCTGGAGTTGTGAACATTAAAATCACTAAGGAAAATTACCTCACTGTTAGGAAAGTTGGACTGGAGAAAGTCAAATTGTAAGGAGAGGAAGTCAAAGAGCTCCAAAGTTGGGAGAAGGGTAGAGACAACAGATGAATTTGACACAATTCGGTAGAGAGATTTTAAGCCAGAGAAGATCGAAAAGAGGAGATTCCAAATTACCAAATCTCTGACAGGGAATACCGGAATGGACATATGCCCAAGTACCACCTTTGAGGCGAAAGGAATCATACAGCAAATAATTTGGGCAACTGAGAAGAGCAGTAGTTGAATCAACCGATAACTGAGATTCTGTCAGAAAAAGTACATGGGGTTTGGCAGACTGAAAGTGGAAACGGACGACATTGAGATTAGAATTGAGACCACATATATTTGTGAAATGAACTAGGAAGTGTTTGGAAGGAGGTTTAGATCTTTTTGCAGATAACCTTACTCTATTAGTTGACAATTCATGGTGTATTCAATAGTAAGAAAAAGTGGGGGGGAGGGGAACATGCTGTAGAAAATTTTTGGATATGGCGTACACATGGTAACAATATACCCAAATCCTTGACATAGGCCCCACACGCATAGACTCTACTCAAGCTCCCTTAAGTCACTATCTGGCAGTGTAGAGGTAGCAAGATTAAACACTAGCCGATCCTGAAGCCTCCTAAAGAGTTACCAATAGGTTCAGTCCGGTGTACTAACTAGCAGCCAGCCTGCGAACACTGTTTTAGAGCTGTACCCGCGAAATGTACGGAAGATTGGATCTCGCCATGATGTTCAACATAACCTTAAAAGTCCGTCATACTGCATGATGGAAGAGGTGGGAAGGGTTGACCGGAACTCAGCTCTGGAGACTAAACATGGGCTACACCACTTCAAGCTTCCAATAAGCAAAGTTATGGTATTTGCACCGGTTGAGAGTCATCTACCAACTAGTATTACCTAGAAGGGCGGCATTTCTCCATGTCGTGTGGATGCCACACCTCGACCCCTGCTTACATTGGTTCACACCTGGGTGGTCACTCCCAGTGTGCTTGTGCATGGAGGTTATACCCAGGATTAGTAACAGTCCCACCATCATGAAGGTGCAAACAGAGGATTTGGCTATCAGACGGACCTGACTTTGCCGAAATTGGGTCCACTTTACTTGAATGTCACCCACATATTAGTTCTACCAGCGTTTTAGACTCTCAGGTAGCAAGTACAACTTGTCTGGCATATCTGAGAGAATGTCTGTGACAACTCAAAAGGAGGGGATAGTTGGACTATCAGGTCTTCTAGTTCTGTATAACTTATATCTTGGTTTGGTGGCAAGTACACGAGGCGACTGTTACATGAACGTTTACTGCAATGCGTACTGCTATGACCTCTAGAGTGGTCTGCAAGGGAACTTGTTGGGTAGATATACTGGAATTTACTAAGAATGCTACTCCACCATGTGCTGTACTGTTGGTAATCCTATCCTTTCTGTATAATTTGTTCATATCCAGCCAGTTCCCAAAAAGGGTGATAAATCCCTCCCATCCAATTACTTTTACTCTTTCAAAAGTAATGGAGAAATCAATTAACCACCAACTCTTAAACTACCTAGAAACCTTCCGTCTGATCAACAATCGTCAGTATGAATTCCATCAGTGATCCACTGGTGATATTCTGGCTTATTTTACTCATTTATGGACAAATTCAATGGAAAAGTTCGGTGAAACAAGCATTTGCACACAAGCACATCTCAAAGGTTTTTGATCGTGTTTGGCATAAAGGTCTCTCAAACAAGCTTCCCTCTTATGGTTTGCCAACTGTTTTTTGTAATTGTTTATCCAGTTTTCTCTCTAATCACTCACTGAGGGTGATGGAAGATGGCTCTCTGTCTTCTAACTTTTCCACTAATGCTGGTGTCCCCCAAGGTTCAGTTCTTTCCCCCACTCTTTTCCTCTTGTATATTAATGACCTTCTTTCATTAACTGGATCTCCTATCAATAGTTTTGCCAATGATAGCACATTGCATTCTACTTTGCATTTTGAGATACCTGCCCTGCTCAATCAGCCTCAACTTCCCAAATATCCGCTACCAATTCCTTAAATGTCGATCTCCAGGTAATTCTCCAGTGGGGTAAAGACAACTTAGTTGATTTCAATCCTTCTAAAACTCAGTCTTGTCTTATATCTTTCAAAAAGGATTCTTCTGCTCCTATGCTTATCTTTGGTGACACTCCAATTTCTAGGCAAAATGATATATCTCTTTTGGGAATTACCCTGACTTCTAATCTCTTGGCACAAGAATATTACAAATATTTCTTCCTCTGCATCTAAAAAACTTGATTTTCTCTTTTGCTCTCTGCATTACTTTTCTTCTAAACAGCTGTTCACTCTGTACAAATCGCAAATCCACCCTACCTTGGAATATTGTTCCCACATCTGTGGTGGTGCCCACAAACTTCTCTCAGGATTCTAGATTCCTTTCAGAAGAGAGCAGTCAGGTTAATTAATGACTCCTCTCTAACAGTCTCTCCACGTGCTGTCTCATAGATGTACTGTTTCTGCTGTATGCATTTTCTACAGATACTTCCATGGGCACTGTTCTGAATTGGCTTTTATAATTCCCACTATCTCTTTTAAAACAGTCCAAACACATGCCGCCACCAGCCAACATTCATTTACTGTCCAACTTCAAACTCACAGAACCAACTTTTCATGTTCCTCGTTTATTCATTCAACTGCCATTTTCTGGAACAACCTTCCTTCATACATATTTCCTGAAAATTAGTCTACAAAAGTTCAAGTCTAATGTCAACAAATATCTTCTTTCATCTTCTCAACCTCCAACCCAAGCACGGTAATAAGTACTATAGGTTCTGATACCTCTCGTGTTTGGGGTTTTCATAAAAAAAAAAAAAAAAAAAAATATATATATATATATATATATATATATATTGTAATGTTTTAGTGTTATTTTATTCTGATGTTTAAGATATGTTTCTTGCAAACAGACTAATCGGATTGTACTGCGATAGATCATGGATATCTTCAAAATAGCTGTGGAAACCTCTACAGTTCCAATGTTAAAATGTATTAATTATTTGGTTTTGTTAATATTTTCAACTTGTTTTCTTGAGGTTGTTGGCTTAGGGTTCTCTGTTTTTTTCTCTTATTTTTTAGGGAAGTATGGCTTTCCTGTATCCATCTCTTCTTCCTCTGCAAAAATTAAGTATTGTTTCTTCCGTCCGATTCTTTTCTTCTAATTCCATGTTGTCCATTTTATTCCCATTTAGTTCAGTGGTTCTTTCTTGTTTTGTGGATTTGCTGGTTTCTCTAGTTGGTGGTATCATAATAGGTGTGTTTACTGTTTTAGGGGAACTAGCCATGCTTTCAAAAATTTTTGAATTCTAAATGGTGACAAACTTCCTATGGATTGTTTGTTCTTGGAATGAATAATTCAAAACAGCAGTGCAACTAGAGGGAGAATCTCTGTCTTTTGTTGCTTATCTGTACCTGAACCCATTTTGTCTAATTTTCTACTAGTTTGAATAGGAGAAACATGTTCTGTGCTTGCCACGTTTGCTCCTTTTGGCCCTTGGCTGGAGGACTTTTCCACCAAGATTTTCAGCCCAGCCACGGGGAGGCAGGAGCAGTGCTGCTAGGAGGGCAAGCGGTTGAAGTGTTAGCTGGTTAGTGCTACTAAAAATATACGAAAAAGGAAAAGAAAGGTGAATTTCCTTTCTAACTTGCAGTTTACAAGTATGGAACTATTTATAAACGAAACTGTTGTGAGAGAGACAGGAACTTACGATTGGCACCCGGGGGCGAAACCTCCATATCTGTAGAAACCATTACTAGATGTTCATGTTTCACAAAGGAATGCTTATTACAATAACAAATATAACAAAGCAATAGATTACATCAAAATTTAAATGGTTATAATTTGCTAAAATAAAGCAACAGAAAAAAAAGAAAAGAAAAAACTAATAATAATTTTCAATAACAAATAAAGGATACACTGCCAGAATTTTGGATTTCCTGAATGATTATCATAATACATGTCCGAGGATAAAGTGTCACCAGCATGACATTTTCTAATGTGTTTCTAATTTCACATTCTTTCATTCTTTCAGGGCAGGCTAGAATAAAGTATGAGTTATTGCAGCAAAAAAACTAACGTTAATTTATCAATTATAATACGAAATTTTTAGAAATCTTCAAGTACCGTGTTAATAGACTAGAAAAGAATAGCGAAAGCTTAAAAAGCGGTACTCACCTTGAAATTAATCTGCGATGGTTTACTTAGGTAGCGTGGTTAATGTTTACGTTGAATTGTTAAATTGAAAAATTAAAAGGGAGGGAAGTAAGTAAAAGTTGACTGAGTTAAATGGGCGCAAGGAAACAGAAGTGTACACATCCAATCCTTGGTTGTCATCGAAATAAAAAAGAATAATTAAAAACTATGTAAGTGAATCCGGTGGACTATTGGCTTCACCGGATTCACTTACATAGTTTTTAATTATTCTTCTTTTTTATTTCGATGACAACCAAGGATTGGATGTGTACACTTCTGTTTCCTTGCGCCCATTTAACTCAGTCAACTTTTACTTACTTCCCTCCCTTTTAATTTTTCAATTTAACAATTCAACGTAAACATTAACCACGCTACCTAAGTAAACCATCGCAGATTAATTTCAAGGTGAGTACCGCTTTTTAAGCTTTCGCTATTCTTTTCTAGTTTATCAATTATATTAAACTCTGCATTTGTAGAGATATTTGGAAAGTGAGTAAAGGTTGCAATATGTTTTCCTAGATTATTATTATTATTATTATTAGCCATATGATGCAAGGAAGCCCGAGACTTATGCTGCACCGGCCAAAAAAAAAAAAAATTCACGTTACCCTGAGAGAGAGAAGTAGAAAGGAATCACCAAGAAAGATATCCACCTCAGGACCCTGGGTGTGCCAAGCCCATACTCACCAGATGTGAGTCCCCATGGGTGCTATCCTAAGTATGCTCTTTGGGATGATGATCAAAAGAGAGAAAACAAAGTTTGAAAATCAGCCAGATAAATTCATGACTGTGAAGACATGGAGTTTTATACAGCCTGATTAGTGATGCTTATGAAATCTAACCATTGTCTGAAAACTCTTAGTATTATTAGTCAAATAGTGCAAGAAAGTCAAAGGCTTTTGATGCACCAGACAAAAAAAAAAAAATTAATAATAAAAATAAATAAAATAAGAAACAACAAATTATGCACTTCCCTCCTCATGTAAGTAACTATCCAGTTGACCTTTGTAATTCTTCAAACTATCATCCTCAGTTACCTGTGGAGGCAACCTGTTCCAGTAATCAATGACTACTTTGCTGGCTAAGAAAATTGTTCATATAAAGGATCACTTTGTGGGCTGAAACTTGAGTTACCTGCATTCCCCTTTGCTGCTAAGGTAGTTAGGTGTTTTCAGCTTTAATTCATGTTTCCTTTTCTTTGTGATGACAGTTAGCCTAAGGAATCTTAAGTGGATTCCTTTGGCCAACTTGCCTTAAGAATCCATTTCATAAATAATCTATGTGGTCTGCCATGAAATGCTTCATCTCTTCTGCAGTAGCAGTAAGCTCAAATACATGATAAACAGTGTGGTCTCCATAGCAATCACGATTTATAATATTATACTGATTTTTTGACAGTGATTAGGGAGAGCCATAGATACTTTTCTGATACACCTTTTGAAAATATTTACGTTTGCTATTTAACATCATCTAAAGGAAGTGGTTTAAAATTGGACTGGGAATTTTGATTGCAGAGTGTCAATAATTACTTCTAGCTCTTTCATATTATTATTTTTTATTTTTTTTTTTTTATGTAAACCCCAAACACAAGAGGTATTAGAACCTATTGTACTTAGTACCGTGCTTGGGTTGGAGTTTGAGAAGACGAAAGAAGATATTTGTTGACACTGGACTTGAACTTCTGCAGACTATAATTTTCAGAAAATATGCATGAAGGAAAGTTATTCCAGAAAATGGCAGTTGAATGAATAAACGAGGAACATGAAAAGTTGATTCTGTGAGTTTGAAGTTGGACAGTAAACGGATGTTGGCTGGTGGCGGCACGTGTTTGGACTGTTTTGAAAGAGAGAGAGAGCGGGAATTATAGAAGCTAATTCAGAACAGTGCCCATGGAAGTATCTGTAGAAGAGGCATGCAGCAGAAACAGTACATCTATGAGACAGCAAGGGGAGATACTGTTAGAGATGAATCATTAATTAACCTAACTACCCTCTTCTCAATGGAATCAAAAAGCCTGAGAGAGGTTTTGGGGGCACCACCCCAGATGTGGGAACAATATTCCATGGCAGTGCAGATTTGCGATTTATAGAGAGTGAGCAGCTGTTTGGAAGAAAAGTAATGCCAAGATCGAAAGAGAAAACCAAGTTTTTTAGATGCAGAGGAAGCAATATTTGTAATGTGCTTGTGCCAAGAGAGATTAGAAGTCAGGGTAATCCCCAAAAGAGATATATCATTTTGCCTAGAAATTGAAGTGTCACCAAAGATAAGCATAGGAGCAGAAGAATCCTTTTTGCAAGATATAAGACAGGACTGAGTTTTAGAAGGATTGAAATCAACTAAGTTGTCTTTGCCCCACTGGAGAATTACCTGAAGATCGGCATTTAAGGAATTGGTAGCAGATTTTTGAGAAGTTGAAGCTGATTGAGCAGGGCAAAATGGAATGTAGAATGCAATGTGCTATCATCGGCAAAACTATGGATAGAATGTCCAGTCAATGGAAGAAGGTCATTAATATACAAGAGGAAAAGAGTGGGGGAAAGAGCTGAACCTTGGGGGACACTGGCATTAGTGGAGGAGTTAGAAGACAGAGAGCCATCTACCATCACCCTCAGTGAGCGATCAGAGAGAAAACTGGATAACCAATTACTAAAAACAGTTGGCAAACCATAAGATGGAAGCTTGTTTAGAAGACCTTTATTCTAAACACGATTGAAAGCCTTTGAGATGTCAAGAGCAACTACCTGTGTTTCACTGAACCTTTCCATTGAATTAGTCCATAAATGGGTAACATAAGCCAGAATATTACCAGTGGATTGACACTGACGGAATTCATACTGGCGATCGTTGATCAGATGGAAGGTTTCTAGGTAGTTTAAGAGTTGGTGGTTAATTGATTTTTCCATTACTTTAGAAAGGGTAGAAGTAATTGCAATGGGACGATAATTGGATGGGAGAGATTTGTCACCCTTTTTAGGAACTGGCTGGATACGAGCAAATTTCCAAGCAGAAGGAAAAACACCTTTGGAATAAGAAAGTGAAAAAAGGTGGCAAAGAATAGGAGTAAGTTCAGGAGCACAGATTTTGAGAACAAGTTGAGAAATATCATTGGCACCTGGAGCCTTCTTAGCTCAAGATTCGTCAAAATCCTTCTGACATCCTTTTGATGGAGGACCATAGGAGGCATTGAATGGAGTGTGTTGGGAATAGTGGGAGGTGTTTTACCAAGATCATTAATACATGAGTTGTAAGAAAAATGGGATGTTAGCAGGTCAGCTTTATCCTTGGCTGAAGTGACAACAGAACCATCTGGTTTGGACAGAGGTGGGAGCAGAGATGGGCAAAAGTTACGGCCAATAGCTTTGGCAAGAGACCAGAATGCTCAGCTACCATTAGGGCAAGAAGCAAGTTTTCTTCTCTTAGCCTGTTCAAAATCTAGTTTGGACTGATTAATAACTGCTTTACAATTGTTGCGAGCTTTGGTGTAGGGAGAAAATGAAACTGAAGAATTAGAAACAAGCCAATTATGATATGCAACATTCTTCTCTTGAACAGCCTTAGCACATTTATTGGAAAACCAAGGTTTAGATAAAGGACGAGATTTTAAAGTGGAGTGTGGGATAAAGGATTCCATTCCTGCAAGAATAATTTCACTGACACGATCAGAGAAGACATTGACAACAAAAGTTTTGAAACAGTAGTCCGACCAAGGAAAAGAAATCTCTCAGGTCATCCCATTTTGCATTCTTGTAATGCCAAACAACACGAGGTTGGGAACAGTCATGAGATAAAGGCTCCATTGGAGAAGAGACAATCACCAAGTTGTGATCTCAAGTGCCTAAAGGACCTCTCACTTCGACCATGTACTTAGAAGGGTTATTTGTGAGAAAAAGATCAGGCGTATTGGCTGTATGATTAGGAGTGTCCGGTATTCTTGTAGGTAAATGAACAATCTGTGCAAGGTTATTAGTAATTGCAAAAACCTCAGCATCTTGAAGTGGTGAAACCCATGTTTAGTCTCTAGAGCAAAGTTTCCGGCATCCCCCTCCCCCATACTTCTCCTTCTACCCATGCACGGTACTAAGTACTATAGGTTTTGATACCTTTCGTGTTTGGGGTTTTCATAAAAAAAAAAAAAAAAAAAAAAAAACTCAACCAGCTGGTTCGGTGTGACTAGAAAATGGAAGCCAGCTGGAGTTGTGAACATTAAAATCACCTCACTGTTAGGAAAGCTGGACTGGAGAAAGTCAAAGAGCTCCAAGTGATTAGTGGAGTTGGGAGAATGGTAGAGACAACAGATGAATTTGACACAATGAGGTAGAGAGATTTTAAGCCAGAGAAGAGATTCCAAATTGCGTAGTCTCTGACAGGGAATATCAGAACGGACATATGCACAAGTACCACATTTGAGGCGAGAGGAATCATACAGCAAACAATTTGGGCATCTGAAATGAGCAGTAGTTGAATCAACCAAAAATGTCCAAAAAAGTACATGGGGTTTGGCAGACTGCAAGTGGAAACGGACATCGTTGAGATTAGAAATGAGGCCACGTATATTTGTGAAATGAATTACAAAGTGCTTGGGAGGTTTAGTTCTTTTCGCAGATAAGCTTGCTCTATTAGTTTGAGGCAGAATATTAGGCAGCAATCTTGATGTACTCTTCCCCTAGATGTGCACAATGGTCTCATCAAAGTGGAATCGCTACTATCCCTGCAGAACAGAACCTTCACCCCTGTTGCTGTCAAATATGTTCTTCAAAGAATTAAAATTCTTTTAATAACGGGAAGAGGGAGAAATCATTAGGCATGTTTGTGACATAAGGATGGTGGTCCTACCAAAACACTGAGTTAGGTGATCCTGGTCCCACGTCCCAGCTGAGAATTTCAATACTCAGTAATAAATGGAAGGGGATCTTTTTTCCTCCATGTTAACTTCACTATTATTGTCAGTTGACTGCAATAATACTGGCTATTTTGACAATGTGCTCTAAAAATCTGCACAAACTAACCTACGAGTACTAAAAAGACCAAAAGTCATGCCCTTGTTAGAAGGCAGTACCAGTTATTTGCCTAATCAGCCCCTGATCCAATTGAGGAACTTCTCAGTAACCCTAGCACATTCCATTTTATTCCTCATGGGGGAATAAAATTAAGAAGGTTTACTAATATCTAATTATACAATATTAAAACTGTTTCCAGCATCTAATGCCTTACGACTTCAAAGTAATTTGGTGCCTCTCTAAATTACTTATTTCATTATAGTAACAGTGAATCAGATTTATCAGGCAAGACCTTCCTTTCAGGATTTCATTTTATCAAGATGTTTCTGAATGCAAGAGACATTTGCTCTTCTCCAGTCCAAAGTATTCATCCTAGAGTCTAGTGGTAATCTCAGTTGCAATCCTAATGGTAAAATGTGCCCACTTGCTACATTCTTTAATATAAATTGGACGCACTCCATCTACCAAGGAGCCTTACTTGCTTTCAGACCCAATAGTTTTTGATAGGTGGACTTCTCAGAGATCAGTATACCATTACTTACAGCAATACAACTTTCTTTCTCTGTATTCCCCTCATTCAAATGTGCTTTCATTGTAAACATGGATGGAAGAACATTAAATGCGAGGAATAGAAGGAAATACATATTCAATTTGTCTGATTCCAGCTGGGTTTTCACTATTTCAGACCTGGAGGAGATGCTATATGATTTACTGGGTTTTTTGTTCCCCCCCCCTTCTGCATTATTATGCAAGAAAAAATGCCTGTACCCATTCTTAGCTCTTTTGTCAATTTCTCATACTCATTTGCTCATTCTCCGTAAGAAAAACCCCTCAATCTCTGTTCTTAGCTCCTTTGTCAGTCTCAAAAGCAAGACTTTTGTGGATTTATTGGATGATTGTTTTCTGCAGCAGCATGTTCGAGCAGCAACTAGAGAGGGCAATACTCGTGATCTGTTTATCAGGTGATTATTAGAGTATAAAGAATTTGCAGGTAAAGGAACCACTAGGTGGCAGTGGGAGACTTACTGTACAAATTGAATCAGCATTAAGGGTAAGTTGCAATGGATAAAAGGATTGTTTAGTTTGAGAAGACAGAGTGGTAATCATTGGACACTGCTCCTTGTGGGCATGTTATTAGTGGAGTCTGCCAGGGTTCTGTGTTAGACCCACCGTTTTGTATTTTTATTAATGATATTGATGAAGTTATATCAGGCTTAATGTTGAAGTTTGCAGATAATACAAAGGTGGGCAGGGTTGTTAATGACAGTATTTACTACTACCACTACTACTCTTACTCAGTTTTTACTTTTCTTATGCAATCGGCAGTGTTGTTACATACCTGCTTATAGTTCTCATATGTGGCAACGGCAGTTTAGAAGTTAAATGGCACAAGGAATGAATGATCCAAAAAAGCCTTTCCTATATTCAGTTTGATCTGCTATATGAAATTCACTACAGATGGGAAACCCCTGGTGCCATTTGACAATGGCAGTGTAGAAGGGTTGTTTAGTGGGAGAAGACAGTGGTAATCAATGGACACTGCTCATTCTACACATGCTATATAGTGAATTTGATTTAAGTACTCAGTAGACTGTGTTTATAAATGATTATACAGTTGAATTCTTTTTAAATAAGTAAAATTGCTTTATACCTTAGTCATTAAAACTTAAGACAGATTTAGATTTGTCTTAAGCAATCTGTCGTAAGTTGAAGAGAGATTTAAATGCAGAAGTTCTTGCAAGTTGATAATGATTACATTCCAACAGGATGTGTTTTACTATAAGTGTAGGGCAGCAGTTGCTGCATTAAGGTATCCCTTCCCTCTCATGAGTGGGAAGAAATGGGTATGACCTATGCAAACTCTTACAATATCACTTCTTGCCTGTTCTGTCTGAAGCTAGTTCCACAGTGGATGTTTTTTTGTTTGTAATGTAATGTCTGTTGTTCTTTACAAGCTTTTTGCATGATGAATTTATAATTAGTACAAGGTTGCAGATAGGTGTTAATTGTGTGTTGTATATGGCACCAAATAAACTAAGGCAGTTCTTCGGTTCTAAGCAAATAAGAATTGGTAATATATATAAATACAGTAGAACCCCAATGATCCGGACTTTGTTAATCCGGAATGGATTTTCAGTCAGGGGAAAAATTCTAACTATCAAAAAAAAAATAAATAAAATAAATAAATATATATATATTTCTGTTCACTGACATCTGGGATGGGGTTTAAAATTTAAAACAATAAAAAAAGATAACCAATCAATAACAAAGATCACCGCACGCACAAATTGCAACTAACATGATACGGGCAAGCGAGAACTGAGTAACAAGTTATGAAACTTAAAAAATAGGAATGAAGAGAACATTCTGAAAATTTATTTATGTTTTTGATATAACTGATGATTTCATGGAAGGAGAAACACACATTTCACCCTAATAACGTAAAAACGCACAGAATTCCTGCTGTCGGTATTATCGCAAATTCAATAAGATCATGTTTATTATAACAAACTGCACTAACAGAAAAGCCGAATAAACAGGGGACTGCTAATTGTTTTATGGTTGTTACCTCCAGGAATCCGACCGGACCATGTGGTATGGCCAGAGACAACTGTACGGTAATCTCGAGTGCTGGCCTATTCAGTTGACAGCTGCAGCTAGCATTGTCCACGCGTACATACATTAATTTTGAAAGTGAGTTTCAAAATTAAAGCAAAAACATTGAAGACTATTTCAAGCAAACTTCTCAAAAATAGTTATTTGTTTTGTGTTGCAATAATTTATTTTTTTGCATTTAATTTTGTGTAATATAATGTTCTACATTAAAACTTTATTGCTTTGTACAGTATTTTGTTTACTTACCACGTTCTTTTACTTTTTATAATTTTTACTTTAAAATATTGTTTTATTAATTTAATAAAAAAATCGATTTAGTTAAAATTTTGTCATTTAGTAACTTTAAATAAAAACAGGCACGTTAAAGATAGCTTCTGGTTAATCCGAACCGAGTGTGGTCCCATCAAGTCCGGATTAATGGGGTTCTACTGTGTGTGCGTGTGTATATATATATATATATATATATATATATATATATATATATATATATATATATATATATATATATGTGTGTGTGTGTGTCCTGTCCTTAGTAACCCTAGCGAGGGTTACTACTTCCTTTCTGACAGCTCAATTTCTATTGCATTTAATTGTTGCTTTGTAGTCGTGAGAATGTCCAAATTCTCACCTTATGCTTGCCTTAAAAGGCTATAGTTTAGCCAAGTCACCCCCATACTTTTGTACATGTAATGAGAAATTCAATCCACTGCCTGTGTTCTTTAGCTTGAGAGGTGAAGGACAGGATGTGTCACCCTATCCGATTTTTGTTAAGTGGGTCTTTCTTTCAGCTATTGACCAAATCTCCCTCAGAAAAGAATGGGTAATGAAAATCCGCAACAGATTTTAAGGTGAAACTTGAATCCCAGGTCCGCAAGTTTATTGCGTTTAACAGTTCCTATGCGCGACATTAGGTCTCTGAACTCAGGGTACACCTGCTGAGATATCTGGTACTTTCACCCTGCCTAGATATGAGGTTCAGTTCTAGTTCATTGACATAGTTCCTTTTTGGGTAGTGTTTTGTTCCCAATTAACAGACTCTGGGAATTAGTCCTCCATTAAGAGCACCATAGCCAATGAGAACATGGTCAAGGCATAGGGGAGGGGGAACTATATATTCAGGTGAGTGACAGAGGACAGCGTGTTGGCTGGCTCGTTCTCTTCTGCTGTGGTTCCTATTTTTTTGACTGAATAAAGACTAACCCAGAGACCTAGGGAAAAACACCTTTTGTCTGATCACCTCGCCGTTAAACAACTGCCAGCTTCTCACCTTGTCCTGACTTCAGAGTCGTATCTATGACAAAATCTACTCTTCATATTAAGGAAGCTGATCCCACTATCTCACCTTGAAGTATTACTCCCAAGGCCTCCCAGCCGAAGTTTACAGAGTAAGACAAGAGAGATACAGACACTGAACTAGTTATTTTACTGGTAAGTTCTGCTTATTTTTACTCTCATTGTACAGCATAAAAACATTCCTCCTCATTAGAACACATACTGATGTATTATTACTGGACACATTGCCTTGTTAATATAAAATATAGTCTAGCATATAAAGTCAATTGTTATACAGCTCTAGTAAGTACATAATACACTTATACCCAAGTAAGATGTAAACAGAGAAGTGAGTATGGGTAACCCCAAGACATGAATACACAAACTTATTTTGTTACTTGTATCATTAACTCTTCAGTCTTATATGTACATTACACCTTTTATTCCTAGTATATTCTGTAACTGTAGTATAGCCTTGTTAGTGAAAAAATTGTGTTCTGTTTATGCATTTTTGCCTCTGACCTATTCTCTTGCTACACCATATCCCTAGTAGAAGATTATAGTAAAGGAACCATAATTTGTGGCATTCTGAGACCTGATAATAATATATATATATATAATAGGGTCTTGGAGTGAAAACGTAATGCATGACCCAAGCTGCAAGTTCTCCTTATCGAAAAAAGGTTGAGAAGAACTTAAGGGCATAGAGGTCATTGTCCAATTATAGAATCACTAGACAATCACATAACTTCAGTGGCATTTTCTGGAACATCGTCTGTTCTAATGCACATTGCATCTTAAGCAATACAGACAGTTATAAGGCTTACCCCTCCATAACAATGATGACCACCAGAAACTCATTGTAACATAGTCCATATATTAAACTAAGGTTGAATCATAGAAGAATACAGCTTAGCCTTCTCATAATCAAGGAAAAGGCTAAAGATCTCAGAGACAAATGAAGGTGAAGACAGGAGTGTAACAAAGGGAAGTTCTGTTGTGATTTAGCCAAATAAAATTTGCAGTGAGCTAATGTAATTAACTAGAGTGGTCATTTGATGGATAAAGTGATTATAAGTGTCAATGTTGATGAAACTGGCTTATTCTGTAAAAGAATGCTTGACTGTATAAACACTGATTAAAAAAAAAAAAAAAAGTTACAAGTTTTAAGGCAGCCAAGGATTATCTAACACTGTTCCTTGGTGGTAATGCAGCTGGAGATTAACTTAAATTCTACTATGCACAACAGAGAAAATAAATGGGCACTGAATTGCATCAACAGATGATCCATTGCCATTGTATGGATGTTACGGTTGCCATGTTCAATACATATTTTGGGTACCATTTCATCAGTCAGTTGGGGAACTATTGCCAAGTCAAGGGAATCACCTTCAAAATCCTGATAATCCTTGATAGACTCTGGTCACCTCCCAGAGTTAGATGAACTGAATTGCACCTGATCATCAAACATGTGTTTGTGCCATCAGATACAAACTTAGTGCTGAAACTAATGGATTGTGTGGGGGAAGTTAAGTAACCTTCAAAGTAACACCTATCTACACAGTAGATTTGCTAAAGCTAATCAAGAAATAGACAAGGATTTGAAGGATTCCTAGAAGGGTAATGTTTTTAATGCATGGTATATCTACCATGAAATAAAAACATTTCAGCATCCTGTGATGAGATAAAGCCAACAAAATAAGAATGATGTTTGGAACCTGTGTTATCAGCTTATCAACCACTTCAAGGGTTAGAAGACACAGTCAGGGAAGACACCACTTAAGTCATCAAACTTGTCCATTAAATAGATCTAGTGTGTGTGTGTGTGTGTGTGTGTGTGTTCGCGCGCGATGCTGAGGATGTAAAAAATCTCCATTCACATGGTTTAGGGTTCACAAATGGCAGGTTAATAGAGAGGAAGACCAGAAAGTTTAAAAAAAGAGGCAGGATGATTAAGTGGAACCATTAAAGGACTTTGCAACACAGGAAATAGTAGAAGTATTCAAACACATTAGCAAAGGAATGTGTTTGAATACTTCAAACTTAAAAACTCTGTTGACTTGGCACACCAAGTCAACAAAGTTTAAGTTAGAAGTATTCAAAGAAGAAGTAACACCAGATGAACCCTTGTGTCACCAGATTTGCCAAGTCAACAGAGTTATCTATGTAAGGGAGAAAAAAAAGCTGCTGCACAGTCAACTCTCGATAAGTATGTGAACAACCTCTCAAACCTATGCTATATTGCCCTCCGTGTTATCTAGTATTAAAAACTAGCTAGCTAGCATATTAACACCACTACCATCTATTTATGTGAGCAATTCAGTACTAGAAATTAAGTATGTGATGTTCACTGTAAAATTATATATTTTGATTTATATTTTATGTATTCCATATTTATATTGTGAAAAGTGTACAACACTTATTCAGACATAGTAACAGCTTATGTAAAGGACTGGGGAATAAACCCTTAAGTAGGAGACTTTCTATACTTAGCATTTTTTTCTGAGAAATCCTGTAATCTGTAATTATAGGAATAAAACCAAAAGTAGTATAGTACTTGGCCTGATATGAAAGTAATGGCAGCAGAGCTGCTGGTCTTCCTCCAAGTTGATTATTGAGAAGTCTTCTTCTGCTTCCTCTTCTTGGCTGTGTTCTGATTTTACAGCCAGCTTGGTTACTTTAAAAAACGTTGTAGAGAGAGCTACGATGCCTTTTTTTTTGTCCGAATTTTCAAAAATTACCAAATAAGGAGCTAGTGCCACAATGCACTAGATTGAGTTATTGAAATATATTCTGTCTCAAGAGACAAAATATATTTAAACAACAGATCCATCAAATTCTTCACTGCTCTTAAGACTTCTAGCCATATCTTCTGTATCCATATAGGGATTTCAATACCTTCATCTGCCTCTCCCACTTGCTGGAAACTAAATATTCTGATTCTGTTTCTTTTCTCCTTCTAGCCATAGTATCTCTTCAACATTTTCCTCTGCCACATTAAAAAAATCCTTCTCCCCAAACTTCTCTAGTTGGCTTGACAATGTGGTACATTTCCACTAATTAAGGTGCTGTTGTTGTTGTTGATTGGGTTTTAAGTGCAATGGCTACTTAGGCCATATTGCACTTATGAAAGTGGTGCATGCTGCCTGCATTTGTTGATTTAGAAGCAGTTAAAAAATAGCTATACAATCCTATTCGTTTTAGGAAGGAGAATTCTGTGAGATTTGATTTTTTGCCTATGATATGGCTAAACGACAAAGAACAGAATGACACTAGTCGAGCATTATTATATAGAGTACATTCCAGAATTTTTTTAAAATATATAAGAGCAATACAGCTCAATCCCTGCCAACATTAGATAAAACAATCCAAGTAATACCATTCATTTTGTACAATATGTATGGTGACCATCCATCCCACTGCCCATTCCAATTTGCAGAACTATTGCTTTTTAAGTTCTCCACTTTTACACTTAACATCTTTTCTTATCATGAAAATACAGAAGTAGAATTAATATTAATGCAGAATTTTGTACTGAAATTCATATCCTTCCCCTTTGTTATTTTTTTCTCATATGGTAAAACTATTTTTTACCTTGATGAGCAATTTATCTATGGTTCATCTACCAAGTTGCACTGCTCCACATTGCAATTTGCATAGTGTTCCATGGTATTTATTATTGTTTTAGAAAATTGGAGTTTTATTGTATGTAAATATTCTATGTATTATTATTAATTTCTCCAAATGACAAATTATCATTCCCCACTGGACACAAGGATGCAGACAGTATGGACTGAAACACAACAGATGTAATGAGATATGGTATATTGCAAGACCTATAGATGGGGGATTCTCCCCCCAACCCAACTTTTCAGAATTCCACAGCCTAATTCTTTGTATAATCTAAGACAAACATGTAATGGCTGCACACCACTGTTATATTATTATTATGATATCAAAGCCTTTTTTTTTATACCATATTGTTGAAATTAACTGTTTCATTAATTTAATGTTGTGATCGTTAAGGTACAGCATAATGTATACCTCGAATTTTATAACGCAAAGTATAACTCAAAACTAGATAGTGAAATACACATCAATGCATTTAGGAATCTGTTAGCTTAGTGTAGTATTGTCAATTAATCAATTAAAATTATTACTCTTAATAATTAAATTGTATTTAAATGGAAATCATGCCCCAGACTAGAGCAGCAAAGCAAAGGGCACAAAGTAGCTGGAGTGCTGTGGCTCAGGGAAGAACTGAAGGAGGTGATTCTCCAATGCTCACAGTCTAAAAAAATGTGAAACTTGTGAAATGTTTGCAGACACTTTCTGGAACAGGACATGATATAGACAAGTAGGATGTCTTTGATTGTGTTAGGTGCAGAGAGTGTGAAGAAATTAGGTGTCAACTCAGCATTCTGATGGGTGACAGATTTTGAAGGGTACGGTAGATGTCCTGGAAGGAATTAATATGGGGGCCTCATCAAGCTCTCAGCAGCCCAACTCACACTAAAGTTCACTCTTGTGCATAAGCCTACACAGGAGCAACCTTCAAAGCGGAATGCACTTGTAATATGGGAGCTAGTCACTGTAGGCAACTGTGTCACAGTAGCCAGGTGGGCAGGAGCAGCAGTGCGTAGCACACACTTCTTGATTAGACCAGGGTTCGACCCTGTGACCACCAAATACGGAGGATGCGAAAAGGTCAGGGAATGACCACTGCATATCCTCGTAGCAATATGGCCTTAGTTGCTAATGCTCCTAAAAACCAAATAACAAACAAAACAGAACAACAACCTGTAGGCAACTCAATTGTGAGGGAAATGAGAAATACATTCCACTAAAAAGGACTGATGGAATTGGACCAGAGTATGTCTGCCAGGTGAAAATGTTGATGTTGTAGAGTAGATATCATCTTTTAAGGGCACAAAAGGTGATACTGTTGTCAATCAATTTGGCCCTGCAAGGCTCATGTGGTAGAATTTTTCTTAGCATGGTCTGTTAACAGGAGAGACTGTTTTTACAGGGATGGGATACAATTAAATAGAAAAAGTGCAAGAACATTTGCTGATACTATCGAGGCAGCATTAGGTGGGTCAGATAGCTGCTAGCTTGGGGGAATTCACATACTAATAGATTAACAGTAGTCACAGGCAGATATGAAAGTGATACTTGCACTGCTTCTATTGGAAAGAGTCAGGAAAGGAGGGTGCTGGGGATTTCAAGAAATTCTGGGAATCATCATGGAACAAGTAAATTATGGGCTGTGTTAGGGTAATCAAGGGTAAGAACAGGTGCATGTATAACAATGCTAGGAATATTGTAAATAAGTTTGATGAATTTGAAGTACTGGTCAAGAGATCAAGGACAGATATTGCTGGGATATCAGAGGTGTGGTGCCACACAGATAAAATTCTGCAATTTATACTCCTCAAATTCCAATTCTGCATTCCATAAGAAATGCAGAGTTGGAATTTGGGGCGTACAATGTGTACAGAAAGGATAGACAGGATAGGTAGGGAGGAGGGGTTATGCTGTTAGTTGAAAGGAAAGTGGAGGAGAAATTGTTGAAGTTAAACATAAGAAAGGCACTTGGGGTGGATGGGATCTATCCAGTTATATTAAAGGAGGCAGCAAAGGAAGTAAGCAAACCCTTAGCCATAATTATGAGAGCATCCTTTGATTCAGGGGAAGTCCCCATGGACACAAGATGCACAAATGTATCCGCAATTCACAAAGGGTGACAACATTAATTACAGACCTGCTAGTTTAACTTCTGTTTCGAGTAGAACAATGGAATCACAGTTTAAAGAAGCATTGCAGGATCATCTAGACAAGACAGCAGTTACAGTTCAGGCAGAGCATTGGTTTTCTAAGGGGAAATCTTGTATAACCAATTTGATTAGATACTATAATGTGGTCACAAAGGAACTGAATGCCAAAAATAATTCTGATATCATATATGTGGATTTCAGATAAGCTTTTGATACTGTTGCACATAAAAGACTACTTTATAAATTGGAGCAGTATGACATCAAGGTCAAGTTGCTGGTATGGATAAATGGATGGTCAAGTTGGTTGTTGTTATTTGGTTTTTAGGAGCATTAGCAACTAAGGCCATATTGCTCCGGGAATATGCGGTGGCCATTCCCTGACCTTTCTGCATCCTCCGTATTTGGTGGGCATGGGCTCGAACCCCGGTCTAATCAAGAAGCGTGTGCTACGCACTGCTGCTCCTGCCCATCTGGCTACGGAGGCGTCTGGTCAAGTTGAAGAAGATATAGAGTGGTAATTAATGGATGCTGCTCTTCGTGGAATAAGGTTATTAGTGGAGTTCCCCAGGGTTCAGTGTTGGGCCCATTGTTGTTTTCTATATTTAACAATGATATTGCTGAAGGTATATCAGGCTTAATGTCGAAGTTTGCAGACGATACAAAGTTGGCAGGGTTGTTAATGACAGTATGCTACTGCAACAGGATCTAGAAAAAGTTGGGCAGATGTGCTGACAGGTGGCAACTGAAGTTTAACATTGGCAAATGCATGGTACTGCATATGGGTATCAGTAATCCCAGAGTAATGTACCAACTGTATGGTACTACACTCAGAATAGTGGAGAAGGAAAAAGAACTAAAAAGGTAATTGTGCAGTCAGATATGAAGTTTTCTGAGCAGTGCAGACAGGCTGCCAGAGCAGCTCACAAGGTTTTGTCAATGATAAACAGGAACTTTGCTAGCAGAAATAAGGAGGTAATTATCCCTTTGTGTAAGGCAATGTTCAGGCCACACTGAGTACTGTGTACAGGTCCGGAGGCCTCATTTTAGGAAGGATGTAGAGCTGCTGCAATGAGTACAGAGAAGGGTAACGAGACTGGTGAGGTGAACAAAGGGTTACTCTTACCAAGTTCTGCAAATTCCAGTGTCTGGAGACTATGCACCTGTGAGGTGATCTGACTGAGGTGTATAAAGCCTTGAATGGTTTGAGTAAGCTTCTTCCTCTTGTTCAGATTACACAGCAGCAGAGGCATAAATTCAAATTGAGGAAAGACAGTTGTAGAATAGATGTGTGGAAATTTGCCTTTAGCCAGCAGGTGGTTGTTTGCTGGAAGTTGATAGCTTAAATAAATTAAAGAACTAGATAAACTTTTGGAGTGAATGGACAGGTGAAATGGGAAGTTTTTTTTTTTTTTGGTTGATGCTGTATAAGTTTGTTTCTTTGCATCATATGCCTCTACTAATGCTAATGTATAAACTGTGTGGTACTACAGTAAACAGTAAGGTACCAATCTCTGTGGGAATGTTAACTGGCAAATAAAGAGTAAACTGATTTTGAAGTGTAAATGTCACTTTTTACAATGATGATATAAACAGCAGTCATCAATAATAAATGCTACTGAACTTACCAGTTATGAATACAGAAATTAATTATCTTATCAGTACTTAATATTATCTCACATCTTAATATAAATAATTCAGATAAAAATAGCAGTAATATATATCAAATGTTTTTGTAAAAGATTTCCCCTAACCAAAACAAGAAGCAAAAAGGCTGAGATGCCAAGACACCTTACCAGAAACACCAATTTTTGGCCTATATATGACTTCAACTAGTGCTTTGTCGGGTAATATTCTTGCATGGCGCACTTCTGTTGGCCCATATACTGCTGAGAGAATCACAGTATCCCCTAAAAATACAAATCAAATAACAGCATACATTCTATTTAATTCATTATATCTTGTTCATTACATTTGCCAATTTAATTTTCTTAAACTTATTTTGTAGCTTAAAAATACATTTTTTTAAAATAATTTAATTTTTGTTTAATTTTATAGATACAACAATCATGATTTTCAGGATACAGTTGTGTGGTCAGATGAGGCCACATTTAAAATGAATAACCACATAAATGGTCACAATTGTATTTACTGGGCCACTGAAAATCCACACATCACTCTACAGAAACATGTCAATCTACTAAGCATTACTGTGTGGATTGGGTTCTCTTCACTGTTAATATAAAAAATATCTGGATATGTTGAGGGATTGTGCTGTACAAAAAAATCAGAGACGTTTGCCGGTACATTGGTATATTTTCATCAAGATGGTGCACCTCCACATTATCGTATAGCTGTGTGCAATTATCTTGACAATGGATTATGATCAATGGATAGACCATTGAGGAAGTGCTTTTGAATATCCCCCAAGGTCACCAGATCTCACACCTTTAGGTTTTTTGGCTTCGGGATACTTAAAAAAAAAAAAAAAAAAAAAAAAGACAGGTTTACAGTCACAAACTGCAAACACAGAGGAATTGTGGAAGAAATTCAACAAGATACAGAAATCATTTCACATGATTTGTGCATTTCAGTATGCAGATCTGTTGAAGATAGTGCCACTTATACATTAATGCTGATGGAGGGCATTTTGAACAATTAAAAGTTAAGTTTTATTGTTGTAAAAAAGTTTGTTTCATTTTTATATATACATTTTTATATATTGTTCATTAAATACAAAGGGTACTAGGAAAGTTTTGCAATATGACGCAACAATGAATCACAGGAAGCTGCTTGTTGCTGCATGTTGAGACATGTTCATACGTGCATAGTAGCCGCCGCGCCAAGTCGATGGGCTCAGTTATTCATTAGTAGTGAGAGTGTAAAGTGCTTGCGATGGCATCGTGGTCACGAAATGAGATAAGGACAGTTTTGCGGTATAATTTCGTGCGTGGTTTAACCATAGACCAGTGCTTAGAAGAAATGACTCTTGCACTAGATGATGATTGTCCACATCGTACAACGATATTCAGGCGGTATAGAGAATTCCAACGGTGAAATTTCACTCTGGAGGATTCTGAGAGGCTGGGAAGGCCACGAACGTCAGTTACGGAGGAAAACGTTACTGCTGTGAGGAAAATGCTTGACGAAAACAGGCGAGTGACCTACCAACAGATAGAGGATACTTTGGGCCTAAATGCACCAGCAATTCGTTCGATTCTGCAAGATCATTTGCACGTGAAGAAACTTTGTTCTCTCTGGGTGCCGCATCAACTGACTGAAGAGCAGATGACACGACATGTGACTTGGTGCCGGGAGATGTTAAAAAAGTTTGATAAGGGACAATCTCGGTATGTGAACAACATCGTGACAGGTGACGAGACTTGGCTGTACTATTACGATCTGCCGACCAAGGCTCAAAACAAAGTTTGGGTCTTTGATGATGACGACGACACACCCGTAATTGTCAGAAAATCCCGATCTGTAAAGAAGAAAATGATAGCTGTATTTTTCAAATCGAGTGGAATTGTGGAACGTGTCATTTTGGACACGCAGAAGACAGTCACAGCTAAGTGGTATACTGAACAATGCCTGCCTAAAGTCATTGGATCTATGAAGAACCTGCGGCCAAAGTCAAGAATGGACACCTGGTACCTCCATCACGATAATGCTGCAGCTCACCGCGCCAAAGCCTGCACCGAATATTTGACCACGACAGGACTGAAACTTCTCGAGCACCCT
Organism: Mastigoproctus giganteus; assembly: GCF_048544385.1. NCBI lineage: Eukaryota > Metazoa > Arthropoda > Arachnida > Uropygi > Thelyphonidae > Mastigoproctus > Mastigoproctus giganteus. Next base: position 146,667,992 of record NC_143582.1, read on the forward strand.
CCCTACAGTCCAGACCTTGCTCCCTGCGACTTTGCACTGTTCCCGCATGTGAAAATGAAACTAAAAGGGAGGCGGTTTTTCAGTGATGAGGACCTTCTACGGGCTTGGGACAACGAGTGTGCTTTACTCCCTAGTGAAACCTGGCAGAACTGGTTTAAAGATTGGTTTCGGAGGATGGAGAGGTGTATTGAATGTAGAGGAAATTACTTTGAAAAAATTAAATAAACAAAGCTGTATTGCAAAACTTTCCTAGTACCCTTTGTATAAATTTTTAAAGTGTGTATACATAATTTTGAAGCACCCTTTAATACAGGGTTATTCAAAATGAAGTCCAGGGTTTCAGAATTTGTTTTGGGAAAGTGCATGTGTCAATCATTTGTAGCCATCTCAAAAGAATGCATAATATCTCAAGTTTCGTTCCCGCACTCGATGTTCAGTATGCTGTACGGCTAACCACTAGATGGCATTGGACGCATACCGCTGTGCAGTCGTTCGTTTGCCTGTGACTCTGTTGTGACATGGCTTCGGAATGTAACGAGAAAGCTTTTACTGTGTTGGAGTTTTGTGTAAGTAAATCTTTTACCGTTATTTAATGCCACTTTGCTGACAGAGTGATTTTTTCTGATGAATCGACCCTCCATTCGTCGGGGAAAGTGAATAAGCAGAATGTGCGATTTTACTAAAGGCTTTCATATTGAACATTTATGAGGTATGTAAAAAAACTTCATTACTATACTTGCATTCTGGAAATATTTTTTTCTTCCTATGTCTGCTCATGTGTGTACAGGAACTGTTTGAAACCCCAGACTTCATTTTGAATAACCCTGTATATGTATATAGAAGGGAAAAAAAATAAAAAAAACATTTATAAGGTCTGACAATCAAGTCAGATGATTTTTGCCAAGTTGTAATTCACTTATATATTTTCATTCTGAGAATCACCAATTCTCAAACTGGACTAGAAAACACTTGAACAAACACCACTCCAATCAATAACTTTACTTTTTAAAATTAAATCAAGTATTCTATTATTAAACTTTCAAGTCTTCCAAAATATTAAGATGATCACTACTAATTACAAATCCAAGATTAATCACTTTGTCTATCAAAATCAATGCTAACTTCTGTATAGTGATTGCATGTGTCAGATAAGTTTGGTAAAAAATATATTAATCTTATTTTTGTTGCTAAATATTAATATTAAGTTTATTAATATTTTTTTATTTTGAACAGGACCCATCAGATGGGACAGCAAACCACTGACAGTGGAGTCTGATTCTAGGATGGAATGTCTCTTGATGCCTCAATTTTTCTGAGAGATCCTCATAATACAGCACCTAACTACAGTACTGTATTAATAATAAAAATAAATAAATATATAAAAAAGCATACTGCCATTCATTAGCATTAGTAGAGGCACATATGCAAAAAAGTAAGCTTATATACAGCATCAGCCAAAAAAAAAAAAAAAAAAAAAAACACCCCTTCCCATTTCACCGATCCATTCATTCCAAATGTTTGTCTAGTTCTGCCTTGAATTTATTTAAGCTATTAACTTCCACAACAATAGATGGAAGTTAGTTCCAGCAACTGCCCGCTGGCTAAAGGCAGAACTTCCATACATCTATTCCCTTCTCTACTCATTCTAGCAACTCTATATCCTTCCTAAAGTGAGGCTTCCAGACCTGTATGCAGTACTCAAGATGTGGCCTGACCATTGCCTTATACAAAGGGATAATCACCACTTTATCCCTGCTAGCAAAATTGCTGCATATCATTGACAAGATCCCATGATCTACTCAGGCAGCCTGTCTGCACTGCTCAGAAAACTTTATTTGAGAGAATGAAAGAGACCTGCAGGTCTCTTTCATTCTCCACTACCCTGAGTGTAACACCACCCAGTTGGTACATTTCTCTGGGGTTACTGCTACCCATATGCAGTACTTTGCATTTGTCAATGTTAACCTTCAGTTACCACTTCTCAGCCCCATCTACTTAACTTTTCCAGATCCTGTTGCAGCAGCATACTGTCATTAACAAACATGCCAGATTTCATCATCTGCAAACTTTGACATTAAGCTTGGTATACCTCCATCAGTATCATTGATAAATACACAAAATAACAATGGGCCCAACACCAAACCCTGAGGGACACCACTAATAACATTAGTCCATGTAGAGCAGTATCCATTTATTACCACTCTCTGCCGTCGCCTGCTCAACCATCCTTTTATCCATTGTAGCTTGGTTTGGTTTTGGTTTTATTGGCGCATTAGCTACTAAGGCTATAATGTGCCAACCATTGTAGCAACTTGCCCTTAATGCCATACTGCTCCAAACTGTACAGTAGTCTTCCATGTGCAACAGTATCAAAATCTTTCCTGAAATCCAAGTATATGATATCAAAATTATTTTTTGCATCCAGTTCCTTTGTGACCACATCATAGTATCCAATTATCAAATTGGTAAATTAGCATTAGCAGAAGCATATGATGCAAGAAAGCAAGCTTATGCAGCATCAGCCAAAAAAAAAAAAAACACACACACTTCCACTTCACCCCTCCATTCGTTCAAAATACCTGTCCAGTTGAGCCTTAAATTTATTTAAGTTCTCAACTTCCACAACAAGGGATGGAAGTCTGTTCCACCAACCAACTACCTGTTGGCTAAAGGCAAATTTCCACACATCTATCCTACATCTGTCTTCCTTCAATTTGAATTCATGCCCTCTCAGGTGATTATTCTGAGCAAATTAAATCATTCAGGAACTTCTTACAGAAACTGAAAGAACATACACAATGAATACCATTCAAATTGAAATATATCTGCTCTGAACAACCCACAAATTGAAGGAATACCTAATTATTACAATCATCCAAAGAAGTGGGGATATTTCTATTTTTATTTATTTCTCTCACTTTTTTTTTTTCCCCTTCTCAGTAAGTATTAGGCTTTGGAGTCTGCAGTCTCATGCCATCTATGCTGATATCGTGCAATATTACTGATACCATGTCCATATCAAACATAAACCTACTAATAAACATACTTCTCAGTAGTATGTTTATTAGTATTAGTAGTCACAAATGATCCAAGAAAGCACCTGGGGAGAAGAAATCTCACATACAATTGTTAGTACTCATTATACATATACTTTCTCCTTTAATGTTTGGTGTAGCGTTTTTGGGCATAATTTTATTAGCACTTTTTTCTCACTAGCAAGCCTTGCAGGAAATGGCATACCTGCATTTTCTATGGAAAAATTTGTGGGAACTGGCTGAGGATGTAGTTTATACATGACAGTGCACCAGCCCACTTTTCATAAGGTGCTTCTGACTTTAAATATGCAGAATAACTGATGAATGGGTTGGAACAACTCAATACAATGATCACTGCCGTAATTCAACCTCAAAACCATTAGATTACTTTGTATTTTATGTGTATTACCATGGAAGATCACATTTTGGAAGATTCTGAAACATTAACAGTCTGAAATGGTAAGACATGCCAGGGAATTTATCATGCTGAATGTTGTATTGAACAAAATAGTAATCACTTTAAACAGCTGCTTTAGATGTTTTCCTTTTAGATTTATTTCAGTTTCTTTTCATATTTTGTAATTTATGAATAATGTTTAATATCTCAGATATAGAGGCTTTAGAGACATATGTTTGTCAGAATTTTTTTATTTTTAGTTGTTTAGAGACATGTTTGTAGAACATTTTTCTTATTTTTAGCTGTAGAATATCTCAAAAGTAGAACTTTGGGATATATTTTATAGAAAACGTAAAGTTGATTAATTAATGGTAAAATGAAATTATTATTTGTTTACACTTAGCCAACAAACATGGAAGAAAAGCAATTTTTTAGATGTTTTCCTTTTAGATTTATTTTCTTTTCATATTTTGCAATTTATGAATAACGTAGAATATGCAGAATAACTGATGAATGGGTTGGAACAACTCAATAAAATGACCACTGCCATTATTCAACCTCAACACCATATATGTTCCTTAAAAAATAAAAAAATAAATATTTGCAGGCCTGTTTCATGACTTTTTTCCTCTCAGAAACTGACTTTTTTGCAATTTCCTCATTTTCTCTATTTCAAAGTACTGTGGCACAGCATTTCCCATCTCTTCATCTAGATTCCTCAACAGCACATTCATCAATGAGCTAATTCATAGCTACATTTCATAGATTATATGACACAATAAATAATAAAATAGCTTGAATAAAATTATGAGCCACGATGTCATTTGGTCTGTCCTTGTACAGAATACTCACAGAAGTCACATTTCGACAAGCAAACTTTCATGCAAGTGGCACGCGCAGTACTTGAACTAAACTTTAATTAAAAATTTACATTCGGATCTTTGTCAAGAGCAGAAAACTTCTGTTTTATATGGGGAATTTTAAAAACTATTTTGTTAAATTACTCTACAAGTATTTCAGCTGGTACAGGTAACCCTTGTATAACACGGTAGTCAGGTTCCTATAATATGTCGTGTTGTGTGAAATCTGTTATACGGGACTAAGAAAAAGTACAAAAAAGGGGGCTGCATTCCAAAAGCTAACAAAAATACACTAATTTTGTTAACTAAATGTTAACAAAAATAAACTATTTTGTTAAATAAATCTTACCCTGAAACAATTTATAATCCAATCATTAAATTATGACATAACAAGAATATTGATATATTCAAATACTTACATAAATATAAATAATGATAAAAAATTAATAATAATTATATCTATGTAAGTTGATCTTTGGAAAACTGAAAACATAAGATCTACCTAGTCCACATTTTTTTTTTTTTTCCAATGAAAAATACTTATTAACCAGTACTGTCATTTGAACAGGGGAGGAAGTGGAAGAACTGCCTTCCCAATGGAGAAACCAGTTTCACCATACCAATTGCAATGCAGTCTGGAAATGACATGCATGGTACTAAAATCTAGATCCTAATTATCTAGCTTTGAAGATGATAGTTACCCTATAATAATGTTTTGTTCTTGAAACTTTTTCACTATCAATGTTTTTTATGTTTATCTGATTTATTCCTTTTATTTGTTTATTTCTTCAAGTTTGACATCCTCCACCAAAAATGGTATAGTGGTTTTGTAACTTGTTTGGAGAGGTCTGAGTTAGAATCCTGCTATAATCAGCTGATTTTAGGTGGAGGGAACAGTTCACTCCCAAAGGGTGAAAAACTTAAGACTAAAAATCTATCAACATGTTTCTTTCCGGTTGGAGGCACCTGTATCTATGTATTTGCGGCCTTTCATAAAATGCTTGTCATGTTTCCATATAAGATCTCCCAGGCTCAAACAGATGACCATAGCACAATTTCTTGCAAAGTTGGAAGAGGACAGCCCTAAAAAAGTCCTATGCGCAATGAAGTCTAAAATCCACTCACCCTTTCACAAGTTAGTCGATTTTTTTTTGGTTGATCTGTATAAGCTTGTCATGTACGTCCTTTTGTCAATACAGATAACCCTCGTATAACATGGTAGTTAGGTTTTTATAAAATCTCGTGTAGTGCGAAACTGTGTTATACGTGACTAAGAACCAGTACAAAAAGGGGAGTTATGTTCCAAGAGCTAACAAAAATACACCTTTCGTTAACAAAACATCAACAAAACTAACAAAAACACACCATTCTAGACTGTGCGTATCATCTGCTCTCTTTAAAAAATCATTAATCATGGTTTGCTTGCTTTTGCTTGATAGATCTTTGTAAATTTCATCGTATGGAAATAAACATTTTTGAAGCTCCCTTTTGAACTTTGGGCTCTTTTCAGTTGAACAATTTGAATTCCAAAAATATATCTTTCTGTCTGTCTAAAAATATATCTTTCTGTATACTTTTTAGTATAAAATTTGGAAGTTCAACAAAATTTTCAACTGTGCTGTCATCCTATGAATTGATTTGATTTGCCTCCAATGCCATTTCCACCAAATCTGCTTTGCCAGCCTCTTTTTCTACCAGTAATTCTTGAACATCTTCAATAATCATATCTTTTTTTTAGTAGCATTGCCGACTAAGGCCATGTTGCTTTGTGTATATTGTCCAAAAATTGTGTTCTGAGGTCTATTTTCTATTTTGCTGGATGAAAAACTTGAGTTTCCAGGAGAAAAAACAATGCAGCTCTTGCCTGAGCCAAGTTGTGAAAAAGACCCATAAAAATTCCTCCCATCATTGATGGGATTCAAACTTGGGTCTTTTCCACCCAGTGTGGGGAAGACGGTGATTCTACCCATGACGGCTCCAGTAGTTATATCACCAAAACCTTCCCCTCCTACTGACTTAACAAGTTCTACTATTGCACCGATCCTGTTTTCTACTGATTCGTCCATATTTCCTGAATGAATTGACTCTAGTCATACATTTTCCAAACACACATTTAATGTTGACAGTTTTACTTCTTTGAGCGATAAAGCAATGATTCCTATAAAGTCCATAATTGAAAAAAATGTTTCCATGCCTCCATCATTCAATTTCCCATCAATTCAAATCAACTTTTTTCTAAAATGCATTGTACGATTTTTTGATGTAATGTATTTCAAAGCTAGATATAATGGCTTCATCAATTAAAGAAGTTGTAATAGGTGGTAGGAACAATACTTCAACGTTTGGATGACTTAAATCTTTTGGATGGCCTGGCATATTATCCAATAGTAATAAAACTTCGATATCTAGATTTTCACACAAGTTCAATAGCACAGAATCTAACACATGGATTTCCCAACTAAGTAAAATACAGGGATTTTAACAATTAGCAAGCCAAAAGCGAGGATTCACAAAAAAGATTGGAAATGTAGAAAAAAAATGCATCCACATAATAGCAGTTTTCCCCGCACGAAAGCTCAAAAAAAAAAAAAAAAAAAAAAAAAATTGTTGAGGCATATGATGAAAGAAAGCAAGCTTATACAGCATCAGCCAAAAAAAAAAAAAAAAAAAAAACACCCCTTCCCATTTCACCCATCTGGTCACTCCAAACATTTGTCTAGTTCAGCCTTAAATTTATTTAAGCTATCAACTTGCGCAACAACAGATGGAAGTCTGTTCCAGTACTGTCTTTCCTCAATTTGAATTTATGCTCCCTCAGGTTCTTAATCTGAGAAAGCAGAAGTATCCCATCAGCATTTAGCCTGCTCAAACCATCCAAGGCCTTATACACCTCGATCACGTGCCTAGTCTCCAGAAGCTGCAATTTACAGAACTTCAAGCCTTTCTTCATAAGATCACCCCTTTGTTCCCTTCACCAGTCTTGTTGCCCTTCTCTGTACTCATTCTAGCAACTCTACATCCTTCCTAAAATGAGGTTTCCAGAACTGTACGGAGTAGTACTCAAGGTGTGGCCTGACCATTGCTTTATACAAGGGGATAATCACCACTTTATCCCTGCTAGCAAAATTCCTGTATATCATTGACAAGATCCCATGACCTATTCTGGCAGCCTGTCTGCACTGCTCAGAAAACTTCATATATGACTGCACAATTACCCCCAGATCTCTTTTATTCTCCACTTGTTATATCTTGTTATTTGGTTTTTTTTAGGAGCATTAGCAACTAAGGCCATATTGCTCCGGGATATGCGGTGGTCATTCCCTGACCTTTCCGCATCCTCCATATTTGGTGGTGACGGGCTCGAACCCCGGTCTAATCAAGAAGCGTGTGCTACGCACTGCTGCTCCTTCCCACCTGGCTACGGAGGTGCACTTTATACTCCACCTCCCTGAGTGTAGTACCACACAGTTGGTACGTTTCTCTTGGGTTACTGCGCCATATGGAGTACTTTGCATTTGTAAATGTTAAACTTCAGTTGCCAAGTCTCAGCCCATCTACCTAACTTTTCGAGATCCTGTTGCAGTAGCATACAGTCTTTATGCAGCCTTGTGTATCATCTGCAAACTTGGACGTTTAGGCCTAATATACATCTTCATCAATATCATTGATAAATACATAAAACACAACAATGGGCCCAGCACCAGTGGTGTATTCGGGCCAGAACGCACCAGAACAATGTTCCATTACTTTTTTCCAAATGTCATAATAGAAAATCATTAAATTTATACACCTAATATTATAAAACAATGGCATAATCAAAGGGGAGGGAGAAACATCTATTTTACCCACTGCTACTAAAAATATACATTAGTAATCTTTAAAATTAAGATCTTCAAAAATTTATTTAAAAACAAAAATATAAGTTTTGCATTGAAACTTGAACGTTTCTTACTAAAGATGTGCTAGATAAAGAGATCCAATGAATGAGATATACTGTGATGAGTGCAAACGCTGCATTTTGATTCGCCATGAGCTGAACGCTATAACTGGTTGTTCTATGAACCGTGAGTCTAATCTGGTTACTGTACAATCTAAGTGGCGTTATCATATAGTCTTCTGGAGAACGAGCATTCTGGTACTATTTTTTTTTTAGCAATTCACCTCTATCCAGCAAGGAACCCTTGGGGACTTTGCAAATAGCATTAGTCCACATAGAGCAGTGTCCATTTATTACCACTTTCTGCTGTCACCATCCCTTTATCCATTGCAGTAACTTGACCTTAATGCCATACCGCTCCAATTTGTGAAGCAGTCTTTGATGTGCTACAGTATCAAAAGCTTTCCTGAAATCCAAGTATAAGATATCAAAATTATTTTTTGCATCCAGTTCCTTTGTAACCACATTGCAGTATCTAATCAAATTGGTCAGACAAGACTTCCCCTTAACAACCCATGCTGTGTCTGAACTATTACTGCTCTCTTTTCTAGGTGATCCTGTATCACTTCTTTAACCAGTGACTCCATTATTTTCCCCAGAACAGAAGTTAAACTAACAGGTCTATAATTATTTGTTTCATCCTTTGTAAATTGGGGATACATTTGCACATCTTCAGTCCATGGGGACCTCACCTGACTCTAAGGATGCTCTCATAATTATGGCTAAGGGTTTGCTTACTTCCCATGCTGTCTCCTTCATTATAACCGGATAGATTCCATCTGCCTCATGCGACTTTTTTTTTAGGTTTAACTTCAATTTCACCTCCACTTTGCTCTCAGTTATTACAAAATCACTTATCCCTGTTAGAGTTTGATAAACTTCTGGCATTCCCCTCCTCCTTGAATAACTTCTCATGTGTGAATGTAGATGCAAAATACTTATTCAGTTTATCAGCTACTTGAGCAGGAGGCACCTCCATAGCCAAGTGGGCAAGAGCAGCAGTGTGTAACACATGCTTCTTGATTAGACCGGGGTTCGAGCCCGTGACCACCAAATACGGAAAGGTCAGGGAATGACCACTGCATATCCCCAGAGCAATATGGCCTTAGTTGCTAATGCTACTAAAAAAATTACAAGTTGTAATTTGTAACTTGAGCAGGATCATCAATAGTTGACCCATTATGTTAAGTGGACCAATCTGATTCATCCCCTTCCTTCTAAAGTTTACATAAGTGAAGAACTCTTTGCACCCTTTGCCAAAGATTTCTCATAATCTGCCTATGCCTACCTAACCTCCTTTGTGACTTTATTACAGACTAGCTTATATCTGCCGTAGATTTCTGTGTCGCCTGATAATTTATATGCATCACATACATTTTTCTTTTCTGCCACGAGCCTCATTAATTCATCCAACATCCATTTAGGCCTGAACCTTGAACAGTATTTTCTTACTTGGTATGAAAAGCCTAGTAGCCTCCAAGAATAAGTCCCTGAAGGCTTTCCATTTAGAATTCACCACTGGTAACATCATCAGTTGATCCCACTGTACAGAATTTAAAAACTGTCTGAGACTACTGTAGTCGCCTTTACGAAAACAAAAACCATTCCCTTTATCCTCAATGGCAGTAACATCTTTAAGTAAATCCCACATCAGTACACTGTGATCACTGTCACCTAGTGGTTCCTTTATCTGGAAATTCTTAATGTATGAATAATCACTGCTGATAATCTGAACAAGGGTATTACTCCTTCTGGTTGCCCCTCGAACATGTTGCTATAGAAAACAATCCTCCAATAAATCCACAAAGGTCTTGCTAGCATGCATCCCCCCCATTACAAGACATTCTGATTTACTGGCCCATTCTATTTCTCTGTACAACTGTTCATTGTACTCATCAGAGTCATTAGGCCTATAACAGACTCCTCTCATTTTCCCCTTTCCTAGTGTTTAAGTCACACCAAACAGACTAAACATTGCACTGTCCATCCATTTCAACTGGATGCATTTCCTTTGATTTTGTGTTTCTTAACTAACAGCATAACCCCTCCTCCATTCCTACCCTGTCTGACATTTCTGTACACACTGTACTCCCCAAATTCCAATTCTGCACTGCTTATAATCAGTGTGACACCATGTCTGATATCCCAACAATACGTACCTTTGATGTCTTGATCAGCACTTCAAATTCATCAATTTTATTTACTATACTTCTAGCATTAGTGTATATGTAAGTATACATGCACTTATTGTTACTCTTTGTCGCCCTAACACAGCCCATGTATTTACTTGTTCCATGATGACTCCCAGCAGCTTTTGAAGTCCTCAGCAACTTGCTCTGCTGCTCATTAAAATAGAGGCAGTGCAAGAATCACTTTTGCCTTTGCCTGCGCTCCCGTTAATCTTTTAGTCTGTGAATCCCCCTAATCTAGCAGTTTTCCGACCCACCTAACACTGCCTCGATAGCATCAGCAAATATCCTTGCATCCTTTCTACTTAAGTGTATCCCATTGCTGTAGAACCAGTTTCTCCTGTTAGCAAGCAAAGACCACGCTGAAAAAAATCCACCCCCATGAGCCTTGCACAATCTCTCCAAGGCAGAATTGATTGACAAGGCTCTCTCATCATATATTCCTTCCTATCATGTCTAGGCAGAATTGTAGACACTTTCAAATTTAACCCTAACTCGTGACTTTTTTCTAGCATTGACCTGTACTTGTTAAGGAAATCTGCAGATCTCTTACTCTTAAGGTCATTAGTGCCAAAATGTACAACAATATCACCTTTTGTGCCCTTAAAAGATGATATCTGCCCTACAATGTCATCAACTTTTGTCCCCTGGCAGACATACCCTGGTCTATTCCACTTATCCTTTTTGCATAATATATTCCCCATCCCCCTGATAATAAAGTCACCAACAATAACTAGTTTTTGTGGGACCAGTGCCTTCTGCCTTGGAGATTGCCTCTGTTGCCTGATGCACAGGAGTGAGCTCTGGCATTGAGAGTTTGATGGTCCCCTCATCATCATCATCGTTCTTCTCTCTCTCTCTCTCTCTCTCTCAGGGTAGTTCAGAATTTTTTTTTTTTTTTTTTTTTTTGCCTGGTGCAGCATAAGCCTCAGGCTTCCTTGCACCATAAGGCTAATAATAATAATATTAATTTCTTCAAAGGCTTTTACCCTACACTTCAAACTCTCAGACACCCATCAGTTAGGATCCATTGAGTTGGTGCCTAAATTCTCCACAGTCTCTGCACCTAGCACACAAACACCCTCCTTAGCTAGATCATGTCCTGTTCTAGATAGGTCTGCAAACATTTCACATTTCACGCATTGTTTTAGACTAATGTGTTGGAGAATCGCTCCTTTGGTTCTCTCCCAAGCCACAGCACTCTGGCTATTCTGTGAACGCTGCTTTGCTACTCTAGTCTGGGTCATGATTCCGTTAAATATAATTTAATTAACAATGAACTTTAATAAGATTAATAAACGTTACTGATTAATTGATAATACTATACTAATCTAACAGATTTCTAATACAGTGCTACGCTTTTCGCCATCTAGTTTTACGTTAAACCTTACACTATTCCGTATCGTATAACAATGGTGGAAAGTTACGAACGTAAAATCTATGGACACTAAGTATTAACTTTCAAAATCGCTATCTAAATTAAAAAATAAACCACAGAACTTGGCTAGAACCATAAAGCTACTTATAGAAAATAATTTAGTATAACAATTAAGTCAATAAAGTGACTAAATATAAATGAAAACTTACCATTCGCTGGAGCTGCAAAAATCTTGGTCAACCCTGGTATACGGTCTGATAACCCAGTACCATGTTATGCGAGGTTTGCCACGTGTTAAGAGTGAAACTGTGTGATATAATTACCGTGTTCTGTAAGGATCACTGCACTTTATCAATTGTGTTAGAGCAAAACTGTTGTAGAAGTACCATGTTATCCGGGGTGCCTGTACTAATAATAAAACACTCCAAAATGACTAGTGCGTGTTATCAGATAAAAAGAGTTAAAAAAAAAAAAAAAAAAAAAAAAGGGAGGGGGGGGGGGTCAAATAACAGCTAATGTTCATGCCCACTGAACATTAGTGGTGATGATGATTTGTTTGTTATTTGGTTTTTAGGAGCATTAGCAACTAAGGCCATATTGCTCCGGGATATGCGGTGGTCATTCCCTGACCTTTCCGCATCCTCCGTATTTGGTGGTGACGGGCTTGAACCCCGGTCTAATCAAGAAGCGTGTGCTACGCACTGCTGCTCCTTTCCACCTCGCTACAGAGGCGTCTTAGTGATGATGAGAAAACAATTCAGGATAAACATTTCACAACCTACTTAATCCTCCATGTAAAATGAGCAGATCAAATTTACAGACTACCTAAATAATACAGGTATCTACAAATATCTTACAAAGTTAAGAAGTCAAATTTTAAAATATATAATCAAATAATTTTTTATAGTGTAACCTGTCCTGTACATTCAAAGTTTCAAAACTTATAAATTTCATGCAGTGCTAATCTCGTTATCAAAATCTTACCCTGAAACAACATAGCTGAACCATCTGATCTTGTCAGTGTATCAAATTCTACTCCTTGTGGTCGAAGTTCCCCTACAACTTCTTCATCCATTTTCTGCTCTACAACTCTTAAAAAAAAAATAAAAAAAAATTGATTATATGGGATACAGAACTTGGCAACCAGGCACCTCCAAGGTAACCTGATTGAGGTTTACAAGGCTCAGAGGGATTAGTAAAGTGAATGAAGGTGGAATTCTCACTGTTATAAAGAATTCCAGAACTTGGGGTCATAAATTCAAATTACAGGGAGGTGAGGTTTATATTAGATTGTACGAAGTTTTCTTTTAGCCAGCAAGTCATTGATTACTGGAACATGTTGCCCTCTTGCAGGTGGTTGAGGCTGACAGTTCTCTTCCTTTAGTATAATTAAGTACTAACTCAACATTTATTAGGAAACGCAATGCTTTTATTAATTAATCACCTGAAATCTGTTTAAAATGAAACAAGTTTTAATCCTTAAACACTGACATCCAATATGATGCCAATTGTTACATCTGTGCCTGAGAGCAGGGTGGTGAACTGTTCCGATTTAGAACTTCAAGTCCCGCTTTCTGATAATACCATTTTTCCCAATAAGAGGAAAGAACTGTTAATTTATTGATTTTATGTATTTTTATTTAATTCTAATAACAAAAGAAAAAACAATTGAGAAAAAACAATTGAGAAATCTTTTCTTCTCTTTGTTGTTTTAAATTACATTTTAAAGACTAAATGCATAATAAGTTATGGGTTGAAATTAACTATATAATATCGGTGTAAATATACTATAGTTTACCGATAAATAAACTACGTAAGTAGTGTAAAGGCATTGTTTGATTTTCTCATATTGTGGCTACCTTCACAACGAGATACCAGGTATTGCACTACTTCGAATAAATACCATTTCTCTAGTAGAGGAGACTATTTTATTTATTCGCAGTGGACACCACCAACCAGACGTGTTTTGGAGCTTGTTGGAGTACCTGCCCGCCCACTGATGAGTGAGCCAACAAGCTCCAAAACGCGTTTGGGTGGTGGTGGTGCCCACTGAGAATAAATAACAATACTGTAGTCTCCTCTACTAGAGAAGCGGTATTTATTCAAAGTAGTGCAATATCTGGTATCTCGTTGTGAAGGTAGCCACAATATGAGATAAAATCAAACGATGCCTTTACACTACTCATGTACAAGGTCATTAAAATATTCCTATGTAGAGGGCTCTGGAGAGAGTTTTAAGGCTCGTACTGAAGAGAAATTTGGACAACAGGTACAATAAAGAGTGCGCTTGCCATTTATTGGGGAAAAAAAAAAAAAAACAGTTACAAAATTTGTCACTATATGGTGTTGTGGCAACACAAAGCACTTGAACAGTGCTAGAATTGTTCAAAGTGTCCTCCATTTGGGTCAATGACAGTTTCCATTAGAAGAACAGCATTTTCTACAGCGGAATGTAACATGTCAACCGGAATAGCCAGCACATGAGGTCTAATGCTGTCCTTCAGATTTGCCAGAGTTTGACATCTTTCCTAATACACCTGGTTCTTCAAAAAACCACACAACCAGAAGTCACATGAGGTGAGGTCTGGTGATTGGGGTGGCCAAAGATGTCTGGAAACAAAGGTGGATGTGGGGTGGCGCACCATCTTGCATGAATATGGTATCCTGAAGGCACCCACGTTGTGGAGCTCTGGTACTGTGAAATTTGCCAACATTTTGTAATATCGCTGTCCAGTGACGGAACAGGTGCAGGGTCCAGTCGATATTACCTGTTCAAAAAAATATGGCCATAAATCCACACCACACTGTCACTTTTGGAGAATGCAATGGGATCTCTTGGATAACTCAAGGGTTTTCTGTTGCCCAAATGCGACAGTTGTGCATATTCACTTGTCCATTTAAGCAGAAGCGGGCTTCATCACTCCAAAGGATGTTCCATAGCCAAGTAATATCCACTATCATTCGCGCCAGAAACTGAAGTGAATATGTGAAACGAATATCTGCATCACCATGCTTTAGCTACTGTAGCATGTGCATCTTGTTTGTTATCTGGTTTTTAGGAGCATTAGCAACTAAGGCCATATTGCTCCGGGAATATGCGGTGGTCATCCTCTGACCTTTCCGCATCCTCCGTATTTGGTGGGCACAGGCTCGAACCCCAGTTTAATCAAGAAGCGTGTGCTAAGGATTGCTGCTCCTGCCCATCTGGCTACAGGGGCGCCAGGTGCATCTTGTAAGGATAGTATCGCTACACCTGACGCATTACTAGCCTTACAGTGGAATACGGCATGTCCACTTCACAATAAACAGCTTGCAAACGCGCTACTACATGGAGATTAACTTGATAAATTCATGACAGCCATAGCCACATCTTCAACACAAGGAGTCCACTCATTTACGACTTCTACTTGGTTGAACACCAAGATGTCCTGTCGAATCAAATTTTGCAATCATTTTGTGGACAGCACAAACAGTCATAGGTCCGCGTGGGCCTTATGCTCTTCTGACACCAGAATTCTCTGATAGCTGCATTTTTGCTGTTCTGATAGTACAGCTTCACTAATAGCGCTTTTTCCTGCAAACATTTTTGGCATTGCTGCTGTAGTGCAGGCAAACATCTACTGTATGATTTTAAAGACTGCTTTGCTTTTATACAGTCGAGTAGAGCTGAGTAGTGGCTGTGGCAATAACTTACGATTATGCAAATAACGTAAGTTATTTGTATAATTGTAACTAAGAAAGTTACGCACCATACAGTGACAAATTTTGTAACTAATTTTTTCCCCGATAAATGGCGAGCCCATTCTTTATTGTACCTGTTGTCCAAATTTCTCTTCAGTATGAGCCTTAGAACACACTCCAGAGCTTTAATTTTAACAACCCTATAGTTAAATTTATGGGTAAACTGTGGTGTATTTACACTGATATCTATTTAAATTACATGTACGGCACATTAATTTATCTATGACATACATTATTTTAATAATAATTCTCAAATGAATTTTCCTTTTTTTGAATTGTAAGAGTGAAGTAATTTTGAAAATTAAATAAAAAAGCAGTAATAAATCATTTAAGATATCATAAAGTACAGTGAATAACCTCTGATTTTATTAAGATATGGTTATTTTTTATAAAATTTTATACATTTTTGGTTTATAATTTAAAGTACTTTTGATTTCAATTTTATAATTTTTAAAAACATTTCAAAGTTCTTGCAATTTAGTTTTTTTTTGGATTATTATTATTTGGGTGGGTCAGAAGTATAGTGAACCAAAATCACTTTTAAATAGTACTGAAAAAAAAAAAAAAAAAAAAAAAAACGACTTTTGCATATCAGCCAATAAATTCATTGTAAATTTAAATAAATCATGTCAATATTTGTTTGAAAATAGTTATATTTTCTGTCTTTGAATTTCCTAGAAATTTGAAATGTTTATCCTTAAAATTTGGGTTTAAAAAAAAAAAAAAAAAAAACCTGGTTCACTTTAACATTTTCCCACTTCTGTAGAAATATCTTCTACGGAAGTGGTTCTATTACTAACTATTTTTTATTAAGTATTGAATGAATGAGTAATATTACTTTTTCTTTTACCAATGCTGTTTTATTTTAAAAAAAATAATGCATTACTGAAATTAAAAACAATTTTTTTTGCAAAAAAAAAAAAAAGGATAAAAGTGGGTACTTTAATTAGTCATATGTATATTCATGTATAATTTGAGACTCATTTTTTCCCACTTACAACTCTGTAGAAATTATGGTAACAAGGAGGACTATAAGGCAAGGTCAGGTAACAGAGGATGCGGAAAGGTCAGGGAATGACCACTGCATATCCCCAGAGCAATATGGCCTTAGTTGCTAATGCTCGTAAAAACCAAATAACAACTGAATGGTATATGTACAAATTTCTCTTGTAACAAGTGACGGATTGGTTAGCCTTTGGAAATGCAAGAGCTTTTTGCAAATCAAAAGTACAAGCATAATAACTGTCAGAAACCATGTCAGCCTCTTTCTGTAAGTCATTTCTGATGTTGTCAGCTTCAGAAAGATAAACTGTTTTTCAGTTTGTATTTGTACCCTAATTCCAAGATCTGCTATGATTCAACCATTACGGAGAGGTAACTGCATGGTTATAAACAAGGGGGGGGGGGACTTGGATCACTTTCCTGCTGAATATCATGCAAGGTGGAGTGCCCATTGTAACAATGAACACTAAATTATTTATTGGCTTGAAGGGACTTAGTACATCTGTAGCCCAACTTGAAGAAAAATTGAACTTGGTTCCCTATACTTCTGACCCACTCATTTTTCTTATTTTTAGACGATACTGAATTTATATTTTCTTTAAATTAATATGGATAAAGAAGAAGCGCCAAAAAATACAATAAAAAGAATGGTGAAGTTCAATCAAGCATGGACAAAAATATATAGCTGGTTACATGAAGGATGAGGTGAATATTCAGCAAAGTGCACAATTTGTAATAATATGATTTTCATTATTAGTCATGGTGGAGAAAATGATATTAACCAACATACGATGACAAAAACTCGTATCTCAAATTTAAAAAAAGGTATTGGCTCAATCTTAGAAATTAACCAACTTCTTTGTGGCATCAAATAGTAGTTCTGGAAGTCAGTCAAATTATAATAGCTGAAACAATATTTTGCTACCATTCCTGTTTACATTCACAAAGCTATCGTTCCACAGTATGTGTTGGAACTTTGTTTAGTGGAATGTTTCCAGACTCCAAGATTGCTAATCAATATAGCTGTGGAAAAACAAAAAGCAATGCAATAGTGACTGGTGTTTTAGGCCCATTTTTAAGAAAAATGATTTAAAGATTGGAAAGTAAAAAACCATTTTATATAATGACTGATACTTTAAATAAAGGCAATATTAAAACTATTCCTTTGATAACTAGATATTTTGATAAATTGCAACGAGTTCAAACTTCACTTCTCAGCTTCTATTCTCTTGAAAGTGAAACATTTAAAGAAATAGCTAATTCATTAAAAATAAAAATTGAAGCATCTGGACTTTCATTAAAAAAGTATTACATCTTTTTGTGCAAATAATGGCAAAAAAATCAGTGTTTTCACAGACAGAATTACAAAAATCTAACTGATATTATACCAGCAGGATGTAATGCTTATATTTTACACACCATAAAAAAAGCTGCTACTACCTTTAAAATAGATACTGAAACAATTGTCATTAAAATTTGAGGTTATCTTTTACATTCCCCTCCCCCCCATACTTCTCCTTCAACCCATGCATGGTACTAAGTACTATAGGTTTTGATACCTTTCGTGTTTGGGGTTTTCATATATAAAAAAAAAAAAAAAAAAAGAACTGCAGAATTAATCTTTTTTTGAATGGACTGAAATAGAGTGGATGAAACTATTAGGTCATATACCAATTCGATGGATGTCACTTTTACCGTCAGTTGAGAGACGGATTTCAAATTTCCTACCAGTCAAGTCATATTTTATGAGTCAAGACAACTATTCTTATATTACAAATATTTTTTGAAGGCTACTTATTTTTTGTATATCATGGATTCATTTCAAATGTTGTAGTCATTTTTCAAAAGGCATTTTATACCCATTTCAAACAATCCTACCTGTAGTTTTTATGCCAGTTGCCTCCTTCCATTATTTGGAAAGAGGCAACTGGCATAAAAAAAGGAGAGGAAGCAAACTTGTCTTTAATACTCAAATGATATGAGTGATTATCAGCTCTTGTTGTCAACCAATTGTTGCCCAACTGTTAATTTATGTATACCATGTATTCGGGCAATTTCAGTGCTTGTTCTTCCACATTCTATCACAACCGTAATTTCAGGAGCCTTTCTAGGTGTAATATTGATCTTTTTCCTAACTTTACCAAAGTGCAAATTTCACATAACTGCACAAAACACAATGGGAAATACAGCTCGCTCTCTCTCTCTCCCCCCTAACTGTCATAACACAAATGAGCTTCTGCTGATACAGAATGTGGTTTAACACCATATGGCACTCACAGAGTGGTAGGGGTGTAGTTAAGTCTTCTAATACTGGGGCACATGTTTTTAAAAACATGTTGCTATTATTTTAACCAACAATTTTTTTCTTGTCAAAATATTAGCCTAAACCAATATACTTCTTTTTAAATAAGCATTCTCTTTTATAATAAAAGAAATATACAAAAATTATTAAAATATGTATTTTTGAGCTAAAAAAGTGAAAAATCAGATGAGCTGCTATTAATTTGTATAGCACTGTAGACATAAAATACCATGTTTTTTTTTTTTTTTTCAATGTATTCACTGCAAAGTTCAATACAATTATATAATTTTATTTAATTATGCATGTGATGTTTAATCCTCAAACAGAATCCTTCAAAAAAAAAAAAAAAATAATAAAAAAAAACCCTTCAGGTTGGGCATCAAACTAACTAAGCTTCCACAGCTGCTTTTAGCTCATCACCTTTAATATGAGTTCTAGAAAGTTGAGACAAAAAGTTTCTGAAGAAATAATAGTCGTGTGGATTCAGATCTCAGATGTATGGGGGGGAAGTGGTTTAACTGTTTAAATCCAGATTCGTGAATGTTTCAGTATGTGCAACCAACCCACACTTTCTATACAGGTGCACTGTCACAGAGAAGAAAAAACCCAGTGATCCAACTTCCTTCATCTTTTTCCCAAAACTGAAGTTTTTAACTCTGGCATAATATTTCCGTTATTATGCTTTTAGGGGAGTTCCTAGGGAATATGGCACCCAGGTGCAATCAAAATTTGGCACTCCCTTTAAAATTTTATTTACATGTGTGTGTAAGTTTCTGGTTTTCAGATACCCTGGCACCACCATGAACGTTGGTACCAGGGTATCTTCAGATGGCCTGCCCCTGAAGGTAATCAATGAACAGCAATCTTTGTGAATACCATCAAATTGAGGTGAATTTTCTGCTGATGACTGGGGTCGGAGATTCCTTGCATTTCCTATGCATGCTTTCTAATTTGAATTCAGTGCCATAAAAATTTATCCAAGTTTAATCGGCAGTCACCAAAAAAAAAATCTGAATTAGCAGCAATTATTTTTAAATGTCTTTTATTGACTCCACCCACTGATATTTGTCATAAATGGTAAGGTTTCTGGGAACCCACTTTACACAAATTTGGACTCTCCAAATGCTTAGGTATTACAGCCAGTTCTACTATAATGCAGTACATGTGTTCCTAAAAATCTCCGTGTTATGGTATTTTATGCATTAAAAACAACAGGGCTTATGGGAAAAATAGGGATGAGCACTTAAAAAAAAAAAAAAAAAAAAAGAGAGAAAGTTCTGTCTAGGTAAGTAAAACACACAAGAAAATTTAGAAACCCAAGAAATAATTAAATATAGCACTTTACATTGATATGTTCACTGACATTTTCTTTTTTTTGAATTGTAAAATTTAAAACAATAAAAAAGAAAAGCAATCAATGACTAACACAAATTGCACAAGTGAGACAAGTTTACAAAATTTTAAAAATTAGGAATGCAGAGAAGATTTTGAAAATTTGTTTTTTATATGACTGAAGATTTCATGGAAGGAGAAACACATTTCACTATAATAACGTAAAAACCCACAAATTCCAGCTATTGGTATTATCGCAAATGCAGTAAGATCGATTTTACTACCCGTTTATAATTAGATTGCACTAACAGAAAAGTCCAATAAACCAGGACCTGCAGATTGTTTTATGATAGTGACTGCTAGAAATGTGCTCCTCCGCTCAGGAAATTTCTGTTCGAACACAAAAATGTGAGTCGGCCTACATTATCACGTGTTAACTTGTGAATACAGCGAATGACAACGGTGTGTCTCCTACCAATACAACTACAGTAAATGGCTCTCACACATTCACGCTTGACATTTTTTAAGTTTCGTAAACTTGTATATATTGCTGCGCAGGTCGCTCTATTCAGCTTGGTGTCCAGTTTGGCGTGCACCTAGTGTTACTCGCAGCCCAAATAGCGCATGAGCCAACGCAAAAATATACTCGCATTATTCCCTAACGCTCCAGTCGCATTTGAGCAAATTCACGTTGCGAAAATGCACGTTATAGCAGAACTGACTGTTGTTAAAAATACTTTCATGAGAAATGTAGTATTTGTTAATACTAAGATAACTACATTATTTAAGATAAACGTCTGCTGGGTGCAAAAAACATAAGAATACACAAACCAATTCCAGCACGTTACACAACTCATTAATTTCTGTGATAACTTACATTGAAACACGCAGCTAAAATCAACAAAGCAAAACACACAGCAATCGCTTAACGAAAGTGACATCTATAAAAGACAAAATCAAAAATAATTTATATATGTCAAAAGTCGCCCAATTATAGTAAAAAGAGTAGGGGGAGAAAGAAAGACAAAAGCGACAGTGGACAATTCAATAATAAACAAATAAAAATAACGAATCACAGTAAAGTATTCATAATTCTAACTAACGCGACAAATAATACAAGTAGGTGATGAATGAAGACAGCACACTTTACGTAAGTGTAAATGGAGTATCGTCAATGACGCAAGGAATTTTTATGGGCCCTTTTACACAACGTGGCTGAGTTAGTCGGCCTTAGGCGAGAGAGTATGGTTTTTAATCCCGGAAACTCGGGTTTTTTGTTCAGCAAACAGAACCCCAACCTAAGAAGACACGCAATTTATAGACAATATACAAGAACAATACGCCCTTAGTCGCTGATGCTCCTTAAAAAAAAAGCCCTCATCCACGGTTGTGGATGTTCAAAAAATTGAACGTATTTTTTTTTTTTTTTTGGTTTGCCTCTTTTGCTGGACATAAAATTAGAGTCACCCTTGGTTTCAGCGCCTGAGACCGACGAACTCTGCCACAAAAAAAAAAAAAAAAAAAAAAAAACCACATTCATTAAAGTCCATCTGTCATGTCTTCGAGCAATATGTCCTGCCCAAGACCATTTTAGTTTTGATAAGAATGTCCTTTACTTGAGTTTGCTGCCTAATCCATGTGTTTCTCTTCTTATCTAACAGTCTGATTCCCAATATAATTCGTTCCATTCTTCGCTGTGTAGTTCTCAGCTTCTCTTCCATTATTTCGGTAAGTGCCCAAGTTTCACTTCCATAAGTCATGGTGGGGAGTATACATTGTTTCATTATTTTACGTTTCAGACAAACTGGGATATTGCTCTTCAGTATGTGACTATATTTCCCGAATGCTATCCATCCAAAATTTATTCTTCTGTTGACTTCCCGCCATTTATAATTATTACAGCTAACTTGTCCCAGATAAGTATATGACTCGGCCTTTTCACTTACTGCTCCTTCAATCATTATATCCCTTTCTGTGGCATACTTGTTCATCATTACTTTTGTTTTAGCCATATTCATCTTTAGTCCAAAATCGTTACTAACTGATTAAGATTTTCCTCTTATTCTTTGAGATCGTGGCTTATGACCACAATGTCAGCTGCAAATCGTAAAAGGTTTAGGTACTCTCCATTCACATTGACTCCTTTCCGCGACCAGTCTAATCTTCTGAAAGCTTTCTCAAGGGCAGCAGTAAACAGCTTCGGAGATAGTCTCTCCTTGTTGAACTCCTTTCTCGATTTTAAATTTACTACTGTCTTTGTCTGGTCTAATAAAGGAGGTAGCGTTCTCATATATTTTCTTCAAAATCATATATGTGGTATCTATGCTTTGTCTTTCCAGTGCCCGAAACATGCGTTATGCTGTATGGAGTCAAATGCCTTTTCATAATCCACAAATGCCAGGCATAATGGTGTTTTATATTCAGTTATTTTTTCCATTAGCTGTGATATTACATGAAGGTGATCCATAGTTCAGAATCTTGTCCTAAATCCAGCTTGCTCTTTCGGTTGATTCTCATCAAGTAATCTTTCTAATCTGTTAGTAATGACCCTTGTGAACAACTTGTAGATGTGGGATAACAAGCTAATTGGTCTATAATTTCTGATTTATCTCCTTTCTTATGCAGAAAAACTATGATTGTATTATTCCACTCCACTGCTTAGGCGTCACACCTTTTCTAATGCATTTTGTGAAGAGCCTTGCCAGTTTTTGTGTTATGTTCCTCCCAATTTTAACAACTCTACAGTAACTTCATCTTCCCCAGGGGCTTTCTGATTCTACATTTTCTTCAACGCCTGTCCTACCTCATCAGAAAGAATATCGGGTATGTCGTATGTGTTGCTACTTTGCAATCCATCTTCCCCACTGCTGGCATCATTCGCTCGCTCCTTGTATAATTCTCTATAGTAGTCTTCTGCTATTTGAATTATGCATTCTCTGCTATTTATAAGTACACCATCGCTATTCTTCAGTTTCAGTATCATGTGTCTTTCTGTATTACTGTCATGGCTGCTGATTTAAGTCCTTTGTTTTCCCATAATGCTTGTTCTACTTTTCTTGTGTTAAATCTTCTTATGACCTCTCTGAGCCTCTTTCTAATGGCTTTGCATAACTCAGTAAACTCAATTTTCCCCTCGTCAGTGTTTATCTTGTTCTTAATTTGTCGCCTTCTGTTCATCATTACAAGTGTTTCTTGACTAATTTTTTCTTCTTTGGATTTCTTTTTCCATATAGGTTTCTTGGGCTTTATCACTTTCAGAAAGTTGTAATATTCCTCATTGATATCTTGTTCCTGAGCAGTCTGCAGACGCTCAAACTTGTTCTTAAGTTCCAGTACATACTGCTCTTTCTCTTCTGTTATCTCAAAGACCTTCACATTATTTACTCGGGTCAGTTTTTTCTCTTTCAATTCCTACATCTATATCAAGTGTGCATTTTACCATTCTGTGATCGCTTCCAACATTTACCTTATTCAGGAATGTAACATCATCCATAGCAGTATCTTGCCTTTAATACCACAATGCACCAGTCTGTGCAGTCTTATTATTGCTAACAGTATCAAAAGCCTTCCTGAAATCAAAGTACAGTATATTACGTCGTTATTTTTTGCATCCAGTTCCTTGGTTAATACATCACAGTAACATATCAGATTGGTCAGACAAGACCGTTCCTTGACAAATACATGCTATCGTTGCAGTATAATTGCATGTCTGTCCAAATGGCCCCGCATTACTTCTTTAACAAGTGATTCCATTATTTTCCCTGAAACAGAGGTTAAGCTAAGAAGTTTAATTAGCCATGTCGCCTTTTGATCTTCCTTTATGAACTGGGAACATATCTAGTCCATACGGATGACCCCCCCGAATCCAACGATACTCTCATAATTATGGCTAAGGTTTTGCTTACCTCCCTTAATATAATTAGATAGATTCCATCCGCCCCAGTGGCCTTACTTATGGTTAACTTCTTAAACAATTTCTCTTCCACTTTTTTTCTCTTTATGAGCCTTCTCATAATCTGCATATTAAAAAATATTTAGTTGTAATGTTTCTGCATGCTACAAGGCAAGAATGGTACTGAGAGAAACAGCGAACATGATGCTTCGAAGATTCGCTGTTTGGATTGAATTGGTTCCAGAATGTTTTGTATCACATGTAGTTCTTCACTATAAATGAACAGCAGCACCGACATTCGTCAGTTTTGGAGCCATTTATGTACAGTATACTGAATAGTAAGAACCTTTAGAGCCTCCTTAATGTTGTGTTGTGTTGTAAGAGTGAATTTTTCCTTTTGCTTATTGGCAGGGCTGGATTTATGTATAAGCAAAATAAGCAGTAGCTTAGGGGCCCCGGAAAAATGATTTTGATGTGAATGAATGTATTTAAATCGGAAATATATATATTTTTAACTTTTGGGGCCCCCCAATACCTAAATCCGGTCCTGCTTATTGGAGGAGTCTATGTCCACTGAGGAAATGGCATGATAGTCGGCACTGGTAAATAATTTGGAAAGATCAGTCTGCTAGTTTTTGAGCAACGAATGAAGACGCATAACAGCTGATTACTGATTGAGAAATGGCACAAAGATTTTGTCAGCAAGGTGCAAATAAATAACTACATGATGGACGAATCGGGTGGACTTAATGGGTTAATTCAAAAGAAAAATTTGATGTCAAAGATCAGATGGTGGATTGTGAGCTTCTGCATAGACTTTGAATTGATCAACAGGCTCCTAGAGAAATACATAAAGTGCTGTGATGAATGTAGTCCAAACATTAAGCACTAGGTTGGTCAAAGATATAGACCATGGCTAGATCGATAATCCAGCCATTGCCGTTTTGCTCGTATAGAATGATAAAGTAGAATGGCAAATAACACTGCACAATGTGGCATTTATACTTTTAAGTTTTTTAAAATTAGTTCAAAAGTTGATTGTGATCAAGGAAGGCTAATTTGATGTACACGATTAAGTCCAATTATCGGACACTAAAACCAAGAGGTGTCACACGATCACTTCGTTTTAGAACCAAATCTGGATGATTACATTTTCTACTATGATCACAGGAGGTCCCAGGTAGGGATAAAAGGGCCATAGGCCTCATGTTCAAAGCACTGTGGATTTGTTTACTGCTACATGATGAATAAAGACCACTTGTGTTTTAGTCCCTCCTTTTAATACTCTACTTGTTAAGAAAATCCTGAAAGTACACTCACTATAATGGCAGCTTCTCTAAGAAGAAAGGTCCATACACTTTGCAACATGCAAAAGTTTGTCTAAGTGAGAGGAAACAAAACACATTATTGCTCACAGAAGTGTGACTCAGAAGGTAGAACCAGAATAGTGGGTTAATAAGAAGATGACAAATCTAACAATACTACTGCTTCCTAAGGAGCATTACTGTTATACAAGGGGTGATTATTAAATTTGCAGACTGGTCAAGATCTTATCTTAATTGTCATCATCTGAATCTGTGGATTTCTCCTTCTCCAAATACTTTCCCTTGAACTTTACACTTTTGTACCCACCCATTAAATGCTCCTTGCAAGTCATTTTTCTGAAGACTGAAGTGCTTCCATTGTGGCTCTCCGGGCATTGTTAGGCTGGACGTGAAACGCTTGCTTTCAGAGCTTTCTTCAGACATGGAAAAAAAGGAGCAATGAATAAATGTCACCTTTCATTTATTAATTGCGGTGTTTATTTATTATTAGACTAGGGCAATTTCAATTCATCGGCAAAAGAAAATTTAGGGTAAAAGCCTAATACCCTTAGTTATAAAGCACTATATTTTACAAGTACAAATATTTTCATTTGTATATCATGTTCAGATATACCTTTTTATTAGAATTAGCATTCGTTGAGGCATATGTTGCAAGAAAGCAAGCTTATAGAGCATCAGCCAAAAAAAAAAAAAAAAAACTTCCCATTTCACCTATCCGGTCACTCCAAATATTTGTCTAGTTCAGCCCTTAAATTTATTTAAGCTCTCAACTTCCACAACAGATGGAAGTCTGTTCCAGCAATCAACTACCCGCTGGCTAAAGGAAAACTTCCACACATCTATTCTACAACTGTCTTTCCTCAATTTGAATCTATGCCACCTCAAGTTCTTAGAGCAAGCGGAAGTATCCAGTCAGCAAACCATACAAGGCCTTATAAACCTCGATCACATCACCTCACAGGAAGGGTAAAGATGACAACATTTAGCATACTCCATCCATTTGATCCTTCTGGTTTTAATTTCATTTAAAGCTTTCTGCCTTCAGGTGCTTAGATTCCAAGCAATACAATTTCTTCAAATGAGTATTCCACCTCTATGAAGTACTCAAGATGCACCTCGCTATTGCCTTTTACAACAGGATATCTTCCAGCTGCTTGTCCCTGATGGCCAAATTCCTTTATATCACTACTCTCATGGGCTGTCCTGCCTCTCTGCTTTGCTCAAAGAATTGCTTGGCAGATTGTAATTAGCCCTAGGTCTTTTTTGTCCTTCACCTCCTTGGTTGTGGTACCACATTGGATTCCATGTTTTTCGTCTTCCTGACAAGGCATACCTTAGCTTTTTTTTTGTTTTTTTTTTAATTAATAAGGTTGTAGGATGTTTATGACAAGGTGACATGCATCATCCTGCTAGTGATTAGCATGCCTAAAAGGACCAGTTTGCTCTAGTGAAGCCACTGTTTGAATCTGTGTAGTGATGTCCAGTAACATCAATAGATACTCAAAGTCATTAAAGGAGACATTAGATGTGAATAAGTCCTGAATCACCTTGGAAAACTTCCATTTTTCACGAATTTCTTCTTCTGTCAAATGAGTTCTTTGTATTTTGCAAAAAATGATAGTGGTTGCTATATAGCAGGTTATCTAAAACTTACCATTGAATGGAAACAATATTGTAGAGCAGTTTGATAGGGCTATAGTTGCATTGTTCCATTGGCAAAATGGGGTAGGTGTTAACACTGCTATTCAAAAGTGTAAGGTCAAAAGTGTAATTAAGGCTCTTCTTGAGAAGAGCCTTAATTAGTTTTCTTCGCCTACTTGTTTATGTGGACCACCGTAGCAGATAGTGTGCTGAACTCCCCGAGTAGGCAAAAAGGAGAAAATGTGTGCAACTTCTTCCAAGTCATTATACGTTCATTCTTTGTTAGGTCAACGGAAACTATGGTTGACATAAAGCCTAAAGCAACACTTGGAGCTATGGCATCTGATAAAGCATCTATAGCTTGTTGGAATATACTGCCCGATTAGATAGAAGGCCTGCTGTGCAGATCATTACAGTTCATGTGTAAAATGTGTTGCATTATTTAATTGCAGTTATTGAAGATGGTTCTGGTCTTTAAGTTTATGGGGATCCAACTTCACCTTCTCCATTCCTGGAAAGGAATGGTTGTAGTATTCGTGTCATCATCTGCGTGAAGATATATGACTGGTTCATCTGGGCCAGAGCTGATGGTTTCAATTTTATGATGTCTGTCGGTGTGAGATACAGTTGGCAGAACTGGGGCATTGTCGGTTCTATCTACCACATTTTCATTGGGGAGATATGGTTAATTTGATTTGTTTCTTGAGAGGTAACTTTCACCTCTACCCTATGCTTTTGAATTTTTTCCCTATTTTCCTGAGTTTACAGGATGTCTTGGATTACTGCCATTTGCATGTGCTTTAGATGCGCATTTTGGACAGCCTATTTCCTTGAAAAGTTGTTCATAAGGTCATATTCAGCAGTGTTGAGATAACACACATCAGGATGGTGTTCAGTGGGAAGCTCGCCATTATTCCTGATTATGTTTAGTTTGTATAACTTTTTATTTTGTTGTTATTTGGTTTTTAGGAGCATTAGCAACTAAGGCCATATTGCTCCTGGAACATGCGGTGGTCATTCCCTGACTTTTCCGCATCCTCAGTATTTGGTGGTCACGGGCTCGAACCCCAGTCTAATCAAGAAGCGTTTTATTTTGTAGCTCCTGAATTAGATCATATTAGCATTAGTAGAGAGAGAGGCATATGATGCACAAAAACAAGCTTATATAGCATCAGCCAAAAAAAAAAAAAACCTTTCCTGTTTCACACATCCATTTACTTGAAAACTTTGTTTAGTCCCCCCCCCCCCATTTAATCTGTCAACTTTCACAACAACAGATGGAAGTTTGTTCCTGAAATCAACCATCCGCTAGCTAAAGGCAAATTTCTGCACATCTATTCTACAATGTCTCCTCAATTTAAATTTATCCCCTTAGGTAAGGAATCTGAGCAAGACGAATCTCATCAACATTGAGCATGTCGAAACCATTTAAGCCCTTATACACCTCAATCAGATCACCTTGCAGGTGCCTAATCTCCAGATGCTACAATTTACAGAAATTAAGCCTGACTTGGCTCAATAATCAAACCATCGATATCAAGTGGACCAATCTGATTCATTCCCTTCTCTCTAGAGGTTACATGTCTTTTTTTTTTTGCATCCTTTGCCAAATATTTCTCATAATCTTCCTTTGTGACTTGATTACAGATTATATCTACCATAGGCATCTGTCTCCTGAAAATTTATATATAATATAATGCTGTGACATGCATTATATAAAAATATAATGCATGTCACATCCCATGCATTTTTGTTCTCTGCTACAAGTCTTACTAGTTCATCTGACATCCATTTAGGCCCGAAACCTTGAACAGTATTTCTTAGTTGGTATGAAAAGCCTAGTAGCTCCCAAAATTAATTCCTTGAATGGTTTTCATTTAGAATTTGGTGTTGGTAACATCATCAGCTGGTCCCACTGTATAGAATTTAAAAAAAATGTCTGAAACCACCATTCCCTTTACCCTCGATGGCAGTTACATCTCTGAGTAAATCCCATTCAGTACGTTGTGATCCACCTAGCAGTTCCTTTATCTGCAGATTCTTAATGCAAGAATAATCACTGCTGATAATCAGATCAAGAGTATTACTCCCTCTGGTTGCCTCTCGAACACGTTGCTGTAGAAAACAATCATCCAATAAATCCACAACTTGCTAGTGTGCAAGTGACCAACCCACAAGTTGTGGTCTATATCTGGGAAATTAAAATCCCCATTATAAGACAATCTGATTTACTGGCCCACTATTTCTCTGTACAGTTTTTCATTGTACTCATCAGTCATAAGGCCTATAACACACACTCTTACTCTCATTTTTGCTTTCCCAGTGCTTATGTCACACCAAACTGATTGAACACTGCACTGTCCAATGTATGCACTTCCTTGGATTTTATGTCTTTCTTAACTAACACTATCCCATTCTATCCTTTCTGTACACACTGTACTCCCAAAATTCCAATTCTGTATTCCTTACCTCTGAATGACACATCTCTGATATCCCAACATGAGCCTTTGATGTCTTCACCAGCACCTCCAATTCATCAAATTTATTTGCTATACTCCTAGCATTGGTGTACATGCAAGTATACATGTACCTGTTCTTACTCTTTATTCTGTGACATTCATCAGGCCCTACTCTGCAATTACCACTTTGGACGTTTATGATGATTATGTACTTAATGTTGCATGTGCGGTGTCTTATATCTAACTTTTCTTGCCATTTTGGGTGAACTTGCTGCATTTTCTAGGCATTTCTATATAAAAAATGGGAATGGGAATATAGTACAGATTTATATGACAGAGAATTCAAGATAAGGAATAATGGGAATTCCTGTTGCTGTTTGTTCATAGAAGCCTTTGTTGTTGTTGTTGAGTTAGTGGTGCATCGATCAGCTGCCACGACATGGCAGATCTGCTCTTTGGATTCAAAAGCTATCAAGGTTATATTGCAGCTATTAAAATCATGCAAGAAACATGTTTCATTTCTAGTCTTTTAGTACTAAATGCAATCATGTTTATGTATTAAAGAAAAATGAAAATTTCTTCAATGCTTTATTTTTTCTAAGATGTTCTAGAGGGTTTCACTTGAGAGAGTGAGAAAAATGTTTTTCATTCTGTAGTGTATATACTTGGCCGTCTATGATTAAGTGGTGTATTCTAATCCAGGGGCATTTTCAGAGAGAGCAGAGGGGAATATGCCACCCTTAACCATGTGTATAAATGTCCCTAGGTCTATCTAAATAACACTCAAAAACCTGGTCGTCATCCCCATACAATATCTGGAACTGAGCAGAGGGGAATATGCCACCCTTAACCATGTGTATAAATGTCCCTAGGTCTATCTAAATAACACTCAAAAACCTGGTCGTCATCCCCTTACAATATCTGGAACTGTTCAAAAGCAACCTTGATAGAGTAATATGTATAAATATTTTACACTTGATAGTAATAATACATGAAATTTGACAGCAATACTTGATAGTAACATAATACAATAAATCTGATAGTAACATAATACAATAAACTTGATAGTAATACTTGATGAAAACTTAATACATTTAACTTTATAGAATAACATAATGTAAACAAAATATCTTCAATGCTACATAATTGGTGAATAAAGTAGTGTTATTATTGAATTTAAGTATATTGTTGTTGTTATTTGGTTTTTAGGATTAGTAACTAAGGCCATATTGCTCCAGGGATATGTGGTGGTCATTCCCTGACATTTTCGCATCCTTCATATTTGGTGGTCATGGGCTCGAACCCCGGTCTAATCAAGAAGCATGTGCTATGCACTGCTGCTCCTGCCCACCTGGCTTTAAGTATATTAGTTTAGTGCAGTATTCTCAATTATACTGAATTTAAATGGAAATCATATCCCAGACTAGAGAAGCAAAGCAACGAGCTCAAAGTATAAGGAGTGGCGTGGCTCGGGGCAGACAGAAGGGGCCATTCTGCTAGGAATCATGGCACAATGAAATGTGGTAGACATGGAGACGATACCACTGTGCTAGCCATACATGGGG
This sequence comes from Mastigoproctus giganteus, assembly GCF_048544385.1. Lineage (NCBI taxonomy): Eukaryota > Metazoa > Arthropoda > Arachnida > Uropygi > Thelyphonidae > Mastigoproctus > Mastigoproctus giganteus. The sequence goes on from NC_143582.1 coordinate 146,699,047, forward strand.
ACGATACCACTGTGCTACCCATACAGACAGGCACTTATGGTTTATTTCCCGTCTGGAACAAGACACAATGCTAAGGGAGATGTCTTTTTGTGTTTTGTTGCATATAGTGTTAATAAATTAGGTGCCAAATGGGCATTCTGATGGGTGTCTATGAGAGCTTGAAGAATAGGGTGGATACGCTTGTAGGAATTAAACTAAATACAATGAAGTACTAAATACTTTTGAAAACAATATATTAGACAAACAAGACACAAAATTCAAGTTAGAAACAAGTTAAGACTATAGCAACAAGATCAACAAAAAAGTTAATAAACAGACATTGACCTGTAATAATTTCTGCGGAATGGAATCTTAAACAAATATCATATAAGTTTAGATTTAACAACAAAACATAACACCTCCCCCCATCCAGGACCTCTACTAATGGGGATGGGTAGTCATGCACCAGGATTTCTCAGTGGAAACTTTCATATCTTTTCCTCCATAAAACCTTCAGGCTCTTCTAAATCTCTAAATATTAAAATTTCCAAACTATTAGTGAAAATATGAGGGGGTGGAAATTTTCCTTCTATCCTTTTCCTTTTCTGTTCTTCTATATAACCCCCCCCCCCAATGCTTACTTTAAATACTACAATGGAATGTGCCTGTGTCCTGTGAATACGGCTTCAGCACGTGTTTGCTTGCCCTGTGAAGATGGTATCAGTGAAAAGCTTTCGTCAAGCTTTGGGTTTCCTCCCTTTATATCTCTACTATTAGTGATGAAAGGATTTAAGGTAAAATCACTTTTGTCCTGCCACAAAGTTCCTCTGTTGGAGATTTTGTAACATACTTTAGGCAGGTTTTCTAAATACTAATTCCATCTATTTTAATTAGTTAATTTCATTCTATAATGAACTATGTGTTGTTTTATACCGTACCTTGAAGCAATTATTATGGGTTCCCTTTTCCTGAAGGTCTGAACAAAACTTGAACATCTCGGGTAAGAGAATTCCTGGCTTAAAATTTCTATATTTATATTCCTAATTAAAAAAAAATTCTTCTTGAGATCTTAGACTGCCTTTTTTAAGAAATTTAATATAAAATCTTAATTTAAAATGAAGTCACAGATCCTATACAACAGCAAATCACGAGTTAGCATTTGTCCAATTTTACATATATTAGCGAGTCTCGATCACACAAGTTGTCGTGTCCAATGTGTAGCTTCAAGTTTTGAGACAATAGAATTTCCATAAATGACATATTGTAAAAAAAATGGAGGTCCTAAAGTCTCGAAACTTTATTAGACAGTTGGGCAGACAACCTGAGTAGAGAACCGTCTCAACTACTACTCAAGTTGCCTGTCCAACTAGAATTTCCATAATGATTTTTAAATGAGGTCAATGTATGCTATAAAAGTTCAGAAAATTGAAGGATAACGAAGTTAGTAAGATCAGTATTGCTGCTGACAGCGAAAAATGAAAGCATTACTGATCTTGTTGAATAATGCTCTTATATTGAAGAGACAAATCTTGCTCCTTTCGAAGATGACTTGAATGTGGAATGTACGAGGGGTGTTCATTAAATTTGTAGACTGGTGCAAGATCTTACTTGCCATCATCTGAATCTTCTGTGGATTTCTTCCTCTTGAAATACTCTCCCTTGAACTTTACACACTTTAGCCTGCTGTACCCATGCATTAAATGCTTCTTGCAAGCCATTTTTCGAAAGAATGCAAAGTGCTTCCATTGCGGCTCTCTGAGCATTGTGCCGAATGTGAAACATCTGCCTTTCAGAGCTTTCATCAGACGTGGAAACAGGAATAAATCACCTGGGGCTAAATTCGGTGAATAAAGGGGATGTGGTAGAACCTTAGCACCTATGCCAGTGATGATTGCCCACACAATAGTAGCCATATGGGGTCTGGCATCATCTTGATGGAGAAACCACATCATGCTGGAAAGTTTAGCCATTGGAATATGGCCATTCTACCATGACACATTACCATATGTTTATTCATCTCTTTATAACTGTTTCTGATGCATTTAAGCCTTCCGTCTGACACAATAACGAATCACATATCACTGTTCAATCTGTATGTCCGACATGATACTTGTTTTAAAAATGATCGTCAGTGACATGCAGCTAAAAAAAAAAAAAAAAAACACCTCTTCATGCAACACTAGCTCGACAAGTATTGTCATGCACAGACAGTCTACTCAGTAGTGAACAGGGAGAGCACCTTCAGCAGCAGTTATGGAACGTTTGTGTGGTAAACCTAACATCTACACAAATTAAATGATGTTAAATGATCACCCCTTGTAACTTCGTTATAAGCAGAAAAGATGGTGACAACTTTCACTGCAATAGGGATCCCAACAAAATGAAGAAACAAGCTGGGCAGATTCACTTTGGACTTTCTTCAAGCTAATGGATTCAGACTCCTCATTTTGACCTCAAAAACTTTGTCATTTGGCATCAATCAGTAACTGATCCATCATCTTATTCTTTTTTCACTTCATTTATATTTGTTTTAATTTGATTTGTTACTGTGCATTTAAAATTATTGTTCATTAAAATAAAAAAAAACTGGTACGAATATTTGCATTCAATTTCTGTGTGGGGATACTAGTCCACTCCAGGAACAATACTTTCAAGAAGAAACCTCAATACAATAATATTCTCCTTTTTAGTGTGGAAAAACAGAAATGAAATAATTTACAATAGACATTAAACCAACAAAGTAAATTGAGACTACTTCATCTTTCTCAATTTCTTCTCTTCACTGAGTCTGATAATTTATAAATTTCTTTTACAGTAATATTTATTAAAATAAACAAGCAAAAGAACATCACAGTTCTCCTTGCTGAACTTTTATCCAATAAAGCTGCAACCGCTGTAACCACTCTTTCCAATATGTTTCACATACTCCTTTAGACATATAATGTATATGACCTGGTTTTCCATCCTCATAAGCTATAACTATCATAGCACGATCAACCTGCAAAATTTAAAAAAAAAAAAAAAAAAAAATTTTCTTTTATTTAAAATTATGGATTTATTTCCATCTTATTGCACTAATTATATCTAAATACAGTCAAACCCAGTTATAATGTGCCTGAACATAATGAGGTATGGCTATCCTCAGTGAGCAAATCCTATCCTCAAGCATTTCTTTACAAAAATTTAACATACGAATGGGGTTTGAAACTATGTAGTGCAAGCATGAAATGGTAGTGACACAGTGTTAAATATTTTTGTATTTAATGTATAATACATCGTAAGGAGTATCGGTAAGGGTATTCAATCCACGTGTTGGACAATATTTTGCAGTTCCGGCAAACGCTAAATTTTTAATTATATTTAGCCATTTTATTGATTTAATTGTTATATTAAATTATTTTCTATAAGTGGCTTATAGATCTAGTCAAGCTCCTTGGTTTATTTTGAATTTAGATAGCAATTTTTAAAGTTAATTAATACTTAGTGTCTGTAGATTTACAGATTGTAATTTGCCGCCATTATTATACGATACAACATATATCCAGAACTAGATAGCGTAAGGTTTAACGTAAAACTAGATAGCGAAACACGTAGTACTGTATTAGAAATCCGTTAGCTTAGTATAGTATAATATCATCAATTAATCAGTAAAATTTATTAATCTTATTAAATTGCATTGTCAATTAAATTGTACTTTTTTTAACTAAATACATATGACCTAGATTTTACAAACATAACATTATAAATTAATACATATATCTTGGCAGGAGATACGAAAGTCATATAATGTAACTCGGAGATAATATTCAATACTGAACTATATACATATATAGTGTTATAACTGCATTGGGATATAAGATTAGGGTTATATTTTTGTATTGTAATCAGGAACAGGACATGATATTGCCATGGAGAATGTCTTAGTGTGTGCAATGTAAGGAGTGTGAGGAAATCAGGCGCCAACTCAGTGTTGTTATGGGCCTATGAGATCTTGAAGGACAGAGTTGATGCCCTCGAAGGATTTAAATTGAGGGGCCCATCAAGCTCTCAGCTGCCCACATCAACACCATAGCTTGCACTTGAACATCACGCAACACAGTGGCAACCCCCCAGGGCAGAATGTGCTAGTCTCAAAGGAACTAGTTGTTGTCAGTGACTCTATTGTCAGGGGAATGGGGAACATATTGTGCAAAAAGGAGAGGTGGAACAAGTCCAGGGTATGTCTACCAGGGGCAATTTTGAAGATGTTGAAAGCAGATATCATCTTTTAAAGGCACAAAAGTTGATATTGTTGTACACATTGGCACTAATGATATTAAGAGTAGGAGACTGGAGGAATTACTTAACAAGTATAGGTCAATGTTCAAAAAAAGCCGAGTTAGGGTTGAATTTGAACATGTCTGCAATTCTGCCCAGACACGACAGAACTATATGACGAGAGCCTTGTCGATCAATTCGGCCCTGGAGAGATCATGCAAGGCAAAAGGGTTAGAATTTTTCTCAGCCTAGTTTGTGCTTGTTAACAAGAGAGACTGCTTCTACAGGGATGGGATACACTTAAATAGAAAGGGTGCAAGAATATTTGCTGATGCTATTGAGGTAGTGCTAGGTGGGTCTGAAAACTGCTAGCTTGGGGAATACATGGATTAACAGATTAACATTAGCCACTGGCAGAGGTGAAAGTGATTCTTGCACTGCTTCTACTAGAATGAGCAGCAGCCTGGAAAACAAAGTGCAGGGGATTCCAGAGACTGCTGGGAGTCATTGTAGAACAAGTAAATACATGGGTTGTGTCAGGGTAGCTAAGAATAGGAACAGGAGCATGTATACTTGTGTATACACCAATGCTAGGAGTTTGGTAAATACATTTGATGAATTTGAGGTGTTTGACAAAATATCAAAGACATATTGTATTGATGGGATATCAGAGACATGGTGTTACACAGATATAAGGAATACAGAACTGGAATTTGGGGAGTATAATGTATACAGGAAGGGAGGAGGGGTTATGCTATTGGTTAAGAAACACAAAATCCAAGGAAGTACAGCCAGTTGACATGGCTGGACAGTACAGTGTCAAGTCAGTTTGATGTGACACTGGGAAAACAAAATTGAGAGTAGGAGTATGTTATAGGCCTAATGACTCTGATGAGTATAATAAACAGCTGCACAGAGAAACAGAGTGGGCCAGTAAATCAGAGTGTCTTATAATGGGGGATTTTAATTTCCCAGATATTGACTGGAATTTGTGGTTTGGTCACTCACACACTAGCAAGGCTTTTGCAGATTTATTGGATGATTGTTTTCTACAGCAGCATGTCTGGGAGGCAACTAGGGTTAGTAATACCCTTGATCTGATTATGAGTAGTGATTCTGCATTCATCCAGAATCTGCAGATAAAGGAACCACTAAGTGGCAGTGATCACAGTGTGCTGAAGTGGAATTTACTCAAAGAGGTAACTACCATCAGGCGTAAAGGGAAGGGTTTTTGCTTTTATAAAGGTGACTACGGTGGTCTGAGATAGTATTTACATTCTAAATGGTGGGACCAATTGATGTCACCAACAGCAAATTGGGAAGCATTCAAAGAATTAACCTTGGAAGCTACTAGGCATTTCATACCAACTAAGAAATATTGTTCAAGGTTTAGGCTTAAATGGATGTCAGATGAACTAATGAGACATATGACAGAGAAGAAAAATGCATGGGATACATATAAATTAATGGGTGACATGGAAGCCTATGATAGATATAAGCTGGTCTGTAACCAAGTCACAAAGGAGATTAGGCAGGCAAAGGCAGATTATGAGAAATCCTTGGCAAAGGATGCAAAAAAAAACAGAAAAGAGTTCTTTACCTATGTAAACTCTAGAAGGAAAGGGATGAATCAGATTGGTCCACTGGATATTGATGGTTCAACAGGTGAGGATCCTGCTCAGGTGGCTAACAAACTAAACGAATATTTTGCATCTACATTCACACATGAGGAGTTATTCAGGGAGGGGAATTCCAGAGGTGAATTAAACTCTGTCAGTGAGCTAGATGATTTTGTAATAACTGAGAGCAAAGTGTAGGAGAGATTGTTGAAGATAAACAAAAGAAAGGCACCTGGGGTGGATAAGATCTATCGAGTTATATTAAAGGAAGCAGCAGAGGAAGTAAGAAAACTCTTAGCCATAATTATGAGAGCTTCTTCGGACTCAGGGGAGGTACCTATGGACTGGAGATATGCAAATGTGACCCCATTCACAAAGGAGGATCAATGGGCAACACAAGTAATTACAGACCTGTTAGTTTAACTTCTGTTCCATGGAAATTAATGGAGACACTGGTTAAAGAAGCACTGCGGCATCATCTAGACAAGGCTTCAGTTATTGATCGGACACAGCATGGGTTTTTTAAGGGGAAGTCTTGTCTGACCAATTTGATTGGATGCTATGATGTGGTCACAAAGGAACTGGATGCAAAGAATAATTTTGATATCTTATATTCGGATCTTAGAAAGGCTTTTAATACTGTTACACGTGGAAGACTGCTGCACAAATTGGAGCAGTGTGGAATTGGAGGCAAATTACTGTTATGGATAAAGGGATGGTTGAGTGAGAGAAGACAGTGGTAATCAATGGAAACTGCTCTTCGTGGACTAATATTATTAGTGGAGTCCCCCAGGGTTCAGTGTTGGGTCCATTGTTGTTCTCATTATTTATTAATGATACTGATGATGATATAACAGGTTTAATGTCCAAATTTGCAGATGATACAAGGTTGGCAGAGTTGTTAATGACACTAATGACAGTACGCTGCTACAACAGGATCTAGAAAAGTTGAGCAATGGGCTGAAAGGTGGCAACTGAAGTTCAACACTGACAAATGTAAAATACTGCATATGGGAAGCAGTAACTCCAGATTAACATATCAACTGTGTTGTATTACACTGACAGTGGTAGAGAATGAAAAAGAACTGGGGATAATTATGCAGGCAGATATGAAGTTTTCTGAGCAGTGGAGACAGGCTGCAAGAGTAGCTCATGGTGTCTTGTCAATGATATATAGGAATTTTTTTAGTAGGGATAAGGAGGTGATTATCCCCTTGTATAAGGCAATGGTCAGGCCACACCTTGAGCTGCATACAGGTCTGGAGGCCTTATTTTAAGAAGGATGTAGAGCTGCTGGAACTAGTACAGAGAAGGGCAACAAGATTAGTGAAGGGTTGCTGTTATGAAGAAAGGCTTAAGTTTTGCAAATTACAGTGCCTGGAGGCTAGGCACCTACGAGGTGATCTGATTGAGGTGTATAAAGCCTTGAATGGTTTGAGCATGCCCAATGCTGATGGGATTCTTCCTCTTGCTCAGAATAATCACCTGAGAGGGCATAAATTCAAACTGAGGAAAGACAGTTTCAGAATAGATAGGATAGATGTACTGAAGTTTGCCTTTAGCCAGCGGGTGGACTGCTGGAACAAACTTCCATCTGTCGTAGAAGTTGATAGCTTAAATAGATTCAAGGCAGAAGTGGGCAAACATTTGGAGAAAGTGGATGGGTGAAATGAGAAGGGTTTTTTTTTTTTTTTTGGCTGATGCTATGTAAGCTTGCTTTCTTGCATCATGTGCCTTTTCTAATGCTAACATTTCAAATGGCAACCCACTAAATTTCATGCAGTTTCAACAATGCCTTTTCTTAATTACAGGTCTTGTGTGAATGAGGAAAGATGGACAAAATCAGTCCCTTTATAGTCATTCAATAATTGCAAAAATAAAACAGGAATAAAGCCAAAAGCAATTCATGAGGGTATGGTTATTATATTGGGGAGGATGCTCTTTCCTATTGTATGGTTAAGAAGCGGGCAGCAAAATTTAAATGAAGGGGAGGGAGCCTGGAAGATGACATGCCGTGGAAGACCTACAACATCCATCACTCCAGATTTTTTGGCAGTGTGCATGATTTGGTAATGGATGATTGACTAGTGCACATTAGGTACATGGCCAGCATCTCGGGCATCTCATTTGAATGTGTGTACCACATAACAAGAGAGATTCTTTCTATGATAAAGGTGTCAGCATAATGGGTTCCAAAGTTGTTGACAGCAGATCAAAAACTGAAAAGTTTAAGTTGAGTGAACATCTGCACCATTTTCAAGGAAATGCAACAAATTTCCTTTCAAGGTTTGTGATATGGGCCCATCATTTTCAGCTAGAAACAAATGAGCAATCCACACTGTGGTACACAGCTGAACTTCTTCTAAAGAAAGCCAAGTAGATTTATTTTGGCAGAACAGGATCTAGAAAAGTTGAGCAATGGGCTGAAAAGTGGCAACTGAAGTTCAACACTGACAAATGTAAAATACTGCATACGGGAAGCAGTAACTCCAGATTAACATATCAACTGTGTTGTATTACACTGACAGTGGTAGAGAATGAAAAAGAACTGGGGACAATTATGCAGGCAGATATGAAGTTTTCTGAGCAGTGGAGACAGGCTGCAAGAGTAGCTCATGGTGTCTTGTCAATGATATATAGGAATTTTTTTTAGTAGGGATAAGGAGGTGATTATCCCCTTGTATAAGGCAATGGTCAGGCCACACCTTGAGTACTGCATGCCTTATTTTAAGAAGGATGTAGTAATGACATCAGTATTTTGGATGCTGATCTAGTACCACTGGACCCTATTTCCTAATTTGAAAAGATACCTGGCTCTCATCTATTTTCTCCCCTACAGTGACATCATGCTACAGTGGATGCATTTCTGGAGGCTGAAGAGAAAGTTTTCTTTCCAACTGGAATCATCACATTGCTACCATATTGCTAATGTGTTATTGGATTCCTCAAACAAACCCTTCATACTTAGGGCACAAAATTTTCATCTGCCCCCCTCATATATAACAAGTATGCTTCATGGATATGTTTGAGCAAATTTGATCCACTCATTTCCAAAACACATATCATGAGCTACTGTGTTCTTTTTCTGTGGTATATTCCCTCAATTTAAATCACTAAAATTTATAAACAACAAGACTTATCCAAGATTAATTAGTGCAGATGTTCAGTTTCTCTCCTATCTTCCTCATTTAGAGATGCAATAAAAAGCACACAATGAAATGTTAACTGCAGTACATCAATGAAAAAGTAAACATTTGTTTGTGAGAGGGGAACTAGCTACAATATCTGTCAGTTACAATTATCATAAATTTTTGTAAACAGCACATGACATTCAACTGTATTGGGAACAGTGAAAGCCACTGGGTCCAATAAGCATTAAGCAGGAATAAAACCTGCCAGAGCATTTAGAGGCTTTGTGTGTAGTACATGTTATAAAGAATTCCAGAACTGGGGATCATAAATTCAAATTACAAGGCAAAGTGGAGGAGAAATTGTTGAAGTTAAACATAAGAAAGGCACCTGGGATGAATGGGATCTATGCAGTTATGTTAAAGGAGTCGGCAAAGAAAGTAAGCAAACCCTTAGCCATAATTATGAAAGCATCCTTGGACTCAGGGAAAGTCCCCACAGGTTGCAGATGTATCACCAATTAAGAAAGGGGATTCAAAGAGTGACACGAGTAATTACAGACCAGTTAGCTTAACTTCTGTTCTGGGGAAAATAATGGAGTCACTGGTTAAAGAAGCACTGCAGGATCATCTAGACAAGACTGCAGCAATACTTCAAACACAGCATTGGTTTGTTAAGGGGAGTCTTGTCTGACCAATTTGATTGGATACTATGATGTGGTCACAAAGCAACTGGATGCAACAAATAATTTTGATATCATATACAGGAACTCCCTGACTTACGTAATACTCGACTTACGGAAATTCGACTTTACGTAAGTTTTTGCCAGCTGGTGCAAACTTAAAATCGTGGAAACAAATTTTGCATCATGTAGGAAAAAATTGAGGTATCATGAAAATATTGTAATGTGAACCCAATAACACATTGGTTTTATTTTGTAATTTGTTCCAAGTCCTTGGAAGTTGAAAATTTCGCTATATTACTAAGCTATTTATCTCTCTAAAAGATCGTATTTATAATGGAAATTGCACTACACTTTCATCGTTATCATATGTTCCCATTATAAGAATCAATTTTGAATGCCTTTGAGATATTTTTCTAAAGCACATTTCTGGAGGTCACGACCATAAAACAACAAAAACAATTTGCATTTTCTGGTTTATTGGGCTTTTCTGTTAGTGCATCTAATTATAAATGGGTAGTAAACTCAATCTTATTGCATTTGCAATAATACCGATAACTGAAATTGTGTGGGTTTATACGATATTATGGATAAATGTGTTCCTCTTCACCGAAATCTTCAATCATATAAAAAACAAATTTTCAGAAACTTCTCTTCATTCCTATTTATGTATTGCAATGATGAAGGGAAAGCGACCAATGAAAAATGCAAGTGGTGGTAGTGCCAGGAAACAAAACAAAATTGATTTAGAAATGAAGATTATTAATTAAGAAGCAAGACAGAGTTTGTCATCTATTGCAAGGGAATTAGGTCTCGCTGCTTCAACAGTGAATACTATTTTAAAGGACATCAAAGGATCAATCACTTAAGATCAATAGTGATCACAAAACAGCGTTCAAGTGCTATATCAAAGATGGAACAGCTGTTAATAATATGGATGGAAAATCAGATTCAGAAGCGAGTACCACAGAGTCTAATGACAACTCAAGAAAAAGCAACAAGTATTTATAAAGATAATTAAGGATAAATAAGGCAAACCCCAACCCAAGTTTGTGGCAAGCAATGGGTGCTTTAATAGGTTCAAGCACTGTGCTGGTTTCCACCATGTTAAAGTATACGGTGAAGTCACCAGTTCTGATTCTGCAGCTGCAGAGAAATTGTGATGTGTTGGAAAAAATTATTGATGAAGGTGGCTATTCAATGCAGCAAATTTTTAATGTTTATTAAAACCACTGCTTTTGTACCATTCTGGAAATCCTCGTGCATTAAAGGGCATCAATAAAGCCACCCTACCTGTGTATTTCTGATTGAAACTGAGCATGGATAACAATATCTCTCTTTAAGGATTGGTTTAAATGCTCCTTCATTCCCTCCATTCAAAATCATTCCAAGATTTTGCTTCTATTAGATAATGCACCACGCCATCTTAAACATTAATAAGGCCTGGGCAGAAATTACTAAAAGTTGTTTAAATGGTGCATGGAAGAAAATATGCCCACGGCACTTAAAAGGCGTCGAAGGATTTTAAAAAGACGAATCATATGAAGAGGTTACAGATAAGATTGTAAAGGTTGAGAAGCTACTTCAGTTGGAGGTTGATGCCAAAGACATGTAGGAGTTAATAGAGGAAGAAGAGAAGGCATTATCTAACAAAGAACTTATTGACATGCAGGCATCGACAGTGAAATAAGAAAATGCTGACAAAGCTCAAGATTAACCAAATGAGGAGCCGAGACGCATCATCACCAGAGAGATGGCAATAGCATTTCGTGAAATTGCATCGGCAATGGAGAGGTTTGAGAAGATGGATACTGACAACAAATGATTCTTAAAAATTAACAGAGGGGTGAATGATATGCTTGCTTGCTACAAAGAAATCTATGATGAAAAGAAAAAAGCCACCATCCAGTCATCCATTAATATGTTCTTTTGTAAGGTTCCGCAGCTGACCCCCTTCTAAATCTCCACAGCCTTCAACCTCCGCAGCGGCGTATGTATCAGCTGATGACATCGATTCTAGCAACAATGCTCGAGAGGTAAAACTTACTGATGTTATGCCTGTCTCCACTCTTTTTCGTAATTTTATAATTTTAAAATTTTTTAAATTGCACGGTTTGTAATTTTTTCCGTGCAAGAGATAAAAAAATTGAATAAATACAATAAATAATTCTATTTACATGTTCGTCAAACACTTCTTTTTTGATTCAATCAATTCAGCGAGCACAGTTGCGAGTGCTGCACAAGCATGGGGGAAATTCTGACTTATGTAAAATCTGACTTATGTAGCATCCCGTGGCCCTTTCGTAAGTCAGGGAGTTCCTGTACTTGGATTTCAGGAAAGCTTTTGATAGTGTTGTACATGGAAGACTACTGTACAAACTCAAGCAGTATGGCATTAAAGGCAAGTTGCTACAATGGATAAAAGGTTGGTTCAGTGGGAGAAGACTGGTAATCAGTGGACACTACTCTTTGTGGACTAATGTTATTAGTGGCGTCCCCTGGGGTACAGTGTTGGACCCATTGTTGTTTTGTATATTTATCAATGATATTGATGAAGGTATATCAAGCTTAATTTCCAAGTTTGCAGATGACAGAAAGGTTGGCATGGTTGTTAATGACAGTATGCTACTGCAACAGGATCTAGAAAATTTGGGCAGATGGGCTGAGAAGTGACAACTAAAGTTTAACACTGACAAATGGAAAATGCTGCATACGGGTAGCAGTAACCCCAGAGAAACATACCATCTGTGTGGTACTAACTCAGGGTGGTAGAGAATGAAAAAGACTTGGGAGTAATTGTGCAGTCAGATATGAAGTTTTCTGAGGAGTGCAGACAGGCTGCCAGAGCAGGTCATGGTGTATTATCAATGATATACAGAAATTTTGCTAGTAGGAGAGGGAAGTGATTATCCCTTTGTACAAGGCAATGACCAGGCCACACCTTGAGTACTGTGTACAGGTCTGGAGGCCTCATTTTAGGAAGGATGTAGAGTTGCTACAATGAGTACAGAGAAGGGCAACAAGACCGGTGAAAGGAACGAAGGGGTTTCTCTTACGTAGAAAGGCTTAAGTTGTGTAAATTGCTGCATCTAGAGACCAGGAACCTGCGAGGTGATCTGATTAAGGTATATAAGGTCTTGAATGGTTTGAGCAGGCTCAATGGTGTTGGGATCCTTCCTCTTGCTTAGATTACTAACCTGAAGGGGCATAAATTCAAATTGAGGAAAGAGGTTGTAGAATAGATGTGTGTAAATTTGCCTTTAGCCAGCAGCTAGTTGATTGCTGGAACAAACTTCCTTCTGTCATTGTGGAAGTTGATAGCTTAAATAAATGGTCATCCATGTTAGCATTATGTCTTATGGAAGGCTTTTAAATTAGGTAATGACTTGGTAATTTTTTCATCTCTTGTTTTTTTTTTTTTTGAGTTGTTTTGAAACAATAATAACAATCAATTTATCATTAACAACCAATTTTGCATGCAGGATAAAATGCAATCATTTAAGAAATTTAAAGCTTTTAATTCCTACAATTTAATTATCACTGAACTTTTCAGTGAAATAGCACACACATGTGCTGCTCTGGAAAGCTTCAGAAAAGTTTTCCAGTGAGACCAAAATATGGTACACAATAACTGAATTTGATCTGATTTTACTACTGCAAAAACGACTGTGGTTATACTAAGCTGGAAAAGATTAAAATATCAATGAAGATAGAAATTCTGGCAATCTTTAAAATGGTCACCTCATCAAATTGTTATATATATATATTTCTATTTAAATCCAAATGAATCTAAAATTAGGCAGCAGAAATAAGAGTAAAAATAAGTGAAAATAAAAATAAGAATAGTATAGCAGACATTGGTGGTAGCAAAAATGCAAAAACCACATGTTGCTTTTATATAACTGTAATATTATGTTACAATAAAAAGAAATGTAAGTATGCCAGTAGCATGGCAAACCAGTAGAGCGAAGAATTTAACATGCAAAATTAAGATTAGAGTAATGTTGGGGAAACATTATAGACTAATTTAGAATATAGAGTCCAAATTAAATGAAAATTTAGCGGTGCCCCCCTTTTATTGATAGGCACCAGTTTCTGAAACCGTGAAATATCACATAACTAATTTAGAAAATAGAGTACAAATTAAATGCAAATTTAGCGGCGTCCCCCTTATGATAGGCACCAGTTTCCAAAACATGCGAAATATCACATATGTAAATGTAATCTGCCAACAATACAGAAATTAAGTTTAAATAGCAAAGGAAGGTTAAAATAGAGAAAGCAGTAGAACAAACTATAATAACAAGTTGAATACGAAAGACTGATCATTATGCCCCAACTCATCGGTGGACCACAAGGCCATAATAGTCAGGGAACCACTACATTTCGAACGCTACACAAATCCATGTCACAACATAATGATACAATGATCACACTACCGGTGCAAAATATTTGTACAACGGTGGTCCATATGTAGTGGAAAATAATAGGATAGAGAAATAATACTCACATGGAGAAACCAAACTACTGAACAGACAAAGCAACTGCTGAATATATATATATAGGAATAAATTAGGCTATAGAGGGCAGCACGGATGCAGCGTTAGCAATTCATCACACTACTACCACGTAAATATAATTCCAATTAAATCCAAATGAATCTAAAATTAGGCCGCAAAAATAAGAGTAAAAATAAGTGAAAATAAAAATAAGGATAGTATAGCAAACATAGTGGTAGCAAAAATGCAAAAACCACATGTTGCTTGTATATAATTCTAATATTATGTTACAATAAAAAGAAATGGAAGTATGCCAGTAGCGTGGCACACCAGTAGAGCGAAGAATTTAACATGCAAAAGTAAGGTTAGAGTAATGTTGGGAAAACATTATAGACAGAATGATACAATGATCACACTACTGGTGCACCGGTAGTGTGATCATTGTATCATTCTGTCACAGCATGGATTTAAGTAGCATTTGAAATGTAGTGGTTCCCTGACTATTATGGCCATGGGGTCCACTGGGGAAATGGGGCATAATGGTCAGTCTTTCCTATTCAATTCGTTATTATAGTTTGTTCTACTCCTTTCTTTATTTTAACCTTCCTTTGCTATTTAAATTTAATTTCTGTATTGTTGGCAGGTTACATTTACATATGTGATAATTCACATGTTTCAGAAACAGGTGACTATCATAAGGGGGGGTGCCGCTAAATTTGCATTTAATTTGTACTCTTTTTTCGAAATTAGTTATGTGACATTTCACAGTTTTGGAAACTGGTACCTATCAATAAGGGGAAGGACGCCGCTAAATTTTCATTTAATTTGGACTATTTTCTAAATTAGTCCATAATGTTCCCCCCAACATTACTCTAACCTTACTTTTGAATGTTAAATTCTTCACTCTACTGGTTTGCCACGCTACTGGCATATTTCCATTTCTTTTTATTGTAACATAATATTACAGTTTATATATATATATATATATATATACACACACACACACACACAGGTAGTTCTCGACTTTACGAGTTAATTCGTTCCTAGCGCATCAAATAGGTGTCAAATAGCAACTACAGTATTTCCCACCAAGCCTCTTGTACTTGGTTTCACAAAACATCCATGGTCTGTGCCCATGGGTGGCATTGTAGATGGTGTCCAATCAGGGCACAGATGCAGAATGGGGGAAAAATCCAGACACCTGGGTGACCAAAAAAATATATGTCAACACTATAAAGACATTCAGAGGAAATCCCTGACATCTATGTTTGTTTGATGTCATATTTCAGCAGGATAGTGCTGAAATATGACATCAAGCACCGTAGCAAGAAAGGGGAGAACAATGGGTTACAGATCTCAGTGACACAGCAGTTGTTGTTATTTGGTTTTTAGGAGCATTAGCAACTAAGGCCAAATTGCTTCGGGGCTATGCGGTGGTCATTCCCTGACCTTTCCACATCCCCGTATTTGGTGGATCACGGGCTCGAACCCCGGTCTAATCAAGAAGCGTATGCTATGCACTGCTGCTCCTGCTCACCTGGCCACAGAGGCACTGTGACACAACAGCGAGCAGTCAGACTGCCAATGAAAAACCAATGACAACCATCAAAACTCATCACTCGCTACACCAATGCCAGCAGGTAGTAGTAGTAGTAGTGGCACCTGATGCAAGAAAGCAAGTGTAGGAGCTTATGCAGCATCAGCCAAAAAAAAAAAAATCACACCATACCCTCCAATTGCCTGTCCAGTTCCTCCTTAAATTTATTTAACCTATCAACTTCCACAACGACAGATGGAAGTTTGTTCCAGCAATTAACCACCCGCTGGCTAAAGGCAAATTTCCGCACATCTATTCTACATCTATCCTTTCTTAATTTGAACTTATGTCCCCGTAGGTTCGTATTCTGAACAAGTGGGAGGATCCCATCAGAATTCAGCGTGCTCAACCCATTCAAGGCCTTATACACCTCAATCAGATCACCGCGCAGGTGCCTAGTCTCCAGCCACTGCAATTTGCAGAACTTAAGCCTCTCTTGGTAAGAGGATCCCTTCATTCCCCTCACCAATCGTGTTGCTCTTCTCTGTACACGCTCAAGCAAATCTACATCCTTCCTAAAATGAGGCCTCCAGACCTGTACGCAGTACTCAAGGCGTGGCCTGACCATTGCCTTATACAGAGGGACAATCACCTCCTTTTCCCTGCTAGCAAAATTCCTATATATCATTGACAAAACCCCATGACCTGCCCTAGCAGCCTGTCTACATTGCTCAGAAAACTTCATATCTGACTGCACAATTACTCCCAGGTCTTTTTCATTTTCTACCACCTTAAGTGTAGTACCACACAGTTGGTACGTTTCTCTGGGGTTACTTCTACAGATATGCAGTACTTTGCATTTGTCAAGGTTAAACTTCAGTTGCCACTTCTTAGCCCATCTGCCCAAATTATCTAGATCCTGTTGCAGTAGCACACTGCCATTACTGTCATTAACAACCCTGCCAATCTTCGTGTCATCTGCAAACTTCGACATTAAGCCTGATATACCTTCATCAATATCATTGATAAATATACAAAACAACAGTGGACCCAACACCGAACCCTGTGGGACTCCACTAATAACATTAGTCCACGAAGAGCAGCACCCATTGATTACCACCCTCTGTCTTCTCCCACTTAACCATCCTTTTATCCATTGTAGCAACTTACCCTTAATACCATTCTGCTCCAATTTGTACAGTAGTCTTCCATGCGCAACAGTGTCAAAAGCTTTCCTGAAATCCAAGTATATGATATCAAAATTATTTTTTGCATCCAGTTCCTTTGTGACCACATCATAATAACCAATCAAATTTGTCAGACAAGACTTTCCCTTAACAAACCCATGCTGTGTCTGAATTATTGCTGCAGTCTTGTCTAGATGATCCTGCAATGCATCTTTAACCAGTGACTCCATTATTTTACCCGGAACAGAAGTTAAACTAACTGGTCTGTAATTATTCGTGTCACCCTTCGAACCTCCTTTGTGAATTGGGGATACATTTGCACATCTCCAGTCCGTGGGAACCTCCCCTGAATCCAAGGATGCTCTCATAATTATGGCTAAGGGTTTGCTTAGTTGCTTTGCCGCCTCCTTTAATATAACTGGATAGATCCCATCTGCCCCAGGTGCCTTTCTTATGTTTAACTTCAACAATTTCTCCTCCACTTTGCTCTCAGTTATTACAAAATCATTAAGCACACTGCTACAATTTGATAACCTTCTTCCATTTTCAAACTGTAATGATTCCTCACGTGTGAATGTAGATGCAAAATACTCATTCAGTTTGTTTGCTATCTGAGCAGGATCATCAACAGTCAAACCATCGATGTCAAGTGGACCAATCATATTCAGCCCCTTCCTTTTAGAGTTTATATAAGTAAAGAAATCCTTGCTGTTTTTCTTAGCATCTTTTGCCAAAGATTTCTCGTAATCCGCCTTTGCCTGCCGAACCTCCTTTGTGACCTGATTACAGACTAGCTTATATCTGCTACAGGCTTCTGCGTCGCCTGATAATTTATATGCATCCCATGCATTTTTCTTCTCTGTCACAAGTCTCATTAGTTCATTTGATAACCATTTAGGCCTAAACCTTGAACAATATTTCTTCATCGGTATGAAAAGTCTAGTAGCTTCCACGATTAATTCCTTGAATGCTTCCCACTTAGAATTTACTGTTTGTAACATCGTCAGTCGATCCCACTGTACAGAATTTAAAAACTGTCTGAGACCACTGTACTCCCCTTTACGGAAGCAAAAACCCTTTCCTTTACCCCTGACGGTAGTTACCTCTTTGAGTAAATCCCACTTCAGCACACTGTGCTCACTGCCACCTAGTGGTTCCTTTATCTGCAAATTCTTAATACACGAATGATCACTGCTGATAACCAGATCAAGAGTATTACTTTCTCTGGTTGCCTCTCGAACATGCTGCTGCAGAAAACAATCATCCAATAAATCCACAAAAGTCTGACTAGTGTGTGAGTGACCAACCCACAAGTTCCAGTCAATATCTGGGAAGTTAAAATCCCCCATTATAAGACATTCTGATTTACTGGCCCACTCTATTTCTCTGTACAATTGTTCACTGTACTCATTCGAGTCATTAGGCCTATAACACACTCCTACTCTTATCTTTGCTTTTGCAGTGCTTATGTCACACCAAACTGACTCAACAGTGCACTGTCCATCTATATCAACTGGATGCACTTCTTTTGATTTTATGTTTTTCTTAATTAACAGCATAACACCTCCTCCCTTTCTGTCCTGTCTATCCTTTCTGTACACATTGTACTCCCCAAATTCCAGTTCTGCATTCCTTATATCTTTGTGACACCACGTCTCTGCTATCCCAACAATATCCGCCTTTGATGTCTTGACCAACACTTCAAATTCATCAAATTTATTTACTATACTTCTAGCATTGGTATACATGCAAGCATACATGCTCCTATGCCTATTCCTTGTTACCCTAACACATCCCATATACCCAACTATTCCAGGATGACTGCCATCCGTCCCTGAAACCCCCAACACCCCTCGCTCCAGGTCGCTTCTTATTCTAATAGAAGTTGTGCAAGAATCACCTTCACCTCTGCCTGCGGTTACTGTTAAACTATTAGTCTTTGTATCCCCCCAAGCTAGCAGTTTTCCGACCCACCTAACACTGCCTCGATAGCATCAGCAAATATTCTTGCACCCTTTCTATTTAAGTGTATCCCATCCCTGTAGAAGCAATCTCTCCTGTTAACAAGTACAGTCCAGGCTGAAAAAAATTCTACCCCTTGAGCCTTGCACAATCTTTCCAGGGCCGAATTGATCGACAAGGCTCTCGTCATATACTCCCTCCTATTGTGTCTGGGCAGAATTGCAGACACTTTCAATTTCAACCCTAATTCTCGGCTTTTTTTCAACAGTGACCTGTACTTGTTGAGTAATTCTGCCGGTCTCCTACTCTTAATATCATTAGTGCCAACGTGTACAACTATATCACCTTTTGTGCCCTTGAAAGATGATATCCGCTCTACAACGTCATCAACCTTTGCCCCTGGCAGACATACCCTGGTCCTGTTCCACCTATCCTTTTTACATAGCATGTTCCCCGTTTCCCTGACAATAGAGTCACCAACAACTAATAGTTCCTGTGGGACCAGCGCATTCTGCCTTGGGGGTTGCCGCTGTGTTGCGTGATGACCAAGTGCAAGCTCTGGCGTTGATGTGGGCAGCTGAGAGCTTGATGGGCCCCTCAATTTATTTCCTTCGAGGGCATCCACCCTGTCCTTCAAACTCTCATATAGGCCCATAACAACGCTGAGTTGTCGCCTGATTTCCTTACACTCCTTACATCGCGCACACACAAAGACATCCCCCATGGCAATATCATGTTCCGTTCCAGAGAGTTCGGCAAACATTTCACAAGTTGCACATTTTTTTAGGCTGTGACGCGTTGGAGAATCGCCCCCCTCAGTTCTCCCCCGAGTCACAACACTCCTGCCACTTTGTGCCCGTTGCTTTGCTGCTCTAGTTCGGGGCATGGTAGTTTAAATTAATAAAATCAATAAATTAAATGTCAGTAGTATTTGAATAGAAACTATGAAATAGAAACAGTGAAGCGTATTACTATATAATTATGCGTTAGAGCTACCTCAATTAAAAAATTTGAATTCCCTACAAAAACTTTGAATTCCCTATATACAAAAACAATATGGTCAACAAAAAGGTCATACAGTATGGCATTCAACTATGGTTCTAGGATAGTTACATTCACTATGTTGTCCCCAGGGCTGTAGTGGAGGGTATACGTGGATATATGCTGTATACCCTCTGGATATTTTTTTCTTTTAGGTAAATAGCGTATAAATTCAGGTTTTTGAAATACTTAAAAAAGCAAATATTATTAAAATATTTACTGAAAAAAAAAAAAAATATATATATATATGAATTTGATTCTTAGGCAATAATTATGTTGTTTGTTATTTGATTTTTAGGAGCATTAGCCACTAAGGCCATACTGCTCCGGGGATATGCGGTGGTCATTCCCTGACCTTTCCACATCCTCCGTATTTGGTGGGCATGGGCTCGAATCCCGGTCTAATCAAGAAGCATGTGCTACGCACTGCTGCTCCTGCCCACCTGGCTACAGAGGCACTGGCAATAATTATAGTTTTATTATTCTTAATATATATGCTGTATATATAAGTAAATATGCCTTGTGTACACCCCCCCTTATACCCTCTGGAATTCGATTAATAAGCACAGTATACTATCTGCATATGTAACATTCACAGAGTATATCTACTGCTAATTTTACGATTATAGCACTGGTTGTCCCTATATGTGTATACAGCAATCATCAGGCCCAAGGCAGAAGTGGCACTCATTGCTGAAGACTACCCAACATTCTCCGTAGCCGAGTGGTCAGGAGCGGGAGTGCAGTAGCACACGCTCTTTGAGTAGACCGGGGGTTCAAGCCCCTGACTGTTGAATACGGTCGATCTGCCAACCCGCACTGGACCAGTGTGGCAGATTATGGTCCGTTTCCCTCGACATGAATTGTTGAGGAGGCTTCCATCCTGCAGTGGGTTGATAATGGCTGCACTTTACTTTACTTTACCCAACATTCTGTATCCCAGGTGGCCCATATGATGCAATGGACAGCATGCACAGCAGCCCCCTTCTGCTAGTTGGTGTGCAATGGTTTGATGGATGATGGAGTGACAGCCAGCTGATGTCACAGCTCGTTGGATGGTAGCCAGCATTGCTGTAGGTGCAGAGTAAACCTTTCAACAGATAACACAATCCTCAAATTCTGTAGTCCTCCATTGTCCTCCACTACCCATCTGACAGGCAATCATACCTTTCCACAGCCGTTGTTGCCAACATCTGCAGTATCATCACAACCCACACGTTCTGCTACACTATTAAGCGACCAACCAGCCTCTTCAAGGCTTGACATCTGCCCTCTGTTGAAATTACTGAATTGCTGATATCTGTGCTAGGCGTGACATCTCAACATTCTTTACAATCTCCTTGCACTCCAAAGTCTGTTCCTGCAAGGCAGAAAGTCTGTTAACGAGACCACACATGCATTATTTTGAACTCCATGATCTTTATATTCATTTTTATATCAGTCAAAGCTGCCACACAATTCAACTGGTTCTGTATTTTAATTATTTGTATATCTTGGTGCAATTCATCCACCTGTTGATTTGCATGCACTTCCAATATTCCTTCTGGGTGCTGCAATTGCCAATGTCACAGAGTGCGATGATTAATTTCATATCTTAACATATGTTTAAAATTAGTCTTTTCTAATAGTGAAATAATGCATGAATAAAAGATGCAATTTTTTCTAAGAATTTTCATAACTGAAGACAAAAAAAAAAAACCTATTTATTTTTGTATGAATAAAAAAGTTATAAAATGAATGAACTAAAAATTCCAACTGGTATTAAAATTATTAGCTATTTGGTTGCAACCCACAATTTTTTTATTATTTTTTTAATCCATAATTTTATGTTAATTAAGGCATTATTTTAAGACAAATTCTCATAGTCCACATTTCCCTGTGAGCTGCAGTTCAAATGTTAAAACAGTTAAACCGCTTATACAGCTTTATGCATTATGTTCAAATATAGCAGTTATATACATATAGAAGCTATATATATTTGTTCAAAGCATATTTTACAGCACAATCTTTAAAAAAAGAAAATAAAGAAAAATGCACTGCATTTATTCAAACTCATTATCACCACTTATCATCATTTATTTTGCAAATAAATATACATGCTACCTCATGGTTGTTCCCAGAAACATTTAATTCAGAGTAAACTGCAAGGGGTCTCCAAGGCCCCCACACAATCTTCTTTTCTACTCAGTTCACACAGCTGAAACTATCAATGAGTACTTTCTTTGATTTTAAAATAAAAATTAAAAAAAAGAAAGAAAAGTGAAACCTAGTTTTAATCAAATGCATGTGTTCAAACACATCAATTCTGAAGGATGCTTTATGAAGATGCAGATAATTGTTATATGCATTACATTGTTATACGTTTTATTTTCAAAAAAAAAAAAAAAAAATGGATTTTTCGTACTTATGTTCAGAAAGCATTGAAAATAAAGATGGCAACAAAAAAGTAACAATTCTGAATTACCTCTTGCTGATTTTATCAATGGGGTAACCTTTTTACTTGATTTAGTGAGTGTGTATATGAGAAGAAAATCACTGATATACTTGATCAAGTTAACAACAGCATGCTACATATTTGAAACAATTACCACAGTTGGGTTTCTCAGAGCCAGACAAAGGCTAATACTGAAGCTATAACTTATAATCAATCAATCAATGTAAAGAGGTAACCAATAAATTTTAATTTCAATAAGCACAAAGTTAGGTTAAAAAATATATATTACTGATTTTTACTTACCACAAATTTATGACTTGGATCAAAATTAAGAGCACCTATATAAGCTGCGACTTGCAATGGGCTATCATATGTACTTGAAAGATTTGGCTTCAACTTTTTCGAAGTTTTCCAGTCTATAAGCAGTAGTTCATTTCTGTTAAAAAAAAAAACAGATTGTATTTAACAGAATTTGACTAGAGAATGCTTTACATATCTATTATTATATTATTATTTATAGGACCATAAAACAAAGAAAGGACTAGTCTGAATTTTTTTATTTATTGAGTATTTCACTTACAACACTGATTCCCATATAGCTTGTAAAATGTGGGAAATTTTATTCATGCAAACATGCTTTCAATATGTGGTTCTTATGTACCCAGTAGCATTTGCAGATCAAACTTCATTAACAGGCATTTTCTACAGAAACGTAGAAAATGTCTACATGAATTTTTCCAAAACTGCAGCTAGTGTTTCTTCAGTGGTGCTCTCTATAGTAGCCATGATTCTTACTTTCCATTCTTCAACTGAATGCTGATTATTCAATAACATCAATCAGATGATCCAATCGTCAAGTACAGTAGAAGTGCTCTCAACTTATCTCATCTTACCTGACTTGCTGAATAAACCAATGCTCCATTACAGAAGCTATACAGTCAGTCCTCAAATAGCACGATAGTTGTGCTCCTAGAAACCCTCGTGCAATAAAAATAACAGGTCCTATGGGAAAAATAGGGTTAGGTGCCGACCACCCAAGATTGAACACACATTTGTAACCAAAACATTACCAAGCACAATAAATAATCGTAATAAAATACATAAGTATTTTATTACGATTATTCGTAGTCGTAATAGTCGAATATTATTCATAATAGAATATTACTAATGCTTTTGCTTCATTGTAAGCAAACTTGTTCTTTGTTTGATTTTCTATCCAAACAGATGACAGCCGTTTCATCTCTTCCAATTCTTTGTGTCTTGATCTAATGGACTTTATTACACTTTGAGTTGTTCCTGCTATGAAAGTTGTTTTTATTTTCTCTGCATTCATTCTAATTCTCGGCATTGCTTCATTTAGGCCTGTAGCACATGCAATATCACATGTTCTTTCATTTTGCTCAAAGCGTTTCAGAATTTCATATTTTTTTCTCTATGGAAAGAGGCAGACTGGCCATAAACCTTACCGGGGAAACCCTGGTGTGCCGGAGGCCAGAAGACAATGGAGGCCGGTGTGATTTTGGCCATAAACGCTAGTATGAGGCCGCTACAAATTTTCCCCCGTAAGAATTTTTGACTCAGTCTACCTCTGTCTATCCATATTGCTTTTCTTTTTCTCTCTGAATCTGTAGCATCTTCAGCAGGACGCTTACTTTTCATACCTTTTAAGTATTTTACTCATTTTTAGGGAATAAAGCACAATTACGAAATGAGGAGGCATGCTTGATACACATAAACAAAGCTGCACAAGTGTAGCAACTGAATAAACAACAACGTAAAGGCAGAGACACACTATTAACTCCTCACTAGCTCACATTTTACTAAAGCACATTTCTGGAGATCACTACCATAAAACAATAAAAACATTTTCCAGTTGCGTTTCTGCTGGTGGAATCTGTTATAAACTGGTAGTAAACTCAATCTAATTGCATTTGTGATAATACTGATAGCTGGAATTGTGCCGGTTTTTACGTTATTATGGTGAAATATGTTTCCCCTTCACTGATATAAAAAAAACAAAAATACATTTTCAGAATCTTCTCCTCATTCCTATCATGGTGTTCAGTTGGAGTGATTCTGCATTGGACTGCCATTTCTTGTAAACACAAAGGCGAATCGCGCATAAGTGAATTCAGTTCGTGTTATATACGATATCGTTCCCTATTTATAAATCATGTATGATCGAATTCATGTAGTGTAAACGTGTTATACAAGGACTGACTGTATATATTTGTTCAAAGCATATTTTACAGTACAATCTTAAAAATACTGACTGTTGCCCGTGGTAATGGCATTGTGCTGTGGCCACTGGTCCAATATGTTTACAGTTTGTGTAGTACATTACACCTGTCTGTTGAGTTGTTTGTTTCCTGAGAAGTCAGTTGTGTAATTACAATAACTAAAATCATTAGTTATTGTAATTACAGTACATAATTTAATAAAATATGGAAGAGTAAAGAAAGAGTTGCTGTTTCTATAAAATCTAAGTTGGATACTCTGGAAAAACTCAGTAAAGGCAAGTTATTAAAAATTTTCTTGTTACAAAACTTTGTATCAAACGATGGTGCAGAAAGTTTTATAATGACAGAGATGGCTTGGACATCAGAAAAAAATGTCACAGTATTCCTGTACAGTAAGTCCCTAACTTATGTAACTTTGGACTTTCATAAATTTTTACTCAAATTTTTTTTTGGATTGCAAAATTTAAAACAGTTAAAAAAAATAATAATAAGCAATTAATAACAAACACGGCACGCACAAATTTCACAAGTGAGATATGGAGTAACAAGTTTATGAAGCTTAAAAAATAGGAATGAAGAGAATATTCTGAAAAAAATTTTTTTTTTTATATGACTGAAGATTTCAGTGAAGGGAACACACTTATCAGTGTGTTCTCTTATAACTTATAAGGTTTTTGCATTATAAGAATAATAATGCAAAAACCCACAGAATTCCAGCTATCGGTATTATTGCACACGCAATAAGATAGAGTTTACTACCCATTTATAACAGATTGCATTAACAGAAAAGCCCAATAAACTGGAAACTGCAAATTGTTTTTGTTTTATGGTAGTAACCTCCAAAATGTGCTTTAGTAAAATGTGAGCTCGTGTGAGATGATAATAGTGTGTTTCCGCCTTAACCCTGTGAAGTTCTTTACAGAAAATTTCATTTTGATCATTATCATGGTGCTGACTAAAAGAATAAGTGACAGAAGTACTAATAAATCTACCAAGAAAAGAAAAGTGATTGATTTGGATCAGAAAATTAAAATAATGATGTATGACAATGGTCAAACATTAACAAGTATCGCATGGAATTTAGATTTGTCAGTGTCAACAGTGAACACAATAATAAAGGACAAAGACAGAATGCGAGAAGCAGTGAAGGGATCGGCACAAATGAAGTCAACTATAATAACCTAAGCTGCGAAATACATATCAGTTTTTACAGTACAATAACATGCATTTTTTCTTCCTTTTATGTTTTCTTACATGCCACTCCAGCTACTTCATCGCTGTCCCTAGATAAAGTTTTTAATTGAATTAATTAAAAATATAACTATTTTTCTACATATATAACTAATATATAAGAAAATATATAACTACAGTAAAGCCCCGCTATTCGTGGTTCCTGAGAAATGCCGCGAATACCGAAAACGCGAATACTGAGTTATGGCCCCCATAGTAATACAGGAGTTTCGTTCCAAAGTATGAAATATATAAGAAAAACTAGTCTAAAATTTTGTCTATGTATGCATATGTATTATATGTACCTTGATAATATGACTATGTACATAGACAGTACATAGTGAAATGCAAGCATAAGGCATTGAAATGAAAATAAGAAACAATTTAATATTAAATGTAATATTTATTAGAAATTTCAAACAAATCTTTCAATCCAGTGCCTTTGCTATAGCTAAAAAACTTATCCTGCCAGTGCTATCACCAGTTTCGCTAAAGTGTTGATAAAGGTGTTTTGCCTTTTCACGAATGATGAGTGAACTTAAGGGAATTTTATTTTGAGTTCGGTCTTCTATCCACAGATTTAAAGCTTTCTCCATTTTTTCAAATTTAACATCACGAGTTACAGAGCAAATTTTTGAAGCAATTAGTGCGTCTTCACTGACACTACGGCGGATTTTTTCTTCCGATTTCTTGATTGATCGTACCTTTGACTCATTGATTTTATAATGTTTTGCCACTGACGAGACACTTTCACCATTAGAAATTTTGTCTAATAACTCAATTTTACTCGCTAATGTCATCACCTTCTTTGATCTTTTCACAATTCCCTTGCTATTTGTAGCCATATTTTTATAGGGCTTAGAAAAGAATTTGTCCAATAAAGTGACTTTCTACCATTAATACACTCGAAAAAGTCTGTTTACACTAACACACTGCAAAACGGTAGATTTTTCACTTTTTTAAGCATATCAATTTATAAGCATATAAATTAAAAGCAAACGACAAAACCGTCCATGACAAGCGCATAACACATACTGAACAAGGATTAGCGAGAAACATCCGGGCTCGCAATTTTGTCACCCCTCTCCCCCCCACCCACTGAGCGCTGTTTTGACCGGGAAAGATGATTTTAGCCACACTCATGTTTTTTATGGTGGAAAATGTTCACGGCAATTTAAAATTCACATTTTTTTAGGTTTCATTTTATATTAAATCAGCAACCACAAATATGTGAAACCACGAATACAGATACCGCAAATAGCGGGGGTTTACTGTAATTGAAAAATATATAACTATTTTTCTTCATTCTTCTGAGGATATGTGGTTTTTGTAATTTTGGCAGATCAGGGATATAGTAGCAATATTTTATTAGTCATTCCCGAGTTGCATAAAACTCTACTTGCGTAAGAAGTCCTGGAACGTATCTGTTACGTATGTTGGGAACTTACAGTATTAGTAAGGAGAGATTATCTGCTGATCAGCTTCCAGTTTTAAAATTGCAGAATATTTAAAGTGATTTATCAACAGAGAAAAAAGTGAATGGAGAATGAGTCTACAATATGGATGAAATAGGTCTAAATTATAAGATGTTACCTAAAAAAACAGTAGCAGCAAAGGCAGAGTTGCAACACCACATGGAAAAAAACAAAACAACAACAACAAAAAAAGGTGAGATTCAAGATATCTGCTTGCAGCAATGCAAAGGGAACTATTCCTAGACCTTTAAAAAAAAATTGTTTATCTTTACTGTTCTTACAAAAGTCACCATGGATGGAAACTACATTGCTTAAAGAATGTTTTTTTTTCACGAGTTTGTATTTTCTGTATAGAAACACTTGCACAGAAAATAAACTTACCCGAAAAGCTTGTTCTCTTTCTGGATAACACACTCCTTCACATCCCACTTGCAAGGAATTTAAAGAAGAGGACATAAAAGCCATGTTTTTACCACCAGATGTAACACCCTTGATCCAGCCTATAGATCAAGCAATTCTAAAATGTTTAAAGAGATGATATAGGTGAAAGTTCTTGAGTTCTATTTTGGAAGAAAATATAAGATACAAATTCTTATAGAATCATTAAATAATTAGTGCTATACTGTAAACATCAAAGCTGTTTACAATATAACAGCATTTAATAAAATTGCAAGTTAAATATTTACTAAATCTTGGAGAAACTTTGAAACATTAATGAAAGTCCTGAACATAGTTTGAAGGATCCAAAAATTTAGAGCAAAAAGACACAGCAATGGATTCATGGTGCTCATTTGATGAAAACGAAGTTAGGATAAAGCAAATATCATACAGGCCATGACTGAAACAGATGGATCTAAATATTAAGAAGACATTGAACAAATTCAGAGACAAAAATTTCTAATGTAGCAGCCAGAAACAGCCCATAGTAACTTTGTTATATTGAACACATCTTGATTCAACATTCAAGGTTTTACAGCAAAAAAAAATACAACATATTCAACATTTTCTGCTTCATTGTAAAATAAAATTATGGACAATGCTAACATTATATATAATATGATGGAAACAGATGGGTCATTTTTAAAGAAGAGGAGATTGAATCAAATCTAGGGCAAAAATTCTCATGCTGCCACAAAAAATGTTCTAGATACAGCTTTACAATATACTGAACAGCAGCCTGATTCAACAATAAATGATGTCATGTTTATAAAAAAAAGGAAAGAGAGAGAGAGAGAGAGAGAAAAAGTCATTTCTTCATATAAACAGATGAAAATTACTGATTTTATGTAAATGAATCTGCATGTATATGCTTTAAATAAAAATATAATTCATATTGTATATATGCATACTTTTTGTTTTTTATGATTCTCCATTTTAACTGACTTTTTTGAATAACTGACCAACTAGTGGTGTCAGAGAGCTTCTATTATACAGTGGATCCTCTATTTTGTGCGCCTCTATCAAATGGACATTCTGTTAACCATGTGCTGGGCAATGGATGTCTTTGAAGACATCTTTAAGCCTATGCAATAAGCAAGCATTCAAGAATGAGGTTCCACAAGGTTCGTTACTGTTATAAAGTGATTTGGTGAAAACTGAGTGTGTAAAACAAGAAATGCTATCAAACAAAGTTCATAAAAAATTTTCCATGCAGATGCAAAAAAGTGTTCTAGATACAGCTTTACATTATACTGAACAGCAGCCTGATTCAACAGTCGATGTCATGTTTATATAAAAGTGGAGAGAGAAAAGTCACATTTCTTCACATAAATAGATGAAAACTACTGATTTTATGTAAATTAACATACATGTATATGTTTTAAGTGAAAATAAAATGCTCACAGTATACACTCAGTGATCACTGAATTACGACCACCTACCTAATACAGTGTTGGGCCACCATTCGCATGGACAACAACTGCTCCTAGGCACTGACTCCACTATATGTATGAAGATGTATGCAGGGATCTGCAGCCATGCTGCCTGCAAGGCTTTCCAGTGTTGTTGGATTAGATGAAGTGTACATATGCCTCACTTCCGGTACCAAAATATCCCATAGGTGTTCAGTTGGATGGATTGTGGTCAAGTGAATTTGGAGGCCAATCAAGGTGAGTGATATCTTTAGTTTGTTTCTCAAACACCTTTTGCACAGTGTGGGCCTGATGACACAGCACACTGTCTTGAAAGATCTCATTTTTCTCTGGAAAAAATGCAACGTGGCATTGTGTACATTGTCTACTAAGAGCTGCTGGTACACCTCACCCATGAAATGTTGGACCATATGCACCAAGGATCCATGGATCCTAGTTCTTGCCAGAAAAACATGACCCATATTAAGCAATTATGCCACCTGACTGGATAGTGGGCACCATGCACAAAAGGTCCATGGACTCGTGTTGCTTGCACATATAGAGGCAACTGCCAGTGTATTGCATCAGGTATTTGGATTCATTTGACCAGAACAATTGTTTCCATTCCTCTAGTGTTCAACCAGTGTGTTATTAATAACACAGCATCCATCATTGATGATGATCAGCGGTGAGAAGAGGGTGTCTACTGGGTTGTCTGCTGTGGAACTCCCTGTCTGAATGTGCAGCACATTTTCATTCGGGATATTGTTCTTGCATTCTCTACATTGTATTGCAATGTCAACTGTCACACAGTGACCTGCCATTGAGTCCACAGATTGTGCTACATCCTTTGTTCAGCTCAAACATCTACCTTGCATAATCCTTTACGTTATCAGTGGAAGGTGGTTTGACCCATTCAACGTCATTCTTTCTACACCTTAACCAGTGGGCTGTGAGCAACTGACAAGACATGCCATTTCTGATATGGCGGCACCCGATCAAGCTCCCACAATTGTGCTCTTTTGAAACTTGGTGATATATATGTAGCATAACCCATTACAGATGGGGATGGTCACATATTAGTGGTTACTGAGTGTATATGCATATTTTTTTTTGTGATTCCCCATTTTAATTGATGTTTTTGATTAACCGACCAACTGGTAATCTCAATCATGATAAGAGCTTCTATTATACTTTGGATCCTCTATTTTCTGTCAGTTCAAGAGTGAGATTCCTTGAGGTTCGTTATTGTTATAATGTGATCTGGTGAAACCTCTGTGTGTGTATGTGTGTGTGTGTGTGTGTGTGTGTGTGTGTGTAAAACAAGAAATAAATAAATAAAATAAATTTTCTGTTTATACTCCGGGACGACCAAACGGTCAGAGGAGTTCACAAGATAGACAGAATACAAGAAACAGCACCGTATTCAGCAGTCACGGGCTTGAACCCCGGTCACTCAAGGCACGTGTACTTATGCACCCGCGCGCCTGACCACTAGGCTACGGTGCCACTGAACATAAAGTGTAATATGCTGACATTACAAAATAA
Source organism: Mastigoproctus giganteus (assembly GCF_048544385.1). Lineage (NCBI taxonomy): Eukaryota > Metazoa > Arthropoda > Arachnida > Uropygi > Thelyphonidae > Mastigoproctus > Mastigoproctus giganteus. The sequence continues at coordinate 146,729,716 of NC_143582.1, forward strand.
ACCAAAATTATTGATTAAGTGTAAAATGGAGAATGTGTTTTGAAAATGACTGTCCAATATGGGTGTACAAAGGGTGAGGGATAATTTTATGAAACAAAATGAGATGGTAAAATGTGTATTATCATTGTTAGACTCTCAATGTGGCATATTCAGAAAAAAAAAAAGAAAAGAAAAAAGTGATAAAACAAGAGAAGTCAAAACACCTGGATTTCGCAGTTTGTGAATGATTCTTGTATAAATGAGCAGAAGGAACTCAGATACCTGAACATTTGTTACCAGCAAAGGCCCAATAGTTTAATGAACAGTTAAAAGTCATCTCTCCCTAGAATTGCTGGAAAAATGGAAAAAAAAAAAAAAAAAACCCATCTTGGAAACCAACAATTTAAAATGCATAGTGAATAGCTGAGTATTGATCAACCAGAATGTTATTTAAACAGGAATTAACTCTTGGTTGAAAGGAATCATCTACTTCATGAGCAAATATACAATACTGATGAATCTAATATTTTTTGGGACATGCTTCCTTCAAAAAACACTCCTCCCAGACTGAAAGAACTGCACCAGGACATAAAAGCAGTAAGGGGTACATAACTATAAAGACATGCTGCAATGCCACAAGTATACTTACCAGTGGTCTTTCAAGGTAACAGAAGAAAAGTTTTTACCGTGTTATTATAACCAACCTATAGCTTGGATGAATCAAAAAATCTTTAAAACCTGTTTTATTTAATTACTTCATTCCATCCAAATTGAACATTTGAAATCAGAGGGTCTTACAGAAAACGCAGTTCTCCTGATTGAAAATGCACCATTTCATCCAAATGACTCCACACTATAAAAGGACGATGGACAAATATTTGCTTAAAGCAACAAAATTCTAAAAACTTTTTTTTTTTAAATTCATTATTGAGGAGAACAAAGAAGTGATACAATTTTTAAAGACATGGATTGTAAGAGATGCCATTTTTTTATGTAGAGGAATTGGACAAAATTCTGCCAGCTGCAATTCTGTGGCTGTAGGGGAAAATTTCCAACAGTATGCATTAGATTCAGAACAGATGAAAACACTGCAGTAAATTGTCTTTAAATTGCAAAAAAATGTGGATAGGTTTCAAGAAGTAGATGAAGGAGATATGGAGGATATGGAAGAATGGCCTGGTAATAACCACACAGAAATGAACACTGAAACTAGAGATAATAATGTAATCATAGAATGTATTAAAAACTAAGAAATTCCTGAAGTAAATGAAGAGTAAGTTATTGATTTCAAAAGAAAAAATTACATTTACTCATGCTCTTGGAGTGACAGACAAAGTGCTGACATTTCTAGAATAACAGAACACTGACTACATTAATGCACTACACATGCATAAGCTACATTAACTTCATTTGAAAAAGAAAAAAAAAAAAAAAACATCTGAAGAAAAGGACTTACATTTAATGATTGATTATTTTTCTGTATAATAAGCATTTTTGTTTCCTATTGGGGTTATAGTAAAACATAGTAAGTTTGCAAACTTACTATAGTACATCTGCATACAGTAGTGAGTTTAAATGTTTTGAGATTGAGTTAATTTTTATATGTTCTGAACTTGCATTTCAAAGTTAAAAATACATACACTTTACTGTAAATAGTTGTAAATGTTTTGTATTCTACCAATACTGTAATTTAAATAAAATTAAATTGTCTTAATGAATGCTGTTTTCAATTATCCAGTATAGTCTTTCCAGTCATTAGTATGGATAACAGACCTCATTCAATGATAGACATATACAAGTGAGTCACAGACAAAACTGGTCAAACAATTCCATGAGATGCAACAAGATCAGGTCATGTCACATTCAAGATTATCAAGGATTATAACCAATTCCTTCTTTTTATTTATATTTATATATATATATATATAATTGTTATTTGCAGATTTGTTTGGGCATTTTCTGTTATTAAAAATGACAGGGGTGGGGTTGTCATTCAAACACTGAACACCTTATTTGCACTACCATTTTGATAAAAATTTCAAAAATTTTTTGACATTGTTCACAAATGCATATAGAGTTTTCTGCTAGCAGATACTATAGACAACTAATAAAATAGAAAATGCCACAAAATTAATTCCTGTAAGTGAAATACTTAAATTCAAAATAAAGCACCTTTTACCAGTGACTAGTATGCCTATTCCAGTACTTCCTAAGCAGTTAGAAAATGAAATATAAAACTGTCACTGTTGATATCTGGGTTTATGTTACACATCATTACACAAATTCCATGGAAAGGTTTGGTGAAGCTTAATGTTTCCAAGATTTTTAATTATGTTTGGCATAAAGGGCTTATAAACAAGCTCCCATCTTATGGTTTGTCTCCTTTTTGTGCAAAGGTCATTAGTGTGGATAACATTAGCAAAGTGAAAAATTATGCAAGAAAGCAAGCTTATACAGCATCGACAAAAAAAAAAAAGACATTTGTCAAGATCTTTCTTGAATTTAGTTAAGCTGTCAACTTCCACAAAAACAAATGTAAGTCTTTTCCAGCAATCAACTACCGACTAGCTAAAGGCAAACTTCAACACAAACTGTTCTGCAACAATCGTTCAATTTGAATTTATTACCCCTCATGTGCACTGTGCAAGAGGAAGAATCCCATCAGAACTGAGCTTGCCCAATCCATTCAAAACCTTAAAAACACTTCAATCAAATCACTTGGCAGGTGTCTAGTCTCCAGATGCTGCAATTTTCAGAACTGAAGCCTTTCGTGGTAAGAGCACCCCTTTGTTCTCCTCACCAATCTCATTGTCCTTTTCAGTACTCATTCCAGCAGCTCTACATCCTAAAATGAGGCCTCCAGACCTGAATACAGTACTCAACATGTGGCTTAACCATTTCCTTATACAATGTGATAATCATCTTATCCCTGCTAGCAAAATTCCTGTATATCACTGACAAAACCCCATGAGCTGTCCTGGCAGCCTGTCTGCACTATTCAAGAGAACTTCATATCTGATTGCTCAATTACCACCATGTCTTTTTCATTTTCCACTATCCTAAGAGTAGTACAACACAGTTGGTATATTACCAGAGTAACATAGTTGGTATGTTACTCTGGTGTTACTGCTACATACATGCAGTTCTTTGCATTTGTTAACGTTAAGCTTCAATTGCCATTTCTCAGCCCATCTGCCTAATTCTTCTAGATTGTTGTTTCCTGTTGCAGTAGCCTACCAAATTACTGTTATTAACCGCCCTGCGAACCAGTAACAGGCTTAATATCCCGGCAAACCTGGACATTAAGTCTGATATGTCTTCATCAACATCATTGATAAATAAAGGAAACATTAGAATAGCAGTGTCTGCTGATAATCACTCTGTATCTTCCACTCAACCATCCCTTTATACATAGCAGCAACTTTCCCTTAATGCCACACTGCTTCAGTTTGAATAGCAGTCTTTTATGTGCAACAGTATCAAAAGTCTTCCTGAAATCCAAGTACTGTATATGATATCAAAATTATTTTTTTGCATCCAGTTCCTTTGTGAGATTTACCCTTAACAAACCCATGCTTTGCCTGAAATATAACAATTGTGAATGAATTTGCATATTTCCGGTCAGTGGGAACCTCCCCTGAATCCAAGGATACTCTCATAATTATGGCTAAGGGTTTCCTTACTGCATCCCTTAATATAATTGGATAGATTCCATCCCCTCCAGGTACCTTTCTCATGGTTTACTTCAACAATTTCTCTTCCACTTTTTTTCCCTTTTAGTTATTACAAAATCATTTAGCTTCCTGTTTAATAAATTTCTGGCATCCAGTTCCCCGAAGAATTCCTTGTGTGTGAATGTACATGTAAATATTCATTCAGTTTGTTGATAACTTTAGAAAAATCAATAGTCGAACCATCAAAAAAGTGGACAAATTTGATTCACCCCCTTCTTTCTACTGTTCATATAAGTAAAGACTTTGCTGTTTTTCTTTGCATCCTTAGCCAAAGATTTCTAGTAATCTGCATTTGCTTGCCTAACCTCCTTTGTAACTTGATTACAGACTAGTTTATATCAACCATAGGCTTCTGCATTGTCTGATATTTTATATGCATCCCATGCATTTTTCTTCTCTACCACTAGTCTCATTAATTCATCTAACATCCATTTAGGCCTAAACCTTGAACAGTATTTCTTAGTTGGTATGAAAAGCTGAGTAGCTTCTATGGCTATTTCCTTGAATGCTTCCTATTGAGAATATGCTGATGGTAACATCATCAGTTGGCCTCACTGTATAGAATTTTAAAACTATCTCTAACTGCTGTAATCACGTTTACAAAAGCAAAATCCCTTTCCTTTACTGATGATGTTAGTTAAATTTTTAAGTAAATCCCACACCAATACACTGTGGTCACTGCCACCTAGTGGTTATTTTATCTGCAGATTCTTAATGCCTGAATAATCACTGCTGACAATCAGATCAAGACTATTATTCCCTCTTGTTGCTTCTGTAAGATGCTGCTGCTATAGACAAGTCATCCAATAGATCCAGAAAAGTGTTGCTAGTGTGTAAATGACCACTGCACAAGTTTCAATCAATATCGGGAAAGTTAAAATCCCCCATTAGAAGACATTCTGATTTACTGGCCCACTGTATTTCTTTGTACAGTTGTTTCATGTACTCATCACAGTTATTAGGCCTATAACACACTCCTATTCTCATTTTCGCTTTTCTCGGAAATTAAGTTACACCAAATATTGCACTGGCCACCCATGTCAACTGGATGCAACTGCCTTATATTTCACGGACTTCTTAAATGAAAGCATAATCTTTCCTAACCTGGCTGTCCTTTCTGTACACATTGTACTCCCCATATTCAAATTCTACAACCCTGACATTTAAGTGACAGCACATTACTGATATTCTTTTCTTTTCTTTTTTTTTTTTTTTGGCTGATGCTGTATAAGATTGTTTTCTTGCATCATCTTCCTCTACTAATGATAATCCCAACGATGTTTGCATTTGATGTAATGACCAGCACATCAAATTTATTTGCTATGCTCCTAGCATTGCTGTATCTATTCTTACTCTTATTTACTTTAACACAGCGCATATATTTACTTGTTTCATGATGACTTCCAGCAGTCCTTGAAATCTCTCACCTTGCTTTCCAGGCTGCTGCTCATTCCAACAGAAGCAGTGCAAGAATCACTTTCACCTCTGCCAGCAGCTAAAGTTAATCTACTAGCTCATGCATCCCCTCAAGCTAGCAGTTTTCTGACCCACTTAACACTGCCTCAATAGTATCAGGAAATATTCTTGCACTCTTCCTATTTAAGTGTATCGCATTCCTGTAAAAGCAGTCTCTACTGTTAATTAGCACAGACTACACTGAGAAAAATACCTTGACAAGGCTCTCATCATATACTCCCGCCTATCTTGTACAGACAGAACTGCAGACACTTTCAAATTTAACCTTAACTAGCAACTGTTTTTCATCATTGCCTTGTATTTGTTAAAGCTGCAGATATTCTACCATTAATGTCAATAGTACCAACATGTACAATAATATCACCTTATGCCCCTAAAACAGGGGCAGACAAAAGGCAGTCCACAGGCCAGATAAGGCCCGCCGAGGCATTCTATCCAGCCGGAGGGAATTTGAAGGAGCATACGAAAAAATCCTGTAGCCCAGTCTAGTTAAAGACTCGACAGGACTCAAATCTGACATAGATAAAATAGTAAAGAATAATTGGATATCACAGATCGCAATAAGTATTTATAATAAAGCTCATTTTATCTGCAGATTGTTTAGCATGTTTAAAATTCAATATTATCTTAAATGCATTTGTTTTTTTTAAATTTATTTGCCAAAGTTCAATTCATTCAACACTGAATTATGTATTTTTCTGTATGAAAAATAAATTCCATAAAAAATAATTTGTTCACTTAATGTATTTTTTTCACTGAATTCACCCTTTTTCAATTGAATTTTTCTTAAAAATTTCAAAATCAAATTTCTGCATAATTACACAGCTTAGCTACAACCACAGGTTGTTACCGGAAAGCAAAAGGATTTAATTTTTCTGTTCAAAGAAAAATAAATCAGCACTGATACAGCTAACTCATTATGCTATATTTAATTATATAATGCTATATAACAATGGTGCACTATTTTATGAACTGTATTTTATGTATGCAAACACACTTAATGAAAAAATTAGACGGGGAAGTTTTCACACACACACAGGCCCACGAACAGGTGTGCAGATAGGCGACTGGCCCGCAAGGAAAAATAATTTCCCATTCCAGCACTAAAAGATGATATCTGCTCTATGTCATTAACTTTTCCCCCTGGTAGACATACCCTGGTCCTATTCCACCTATTCATTTTGCACAATATATTCTCTCTTTCCCTGACAATAGTGTCACCAACAACTAGCTCCTGTGTTGCCTGATGTTCAAGTGCAAGCTCTGGCACTGAGGTTGGCAACTGAGAGCTTGATGATTCTGCAAATTTAAATCCCTCAAGCTCTCATAAAGGCACATATTCTACAGCTATCTTTCTTCAGTTGATGGCATATACCCTATAATTTTAAAGGAGACAGCAAGTGAGGCCTAAATGGTTGTCAAATGACCTAATGAGACTTGTAACAGAGAAGAAAAATGCATGGGATGCATATAAATTATCAAGCGACTCAGAAGCCTATGGCAGATATAAGTTAATCTGTAATCCGATCACAAAGAAAGTTTGGCAGGCGAAGGCAGATTACGAGAAATCCTTGGCAAAAGATGCTAAGAAAAACAGCAAGGATTTCTTTACTTATATAAACTCTAAAAGGAAGGGGTTGAATCTGATTGGTCCACTTGACATCGATGGTTCGACTGTTGATGATTCTGCTCAGATAGCAAACAAACTGAATGAGTATTTTGCATCTACATTCACACGTGAGGAATTATTAAGGTTTGAAAATGGCAGAAGGTTATCAAATTGTAGCAGGGTGCTTAATGATCTTGTAATAACTGAAAGCAAAGTGGAAGAGAAATTGTTGAAGTTAAAAGTAAGAAAAGCACCTGGGGTGGATGGGATCTATCCAGTTATATTAAAGGAGGCGGCAAAGCAACTAAGCAAACCCTTAGCCATAATTATGAGAGCATCCTTGGACTCAGGGGAGGTTCCCACGGACTGGAGATGTGCAAATGTATCCCCAATTCACAAAGGGGGATCGAAGGGTGACACGAGTAATTACAGACTAGTTAGTTTAACTTCTGTTCCGGGTAAAATAATGGAGTCACTGGTTAAAGATGCATTGCAGGATCATCTAGACAAGACTGCAGCAATAATTCAGACACAGCATGGGTTTGTTAAGAGAAAGTCTTGTCTGACAAATTTGATAGGATATTATGATGTGGCTACAAAGGAACTGGATGCAAAAAATAATTTTGATATCATATATTTGGATTTCAGGAAAGCTTTTGACACTGTTGCGCATGGAAGACTATTGTACAAATTGGAGCAGAATGGTATTAAGGGTAAGTTGCTACAATGGATAAAAGGATGGTTAAGTGGGAGAAGACAGAGGGTGGTAATCAATGGGTGCTGCTCTTATTGGTCTAATGTTATTAGTGGAGTCCCACAGGGTTCGGTGTTAGGTCCACTGTTGTTTTGTATATTTATCAATGATATTGATGAAGGTATATCAGGCTTAATGTCGAAGTTTGCAGATGATACAAAGGTTGGCAGGGTTGTTAATGACAGTAATGGCAGTGTGCTACTGCAACAGGATCTATATAATTTGGGCAGATGGGCTAAGAAGTGGCAACTGAAGTGGCAACCTTGACAAATGCAAAGTACTGCATATGGGTAGAAGTAACCCCAGAGAAACGTACCAACTGTGTGGTACTACACTTAAGGTGGTAGAAAATGAAAAAGACCTGGGAGTAATTGTGCAGTCAGATATAAAGTTCTCTGAGCAATGCAGACAGGCTGCCAGGACAGGTCATGGGGTTTTGTCAATGATATATAGGAATTTTGCTAGCAGGGAAAAGGAGGTGATTATCCCTCTGTATAAGGCAATGGTCAGGCCACACCTTGAGTACTGCATGCAGGTCTGGGGGCCTCATTTTAGGAAGGATGTAGATTTACTTGAGCGTGTACAGAGAAGGGCAACAAGATTGGTGAGGGGAATGAAGGGATCCTCTTACCAAGAGAGGCTTAAGTTCTGCAAATTGCAGTGGCTGGAGACTAGGCACCTGTGCAGTGATCTTATTGAGATATATACGGCCTTGAATCGGTTGAGCATGCTGAATTCTGATAGGATCCTTCCACTTGTTCAGATTACGAACCTAAGGGGGCATAAATTCAAATTAAGAAAAGACAGATGTAGAATAGATGTGCGGAAATTTGCCTTTAGCCAGCGGGTGGTTAATTGCTGGAACAAACTTCCATCTGTCATTGTGGAAGTTGATAGGTTGAATAAATTTAAGGAGGAACTGGACAGGCATTTGGAGGGAATGGTGTGATTTTTTTTTTTTTTTTTTTTTTGGCTGATGCTGCATAAGCTCATACATTTGCTTTCTTGCATCACATGCCACTACTACTACTATTGAACCATTAAGGCTAATTATCAGAGCATCACTGAACTCAGGAAACATTCTATTGGATTGGAAAAGTGCCAATGTATCGCCAATACATAAAGGCAGTTTTAAGGGTGTAGTAGGAAATTATTGTCCAGTCAGTCTAACTTCAGTAGTAGGGAAAATCACAGAGGCATTCATTTAAATAGAAATGGAATTCTGAAAGATACACAGCATGATTTTGTAAAGGAAAAATGTTTAACAAATCTGATTAGCTATTTTGACGGGGTCACTCATGAACTGGATTTAGGGAATAATTACAATAGTTTATTTAGATTTCTGCAAAGCATTTCGCTCAGTCCCACATGAGTGGTTACTTTATAAGCTGGAACAGGTTGGAATCAGAAAAAATCCTTACATGGATAGTAGGATGGCTTCAGGGTAGGAAGCAAAGGATTGTAATAAATAGTTATTCTTCAGATTGGATTAACGTAAGAAGTGAGGTTCCTAAGGGTCAGTATCGGGACCACTGTTGTTTTTGATTTTCTTAAATGATATCGATGAAGGGATAGAGAGTGCGATGTCTAAATTTGCAATGATGTAAAGACTGGTAGAGTAGTTAATGATCACTGCCAAGCAGAGCTTCTTCAAAGTGACCTAGATAGATTTCAGGGATGGTCAGAAAAGTGGCTGCTATGCTTTAATTCAGCAAAATAAAAGGTCTTACACCTGGTGAACAGCAACCCCAAAATAATAATACACTTGGTGGAGTCAGTAGTGGAAGAAAATGACTTGGGAGTTATGATACAGTCAAACATGAAGTTCTCCAAGCATTGTAGACAGGTTGCAAAGAATGCCCATCGTGTCCTATCCATGATTTATCGAATATTTGCTAGTAGAGATAAGGACATCATAATCCCACTATATAAAGTTATTGTTTATAACACACTTGGAAATACTGTGTTCAAGTGTCGGAGACTGCACCTAAGAAAAGACAGAGCTTCTTGAAAGGGTCCATTTTATAGTTTTACGCAGGCTACTATAATATGCCATTAGGTCAGATATATCCACTCCCTTCTTTGCTTGATTGTAGCTGATAATAACATCAGGTTTCTTGATTTTTTTTCTTCCTTTCTATTGTTCTTTTCTGTCTCAATAGTTTTATACTGATGAATTTTGCAAGTTGTTAGCATCACTACTGATGCTAACATTTATCGATTCATTTCTTGATTTTCGCTCCTTTGTTATTTTCAAGAGCGATTATGTCTCCCCGTTTCATTTTTTTCACTGTAATATTCCTTGGTATTCCTTTTCAATTGCTTCTTAGAGTCCCACAGAGAAAGGTTTTCTTTTCTAATAACTCTTGCGCTAGAGGGAAACTGGTGTAAAAATTATCTGAATAAAGAACACATCCTTCATTGAGCAGATTAGCCATCAGTTTCATTGAGACGCTGTGGGAATGTCCTTTACCTTCCACTGAATCACCCCTTCTGGTATAAATAGAGATTTCATGAGTATATCCCTCGGGCAAACATAATTTATAAAATTTGATCCCATATTTATGAGATTTGTTAGGGATATACTGGCGAAAGAGTAGCCTTCCCACGCCAAGGGATCAAACTTTCATCAATGACCAAGTTTTTTCCTGGCTTTAACATGCTTTGAAAATTCCTATTGGCTTTATCTAATAAAAATTTTGATTTTGTTGAGACTGGCTTGTCCATGTCCATTGGCAGTTTCATTGTCAGAGAAATGCCAATATTTCAACAGATCTAGGAAACGATCTCTACTCATAGATTTCCTAATGAGATTAAAAAAAAAAAAAGTAAACTGCAGCCATTATCAACCCACTGCAGGATGGAAGCCTCCTCAACAATTCATGCTAAGGGAAATGGACCATAATCTGCCACGCTGGTCCAGTGCAGGTTGGCAGATCGACTGTATTTAGCAGTTAGGGGTTTGAACCCCGGTCTACTCAAAGAGTGTGTGCTACTGCAATCCCGCTCCTGACCACTTGGCTATGGAGGCCTTTGAGATTATTCGAGTATAAATATTTTTTTGACCAGTGTAATCTTATATCTGGGACGTAAACAATTCTCATCAATAATATTCCAAGAAATTTTTTCATTTCTGGTTCAGTGGTTGGTCTCCAATCAGCTTTCTTCTTTTTGGGTGTTCGTATATTACTAGCTGCTGATGACAAACAGTACTGTGCATATCTGTCAGTTTCAGTCACCATCATCTGAAGGATATTATTGGTTAGAACAGTTTGTATATGTGGTAAGGTTGGTTCAAATCAACATCAACAAGGATTTCAGCATCTTTATTATATTCATTAATTGAAATTTTAGTTTTTCCTACCTCTTGCCAAATAACATTTTCAGATTTAGATGCACTGGAGATTACTTGAGAATCTGAGTCATTATTTTCACTAAATCATCTAATTCTGACCTGTCGGATTCATCACTAAAGAAATATTGTGACTTCTCTTTTGTCTGCAAGTCCAACTCTGTTCTCGATGTCCCTGGACGATTTTCATCATGTTTTTGGGCACCTTTTTCTTTCAAAAGAGGTACATCTGAATCATCACTATCACTTCTATTCATCAAACATAGTAGCTCGTTCTTTAGCTCTTTTTCCGTAAAAAAAGGAGGGATTAATTTCAAAACTTTTTAGAAATAGGTATCTATAGATACAATAAACGAAAATTCAAAATATCTAAAGAGTTTACCTCAATCTCTAAATTATAGTAATAAACAAAATATTCTCCACACATGCACGTATTTGAAATGAAGTCAATATGGAGGCAATAACTATTGTCAGTCTCACAGAGTACGAACAATTGGAAAACAATGCTCGTGGCAGTACCAGGAAGTAATTCGAGCGTGTGCATTGCAAACTCACTGGTGCTTATCCCTGTTCATTGACAATACTTAGCGGCACAGGGTGGGGTGAACCACCGGTGAGTCGCTATCAAATTTTCACGAAAAACAAATGACAACCTGTTTTTCTTGCACATACTGTGTTATTTGTTACTTAAATGAACCGAAGTATGAAAAAAAACAGGCTTCATGTTAAATAAATGCCCCAGCAGGAATGTGTTAAAATGTATATATTTAACAAGTAGTTTTTAAATCACTAAATAAATTTATTAATAAAAATTTAAGTGATGAATTAATGATCCATTTAATATTGCTAAAAACAGTCAGTACAAATGAAAAGTTACTCTGAAATTGAAATTTCAATTATAAGTGTTGGCACCTCTCTGGAGGTCAAGTTAATTCCCCATCCTAAAACTATTCTGTTCATCTAACTGTTACCTGCAATACTTCAAGAAAAGTTTTTTCCTTGGTTTCTCTTTAGGAAATTTCTTTTGAACAGGATCTAAATTACCCCCTGTTCACTATGTGCCTATGATTTTTGTATGAGTACCACTGGTGAGGTACAACTGAATATTGATTAAAATATATGAGATAATAGTCTGTTTGCAGCAAAGAAAATAAAATATAAGTAAAATCTTTAATAAATCTGCTGAAATTAAATTTGGAAAAAATATTAAAACAATGAAACTTTTTTATTAATATAATAATAATTTGTAAAAACAAAAAATCTTCAAGTTAAGGGGTTCCACGGGGATCTAAAAATCATAGTTATGCCTCTGCTCAAATTCTAACTATAATTACCTATGCACTGCAACACAATCTACAATACCTCTGTACATCAAGAAAGGATGAACAACTGAACATTCAAGTAGTTTCACATCACGTAAATTTAGAATAAGAGGTTTCACACTTTTCCAATGTCCTAAATTTTCTGGCTTTATCTGAATTTGTTCTACTGCAGTTCCTTTAAGAAGTTCTAAAATGCTGCTATGCAGAGATGAACCATTATCCAAAAGACCTTGAAAATAAAAATTTTATTATATGTAATTTAAAATTTACGTACAGAAGACATGTTAAAAAAAAAATTGTTTCGCTACAATTTTTTTGCACAGAAGCCTTCTTAAATCAATCTATGCTTAACTGATTAGCATTAGTAGGGGCTTGCTTTCTTGCACCATAGTAATCTAGGATGCCATAAAGCAAGCTTATACAGCATCAGCCAAAAAAAAAACACCCCTTCCCATTTCACCCATCCATTTATTCCAAATGTTTGTCTAGTTCTGCCTTGAATTTATTTAAGCTATCAACTTCCACAACAACAGATGGAAGTTTGTTCCAGCAATCAACTACCTGCTGGCTAAAGGAAAATTTCCGCACATCTATTCGACAAATGTCTTTCCTCAGTTTCAGTTTATACTCCCTCAGGTTTGTAATCTGAGCAAGAGGAAGAATTCCACCAACACTGAGCCTATTCAATCCATTAAAGGCCTTATACACCTCAATCATATCGCCTGGCAGGTGACTAGTCTCCAGACGCTGCAATTTGTAGAACTTAAACCTTTCTTCGTATGAGAATTCTTTTGTTCCCTCACCAGTCTTGTTGCCCTTCTCTGTACTCGTGCCTCTACATCCTTCATAAAATGAGGCTTCCTGACCTGTACGCAGTACTCAAGGTGTGACCTGACCATTGCCTTATACAAGGGGATAATCACCTCCTTATCCCTGCTTGCAAAATTCCTGTATATCATTGATAAGACCCCCATGACCGACTCTTGCCGCCTGTCTGCACTGCTCAGGAAACTTCATATCTGACTGCACAATTACCCCCAGGTCTCTTATTTTCCACTATCCTGAGTGTAACACCACTCAGTTGGCATATTTCTCTGGGGTTACTGATGTTCACCCTTCTCTCATTAAAACATACTGTCCTATGGTCATTGCAAACTGCAGTGTGCCATGGGCCCTGATCCAGTATGGTTCCAGCTAGAGGATAGTGTAGTAGACCATGCTTACCTGTTGGGTTGTTTGCTTACCAACACGTCAGCTGTGTGTCACTCCAAACCTGATGCTCAAAAATTTGCAAAAGATTTAAGGACATTTATGAACAGAAAAAACTGACTGCTGAACAGCTTTACAATAAGACAAAAGAAGTCTAAATTATAAAATGTTACCTACAAAAATAATGGCAAAAAAGCAGGGACTGCTACACCAGGATGCAAAAAATGCATTAGCTGCCTGTAGCAATTCAATTGGAACTCACAAACTGCTGCTTTCTGTTGTTGGAAAAATCAACTAATTCCAGAGCTTTTAAAAATATAAATTGTTCCTCTTTACCAGTTACTACTACTCAGAAAAATTGGCATAGATGAACTCAGCATTTTTTAAATGTAAATAAACACTTGAAGAAAATAAACTTAATTAAAGCAAAGGCTATTATCTCTCTGGATAATGCTCCATTGCTTCCAAGTTGTGAGTGACTCAGAGAAGAATACATAAAGAACATGTTTTTACCACTGAATGTAAGATCCTTTCTCCAGCAGAACCTCTATGGATCAAGTGGTTAAAAAATGTTCTAAAGGAATGATACAGGCAAAAGTTTTTGAGTTCAATTTTGGAAAAATAGAAGAGATGAATACAGTTCTTACAGAATTGCTAAATCATCAAAAACAAAGTGGCATTTATATGAATAGCATGAGCAAGGAATAAAATTCTGAATTCAGCAGTTACTAAATTTTGAAGAAAACTTAGTCCACAGGTTGACAATGCTAATGCAAGTAATGAAACCACAAGAATATAATGAAGGACATAGTGTATTAAATGAGTTCACAGAAACTGAAGATTCCAAATATTTATAGCAAGATAACATACAAGGGTAAAGGGAAACCCCTTTCGTCCATACCACCAAACCCCTTACCATCAAGGGTAAAGGGAAGGGTTTTTGTAAAGGTGACTACAGTGGTCTCAGACAGTTTTTAAATTCTATACAGTGGGATCAACTGATGATGAATTCTAAATAGGAAGCCTTCAGGGACTTAATCTTGGAGGCTACTAAGCTTTTCATACAAACTAAGAAATACTATACAAGGTTCAGGCCTAAATGTATGTCAGATGAATTAATGAGGCTTGTAGCAGAGAATAAAAGTGCATGAGATGCATATAAATTATCAGGTAATACAGAAGCATACGGCAGATATAAGCTAGTGTGTAATCAAATCACAAAAGAGGTTAAGTAGGCAAAGGCAGATTATGATAAATCTTTGGCAAAGGATGCAAAAAAGTTCTTTACTTATGTAAACTCTAGAAGGGGATGAATCAGATTGATCCACTTAACATACATGGTTCAACTATTAATGATCCTGCTCAAGTAGCTGATAAACTGAATGAATATTTTGCATCTACATTCACACATGAGGAGTTATTCAAGGAGGGGAATGCTAGAACTTTATCAAACTCTAACAGGAAGCTAAGTGATTTTGTAATAATTGGGAGCAAAGTGGAGGAGAAATTGTTGAAGTTAAACATAAAAAAGGCACCTGGGGCAGATGAAATCTATTCAGTTATATTGAAAGAGGCAGCAAGCGAGGTAAGCAAACCCTTAGCCATAATTATGGGAGCATCCTTAGAGTCAGGAGAGGTCTGGAGATGTGCAAATGTATCCCCAATTCACAAAGGGTGACAAATAATTATAGACCTGTTAGTTTAACTTCTGCTCAGGGGAAAATAATGGAGTCACCGGTTAAAGAGGTGATACAGGATCACCTAGACAAGACTGCAGTAATAGTTCAGACCCAGCATGGGTTTGTTAAGGGATTGGATACTACGATATGGTCACAAAGGAACTGGATGCAAAAAATAATTTTGATATCATATACTTGGATTTCAGGAAAGCTTTTGATACTGTTACACATGGAAGACTGCTGCACAAATTGGAGCAGTATATATTAAGGGCAAGTTGCTGCAATGGATAAAGGGATGGTTGAGTGGGAGATGGCAGAGTGTGGTAATAAATGGACACTGCTCTACACGGACTAATGTAATTAGTGGAGTCTGTGTAGGTTCGGTGCTGGCCCCATTGTTGTTTTGTTTATTTATCAATGATATCGATGAAAGTATATTGGGCATAATGTCCAAGTTTGCAGATGATACAAAGGTTGGCAGGGTTGTTAACGACAGTAAAGACAGTATGCTACTGCAACAGGATCTCAAAAAGTTAAGCATATGGGCTGAGAAGTGGCAACTGAAGTTGCAGCATCTGGAGTCTAGGCACCTGCAAGGTGATATGATTGAGGTGTATATGGCCTTGAATGGTTTGAGCAGGCTCAATTTGAAGAGGTATTTCTGCTTGCTAAGAATCTCAGGGTACATAGATTCAAATTGAGGAAAGACAGTTGTAGAATAGATGTGCAGAAGGATGCCTTTAGCCAGCAGGTAGTTGATTGCTGGAACAGACTTCCACCTGTTGTTGTGGAATTTGATAGCTTAAATTAATTCAGATTTGAACTACACAAACATTTGGAGTTACCGGGTGGGTGAAACGGGAAGGTTTTTTTTTTTTTTTTGGCTGATGCCGTATAAGCTTACTTTCTTGCATCATATGCCTCAACTAATACTAACAATGAATTCAATAACATTCTGCAACAAACTGTCACTGAATTGTTGGAAAATAAAATTATGGATGATACAGATATCTTATACACAGTGTCAGATTCAGATGGATCTAAATATGGAGAAGATTAAATCAAATCTAGAGACAAAAATTTCTCATGTAGCATATCGCTCATGCAGCCATAAACAGCCCAGATACAGTTTTACATTATATTGAACAACTTCCTGATTCAACAGATGACATGACATTTATAAAAAAAAGTGGAGGGAGTATTCTCTGAAACATCACATTTCATCAACTAAAATGAAAATTAATTTATTTTATATATATATGAACATATATGTTTTAAGTGAAAATAAAATCCTTAAGGTATGTATACTTTTTAATGATTCCACACACTGATCAAAGTGATCAGGAACCCGGTCATGCTGGATAAGAGGATGAGCTACGTACTGAATGTGAACTAATGGTCTCTCTAAGCTGTGTACACAGATTTTGGAATCAGCACACACAGGAAAATGAACTGTGCACAAAAAATTATATTCCAAAAAAAAAAAAAAAATATGATAATAAAACAAACACGGTCATCCATTGAAAAATGCAAAATACAGACTGTAGTTTTATTTATTTGCATTATAAATTGAAAAACATAAAAATAAAACAATATTCATATTAATCTCCTGTTTACCTGCATCAATAATCAAAGTAAATCATATTTTTTGTTAAAACATGCAAATATAATAGTAGCTATGAGAATGACAATATTAACAAAAAATAATTTCAGATTTACAATTTTATATACACTCAATTTAGTACACACAAGTTTTTGTCTTTGCGAAAACATTGCACAACTCGAAATTTTTGTGCATACAGGCATTAAAAATTAGAGGGAACACTGATGTGAACACCACTGTGGAGAACAATAATCACCAGACATTCCTGGAACTGACTTACTGTTCAAAAAAATTCCTCCATTTTTAGAATGCACTCCCAGAAACAGAAGTCCAATAACTAGGGTGGAGCAGGTAGGGTATTTATCAAACTCAGGATTTAAAAATAATTAGGAGGATGTGGCCATTAATTTTTTTTTTGTTTATTGTTACTTTTATTAGCTTTGAAATATCACACAGAGTGTAAGTACAACACTAGTTGATGTTATGCAAGATGTGTTTGCTAAATTGGATTATTTAATTATACACTAATTATATAATAATATAGTTTCACTTGCCAATGGCAGAGAACAGGTAAAATATGCTTTTACCTTTCTTTTAATTCAAATACTGGCAGATGATGGTTATAAAAAAATAGTTTCAGTTACCAATGTTTTTAATGGCTATCATTTATTCCAAAATAATATTCTTTTTACAAAATATTTTCAGTCTTAATTTAATTTTTTGACCTTTTCATATTTTTTTGTAAATGATTTCATCAATGATTTTATTTTGTAAATGATTTCATCAATATGAACGAGCACTAAAAAAAAAAAAACTGAGGTTATTCCATTCTTAATTAGCTGTACATATTTAAGGTATAAAACATTAAATTAATCCTTCATTATCCACTACTTTAATTACTACTTTAATGATATATGAGTAGTCACTTGTGAAATCACATCCAAATGCACTTGGAATATACTTTGCCAGTTAATATGGCCAGCAATGGGCAAAGTCTCCATATAATTTAATAATCCAAATCTCATTAAAAATTAGTTGCACTCTAGTATTGGATGAATAGGTAGTCAAGATCCTCAATTCTTTCTTTTCAGAAATATCTCTAGATGTTAATTTCAATAACACACAAATTTCAATAACAGGCAAAAAAAATATATTTTGCACTGGATACAGCCTGGAAAGATCAAGAAATGCAAATCATTGTGTACTTCAGATTACTCTCTACTGAGGTCAATACTCTACACATCAAAGGTTCTCTGTAAATGCCTAACAATCTATCTGTATATATTTCTTTACCATATAGCACAAGAAAGATGCTAGGATGGATGAATATCAAGATGGAGAATCAAATAGAGTGGAAAAAGTTAGCATGGGAAAGTTACAGAGCAATGAATGGTACTAAAGCCTACTTACAACAGGTATAAGTTGATCTGTAATACTAATATAGATAAGGTGAGGGAGGCCAAGGGCGAGTATGAGAAAGCAGTGGCTAACAGAGCAAAGAATGGGATCAAGGAGTTTTTCATGTATGTGAATACAAAAAATCAGATCAAAACCTTGTGCATTGGGTGTGGTAAAGTCTTAGATGTTGCTAATGAAATGAACAGGTACTTCTCATTGAGCTTTACTGATGAAAGACCTTTCATGCTGAGATGAGGCTGTGCAAGTGAGGCTGAGCCTTCTGAAACTAGTGATTTTGAAATTATAAATAACTGTTTATTAGAAAACCTTTCAAGCCTAAAGGCAAATAAGGTTCCTGGAGATGATGGCATATACACAGTGTTTTGAAGGAAGTAGCCAAAGAGTATACTGAACCATTGAGGTTAATTATGAGGGTATCTTTGGACTTGGGAGAAATTCCTTTATATTGAAGAAGTGCCAATACATAAAAGCGGTTCTAAGAGAGAAGGCTACAGACCAGTTAGTCTGACTTCAGTGGTATAAGTCTAAAAAATCTTAGGGGCAATGATGAAGAGTGAAATGAACATTTAGATAGAAATGGCATTCTGAAAACAACATGATTTTGTTAAGGGAAAATCATGTTTATCTAACCTGGTAAGCTATTTTTACACAGTTATTCATGAGCTAGATGTAGGGAACAATTTCA
Source organism: Mastigoproctus giganteus (assembly GCF_048544385.1). Lineage (NCBI taxonomy): Eukaryota > Metazoa > Arthropoda > Arachnida > Uropygi > Thelyphonidae > Mastigoproctus > Mastigoproctus giganteus. The sequence continues at coordinate 146,748,537 of NC_143582.1, forward strand.
ATATAGGCATGCAAGCATTCAGTCTTTCATGAGAGGTTACTGTACAAGCTGGAACATGTTGAGATTACTAGAATGATTCAAAGGAGGCAGAGGATTGTGATTAAGGATATTCTTCAGATTAATGTATGACAGAAGTGTGGTTCCCAAGGATCAGTTTTTGGACCACTATTGTTTCTAATTTTCATTAATGAAATCGATCAATGGATAAAGGATGCGATAACAGGTCTGGAGGCCTCATTTTAAGAAGGATGTCGAGCTGTTGGAACGAGTATACAGAGAAGAGCAACAAGATTAGTGAATGGAACAAAGGGTTGCCTTACGAAGAAAGGCTTAAATTTTGCAAATTACAGTGTCTGGAGACTAGGCACCTGCGAGGTGATCTGATTGAGGTGTATAAAGCCTTGAATGGTTTGAGCATGCTCAATGCTGATGGTATTCTTCCTCTTGCTCAGAATAGTCACCTGAGAGGGCATAAATTCAAATTGAGGAAAGACAGTTGTAGGATAGATGTGCAGAAGTTTGCCTTTAACCAGTGGGTGGTTGATTACTGGAACAAACTTCCATCTGTCGTTGTAGAAGTTGATAGCTTAAACAGATTCAAGGCAGAATTAGACAAACATTTGGAGCGAGTGGATGGGTGAAATGAGAAGGGGGTGTGTGTGTGTTTTTTTTTTTGGCTGATGCTATATAAGCTTGCTTTCTTGCATCATATGCCCTTGCTAATGCTAATGCTAATGCTAAATATACATGGCAGGAAGATAACTAACTAATATGGTGGGAGGATAACAGACAAGTACCAAAATATCAGACTGGATTATTGTGCAATGGGCATGGGAAAGTTTTAAACCAGCTGATTTTGCTGAAGAATTGAACAGGCACTCTCTACCCATCTTTACCAATAAAAGTTCCTTTTTGACAAGAAAAAACTACGTAAGTGAAGCTGGGCCTAAGATGAGTAAGGCACCAGGAGTTGACTGCATATACCTAATAATTCTAAAGGATGCAACAAGAGATTGCACTGAACCATTATGATGTGAGCTGCAGAGCTTGGCAACCAGATAACTTAGAGGGGGACCTGATTCAGGTCTATTAGGCTTTGAGATGGGATAATGAGATGAATGAAGGCAAAATTTTCTAAATGATTTTCAGAACTAGGGACTAAATTCAAATTACAGTGGATTTATACTGAAGATTTATACAGAAGTAGGAAGTTTTCTTTTAGCCAATGAGCTGTTAATTGCTGGAATAAGTTACGTCAATGGGTAGATGAGGCCAACAGCTTGGAGAAATTCAGAGGTCAGCTGGATAGATAATTCTTAATACTAATAAATTCAATGTTTATGGATTAATTTTTTTCATAAACACTGAATAATAATAATTACATTCACAGAAAATGGTCACTTTGAAGAACGTCATCTCTTTTGAATTTAATCACAAGTGGCCCACTGGAATCATTTCCTGGTCTTTCCTCATTCCCCATCACCTTGACAACCATGAAAGCTCTAAAAATTCAAATTGTACTATTTGAAATTCAAATTATATTTTTTTAAACATCAATTTTACCACTGAAAACTGCACAGCCATTTTCTGAAATGCAAACAGCCATAACTGTTCAGATCAGATACATATTTATAGGAACTTTTCATTCTCTCCAGGTCCTGAGTTGATCCTAAAAGTAAGGCTATGTTATGATGCACCTTGTTTAAAGTGCAACATTGTTTACTGCCATTAATAGGAAGTAACTTTTTAGTTATCTTCTATATCTGATCTCTTCAGAGTCATATATTTTTAAAGCAAACTACTCTAAAACTCTTTTTTATAAGTTTTTTGTATTAATCTTCTTAGCCTTCCATCACTCACACCCTCAACTATAACAAAGGTACTACTCACATAGCATCCATGTGATTCCCTTTTTTTCTTTTAATTATAAAAAATAAATTTTTTGTTTTTCAATGCTCTGAAAATGGTGACCTATTAATGATTTGATAAACCCAATTAAAAATATCAAATGAAAATAAATGAGTAAACCAATAATAATAATCAAATATTTATTTTTTTTAGAATTTAAGGTCACTAAACCTCCAGACTGAAACACAGGCACTCATTTTGTTGTTTGGCAAACACAATGTGAACATTATATTTTTGTCAGTTTGCATTTAGCTGGTGAAATCAAAGCATAATAATGGCAAGATTAGACATCTGTCACTGGCATCTCACAGATGCCAAGGAGAAGGGGAGTTGTCTAGAAGTAAGTAGACACTCGAGTCTGTTAAAAGTTTTAAATGTCCTGTAATTTAAAATTTAATGTCCTGTAATTTAAAATATATCTAAATATAGAAAATACTGCATCTTTAATACTGCATGTTTAAAAAGTCAGAGAATATTGGTGGGCAAAGGTGCATGAAGGATTTGAATTCATTTACATATTTAAAAAAAGAGAAACTTTTTTAAATAAAGTGCCGTCTGTCTGTCATATAGGCAAGAGAACAAGGTGATAAGTAGTGTTTCTTCTTAAAAATGTATTTAATATTTCATAAACTATCCATTAACTAACATTAATGACATACCTTGTTGATATTTCTGAAACTGCTGTTCACCAAGTTCAGCCACCATTTTCTTCTTCCATTTTTCTAGTATCATTACTCTTTCCTCTGGAAGAGTTTGGCTTAAAATTGTTGATACGCTAGGGCAAGCATTCTTGTTATTTAACTTTGCAATTGCTGCTATTGGTCCTTGAAGTTCTGAAGCTTCAGTGACATCAAAAGCTCTCCATGTATTTAGCATTGGAAAATCTGAAATCGAGCTAATATCTTGATTATCAAAAATAAAATGTTCTCTAAGATTTCCAATTTTAGAACTGCTTGGTTCAAGATGATGGGAAAAGACATTTGCAACTTCAAATTCTGGTTCACCTTCTTTGTGAGGTACATTTGCTTTATTTTTAAAGTGAGAATCAACTGACACACGTTTGTTAGGGTCCGTAATACGAACAGCTGAAACAAATTTAAGCAAATCTGGAAGCATGTCACCAGGGCTATTCACATCTTGTATTTCTCTTATCAGAGGTCCAAAGAGAGTTTTGTTTTCCCAGTTTAATTTTCTCAGTGCTACTGAAACAGGTTTACTTTCCACAATCTTTACTGCACCAGTTTCAGATATAATTCTCTTTAAAACAGATTTCTTCTTTAAACGCTTTGGGGTTAAAAATTTATAAGTTGTTTTAAATCTGATTATATTCAGAACACAAGAATAACTTGGGCATATTGGAATTAAATTATACTGTATCATTCTACCACTTCTTTTAAAGAAATCCAGACATTTCAATTAATTTTCTGATCAGTATTTTTTCTTTGTCCCAAAGAAAAAGCAATGCCATTTACCTGAAATAAAATTTATATAATTCTATAGGCAATTTAGAAAACAAAATAAGAAATCAATAGAAAAATTCAGTCAACATCAGATATTACACAAAAAAAAAAAACCCTACCTTAACCCATCAACAGTGGAATCAAATTCTATAACAAGCAGGCATTTGGGATTGGAAAACTTTCTCCATTTTATTAAATGCTTACAGGAAAAGCAGTTGTAAATATTTTTCATAATGATTTTACAAAATCAAACATTATTGTACCATGTGAAAGAACTGTTCCAAAGTGCAACAAGTAATGAGGAGGAGGTGCGCCTCCGTAGCCAGGTGGGAAGGAGCAGCAGTGCGTAGCACATGCTTCTTGATTAGACCGGGGTTCGAGCCCGTCACCACCAAATACGGAGGATGCAGAAAGGTCAGGGAATGACCACCGCATATCCCGGAGCAATATGGCCTTAGTTGCTAATGCTCCTAAAAACCAAATAAGAAAGAAACAAATAATGAGGGGGTGCTAACTGCTGCCTGTATACAAGCAAAAAATTAAAATGATCTAATTTAACAATACACTGTATATAAAAAATTCCAGAACAGACAACCAAGGGTCTGTATTCAACCAGAAAAGTAAAGTTACATGGTCTCTTTTGAAAATTTTACTTTTGTTTTTTTTATTGGGCAGTTTGAATCTGAATTTTTAAAAATTGTTTTAGTATTTTGCTTGTATGCAGGTAGCAATTAACCCTTTCCAGCATTACTTGTTGCACTTAGTAGCAATTCTTTTACATGGTACAACAGTGTTTTATTTTGTAAATCATTATTTGATTACATCACATTTAATTTACTTTTTCAGTGAACTGTCCCAGTTCACTAAAAAAAGTGAAAATTGACTATAATGGCAGCATAGTCCATTTGCATTTTGTGTTCTTCTGCCTCTCCCTCCTTTCATTCTTTGATATAGTTATCCATATTCTAATTCAGTTTATTAAATTAATTTCAATCTGTTAGGTTTCTTTGCATTTGTTTGTTTAAATTTTATAATTGTTATTTTAATTTTGGCTTGCTTTGTAAATTCAGTTGATAGATTTTGTGTTGCATATTTGTAGTTCTGTTTGGCCAGTTGGTTCTGTTGACTGGCTCTGGTTAACACAGAAATTCACATTTTGTCCTTTTAGTTTATTTGAGCTGCTTCTTGGTATAGGTTTAAATTTATTTAAGATGAGTTTCCCACTGAATCTGTCTTAGTCACTAGCACAGAAGAATCCAGCATCTATGGTCCTCAGGCAGGCCATGACAAAAATGAAGTGTTTGGGAATTTAGATAGCTGATGCCTCACTGAAGAAGAGGTCACTCTTATTCCCTAAACTTTTTTTTATATTATTCTTCTTAAGTGGGTGTCCATATTTGCCCATAAGGTGTTTCTGGGCAAGGGATTGATATTTCACCCAACAAGAAAACTAGTCTGGATGTGCCACTAATTCTCAGTAATCCGGCATGCTTCAGTATGTATGATAGCCTCTCACAGGGTATAAAATCAAAAAAGGTTTATTAAAATCTAGATATAATGTCAAAATTTTCTCCAGCATCTAAATTTCTAAGTAGTTTTCTAACTAAGCAGGTCTGTCAGGTAAAATTTTTCCTTCAAAGCCATGCTATGATGTTTCTGTACCAATTATCCTTTAATCACCAATTTGGACATGATTACAGAAACCCATTCAAATCTTGGATGCAAAATTTATTTTTGGATTGATATTTATGCTAAAATTAAAAGAATTTTCAAACATGAAACAAAATTTGAGAAAATGTTCCAAATTCTGAAATTAATCCTCTGCTGCTAATATAACATCTGACAGATACCACTTTTTCTATTATTATTTTTTTTTAATAATATTTTCCACTTTCCATTATCTTACCAACTATTGAAGTCACACTTCCTTGTCTACACAGTTAAGTCATTTAAAACTGACCCTCCTAGGGATATAAGTTAGAAATGACTTTGTGAGACATCTGCACTCTACAGTCAAAAGGAATCCCCCAAGTCTGGTAATGATCTTGGTAGCAATTTAAACATTATAATAAACTTTCTTGCTGCATTCTTTAATATAATATTATATTCTTTAATATATATATATATATAAACATTAATGTATGTATATACACTGGTGTTCAAAGAAAGTGCATTATCCCTTAAAATTGTAATTGTCGTCTGAATAACATAAGTGTATGGCAATATTTCTTACAGATTGCATCAGATAAGATTGACATGCATAGGTGATGACATAATATTGCATCAGCTGTTACTTTCAGCTATATAAGCAAGATCTGCAAGAGTTGCAGTGATTCCTTGCTTATGTCAGGATGGAAAGCTACGTACAATTAACGCCATGAAGAAAGAGTGCTACTGTTACGTGAGGAAGGATGTTCTTCCCCTCATATTGCTTATAGAGGGTCTTGTAATCAGTCGACAGTGAGTAGATTTCTTTCCAAACTCAAGAATACTGGTTCTACTGATAGGAAAAAAGGAACTGGATGCAAACGAGTCTCTATGCCAAAACAGGACTGTATTTTGAAGTGCTTATGCCTTAAAAACTGCAAAGCTCCTTCGTCTGAGCTGAAAAGAGAATGGGAAGAACATACAGGAGTGGTAGCAAGTGCAGTAACAGTCAGAAGATGCCTCTTCAAAAATGTACTTGTAGCCCGTTGTCCTAAGAAGAAGCCCCTACTCACACAAAAAATGAAAAAGGCCCGATTATTTTGGTGTAAGGAGCATGTCAAATGGACTCCCGCCACGAGCAGTGGAAGTCAGTTATTTTCTCGGATAAGAAGAAATTCAACCCCTGCAGGGCTCTGATGAGAGACAAATGATTTTCCATAGACATGGAAAAGAATACCATCCACACTGTATGATGTCTACAGTGAAATTCCCTACCAGCCAAATGATATGGGGGTGCATTTTGTATCACCTGCAGTTTATAAAAGGTTCCGTAAATGCCAATGGATACCTGGCTATATTGGAAGGCAAACTGCTGCCAACCATTAGAGACAGACCATTTCAACCTGCCAAGTAACTGCATCTTTCAGGATGACTCTGCTCCTTGTCATCTGCCACAAAGTGTAAGTAGACACTTCTGTAGTTACTTTAGCTTCATTTCTGCATTAGAGGTTCAACAGTAATCTGTTTACATTTGTCACAGGTGAAAAAATGGTTGGAAGAATGGTCCATTACAACTCTTAGCTGGCAAGGAAACAGCCCGGACCTGTTGGCATCATGTGGAATCTGCAGTTGCCAAAAAGAAACCAAAGACCCTTTATTTGGAACCATGAACTATCAGTTGATTATCTTCAGAAATTGATCTTGTCAATGCCTCGATGGTGTGCTGTCATCAGGGCCAGAGGCAGTTAAACTAAATATTAGTTTGCACCTGGTGAACTTTTCACTTTTTTTTCCATTTAAAATGATAAACTGAGGGCTTCTGATAACATTTCAGCCATAATTGTCATGTTTACCAAAACTGTTGTATAAAGGTTGCAAATGCTCATTTTGGAATATTTTGAGAGCACCTGTCAAATATTATTTAGCTTTGCCTTAACTATTAATATCTTTTGTTTATATTTCTATTTGTGATGCTAGTCATTAATGTAATATACCATTATGAACGAGGGTTAGAAATGTGAAATTCCTAGGTGATGCAGTTTCTTTAAACACCAGTATGCGAGTGTGTGTACACACACACACACATATTAGTTTTAATATAATAATAGAGCCTTTTTATAATATATTATTTAATATAACTAGTCCCCATCTATCCCCAGTCTTACTCTTTCAGCTTCAATAGTGTTTCTAATTGGTGCTTCTCAGTATATCACTACTTACTACACTGACTCTTTCTCTGTATCCCCACATTAGTAGTAATGGCATGTGATGCAAGAAAGCAAGTGTATGAGCCTATGCAGCATCACCCGAAAAAAAAAAAATCGCACCATTCCCTCCAAATGCCTGTCCAGTTCCTCCTTAAATTTATTCAACCTATCAACTTCCACAACGACAGATGGAAGTTTGTTCCAGCAATTAACCACCCGCTGGCTAAAGGCAAATTTCCGCACATCTATTCTACATCTGTCCTTTCTTAATTTGAATTTATGGGCCCTTAGGTTCGTAATCTGAACAAGTGGAAGGATCCAATCAGCGTGCTCAACCCATTCAAGGCCTTGTATATCTCAATCAGATCACCGCGCAGGTGCCTAGTCTCCAGCCACTGCAATTTGCAGAACTTAAGCCTCTCTTGGTAAGAGGATCCCTTCATTCCCCTCACCAATCTTGTTGCCCTTCTCTGTACACGCTCAAGTAAATCTACATCCTTCCTAAAATGAGGCCTTCAGACCTGTACACAGTACTCAAGGCGTGGCCTGACCATTGCCTTATACAGAGGGACAATCACCTTCTCCCTGCTAGCAAAATTCCTATATATCATTGACAAAACCCCCATGACCTGCCCTGGCAGCCTGTCTGCATTGCTCAGAAAACTTCATATCTGACTGCATGATTACTCCCAGGTCTTTTTCATTTTCTACCACCTTAAGTGTAGTACCACACAGTTGGTACGTTTCTCTGGGGTTACTTCTACCCATATGCAGTACTTTGCATTTGTCAAGGTTAAATTTCAGTTGCCACTTCTTAACCCATCTGCCCAAATTATCTAGATCCTGTTGCAGTAGCACACTGCCATTACTGTCATTAACAACCCTGCCAACCTTTGTATCGTCTGCATACTTTGACATTAAGCCTGATAACCTTCATCAAATTTCAGATATAATTTTGAAATTCTTCATGTTCTTGTTTTGTATTCCATATAAAACAGACGTACCTAGTCCTAAGATGATTGATCTTGCCATGTTGCTTTGGTTTAATTGGCCTCACAAAAACTAAACATAAATATCAGGCAAAAATACAAATGTTTATGTTGCATCAGCCAGACACCCAAATTAAAACACACAAGCGAGCACTAGGAGCTCACATCTGATGAGTATGGGCTTTGCACACCCAGGGGTCCTAAGTTGGATATCATCATTCTTCTCTTTCTTGGTGATTCCCTTCTACTTCTGACTCTTGCTCTCTCTCTCTCTCTCTCTAAGTAACTGAGGAATTTTGTTTTGGCTGGTGCAGCGCAAAAGCCTCAGGCTTCCTTGCACCATATAGCTAATGATAATAATAATCTGTTTCAATTTCGGGAATGGGTGGCCTTGAAAATTCTAAAAAAATATGATATAACATCTTTATTGTTGTTATTAGTTTCTCTTATTTATTTCTGTTTGATATTTCATAACTGAGTAATAGTTCATAACTAATGTGAAAATCATAATTAATATAACAGAATTTCAATTCAGTAAGAAAGCTAATATTATTATTTTTGTAATTAAAACAAAAAGAGGCACCTCAAATGACATGTGGGAATATTTGTCCTATTTAGGTTACCAGCAATGCTAGTTTAATTTCTACATGAGTCGACTTTCAGCCTACTAAAGTCAACTTTTAGGGAGTGTCATAATTTTTTTAAAAACATTTAAAAGACACGCAAACATGACTTTTTTAATATATTTATTTACTATATGGTTGCAAAGTGTGCGTGTTTTTTTCTGTCATTTTGCATATTTTAATACATACATGCCTATTAAATTCAAGTGGGTGACTTATAAAAAATAATACATTTTCGTGCAATGTTTTTTATTTTACCTTCTCAATAAGATGTATGGATTAAGCGTTATAATAAAGTTATTTGACATGAATAACTGGACAAAATGGTTTCCCTATCCTACAGACAACCTACATATCCTTTGAGACTCAGATCGCAAGGATCCCCTTTTGATCTATGTCGAGTTAGCACTCAGCCTTGTTAAATTAAATTACAGTAATTAAAAAAAATCATTAAGTTAAATTAACCTTGTCGGGACTAGATGAAAAGTGGCAGACCAAACGCAGATCAAGCTGTAAAAAGTAAGCAAAAACAAAAGTAGTAGTTTAATACACTGCCGCTAGGCTAACATCACAGAGTCTGTGGCTAACACTTTATACAAATTTCCACCAATACTCGAAAACGATTGTCACGGACGTTAAAGTTTGTAACAAAATTAATTAACGTTTGGCCACAAAATGGATAGATCGCATCAGATAGGTGCAGAGAGTGTCAAGAAATTAGGGCCAACTTTGCGTTTTGTTGGGCACCTATGAGAGTTTGAAGAGTCGGGTAGATGCCGTCGAAGGTATTAAAGTGGGGATCCAAATGCAAATTATTATTTATTAGGGCAACTCGTAATTTCTTACATATACCCTTTTATATATTATGTCTGTAAATTGCGTGTGTTCTCTGGTCGATTGCCTGTTTTGCAGGAAAAAAAACCCAATTTCTGGAGAAAAAAAAACTTGCTATCTACTCCTGATACAGACTAACTTTCTCTTTCTTGGCGATTCCCTTCTACTTCTAACTCTCTTTCTCTCTCTCTCTCTCTCTCTCTCTGGGTAACTCGGAATTTTTTTTTTTTTTTTTAGCTGGTGCAGCATGAGCCTCAGGCTTCCTTGCAATATATGGCTAGTAATAATAATAACTCAAGCCACTGAGTGAAAAAAGCCTATTAAAGTTCTTCGCGTCATCGACGGGATTCGAACCCGGGCCTTTTCCACCTGGTGTGGGGAGGACGATACCACTGTGCTACACGTGCAGACTAAGTGGGGGGCCCCATCAAGCTCTCAGCATCCCAACTCAATGCCAGAGCTCCCTCTTGTACATCAGGCTACACAGCAGCAATCTCCAAGGCAGAATGCGCTGGTCCCTCAGGAGATAGTTATTGTAGGTGACTATTGTCAGGGAGACGGATAATATATTGTGTAAAAATATGGTCTACGCGGTAGCACAGTGGAATCGTCACTGTCATCTCCACATCGGGTGGAAAAGGCCCGAATTCGAATCCCGCCGATGACGCGAGAAACTAATGTGCTTTTTTCACTCCGAGGCTGAGTTAGTCGGCCTCAAGCGTAATAGCAAGGTTTCTTCCCAGAAATTGCGGTTTTTTTTCGTCCAGTAAAACTGGCAAATCGACCCGAGAACACACAATTTACAGACATAATATATAAACCGGTATATGTAAGAAATTACGGGTGACCCTAATATCATAATTTTTTTTTTTTTTTTTTTTTTGTCTAAAAAGGATATGTGGAACAGGACTAGCATATGTCTGCCAGGGCCTAAACTTGATAGCGTTGAATACCAAATATCATCTTTTAAAAGCACAAAGGGTGATACTGTCTTACACGTTGGCACCAATGACATTGAGAATAGGAGACATGAAGATTTACTTAATTACAAGTCAATGTTGAAAAAACAAAGAGGTGAGTTAGGGTTAAATTTGAGTGTCTGAAATTCTACCCAAACACGATAGAAAGGAATATATCAGGAGAGTCTTGCCAATCAATTCGGCCCGGAGAGATTGTGCGAGGCTCATGGGATAGAATTTTTTCTAGCAATGTCTCTGCTTTTTAACAGGAGAGATTAGTTCTACAGGGATAGGATATACACTTAAATAGGAGCACAAGAATATTTGCTGATGCTATCAGTGTAGTATCAGCTAGGCTAGAAAACTGATAGCTTAGGTGGGGGATCCACAGACAAAAAGATTAACGGTATCTGCAGGCAGAGGTGAAAGTGATTCTTGCACTACTTCTACTAGAATGGAAGGCAGGGTCTTGTGGTTTTCAGGGACTAGTTGGTGTGATCACGGAACAAATAAATACATGGCCTGTGTTAGGGTTTATTTATTTTTTTTATGGAAACCCCAAACAAGAGAGATATTAGAACCTATAATACTTAGTATCGTGCATGGGTTGAAGGTGGGGAAGATGAAAAACGATATTTGTTGACATTGGACTTGAACTTCTGTAGACTAATTTCAGGAAATACGTATGAAGGAAGGTTGCTCCAGAAAACGGCAGTTGAATAAATAAAGGAGGAAGATGAAAAGTTGGTTCAGTGAGTTTGAAGATGGACAATAAATGGATGTTTATTATTATTATTAGCCATATGGTGCAAGGAAGCCTGAGGCTTATGCTGCACCAGCCAAAAAAAAAAATTCCCGAGTTAGCCTGAGAATCACAAATAAAAAGGAATCGCCAAGAAAGAGAAGAATGATATCCACCTCAGGACCTTTGGTATGCCAAGCCCATACTCACCAGATGTGAGCCCCTGGGGTTATTTTGGCTGGTGCCGGCACATATTCTGACTGTTTTGAAACGGAGAGCGGGAATTATAAAAGCCAAGTCAGAAGAACAATTCCCATGGAAGTATCTGTAGAAAAGCATGCAGCAGAAACAGTAAGATTATGATAAATTATTTATTAGGGTCACACGTAATTGATTATATCTACCCATGTGTTTTGTGTCTGTAAATTGCGTGTGTTCTCTGGTCGATTTGCCTGTTTTGCTGGACGAAAAACCCCAGAAACTGGGGTTTTTCGTCCAGCAAAACAGGCAAATAGACGAAAAAACAGGCAAGCTAGACGAAAAACCCCAGTTTCTGGGGTGTTTCGTCTAGCTTGCTATCTACTCCTGAGACTGATTAACTCAGCCACGGAGTGAAAAAAGCCCATTACAGTTCCTCGCGTCATCGACGGGATTCGAACCCGGGCCTTTTCTCACCCGGTGTGGGGAGACCGATTGCGATACCACTGTGCTATGCGCGCAGACTACGTCTATAAGACAGAGTGGAGAGATGAGTTATTAATTAACCTAGCTGCACTCTTCTGAATGGAATCTAGAAGCCAGAGAGGTTTTGGGTGAACCGCCCCAGATATGGAAGCAATGTTCCATGGTAGAGCGGATTTGGGATGTGTACAGAGTAAACACCTGTTTGGGAAAAAAAAGTAACGCCAATAGCGAAAGAGAAAATCAAGTTTTTTAGATGCAGTGGAAGAAATATTTGTAATGTGCTTGTGCCAAGAGAGAGAGATTAGACGTCAGAGCAATCCCCAAAAGAGGTTTATCATCTCGTCTAGAAGTCGGAAGAGTTTGTTTGTTATTTGGTTTTTAGGCGTATTAGCAACTAAGGCCATATTGCTCCGAGGATATACGGTAGTCATTCCCTGACCCTTCCGAATCCTCCGTATTTGGTGGTGACGAACCCCGGTCTAATCAAGAAGCGTGTGCTACGCACTGCTGCTCCTGCCCACCTAGCTACAGAGGCGCCAATTGGAGGAGTGTCACCGAAGATAAGCATAGGAGCAGCAGAATAATCCTTTTTTGCGAGATAAAACATGGCTGAGTTTTAGAAGGATTAAAATCAACTAAGTTGTCTTTTCCCGAATGGAGAATTACCTGGAAATCGGCATTTAAGGAATTTATAGCGGATATTCGAAAAGGTGAAGCTGATTGAGCAAGGCAAGATTTCTCAAAGTGGAATGCAATGAGCTATCATCAGCAAAACTATAGATAGGATTTCCGATCAATGGAAGAAGGTCATTAATATACAAGAGGAAAAGAGTGGAGGAAAGAACTGAACCTTGGGGGACACCAGCATTAGTGGAGAAGTTAGAAGACACAGAGCCATCACCATCAACCTCAGTGAGTGGCCAGAGAGAAAATTGGATAACCATTTACAAAAAATGTAGTAGGCAAACCATAAAATGGAAGCTTGTTTAGAAGACTTTTATGCCAAACAATCATAAGCCTTTGAGATGTCAAGAGCAAATGCTGTTGTTTCACCGAAATTGAATTTGTCCATAAATGGGTAACATAAGCCAGAATATCACCAGTGATGTGATACTGACGGAATTCATACTAGCGATCGGTGAAGCGGGCGGAAGGTTTGTAGATAGTTTAAGAGTTGGCAGTTAATTGATTTCTCCATTCATTTAGAAAGAATAGAAATAATTGCAATGCAACGATAATTGGATGGGAGGGATTTGCCACCCTTTTTAGGAACTGGCTGGATAGGATCGAATTTCCAAGCAGAAGGAAAAACAACTTTGTAATAAGAAAGTGAAGAAATACCACCAGGACCTGGAGCTTTCTTAGCATCAAGATATGTCAAAATCCTTCTAACATCCTTTAGACGATTTACCACAGGAGGCATTGAATGGGACGCGTGCTGGGCATGGTGAGAGGCATTTTACTAAGATCTGGTGGTTGGTGGAACAGACTTCCATCCCTTGTTGTGGAAGTTGATAGCCTAAATAAATTTAAGGCTCAGCTGGACAGGTATTTCGAATGAACAGAAGGGTGAAATAGGAGTGTTTTTTTTTTTTTGGCTGATGCTGCATAAGCTTGCTTTCTTGCCTCATATGCTTCTACTAATGTTAATGTTAAATCATTAATACACAAGTTGGAAGAAAGATGGGACGCTAACAGGTCAGCATTATCCTTGGCTGAAGTGACAATAGAATCATTCGGTTTTGACAGAGCTGGGAGCAGAGATGGACAAAAGTTGCGGCCTATAGCTTTGGCAAGAGACCAGAATGCTGGGCTACCATTAAGGCAAGACGCAAGTTTTTCACTCTTAGCCTGTTCAAATTCTAGTTTGGACTGATTAATAAGTGCATTACAATTGTTGCGAGCTCTGGTGTAGGCAGAAAATTAAACTAAAGAATTGGAATCAAGCCAATTACGATATGCAACATTCTTCTCTTGTACAGCCTTAGCACATTTATTGGAAAATCAAGGTTTAGATAAAGGACCAGATTTTAAAGTGGAGTGTGGAACAAAGGATTCCATTCCTACAAGAATAATTTCATTTAATATGATCTGAGCAAACATTGATATCCGAAGTTTTGAAACAGTAATTCGATCAAGGAAAAGAAGAAAGAAAACTCGCAAGTCATCCTATTTTGCATTCTTGTAATGCCCAACAACACGAGGTTGGTAATAGCCATGACAGTGGCTCCATTGGAGAAGAGACAATCACCAAGTTGTGATCTGAGGTGCCTAAAGGACCACTCACTTCGACAGCGTACTTAGAAGGGCTGTTCGTGAGAAAAAAAAATCAAGCGTGTTGAACTGTATGGTTAGGATTGTCCGGTATTCTGGTCGATAAATGAACAATCTGTTCGAGGTCATTTGTAATTATCCAAGCCTCAGTATCTCGACCAGCCGGGTCTGTGTGACTAGAAAACGGAAACCAGCTGGAGTTGTGAACATTAAAATCACCAAGGAAAATTACCTCACTGCAAGGAAAGTTGGACTGGAGAAAGTCAAGCTGCAAAGAGAGGAAGTCAAATAGTTCCAAGTGATTAGTGGAATTGGGAGAACGGTAGAGACAAGAGACGAATTTGACAGAATGAGGTAGAGAGACTAAGCCAGAGAAGATCGAAAAGAGGAGATTCCCGATTACCAAGTCTCTGACAGGGAATACCGGAACAGACATATGCACAAGTACTACCTTTGTGGCAAGAGAATTCATACAGCGAATAATTTGGTTAATAATGAGCAGTTTCTGAATCAACCGATAACTGAGATTCTATCAGAAAAAGTACACGGGGTTTGGCAGAATAAGTGGAAAATGATATCATTGAGATTAGAACTGAGACCACGTATATTTGTGAAATGAACTAAGAAGTGTTTGGGAGGTTTAGATCTTTTCGCAGGTACACTGCGTGATCACTGAATTATGACTACCTACCTAGTACTTCGTAGGTCCTCCTTTTGCGCCAGTACAGCAGCTATCCGACGTGGCATTGATTCAACAAGATATCGAAAGCGTTTGGGAGGTTTGACCAACCAAGCTGTGTGTGTAATGTGGCTAGCAATGCAGATATGGAGGTGATTGGTGTATCCAGACGCCTGATATGCCTTTCCATAGTGTCCCACAAGTGCTCTCTTGTTTTAATATCGGCGGAGTTCGGAGGCCAATCGATATGCTGGAAGTCAGAACTGTGTTCCTCAAACCATTCCTGCACAAGAAGTGCCCGATGGCTTGGCGCATTGTCATCTTGGAAGATACCATCGCCATTCGGGAAAATGAGTAACCTAGTGGGATGTATATAGTCAGCAAGCAGTTGACGATAGCGGAGACCACTGATACGTTGTTCCACATGCACCAGGGGGTCCAAGTTCCTGCCAATGAAACATGTCGCATACCATACAACCGCTTCCCACTTTTGATATCATGCATGATGGATCAAGAGCCTCATGTTGTTGACGCCAAATCCGTACACGACCATCCACGGTGTGGAGTAAATAACGTGACTCATCCGACCAGCACACCTTCTTCCAGACATCTAACGTCCAACTTAATGCTCCTTGCACCAGGCGAGTGTTTACGCCGATGAACATTGGTTAGGAGAGGATGCCGTAGGGGTCGTCTGCTGGTATAGCCCATACGTAGGACCGTGCGACGCATGGTGGTGCCAAATATTGTTTCGGATTGGCCCATATTGTATTGGGTAGTCAACTTTTGAACAGTGCTGCGCCTGTTTGTCTGTACCAGTCGTCGGACCCGGTGCTCACCTCTAACATCAACCTTTCGCGCTGACCTTTGCAGATTTGACGCCGGGTCGTTGTTTGACCATTTTGACACCATTCCTGGTAAACTTTAACTACGGCGGCTCTCGAACACCCCACCAGTTCAGCGGTTTGGGAAATCGAGGCACCAGCTTGTTGAGCTTCCACAATCTGTCCTTTATCAAGGTCCGAAAAATCATTTCTTTTACCCATCACGCTCGGAATTTAATACCTACTAAACCACCTTATCTATTCTACGACTAACTGCTCACTCTCGAACTTCACATGGTCAACGGGTCACTTTCAGTTTTCATAGGAGTGATCATAATTCAGTGATCACTCAATGTATGTTTGCTCTATTAGTTTGACAATTAATGTTGTATTCAATAGTAAGAAAAAGTGGGGCATGCTGTAAGAAATAATGAAAATTTTGGATTTGGCATACACATGGTAAAAATATACCCAAATCCTTGACATAAAATGGTCTCCCTCACCCATATCACACTACTAGGACTCTCTCCAGTCCCTATCTGGCACAGTAAAGACAGCAACATTATACACTAGCTGATCCGGAAGCCTCCTAGCCAGTTACCAATAGATTCGGTCCGGTATGTAACTAGTGGCCGGCCTGCGAATACTGTTTTAGAGCTGTACTTTCGAAATGTAAGGAAGTTTGGATCTCGCCAT
Source organism: Mastigoproctus giganteus (assembly GCF_048544385.1). Taxonomy (NCBI): domain Eukaryota; kingdom Metazoa; phylum Arthropoda; class Arachnida; order Uropygi; family Thelyphonidae; genus Mastigoproctus; species Mastigoproctus giganteus. The sequence continues at coordinate 146,765,063 of NC_143582.1, forward strand.
TGTGTTGTTCATCATAGCCTCAAAAGACAATCATATTGCATGATGGAAGAGATGGGGAGGGTTGACGGGAACTTAGCTCTGGAGACTAAACATGGGTTCCACCACTTTAAGCCTCCAATAAGCAAAGTAGTGGTACTGCACCGGTTGATGAGAGTCATCTACCACCAAGTATTGCCTGGTAACACAGGTGTGCGGCATTCATCCATGTGGTGTGGGCACCACACCTCGACGCTTGCTTAAGGTTGTTCACACCTAGGGGGGTCACCCACAGTGTGCTTGGGCATGGGGGTTATACCCAGAATTACTAACAGTCCCATTATCGTGAAGGTTCGAGCAGAGGATTTGGCTGTGACAGACCGTTCGGACTCCCCCAAAATTGGCTAGACTCCGGACTTCGCCGAACTGATATTCGGGTGATACTTGAGTGTTACCTGAATATCAGTTCCATCAGCGGTTTAGACTCCCAGATAGCAAGCACAGCTTGTCTGACCTATTTGAGTGAATGTCTGTGACAGCCTCAAGGATCAAGGGTCACTAAGAATAAGAACAGGCGCATGTAAACTTGCATGTTAACTAATGCTAGGAGTACACTAAATATTTGATGAATTTAAAGTGCTGCTCAAGACATCAAAGGCCAATATTGTTGGGATATCGGAGACATGGTGTCCCACAGATATAAGCAGTGTAGAATTGGAATTTGGGGAGCATATTGTGTTCAGAAAGGATAGACAGGATATTAGCATTAGCATTAGTAGAGGCATTTGATGCAAGAAAGCAAGCTTATGCAGCATCAGCCGAAAAAAAAAAAAAAACCCACTTCCACTTCACCCCTCTGTTCGTTCAAAATACCTGTCCAGCTGAGCCTTAAACTTATTTAGGCTATCAACCTCCACCACAAGGGATGGCAGTCTGTTCCACCAACCAACCACCCGCTGGCTAAAGGCAAATTTCCGCACGTCTATCCTACATCTGTCTTTCCTCAATTTGAATTTATGCCCTCTCAGGTGATTTTTCTCAATGCTGATGGGAAGAATCCCATCAGCATTGAGCATGCTTAAACCATTCAAGGCTTTATACACCTCTATCAGATCACCTCGCTGGTGCCTAGTCTCCAGACACTGTAATTTGCAAAACTTAAGCCTTTCCTCGTAAGAGCACCCCTTTGTTCCATTCACTAATCTTGTTGCCCTTCTCTGTACTCGTTCCAGCAGCTCTACATCCTTCTTGAAATGAGGCCTCCAGACCTGTATACAGTACTCTAGGTGTGGCCTGACCATTGCCTTATACAATGGAATAATCACCTCCTTATCCCTGCTGGAAAAATTCCTGTATATCATTGACAATACTCCATGAGCTACTCTTGCAGCCCATCTGCACTGCTCAGAGAACTTCATATCTGCCTGCACAATCACCCCCAAGTCCCTTTCATTCTCTACCACTGTCAGTGTAGTACCACAGAGTTGATACGTTGCCCTGGGGTTGCTGTTTCCCATGTGTAGTACTTTACATTTGTCAATGTTAAACTTCATTTGCCACCTCTCAGCCCATATGAAGAGAGAAGGGGTTATCTGTTACTTAAGACACGTGAAATCTAAGCAAGAACATCGAGTTGACATAGGGGGTCAGTGCAATGTTGAGTCAGTTTGGTGTGATGTAAGCACTGGGAAAGCAAAAATGAAAATAGGAGTGTGTGTTATTGCCTAATGACTAATGAGTACAACGAACAACTTCCCAGATACTGAAACTTGTTGGTTGATCACTAGGCCACACTACCCAGACTTGTGGATTTATTGGATGATTGTTTTCTACAGAAACACGTTTAGAGAGGTAACCAGATAGAGTAATACTCTTGATTTAAAAATTAAATTAAATTTTCTGTTTATACTCCGGGACGACCAAACGGTCATGGGAGTTCACAATATGACAGAATACAAGAAACAGCACCGTATTCAGCAGTCACGAGCTTGAACCCCGGTCACTCAAGGCATGTGTACTTATGCACCCGCGCGCCTGACCACTAGGCTACGGTAGCTATCAGCAGTGATTACTAGTGCATTAAGAATTTCCAGATAAAGGCACCACTCGGTGACAGTGATCACAGTGTACTGATGTGGGATTTATTTAAAGATTTAACTACCATCAGGGGTAAAAGGAAGTGTTTTTGTTTTCGTAAAGGTGACTGCAGTGATATTAGACAGTTTAAATTGTATACAGTGGGACTAATGAGTTTACCAACAGCAAATACTAAATGGAAAGTGTCCAAGAAATAATCGTGGAACCTACTAGATTTTTTCTACCGATTAAGAAATACTGTTCAATGTTTAGGCATAAACGGATGTCAGATGAGCTAATGAGACTCGTGGCATAAAAGAAAAATGCATGAGATGCATATAAATTATCGCGTGATACTGAAGCATATGATAGATATAAGCTAGTCTGTAATCAAGTCACAAAGGAAGTTAGGCAAGCGAATACAAATTACGAGAAATCTTTGGAAAAGGATGAAAAGAAAACAGCAAGGACTTCTTTAGTTTTATAAAAACTAAAAGGAAAGTAATGAAGCAGATTGGTCCAATTGATATCGATAGTTTGACTCTTGATGATCCTGCTCAGGTAGCTGACAACCTGAATGAGTATTTTGCATCTTCATTCACAAATGAGAAGTTATTAAGGGAGTCTATCAAAGAAGTTTATCAAGCTACAACAGGGTGCTTTATGATTTTGTAATAACCGAGAGTAAAGTGGAGGAGAAATTGATTGTTGAAGTTAAACATAAGAAAGGTACCAGGAATGCATGGGATCTATCCAGTTATGTTAAACGAGGCTGCAGAGGAAGTAAGCAAACCCTTAGCCATGATTATGAGAGTATTCTTGGACTCATGGGAAGTCCCCACGTACTGGAGATATGCCAATATATATCACCAATTCACAAATGGGGTATCAGATAATTACAGACCATTAATTTAACTCCTGTTTCGGGGAAAATAATGGATTCACTGGTTAAAGTTGCATTGCAGGATCATCTAGACGAGACTGCAGTAATAATTCAGACACAGCATGGGCGGTTAAGAGAAAGTCTTGTATGAAAAAATTGATTGGATTCTATGATGTTGTTACAAAGGAACTGGATGCATAAAATAATTTTCATATATCATGTACTTAGATTTCAGGAAAGCTTTTGACACTGTTGCGCATGAAAGATTACTGTACAAATTGGAGCAGTATGGTATTAAGGGCAAGTTGCTAGAATGGATAAAAGGGTGGTTGAGTGGGAGAAGACAGCGTGGTGTCAATAGACGCTGCTCTTCGTGGATTAATGTTAAAAGTGCAGTTCCTCAGTTGTTTTGTGTATTTTTCAATGATATAATGAAGGAATATCAGGCTTAATGTCGAAGTTTGCAGATAATACAAAGGCGTGTAGGGTTGTTAATGACAGTAATGGCAGCGTACAACTGCTACAGGATCTAGAAAAAGTTGGGCAGATGGGCTGAGAAGTGGCAACTGAAGTTTAACATTGACAAATGGAACCTGCATATGGGTAGAAGTAACCTCAGAGAAACGTACCAGCTGTGTGGTATTACACTTAGGGTGATAGAATATGAAAAAGATCTGGAAGTAATTGTGCAGTCAGATATGAATACCCGAGCAGTGCAGACTGGCTGACAGAGCAGGCCATGGTGTATTTTCGATGATATACAAGAATTTTGATAACAGGGAAAAAGGAGGTGATTATCCCTTTGTATAAGGGATAATCATCCTAGTGATCTGATAATCACTAGTGATCTGATTATCACTAGTGATTCTTCATTCATTCAATGGTCAGCCCATAACTTAAGGATTGCGTACAGGTCTGGAGGTCTAATTTTAGGAAGGATGTAGAGTTGCTTGAGCGAGTACAAAGAAGGACAACAAGATTGGTGAGGGGAATGAAGGGATCCTCTTACCAAGAGAGGCTTAAGTTCTGCAAATATTTGCTGCAAGGGTGCAAGAATATTTGATGATGCTATCGAGGCAGTGTTAGATGGGTCGGAAAACTGCTAGCTTTGGGGGATACAAGGACAAATAGATTAACAGTGGCCACTGCCAGAGGTGAAAGTGATTCTTGCACTGCTTCTATTGGAATGAGCAGCAGTCTGGAAACACAAGATGCAGGATATTTCAGAGACTGCTGGGAGTCATTGCGGTACAAGTAAACACATAGGTCGTGTTAGTAGCTAAGAATAGGAACAAGTTCATGTATATTTGCGTGTACACCAATGCTAGGAGTTTGGTAAATAAAATTTGATGAATTTGAGGTATTGCTCAACACATCAAAGGCAGATATTGTTGGAATGTCAGAGACGTGGCGTCACACAGATATAAGGAATGCCGATCTGGAATTCGGGGAGTACAATGTGTACAGAAAGGATAGACAGGATAGGAAGGGAGGAGGGGGTTATGCTATTAGTTAAGAAACACAAAATCCAAGGAAGTGAAGCCAGTCGACATCGCTGGACAGTGCAGTGTCGAGTCCGTTTGGTGTGACATAAGCATTGGGAGATCAAAATTGAGAGTAGGAGTGTGCTATAGGCCTAATGACTCTGATGAGTATAACAAGAAACTGTACAGGGAAATACAGTCGGCCACTAAATCAGAGTCTTATAACGGGGGATTTTTCATTTCCCAGATATTGACTGGAATTTGTGGTTTTGTCAATCACACACTAGCAAGGCTTTTGCAGATTTATTGGATGATTGTTTTCTACAGCAGCATGTCCGGGAGGCAACTAGGGTTAGTAATACTCTTGATCTGATTATCACTAGTGATTCTTCATTCATTAAGAATCTGCAGATAAAGGAACCACTAAGTGGCAGTGATCACAGTGTGCTGAAGTGGAATTTACCAAAGAGGTAACTACCATTAGGGGTAAAGGGAAGGGTTTTTGCTTTCATAAAGGTGACTATGGTGGTCTGAGATAGTATTTACATTCTAAATGGTGGGACCAGTTGATGTCACCAACAGCAAATTCAAAATGTGAAGCTTTCAAAGAGCTTATCTTGGAAGCTACTAGACTTTACATACCAACTAAGAAATATTGTTCAAGGTTTAGGCCTAAATGGATGTCAGATGAACTAATGAGGCATATGGCAGAGAAGAAAAATGCATGGGATACATACAGGGTGTTTCAGTTAAACGTTTCAGAACTTCTAAGAGGGGTAGGGTACATCCTGACAACTCGAAATCATATAGCAATGTGGGGTCGGAAATGCTTTCCTGAAGCGGTGTTGTACACAGAAGCACCATAAAGAAAAGAGACCGTAAGTGAGAAATCGTTTTAATAATACATGAAAAGAAGCAAAAGGTACATGGATTAAAGTAAGTGTTCGAAGTTTCTTCCACGGGCTACAATGCACGCCTCACATCTCCGACGCATGGACATCCGAACATTCTGGAATACTCCAGGCGAATTTCGAATTTCTTCGGCAGCTACTGCGATTCTTGCAACCAGCTCCTCAGCATTGTCAACAGGGGTGTCATAAACTAGCGATTTCATATGACCCCAGAAATAAAAAATCAAGACATGATAGGTCGGGTGACCGAGCAGGCCAACGCACGGGACCACCACGTCCCGTGCGTTGGCCTGCGAGATCACCTCATCGGACCTTACCTGTTACCGTGTCGTCTAACCGGACCTATCTACTTGATCTTTCTGCAGCAAGTATTGCCACAAGTTTTGAGAGATGAACAGATTTCTGCATCGACGCAACAGACAATGTGGTTCCAACACGATGGAGCCCCTGCCCATTATAGCGGAGATGTTGGTAACTACCTGGATGTCACATTTGGTCAACAGTGGATCGGACGTGGTGGTCCCGTGCGTTGGCCTGCTCAGTCACCCGACCTATCATGTCTTGATTTTTATTTCTGGGGTCATATGAAATCGCTAGTTTATGATACCCCTGTTGACAATGCTGAGGAGCTGGTTGCAAGAATCGCAGTAGCTGCCGAAGAAATTCGAAATTCGCCTGGAGTATTCCAGAATGTTCGGATGTCCATGCGTCGGAGATGTGAGGCGTGCATTGTAGCCCGTGGAAGAAACTTCGAACACTTACTTTAATCCATGTACCTTTTGCTTCTTTTCATGTATTATTAAAACGATTTCTCACTTACGGTCTCTTTTCTTTATGGTGCTTCTGTGTACAACACCGCTTCAGGAAAGCATTTCCGACCCCACATTACTATATGATTTCGAGTTGTCAGGATGTACCCTACCCCTCTTAGAAGTTCTGAAACGTTTAACTGAAACACCCTGTATAAATTAACATGTGACACAGAGGCCTATGATAGATATAAGTTGATCTGTCACAAGTTACAAAGTAGGTTAGGCAGGCGAAGGCAGATTACGAGAAATCTTTGGCAAAGGATGCAAAGAGAAACAGCAGAGAGTTCTTTACTTATGTAAACTCTAGAAGGAAGGGGATGAATTAGATTGGGCCACTTGATATCGATGGTTCAACTGTTGATAATCCTGCTCAGGTAGCTAACAAACTAAATGAATATTTTGCACCGACATTCACACATGAGTTACTCAGCGAGGGGAACGCCAGAGGTGTATTCAACTCTGGCAATAAGCTAGATAATCTTGTAATAATTGAGAGTAAAGTGGAGGAGAAATTGTTGAAGATAAACACAAGAAAGACACCTGGGGTGGATGGGATCTATCCATTTATATTAAAGGAGGCAGCAAAGGAAGTAAGCAAACCCTTAGCCATAATTATGAGAGCTTCCTTGGACTCAGGGGAGGTACCCATAGACTGGAAATGTGCAAATGCGACCCCAATTCACAAAGGAGGATCAAAGGCTGACAAGTAATTATAGACCTGTGAGTTTAACTTCTGTTCCAGGAAAATTAATGGAGGCACTGGTTAAAGAAGCACTGCAGGATCATCTAGACAAGATTTCAGTTATAGCTCGGACACAGCATGGTTTTGTTAAAGGAAAGTCTTGCCTGACCAATTTGATTGGATACAGTCACAAAAGAACTGGATGCAGGGAATAACTTTGATATTATATTTTTGGATCTTAGAAAGGCTTTTGATACTGTTGCACATGGAAGACTGCTGCACAAATTGGAGCAGTGTGGCATTGGAGGCAAATTGCTGCTATGGATAAAGGGGTGGTTGAGGGGAGAAGACAGAATAGTAATCAATGGACACTGCTCATCGTGGACTAATGTTATTAGTGGAGTCCCTCAGGGTTCAGTGTTGGGTCCATTATTGTTTTCTGTATTTATAAATGATATTGATGATGGTATATTAAGCTTAATGTCCAAGTTTGCAGACAATACAAAGGTTGGCAGGGTTGTTAAGGACAGTACTGACGCTATGCTGCCGCAACAGGATCTGGAAAGGTTGAGCAGATGGGCTGAGAGGTGGCAAATGAAGTTTAACCTTGACAAATGTAAAGTACTACATATAGGAAACAGCAACCCCAGAGCAACGTATCAACTCTGTGGTACTACACTGACAGTGGTAGAGAATGAAAAGGACCTAGGGGTATTTGTGCAGGCAGATATGAAGTTCTCTGAGCAGTGCAGACGGGCTGCAAGAGTAACTCATGGTGTCTTGTCAATGATATACAGGAAGTTTTCTAGCAGGGATATGATTCTAGCATGGGGGTGATTATTCCCTTGTATAAGGCAATGGTCAGGCCACACCTTGAGTACTGCATACAGGTCTGGAGGCCTCCTTTCAAGGAGGATGTAGAGCTGCTGGAACGAGTGCAGAGAAGGGTAACGAGATTAGTGAATGCAACAAATGGTTGCTCTTACGAAGAAAGGCTTAAGTTTTGCAAATTACAGTGTCTGGAGACTAGGCACCAGCGCGGTGATCCGATAGTGTATAAAGCCTTAAATGGTTTGAGTATGCTCAATGCCGATGGGATTCTTCCTCTTGCTCAGAATAATCACCTGAGAGGGCATAAATTCAAATTGAGGAAAGACAGATGTAGGATAGATGTGCGGAAATTTGCCTTTAGCCAGCGGGTAGTTGGTTGGTAGAACAGACTTCCATCCCTTTTTGTGGAAGTTGATAGCCTAAATAAATTTAAGGCTCAGCTGGACAGGTATTTCGAACGAACGGAGGGGTGAAGTGGAAGTGTTTTTTTTTTATTGCTGATGCTGCATAAGCTTGCTTTCTTGCATCATATGCCACCACTACTACTACTTCATTTGGAGATTGTGGTTACTTTCCACCTATCACAAGATAATCTCTAGACCCAACAACCAATATGACCCTCCCTTGGAGAAGCTATGAATCCCTAGCCACGAAATTGCAGTGGTGATCATACGGCTACCAAACAAATGCATCACAGGTCCAGATAAATTCTTCTTTTCATTTTTAAGATATGTAGTCGTTAGCTGCTGGTCTTACTGTCCCATACTTGCAACAGGCTCATTGAAACGCCCACTCTTCCTGAAGCCTGCAGAAATTACCACGCAAAACCAATAACCAAAAGACCCAAAATCTGGAAATAGGTAATAGACCTATTTCCATAGATGCAACTTATTAAAAATATTTGAGAAATTCATAATCAAATAATTAAATAATCAATGTTTTGGCTACCGTCCATCATATCTTCACTCAGTCATCGAAAACAGATCAACTACAACAAACTTATTAGAGACAAGTTGCAGGGATCCAACCCGCTTTGAACTATAAAAGCTAGATGGATATCCTCTTCCTGGATATTAAAGTCGCTTTTGACAGGATGGCAATTCAGCCCTTCCTCAACTCCCTGGAGTCTCACTGTCACATTACAGGAAATTTATTGACGCTCTTGCAGGAATTACTTAGAGAGGCACATTATTGTTAAGCATGAGACTTTAGCATCAATATACACTAAATAGAGGGGTTTTGCAAGGAGAGGTTCTCTCTGTGACACTTTTCGCTGCAGCCTTGATCCGTTCCTCTCAACCTGCAATAACACCCTAACCTACGCGAAAGGCATGAAAATGTTCTCTCCAACCAGCAATGGTGTTAGCGAGCACAAAGTTGCTCTATAAGCCACACAGCAGTTAACTAACTTGGCCAACTTCAATTACTTTTGAAACAAACCCTCTCAAAACGGCCCAAATATCCTTCTCCCGAAAGCATAAAAATCATATAATACTCTTAAATGGTCAACCCATACAGAAAGTCGAATTTTAGAAGGATTTAGGAATTACATAGGACAACAAATCATCCTTCCGGGAGCATTTTACATTGTTAGGTGCGTTGCTCCAGTTGCCTTATACGCTTCGGTCAGAAGTGTATAATCTCCTTGAAAAGTATTAACAGAATGCTTAATACAATGAAAATCCTAAACCATTTTAAATTAACTGAGAAAAATTATGCTACAGTAAGACCTACAGAACGACTATCTTTCAACGAACAACTGAGTCACATCAGTACTAACAGAAACGATGTGTTATCCTCTTTGGAGACACCCAACACGATGGACTTGTTTTTACTAAGCAGTCGATATTTATGCAAATTTATTGTGTTGTTATTTTTTATCCTCTTTGGCTTGCATGCCGTACAAGGGACGATTGTAACTAGCAATCAGTTGAATAAATAAATAAATACAAATAGGGCGCGCCATGAGCAGCTCTCCAAAAAAAAAAAATAATAATAATAATAAAATAAAAAATTAGTGCAAACGTCAACTTAAAACCACTTGACTTATGTACATGTATAAGACTAAATTTGCTTACTTATTGCACTGCACAACTAATTATTACGTTCGTCGATTTTAGGCAACGATAAATACTTGCAGAATTATTTATCTATGTTTAAATCTGTTAAAAGCAAATATTGTGATTTTTAAATTTTACTATAAATAGAATACAGCATTAAAAATAAGCTAAAAAATCAATACTTTTTCTTCCATCAACTAATACTACATTATGGGAATTAATCAAATGGCATGTAGTTGAGCTGCAATAGATGTTATTCTGCGCGTGAGTCATATGGAGTAGGATGATTCTCTGTCTGTTCGAGATGGGCTTGGATGAATCGCTTGTTGGTCCAGTCACACCATGTACCATGTTTCTTCACCATAGAGAACAAAGAATGAAGTTAGTGGAATATTATTATTATTATCATTGGCCATATGGTGCAAAGAAGCCTAAGGGCTTTTGCTGCACCAGCAAAAACCAAAAAGTTTGAGTTACACAGACAGACAGACAGACAGAGAGAAGTGAATGACGAAGAAAGAGAAGAATAATGACATCCAGCTCAGGATCCTGGGTGTGCCAAGCCCATACTCACCACATGAGTCCCTGGGGTTACATGAGCTGAAGGGAGCTGCTGTTCAACACCCCAGTCTCTCCTCGTGAAAACATGGCAGTAAACTATCTTGTCTTGTCGCTGAATGCTTTTAGGTCAGGGATAAAGGATCAGCGGTTATAAACGGTGACACACAGAAATTTCACAGCACGGTGGTTGCTGAGTGTTGTTGTAGTAAGATTTTAGGAGCATCAGCGAATAAGGCCATATTGCATCTGCGCGGTAGCACAGTGGTATCGCCACCTCCTCCCAACACCGAGTGGAAAAGGCCGGTTTCGAATCCCGTCGATGACGCGAGGAACCTTGATGGGCTTTTTTCATTCTGTGACTGAATTAGTCGGTCTCAGGCGTAGATAGCAAGGTTTTTTCCCCCAGAAACTGAGGTCTTTCATCCAGCAAAACAGGCAAATCGACCAGAGAACACACAATTTACGGACACAATACACATGAGTAGTTGAATTAACATTCTGTGGACATCTATCCAGGGGCTCACATCTGCTGAGTATGGGCTTGGCATACCCAGGGTGCTGAGCTGGATATCATCATTCTTCTCTTTTTTGGTGATTCCCTTCTACTTTTGACACACTCTCTTTCTCTTTCTCTCTCTCTCTCTCTCTCTCTCTCTCTCGGTAACTCAGAATTTTTTTTTTTTTTTTTTGGCTGGTGCAGCATAAGCCTCTGGCTTTCAGCCCAAGTAATGGTTTCAAGAGAGCCCAGTATCATTATAGAATTAACTATATCAGCAGGAGGGATCTTATTGCGAACAATCGCATGAATAAGCACCAGGGGTTGCTGTTTCCGTCTTTTTGGACAAGTTCTTCCAAGCTTTTTGCTTTTTCATGGTAGATTAGATTAGCATGCTGTCTATGCAATGCCTTGAATCAGTCAAGAAGGGTATCCACCAGATGCTGTGGGCCAGCTCACATCTTTTTCTGCAGATTCTTTCATAAAATTTTAAGAGCTGAGCTGAGCTCAGCTGAGTGCGACAATGCGTCCACCTTGGAACAATGTTCAGGAGAGGTGAGCGCTTCCTCATAGAAGCATTTGAAGCCCAATATAATCTGCTTTTGTCTACCACTCATAAGTTTATAACCCTCGAGGGTTTTCCTAGTCACGGTCCTCCCCACACCGGATGGAAAAGGCACGGGTTCGAATTGCATCGATGACGCGAGGAACTTTAGTGGGCTTTTTTCACGCCGTATCTGAGTTAGTCGATCTCAGGCGTAGATAGCAAGGTTTGGGGTTTTTCTTCCAGCAAAACAGGCAAATTGAGCAGAGAACACTTAATTTACAGACAATACACACCGGTAGATGAAAAAAAAACTGTTTTTTTTTTTTTTTTTTTTTTTAATCCTCGAGGGTTCCTGGTCGAGGAACAAATCTAGTGTTGTTTTGGGTTGAATTCTTAAATTTCTTCAAGTGCATCCGCACTAATTCTGAAACGTTCATATAAGGCTATCGGAACAACGATTGTAGCAATGTTTCGCAAGCGAACCCGCCGTCGTTAGTTCCCTCATTCCGCTACTTTGCTTTACTGCTTTTGTTTAAGGATGATTCGTGTATAAATTTAATTGAAAATTAAGATCATCACGTGTGTAAAACAACAGATTGACCAATGGAAGTCAGTTATGTGATGTAACTCACATTGCACACTCTTCCGGTACGCTCATTACTGTAGGGTTGCAGAAGAAGGTATGATGATTATCTGTGGGTATTTATCATGGTATAGGCTAGGACGTCGTACACTGATGTCTAGCGCTAGATCATTCTCACATTTCGGCACTTTTATGGAATCAGAACTTCCATTCTTCCAACACAACCACCTTCCATAACTGCATACAAGTCTGATTTTAGGAAGGATGTAGAGCTGCTGGAACGAGTACAGAGAAGGGCAACGAGATTGGTGAAGGGAACAAAGATGCGCTTACTAAGAAAGGCTGAATTTCTGCGAATTACACCGCCTGGAGACTAGACTTGTGGGGAGATCTCATTCAGTTGCTTAAGGCTTTGAATGGATTAAGCAAGCTCAATGCTGATGGGATTCTTCCTCTTGCTCAGACTACACACACGCGGGGATAAATTCAAATTGAGAAAGGACGGTTGCAGAACAGATTGTGGAAGTTTGTTTTTAGCCAACGAGTGGTTGATTTCTGGAACAAACTCCATCCGTTATTGTGAAAGTTGATAACTTAAATAAATGAAAGGAAGAACTAAAGAAACTATTGGAGGGAATGGATAGGTGAAATGAGAAGAGTTTTTTTTGTTTGTTATTTTTTTTGCTGATGCTGTATTAGCTTGCTTCCTTGCATCATTCCACTACTAATACTAATGCTACATTGGAATATTGCAGTGGCAGCAGCCACAACTGAGGACCAAATAACAGAAGCATACAGCGATCCCGCTCAATGCTTCTCTCATCTGGTCCTTAGTTCCTCAAAATATTGGATTTTGAAGTGGGTCAACTGACCAGTTGGACGACCATAACGATCTCATCTCTATCCTCCGTACCTCAGCCTAAGCCCATGAAAAATATAGTTTCCAATTCAAAATATCTTTCTGCTGGCAAAACGTATTGCAGGGAAGATAGACGCCCCATGGACATCAAACATCATCAGGTGCCCAAACTTAGGCAGACAGACAGTCGCGTCGGATCTTCGCTGCGGCTTACCCTCAACAATTTAGAGTCTCAAGAACATGTTCGCATCTAATACAATTAGTCTTTATAATGTTCTCGACATAGATCCCTTCAAATTTTGTGACAACAGCTATAGGAATCACTCACTCAGGAATAACGTGACTGATATATAGCATGGCACATATCTCTAATGTGGGACAGATTCTACTTAATTGTGAGGGCTAGATTTTCATAAAAAACGTAAGACTAACACGTGAAGGTTCCATTGCTCTCTCAGGTGTTGGTAAGGAAAATGCCTTCTAAACATTCTATAAAACTATGTAATCCTAGCTGATTTTGTAATTACAGGAGCTATCCTGCAATTACAAAATCAGCTAGGATTAGATAAATTAATATTACACCTTCTTCTGTTTATTTAAACACAAGGTTTCAATAAACAGAAGTAGAAGATGACAACAATAAGGGGACACAATCTGCCTAGTGCTTACGACGCCTGACCGCCATATCAAGTCCCCGGGCTCGAATTCCACTGCAAAAATAAAAAAATAAAAAATAAAATAAACCCGCGGCGAAAAAAACCAGGAAAAAAATCCTCGAAAGTAGCTTCATCGAACCTATGCTCCGCAAGGTCGAAGTGACGTCTGGGGCAAAGAGTGGAGCCATGTAATATTGCTCCCATAACCACCACCCACCCCTGGGTGCAAAAGCCAAAGTTTAAACAGGTTCACCTCCATAGTGGGTTGAAGATGAGAAGTAGAATTATTGAACACACTGTATCGAGTGTGGCGCAGGATAAAGTTATCTGCGTTCAGGAATTAGGCAGAGTGGTTGGTTCGAAAAGTCGGAGATAGTCTCCCGTTGACGACAGTGGAACGAGTCACTCGCTCCACTCAACAAGAGTGCAGCGAGTGACACTGTTTGCCGTATGGCTACCACAACTGAAGGGCAAGACGACAGCCCAACCATCTGGAAGTGCTTCTTGCGCTAGTGATCACCCAGGAAGGAAGGAAGGAAGGAAAGAAGGAGAAGCCAACGCATTAAGTGGAGCAATACATTCATCATGTGAGCATACTACGAAGTAATGAAGCTAGAGTGTACATGAAAATGTACACGACGAAATTACACACCAAATGGCTGGAACGGTTTCCGACCGTTCAATAACAGACTAGAGGCGGACCATTATCAAGAAGAAACTGATAGCTCCTAGAAACTTGGAAATAATCAAGTACGCTGTGAGCAACCAACTACAAACGACGATTACGGACAACAGAACCAGAACCAGAGGAGGAACAGCAAGTACAAGAACTATAACCCCTAGTAGCCAAAGTGGAAACAGACAAGATCGCAACATCCAGCAATATCAAGAAAGCCCTATCAGAATTTGAGGAATCAACCTCACAATGATCCATACCATACCATACTGAAGAAGAGACCCAACAGAATCCTGTGTCTGAGACAGACCTCAATAAGCAAATAATACTGGATTATCTCAACAACGTCGAAGTAAAGCTAGACACCATCCGCACAGTCATTTACTGTGCCACTGTAGCAGTCCTCAGGATGAACGGAAGAGAAACCAGAGAACGATATAACACAAAGCAAAGACAAGGAACCTCCAGCCTGGAAAAGAAGACTACAGCAGAAGAGAGAAGAGATAACAGTGAAGAATGGTCAACTGTCCCAGAACCAATGAGGTAACAGAAGTAAGAAGCTGATCAGAAAATTGAAGGGCATCCTCAAGAAAGACGATACCAATAATCAGAGGATCAAAGAATGCCTTGACAACCTCAAGCAGAAACTCCTGGCACTCAGCAAGAGGCTTCGTGTTTCCGGCATCTTTGCCAGAATGTCTGTAGAAGATTTTTGCAGATCCAGCGAACGCTAAGTTTTTATTTATATTTAGTCGTTTTATTGACTTAACTGTTATACTAAATTATTTTCTATAAGTAGCTTTATAGTTCTAGTCAAGCTCCGACCGGGTGGAAAAGGCCCGAGTTCGAATCCCATCGTTTGACGCGAGAAACTTTAATGGGCTTCTTTTCACTCCGTGGCTGAGTTAGTCGGTCTCAGTCGTAGATAGCAAGATTTTCCCCCTCAGAAACTGGGATTTTTCGTCCATCAAAACAGACAATCGACCATGGAACACACGCAATTAACATGCATAAGACACAGCACGGCAGATGAATTTAATTATTCGGGTGGCCAAAATATAGTTTTTTTTTTTAGTCAAGCTCCGTGAATTTAGATAGCGATTTTGAGTTAATACTTTGTGTCGGTAAATTTTACGTTCGTAAATTTCGGCCATTGTCATACGATACGGAATAACGTAACGTAAATCCCAAACTTCATAGAGTAAGTTTAACGTAAAACTAGATAGCCAAAAACGTAGCACTGTATTAGAAATCTGTTAGATTAGTATAGTACTATCAATTAATCAGTAAAATTTATTAATCTTATTAAATTTCATTGTTAATTAAATTATACTTAAACGGAATCATGACCCACACTAAGGCAGCAAAGCAACGGGCACTAAGTAACAGCAGTACTGTGGCTCGGGGGAGAACCGAAGGGGGGGCGATTCTCCAAAGCATCACAGTCTAAAGAAATATATGAAATGTTTGCAGAGCTTTCTAGAACAGGATATAATCTAGCTAAGGAGGATGAGAGCCTTGTCAATCAATTCAGCCCTGGAGAGATTGTGTAAGGCTCATGGGTTAGAATTTTTCGCAGTGTGGTCTGAGCTTGTTGAAGCAATCTCTTGAACAGGAGAGATTGCTTCAACAGGGATCGGAGACACTTAAATAGAACATGTGCAAGAATATTTGCTGATGCTATGGAGGTAATGTTAGGGGGGGTCGGAAACTGGTAGCTTGGGGGATTCACAGACTAATAGGTTAACAGTAGCGGCAGGCGGAGATGGAAATGATTCTTGAACTGCTTCTATTGTAATGAGCAGCAGCCCAGAAAGCCAGTTTCTGGGGATTTCAGGAACTGCTGGGGCTAATGAAACAAGTAAATACATGGGTTGTGTTAGAGTAACTAAGAGTAAGAACAGGTGCATGTATACCGATGTTAGGAGTATAGTAAACAAATATGAAGTGCTAGTCAACACATCCAAGGCGGATATTGTTGGGACATCAGAGACTTGGTGTCACTCAGATATGAAGGGTGCAGAGTTGGAATTTGGGGAGTACAATGTGTACAGAAATGATAGACAGGATAGGAAGAGAGGAGCGGTTATATTGTTAGTTAAGAAACAAAATCTAAGGAAGTGCATTCAGTTGACATAGATGGATAGAGCAATGTTGAGTCAGTTTGGTGTGACATAAGCACAGGGAAAGTAGAAATGAGGATAGCAGTTTGTTATAGGCCTAATGACTATGATGAGTACAATAAACAATTATACAGAGAAATAGAGTGGGCCAGTAAATCAGTGTCTTATAATGGGGGATTTTAACTTCCCAGATATAGACTGGAACCTGTGGGATTGGTCACTCGCACACTAGCAAGACTTGTGGATTTATTGGATGATTGTTTTCTACAGCAGCATGTTAGAGAGAATACCAGTCTTGATCTGATTATCAGCAGTGATTATTCATGCATTAAGAATTTAAAGATAAAGGAAACACTAGGTCGCAGCGATCAGAGTGTACTGATGTGGGATTTACTTAAGATGTAACTACCATCAGGGGTAAAGGAAAGAGTTTTTGCTTTCGTAAAGCCGACTACAGTAATCTCATATGATTTTTTTTTTTTAGGTTCTATACATAGGGACTAACTGATGTTACCAACAGCAAATTCTAAATGGGAAGCATTCAAGGAAGTAATCTTGGAAACTACTAGGCTTTTTGTTTCAACAAAGAAATACTGCTTAAGGTTAAGGCCCAAATAGATGTCACATGAACTAATGAGACTCGTGGTAGAGAAGAAAAATGCATGGGATGAACATAAATTGTCAGGCGACAGAACCCTATGGTAGATACAAACCAGTCCGTAATCATGTCACAAAGGAGGTTAGGCAAGCGAAAGCAGATTATGAAAAATCTTTGGCAAAGGATGCAAAGAAAAAACAACAAAGACTTCTTTTCTTATATAAACTCTAAAAGGAAGGTGATGAATCCGACTGGTCCACTTCATATCAATGGTTTGACTGTAGATGATCATTCTCAAATAGCTTTCAAACTAAATGTGTATTTTGCATCTACATTCATATATGAGGAGTTATTTAAGAAGGAAAGGACCAAATGTATATCAAAAACTGTAACAGGAAGTTAAATGATTTTGTTATAACTGAGAGCAAATTGGAGGACAAATTGTTGAAGTTAAACACGAAAAAGGCATCTGGGGTGGATGGGATCTATCCAGTTATATTAAAGGAGGCAGCAGAGGAAGTAAGCAAATCCTTAGCCATAATTATGCGAGCATCCTTGGACTCGGGGAAAGTTCCCACGGATTGGAGATGTGGAAATGTATCTCAAATTCACAAAGAGGATCAAAAGTTTACACAAGTAATTACAGACCTGATAGTTTGATTTCTGTTCCCGCGAAAATAATGGAATCACTGGTTAAAAGAAGCATTGCAGGATCATTTAGACAAGACTGCAGCAATATTTCAGATACAGCATGGGTTTCCCTAGGGAAAGTTTTGTCTGACTAATTTCATTGGATACTATCATGTGGTCACAACGGAACTGGTTGCAAAAAATAATTTTGATATCATATCTTTGGATTTCAGGAACGCTTTTGATACTGTTGCACATGAGACTACTGTACAAATTGGACCAGTATGGCAGTAAGGGCAAGTTGCTACAATGGATAAAATGATGGTTGAGTGGAAGAAGACAGTGGTCGTCAATGGATACTGCTCTACGTGGACTAACATTATTAGTGGTGTCCCTCAGGGTTCGGTGTTGGGTCCATTGTTGTTTTGTATATTTATCAATGATATTGATGAAGTTATATCAAGATTAATGTCAATGTTTGCAGAAGATACAAAGGTTGGCAGGATTGATAAAAACAGTAATGACAGTATGCTGCTGCAACAGGATCTGGAAAAGTTGGGTAGATGGACTGAGAAGTGGTAACTGAATTTTAACATTGACAAATGCAAAGTACTGCATATGGTTAGCAGCAACCCTAGAGAAATGTACCAACTATGTGGTGTTACACTCAGGGTAGTGGAGAATGAAAGAGTCCTTGGAGTAATTGTGCATATGAAGTTTTCTGAGCAGTGCAGACACCCTGCCAGAGTGGGTCATGGAGTCTTGTCAATGATATATAGGAATTTTGCTAGCAGGGACAGTGAGGTGATTATCCCGTTAAAAAAAGGCAATGATCAGGCCACACCTTGAGTCCTGCCTACAGGTCTGGAGGCCTCATTTTAGAAAGGATGAGGAGTTGCTAGGAGGAGTAAAGAGAAGGGCGACAAGATTATTGAGAGGAACAAAGGGGTGCGCTTATAAAGAAAGGCTTAAGTTCTTGAAGTTGCAGCATCTGGAGACTAGGCACCTGCGAGGTGATCTGATTGAGGTTTTATGAGGCCTTGAATAGATTGAGAAGGCTTAATGCTGAGGGGATTCTTCCTCTTGCTCAGATTACAAACCAGAGGGAGCATAGATTCAAACAGAGAAAAGACAGTTGTAGTATAGATATGCGGAAGTTTGCCTTAATCAGCGGGCAGTTGATTGCTGGTACAAACTTCCATCTGTTGTTGTGGAAGTTGATAGTTTAAATAAATTGAAGGCAGAACTTGACAAACATTTGGAGTGACCAGATTGGTGAAATGGGAAAAGTTTTTTTTTTTTTTTTTTTGGCTGATGCTGTATAAGCTTGCTTTATTGCTTCACGTGCCTCTACTAATGCCCTTGTGTATGCTAGGTGCAGAGTCTGTGAAGAAATTATGCGCAAACTCAGCGTTCTGATTGCCATCTATGAGAATTTGAGGTGTAGAGTAGATCCCCATTAAGCTGAGCTGCCAACTCAATGCCAGAGCTCTCCTGTGCATCAGGCAACACAGCGACAATCTCTAAGGCAGAATGCGCTGGTCCCAAAGGAACTAGTTGTTGTTGGTGACTATTGTCAGGCACGAAAGTTGATGACGTTGTAGAGCAGATATCATATTTTAAGGTCACAAAAGGTGATATTGTTGTAAACGTTGGCACTAATGACCTTAAGAGTAAGAGATCTGCAGATTTACTTAAGTATAGGTTATTGCTGAAAAAAAAGTTGCGAGTTAGGTTTGAATTTGAAAGTGTCTGCAATTCTGCTGAGACACGATAGGAGGAAGTATATGATGAGAGCCTTGTAAATCAATTCGGCCCAGCAGACAGACTGTGCAAGGCTCAAAGGGTAGAATTTTTTTCAGCGTGGTCTGTGTTTGCTAACAGGAGAGATTGCTTCTACAGGGATGGGATTCACTTAAATAGAAAGAGTGCAAGAATATTTTCTGATGCTATCGAGGCAGTGTTAGGTGGGTCGGAAAACTGCTAGATTGGGATGGGATTCACAGCATAAAAGATTAACAGTAGCCACAGGTAGAGGCAAAAGTGATTCTTGCACTGCTTCTATTGTAATGAGCAACAACCAAGAGAGCAAGTTGCTGGGGATTTTAAGAGCTGCTGAGAGTCATCACAGAACAAGTAAATACATGGGCTGTGTTGGGGTAACCTCATCACCGTTGGTAACCTCATCAACTGATGAGGTTACCAACGGTGAATTATAAATGGAGAGCCTTTAGGAACTTAATCTTATAGGCTACTAGTGTTTTCATACCAAATAAGAAATACTGTTCAAGGTTCAGGCCTAAATGGATGTCAAATGAATTAATGAGGCACGTGGCAGTGAACAAAATTGCATGGGATGCATATAAATTGTCAGGCGACACAAGTCTTCGGTAGATATTTTGTAATTAAGTCATTACGAGGGTTAGGCAGGCGAAGGCAGATTACGAGAAATCTTTGGA
Organism: Mastigoproctus giganteus; assembly: GCF_048544385.1. Taxonomy (NCBI): domain Eukaryota; kingdom Metazoa; phylum Arthropoda; class Arachnida; order Uropygi; family Thelyphonidae; genus Mastigoproctus; species Mastigoproctus giganteus. The sequence continues at coordinate 146,784,966 of NC_143582.1, forward strand.
AAAGGATGCAAAGAAAAACAGAAAAGTGTTTTTTACTTATGTAAACTCTAGAAGGAAGAGGATGAATAAGATTGGTCCACTTAACATAGATGGTTCGACTATTGATCATCCTGCTGAAGTAGCTGATACTCTGAGTATTTTGCTTCTCCTTGAACCGGAGATTATAAAAATACAATAGAATACAGCCCAGATCTGATGCTTAACTTGTTTAACTACTGTATAGCAAAAAAGTATTACTTGTATAGCAAACTGTAAGTCACAAATGCAAGGCATAATGCTGTTATTGTGATTCAAATAATAATAATAATATTGTAATAAAAAATAAAATAAATAAAAAAAAACTGCCTGAAAGAAGGCCGCTTCCTGACTTACTGGAAAACTGCTGGTATCAGACCGATCCTGAAAAACCTGACAAAGCCACAAAATATTCCGGAATCTTACCCACCAATAGCTCTTCTGTCAGTTATGAGCAAAGTTTTTGAGTACCTGATCCTACCCAGGCTGAAGAACCATTGCAACGCAGCAGTACTTCCTTCTCCAAACCAACATGGCTTTAAGAGGAATCGCTCAACTGTTGCACTACAAAGTATTTATCACCTGACAACAACTGTGTTTACAAGTATTTCTTAGTTATCTCAGGAGATTTTTCCAGAGCGTTTAACGCACTTTGAAATCTCTATAATCTATATAGATTTTAAAGTAGTCCGGTTTTAGTTCGAGTCCCCTTCTGCCAGATGACTCGCAAAGTCTTCCGTGGCTGTCCACAGGGTTCAGTTCTTGGTCCCACTTTATGGAACATAGTCCTTGACGAAATCCTGAACAAACAAAGATTTAGGCAATATGTGCACTCGGGCGTAAGCAGAGACTTAGTGCTGATGCTGGCTTCTGACATGAGGGCTCAGCTGGAACCCTCATGTCAGCGGCCAGCGTCAGCACCTAGGTTTTGTCTAGGAGTACTGGTGAATTGAAGACTTCTTTTTTCCTATGTTTCTTTTCCGCGAGATGACGTGACTGGAAGTAACGTCGCAAGTGTCAACGGTCATAGTGTTAGGATTGGGGTGCCACCGTTGGTTTCCCACAACTGCGCCTTTGTTTCTCTGTGCGATAAAACAGAACTCTGTAAAAGCCAGAAGTGGGAGTTGTTTGTGAAGGTGTAGTGTAGGGTTGTTCATCTGGATTTCTTCGGCGGAAGCCCCCTAGTGGGACCCCACGTAGCCCGCCACTACCTTTGGGAGGTAAGCCAGGCAGCCTCCTTCTCTGGCTGGTCCCTGCCAGGGTCGCCTAAGCTTCCTGACAGAGACCACGAAAAAAAATAGATAATGGGATAAGTGCCAAGAGGGGGGATGTAGAGGAAGGCGTCCCCAAGAGTCTATGGCGACAAGCTCCATCACGCGAATTGGGGGTGGGTGGGAGTGGGATTAAAAGTAGATATGTGAGGATACACAGTTTAGATCTCCATCTAGAGGGGGTTCACAGAGGGATGACCCTGCGTAAAGATCCTCAGGAAGTTGTGGTGATTGGTTTGATTAGTCCCTTTATGGCTGCGAGAAAGTTTTGCGAGAAAGTTCTGCTTGTGAAATTTAGAAAAATGCTTAGTAGTCTTCTTTATTTTCCAGGGGACACTGTTCCTGATCTTTGGGAAGGTAATGAATCTGTGAGACGAGTATATAATCGGAGTCTTCGAACAGGGGACTAAGTATTAAATCGTCCCAGGACTCCTGAAGACTACAATGACAGAGAAGAGTGTCTATTATTCCAAGGGAGATGAATTTCCCTCTAATGGAACCATGATCGGTTAGTAAGTATGTAGTCAGGAGGCAAGGGGCCGAACCACTATGGCGACCTGGGATAGGTCTTCTGAATGTGAGGGATGAATTTTGTGGTTATGGAGCCTTTTGTGGATTCCGTCCATCTAGTTTGCCAAGCCTGCTGTAGGAAGGTGAGCAGTTGTTTGTTTTCCATGGTGCGATTGTTGAGAGGGTCAGTGGTAAAGCCCATGCAGATGGTAGGGTTTCCTTTGCTCAGGTCTTCCACCTGAGCACACCGCAGCGAATGACTTTCAGGGGTAGGGAATCTTCCGGAATCCTACCCGACCGATAGCTCTTCTGTCAGTCATTACATTAATTAACTTCGTAAATTAACGTTATGAAAAATAACTTATATTCAAGAGACTTCTAGTGAATCCAGCAGTTTTTTAATTTCTAATTCTTTGAACACAGGGCCATGCCCAGCCAATTAAGTGCGTGTGGCAAACAGTATGTATTGAGTCCCTTATAACTAAAATTTTTTGCACCCCTTGCAGAAATGGTCTTGCTCAAACAGTGGATATAGCACTACTTAAACCAGGGGTCGGTAACCTGTGGCTCGAACTTTTAGCCTATATGAAGCATAATTTGAAATGGAGTTAGAGGACTTAAATCAAGGACATGTGGAGTGCATGACTAAAATGTCTCTAAACTGAAATTGAGGATTGAAAAATTGAGTTGAAAAAGCAAGACCAAATTGTGTTCGATGTGTGGAGTAGCTTACCGGACACGTATATAAATTTAAAAATATTTGCGTTTGGACTTATCTCAGTTTTTGGTTCGATGAATTTCTGTGGGCAAACATTTTCGAACATGAACTGTATTAAAAAAAAAAAAAAAAATCAAGAAACCGTCTGAACAACGCGAGTCTCTCAGCATGTTAAAAGATGAAAATTACGGCATACTCGCCTGATGTTGAGAGACTTGCTCAAGAAGTTCAGCAAAAGTCACATTAATTCATACCTAATTGGATGTTTGTTACGTGCTTTCAGTATTAATAAATAATATTTCTAAATACTGTATATACTTTTTTAATAAAACATTCTCACTCTATTCTATTTCTTAAAAATACCTCCCTCACCCCTCTCCCTCCTCGAGCTGAGCTGTGGCTCTTCGGATTGTCTTTTTTTTTTTTAATTAGATCAAAGAGATGGCTCTTCACTCAAAAAAGGTTGCCGACCCCTGCCTTAAATCTTACAACTTCAATTTTACTTAATTTCATTTTTGTGCCCATATCAGAAGTGCGTCCGGGGTGGCTTCCCTGTTTCTACATGCTTTAGAATGTCCCTAATAAAATTTCTTTAATAAAAACAAGGGGATACAATTGATTTCATAGAGACCAGAAGAATTTACATCCCTCTAGCCTTAAACAGATGTGTGAAAAATATGAATTTTAAATAGTTTTTTCGTAATGATGCTTTATATCTGACTTGTTTTTCGCTGGTTTATAAAATATCGGGATGGCCGTGATTACTGGAAGATGGCATGGCAAGTGCTGTCAGGGGCGTGCAGAGGAGACATATGCCCCTCCTTAACCATGTGTATAACTGTCCTAAGTCTGTCTAAAAAATACTCAAACCTGATCGTCATTTTCCCCCTTACGGTGATATCTGGATGCGATAATGAACAGGGACGTATTCAGGGGGCAGAGAGGGGAATATGGCCCGCTAGCCAAAAATTAGAAATTAAAGAAACATAAAAAGCTCCGTGTGTTGTACTGCCAAATGTTTGGAAATAATATATTGTCAATTTTTGTGATTAATGCATATTAATATTCAAATGCTTTCGTAATATTAAAATAAAGATAATCAATCAAAACATTATTTATGAGCGTATGTGTTCTTAGGTCTAATAATGTGTGTTATATTAATTCAATTACATATGTATATAATCATTATTATATCTCCCCAACCTAGAAAAACAGTAATTCCTATCCGGTTTGGTGAGTGGGTTATTCAGACAATTTATTCTACTCTTACTCGAATAATTTAAACTCAAAAATCTTACTTTTGTTTCTGAAACCTCTCACTCGCGAACCCTATTATATAAAGTGAGAGATACAAGGAAAGAATGTACACAATTGAGCTTTTCAGAAACTTTCGAAAGCGAACTGTTGCCACTGGTCACTGTAGATGTTATGCAACTTTCGCCAGACAGTGAAGCCTGAAGAATGCGACCAGGTATCTGCGTTTCATGCAAAGCTGTAATAAATGCGGCAAGGATAAGGTTTCCTAATAGAAGATAATATATCTAGAGTTGAGCTGCTGTATTATGGGATTTCCAGATTACAGAGATACATGTTAGCAGATATTGAGAATTTGCAGGAGCATTAGTATACATGTATCTAGCTTCGTATCCCATCAACTATCAGTTAGTATCTGTGCGCAGAATTGTACAAATGAAGAAGTCACGTTATTTCAGGTGGAAAAGATTTTTGAAAAACAATGCATCATTTTTATGTTAATACATCATCGGAATCAATTTGCTGGTTAGAATGAGATAATTAGTACAGTATTTCATATGGGATAATTCTCAATCGACGATTATTACGTATGAAAACATAGGCCTCAGCTGATGGAACCACAGAATTGCACAATTTTTTCGGTAGCTTCGAAATATTTTCCAAAAAAAAAAAATTAAATTCCTCACACCATAGCAGGAACTTCAAGAATGGACTATCTGATGATCGGAAGAAGTAGACAAGTCCCATGATCATGCTACTGTTCAAACCATTATACAGCCAACTTCACGTAGAACTACCGATATTGGTGAGCAAAGCACAAGCCAGCAGCTCATCGGTTACCAAGTACGAAGTACGTTAAGAAATCAAATGCCATAACATTGACGCATTATTCAGTAATTGCATTTTAATTAATCTTACACTAATATATGTATTGAAAGGAAATCAGTAATGAAAATAATGCTGATATGATGCCAAAATTTTTCGATACCCTTTGGGAGACAACGCGACACCCCAAGGTGTGGCTCATCTACAACAACGTGTTGGAAACATCACACTGGGGGATGCGATCAGTTACGAGGTAATTTTGCAACAGCCGAAATTGCAGAAATCAATATTACCGATCCCAAGCGTGTGCTTACAACTTAAGTGTATTACGTTAGCAGAAATGTGTTTATGGGCCGATTTGCATGTCGGACAAACTGAAAATCCTGTACTGTCTGTCTGAGATCGGCGCTAATTACAGACTCTAATGAAGAGGATTTTAGAAATTCCTCCGGTTGTCTAGGGGAATTAAATCCACACCTTTCCAAATATGGCAGAGGGCGATGTATCATGCAAACTAGGATGTCAAGGGACGGCTTGAAATATTCCTCTACACTATTAAGGATTGTGAAAATTTTCTTAAAGGAGGATGGAAGCAAACAGATGAATTTTTACATTTTCCATGGCCACTAATCTGTTTAATCCCTAGACTAATCTATCCAATTCTCTGGAAAGCATTTTGAAGGTACAGACAAACTGTACCAAGAACAGTATGGCTGTTGGCTGTTGCAGGGAGGATACAGAACACAATAAAATAAAAAGGGGCTGCAAAATACAGTTCCTGATCAATTCAGTTCCGGATGGGAACAGACCCTACCATTTTTCTAACTACATTAGAACCATCAAACGCATTTCGCATTCCTCCCCCGTGTCGAGACCTGGTGCTTTGCATCTTCTTTTATTTGGAGCGAAAAGTAGTTGACTCTTGGAGCAACTGCCGAACTGGGGTGGTTTAGGGTTAGAACAACCCCCCCACTTTCCAGAAAGTTAGTCATATTTGGCATTCATATAATACTCTAAGCTTTGTTTTACTCTTTTTTGCATTGTTGCAATCGTCATTGCACTAATTTATTTTCAACGATTTCTTACTTGGTATTGCAACATGGCAGCGGTCGCAGCTGTCAGCATTTTGATTTGTGACGCGCTCAGTAACACTGTCGAAGGAACAGGACTGGATGATATGATTGTCAAATGAGATGTGCATGATATATTTTGACCAGCCAGCCTGTGAAAATTTCTATTTAACTAGCTTTTCTGTTGGGAAGGAACAGGATGTTTGAATTTTGTATATTAGTAGGTAATGGCCGCTGTTATAAGGATCGTTAGGAGTTACCCAATCTATACTTGGAGAGCAAATGGAAAGGTCTATTGCAGAGGGTGAACCTGTAGGGAAATGGATATAGGCACGAGAGTCCTTATTCAGTAAAGTTAAATTTCTTAAGCTTTCCAAATCTGTCTGAGGTTGAGGAACCCCCTAATGGATTGTACAGAAAAGACAGGATGGAAAGGGGTTATGCTCTTAGTTAAGAAATAGACAAAATCCAAGGCAGTGCATCCAGTTGATATGGGTGGCCAGTGTAATGTTCAGTCAGCTTGGTGTGACATAAGCAGTGGAAAAGCAAAAATGAGAGTAGGAGTGTGTGTTATAGGTCTAACGACGCTGATGAGTACAACGAACAACTGTGTACAGCGAAATAGAGTGGGACAAGTAAATCAGCATGTCTTAACAACGGGGGATTTTAACTTTCCAGATATTGATGGAACATGTGAGCTGGTCACTCACGACATTAACAAGAAGCCTTTTGTGGATTTACTGGATGACTGTTTTCCACATGTTAGTGAGGCAACAAGAGAGTAATATGCTTGATCACATTATCAGCAGTGCGTTAAGATTTGCAGATAAAGGAACCAATAGTGGCAGTGATCACAGTGTACTGAAGTGGGATTTACTTAAGGATGTAACTACCATCAATGTTAAAAGGAAGGGGTTTTGCTTTCATAAAGGTAACTACAGTGGTCTCAGACAGTTTTAAATTCTAAACAGTAGGACGAATTTATGATGTTATCAGCAAATTCTAAATGGGAAGCATTCAGGGAAATAATCATAGAAGCTACTGGGCTTTTCATACCAAATACTCTTCAAATCTTAGACCTAAATGGATATCAGATGATGAATTGATGAAACTCGTGGCAGAGAAGAAAAATACATGGGACTCAAATTATCAGCTAATATGATATAAGCCTATTGTAGATATAAACTAGTGTGTTCTATCAAGCCACAAGGGACGCTAGCAAGCAAAGGCAGATTAAGAAATCTTTGCAAAGGATGCAAAGAAAAACAGCAAAGACTTCTAAACTTATGTAAACACTAGAAGGAAGGGAATGCATCACACTAGTCCACCTGATATCGATGGTTTACTGTTGATGATCCTGCTTAGGTTGCTGACAAATTAAATAAGTATTTTGCATGTACATTCACAAGAGGAATTCTTTAGGGAAGTGGATGCCAGAAGTTTTATCAAACTCCAAACAGAGAGCTAAATGATTTTGTAATAATGGAGAGGAAAGTGGAAAAGAAATTGTCGAACTTAAACATACAAAAAGGCAGCTGGGGTGGATGGATCTATCCAGTTATATTAAAGGAGGTATGTACCATAGCCATAAATATGAGAGCACCTTTGAATTCAGGGGGAGTTTCCTATGAACTGGAAATGTATGAATGTATCCCCAATTCACAAAGAGGGGGTGGATCACAAGGTGACACGAATAATACTGTTAACTTCTGTTCCAGGAAAAATAATGGGTCGCTTGTTAAAAAAGTGATGCAGGACCGTCTAGACAGGAACGCAGTAATTGTGTAGTTAGAGCATGGATTTGTTGAGGAGGGCGATCTTGTCTGACCAATTTGATTGGATACTATGATACAGTATTAAAAAAAATTAATGCAAAAATAAATTTTGACAGTGTACTTGGATTTCACTAAAGCTTTTGATAGTGTTGCACATAAATGACCGCAGTACAAATTGGAACAATAGCATTAAGGGTAATTTACTGATATTACCAAAATGGTCGACTAGGAGAAGCCAACTGGGGGAAGTTAATAGGCACTGCTCTTCATGGATGAACGTTGTTAGTGAAGCCCCACGGTTCAGTGCTAGGCCCATTGCTCTTTTCAATATTCCTTAATGATATTGATCAAGGTTTATCAGGCTTAATGCCTAAGGTTGCAGATGATACAAAAGTTGGCAGGAGGGTTAATGACAGTAATGAAGGTATGCTGCTGTAACAAGATCTGGAAAAATTAGGCAGATGGGCTGAGAAATGAAAGTTGAAATTTAACATTGACAAATGCAAGGTACTGCATATAGGTAGCAGTAATTACAGGTAAAGTACTAATTGTGTGGTTCTACATTCAGAGTGAAGAAAAATGAGAAGGACCTGGGGAAATTGTGCAGTCAGAAAGTGAAGTTCTCTGCACATTTCGTTTTGGTTTTTTTAGGAGCATTAGCAACAAAGGCCATATTGCTCCGGGGGGGGGGGATATGCGGTGGTCATTCCCTGACCTTTCCGCATCCTCCGTATTTGGTGGCCATGGGCTCGAACCCAGATCTAATCAAGAAGCGTGTGCTACGCACTGCTGCTCCTGCCAACCTGGCTACGGAGGCGCCTTCTCTGGACAGTGCAAGCAAGCTGCCAGGACAGCTCATTGGGTTTTGTCAATGTAATACAGGAATTTTGGCAGAAGAGATAAGTAGGTGATTATTTCCTTGTATAAGGCAATAGTCAAGCCACATTTTTTATACTGCATACATGTCTGGATGTCTTATTTCAGGATGGATGTCGAACTGCTGGAATGGGTACAGAGAAGGGCGAGATTGGTGAGGGGAACAACGGGGTGCTCTTACCAAGAACGGCTTCTGTTCTGCATATTGCAGTGAAGGCTAGGTATCTTCGAGGTAATTTTACTAGGTATTTAAAGCTTTGAATGGCCTGAGCAAACGCAATGCAAATTGGATTCTTCGTCTCGCTCAGATGCACACCAAGGGGCATAAATATAAATTAAGGAAGGATGGTTGCAGAATAGATATGCGGAAATTTGCCTTCAGCCAAGGGTGATTGATTGCTGGAACAAGCTTCCATCTGTTATTGTGGAAGTGGATGGTTTGAATAAATTCAAGGAAAAACTACAAACTATCGGAGGGGATGTATAGGTGAAATAGGATTTTTTTTTTTGGTGGATGCTGTATAAGCTTGCTTTCATGCATCATTTGCCACTTTAATAATACTTAGGCCACATCGCGCCTTATATAACATGTCTCTAAATTGTACTTGTTCTTTGGTCGCATTGCTGTTAGCTAGACGAAAAACCCTAGTTTCCGGAAGGCAAAACCTATGCTACCCTCGCCTGATACCGACTAACTCAGCCACATTGTGAAATATGGCCATCAAATTCCTCGCGTCATCGACCAGATTCAGATTCGGGTCTTTTTCACCCGTGTGAGGAGTCCGGTGATTATATCATCTGTGCCACCCACGAGGGCTATGTATGAGGATTAGTGTGGCGTATAACACCAACCGCCAAATGCTGTAATAAGAGTCTCACACACGTGTTTAACTAAAAAGATGTTTGCTTCCAGTTCAGCTAACAACGTTAAATAATTTCAAAAATTCTGAGAAATGCTGGAAAAACAAGCAGTAATATTTTTCTGCTTGTGTAAGGATGGATGTATTTAAGTCCATGCTCTCCTCGGAAAAATAATTCTTCTCTGCACAAAAGCCTCGGGCACTCTTCAAATTTGGGAATACAAAACCATCCGTTTCTTTATTGTGACTGGGTCGGTGACAGAACTCAAATCCTATAAAAAATCTAATATAATCTGTAGCCTCCTCCATCTGCGCCAGCGGAGGGCAGACGCTATTCCGCAGGTCTTTCCGAAGTAACTGTCTGGGCGGTTTGTGGCAAGAGCAAGCAGATTAGGCGGCAATCAGCGTAAGCAAGCCTACCGTAGCCCGCAGTAAATCGGCAGAAAACGGCGAGCCATTCGCACAAAGGCGGCCTAGTGTCCCCGACACTGAGCCAGGGTTAATCTCCGCTTACACATGCACATGACACAAATCTACTTACTGCCACCCACCCGCCCAGCAGACCACCTACGATGTCGTGTTTGCAAATGATATTCAACGTTCGTTCCAAGTGGCTCTATCTGGTAGCAACATTGATTTATAATGTTGCTTCTGCTTGCTAACAAGACACGCTGACCATAAGATTTTTCTAAGGAGAAGTAAACATTGTAATGGCAGCGCTCTATATACTATGGCAGAAGGAAATACGATCCATTTTGTTTGAAATTAAACTTGAACGAATGAAAAACTTTCATTCGTTCAAGTTTAATCCCGAAATAAATGTAATATGAATTTCATTCATATTACATTTATTTCGGGATTCGTTTCTTCAGAAATGCTTCGAAGAGTCTTCGTGTGTTTCATTATCACTAAAGCGAAAATGATAAGATTTAACACTTGCAAACGAAACTGATGGCACTTTAACCATTTTTCGGACATCTCTGATGTAGTCATATATAGGAAACTGAAAACAAGGCCTTGATTACTGTTTCCCCAAAGTTATTTGAAAACTTCAGTTTTATTTGGTGTTTTACAACTTTGGAAAAAATTTCCCAAAGGTTATTTTCAAACTATTTGTACAGTAAAGGTTGCGAGGTAATAATTATAAAAAGATTTCAAATTTTTGATTACAACTTTTAGGATTCAGATTATCAATCGTGTTCGCAGTCATTAGAATCTCTGTTGTGTTTTGCTACGAAATTCTTACCCACCCTCCAACTTTATTTTCTTGAATTTCATGATTTCTGTCCAGAAAATGTTAGATCTTAATCTAAAGGAAACGTTTCTCGGTTTCACTTGCAAATAGTAATGCCCTTTTCAACAGACTGCAAGAGAGTAGATTAGTTTTTAGAATTCTGAACACAACTAAAAATTAAACCGTGGAAATGTGGACTGAAGCAAATGAAGCTAACCATGCTCACTAAGTTTATCGCAAAAATAGACCTATACTCCTGACCTCAGTGACATTATCCATATAACCAAATCTGGAATCTAACAAAAATAAAAATAGATGAAAAATTAATCGAATAAAAATGGAATGCGTGTTTCCTGTGAATACTATCCAATTATCAGATCATAATCGTATAAACCAAGTATTTAAATACTAAAGATGAACTGATAAAAGCAAAAGTACAATACTGTGAATTCTTCTGGCCACAATTGTAGCTAGGAGGGATCCAGGATTAGTGAATTCAGTTGATAAAAATAAAATAAATGTTTTTCACCGACCATAACGGCTAAATTTTGAAGTCTGTTTATCTCATGAATTAGTATTACACTGTTGTTCCACTTTCTCGGATATCTCTTCTTCATTGCTTTGGTGAAATCGTTTTCCTCGTTTCTTGCTGACATGAGATTTTTGGGAAAGTAATTCAAACAGGAATGCACGATGTGAACCTCCAAACTCAATTCAATCTAACTGTTGAAATTGACTTAATTTCCTCCCTTCTTGTTCCCCCAAAAATTCTGTATGCTGTTTTTGACGCCAAGAGATGCTCTCTTTCACTTTAGTTCATTTGCACCCTCAAAGTGTTTATCCAACGATGACTTCTTAATAAAGATCAAAATTATAGCCAAGATCAAAAATACCTACATCTAGCAAACTCCAGTGCTCTCAAAAACTGCTTCATCCAGACCAATTTCATATGGATTAGAAAGCAATGTTTCTTTCAAATTAACAAGATGAGCTATAAACGGGGGGGGGGGGGGGGGGGGTGTTAGAGACAAACTGGTTCCCGTTGTGAAGAAAAAAAAAAAATATCTTTACGTCTGTCCTCCAAGACAAACCAGAGTCAATTTCCAGCTTTTGATATTTATAATTACTTTTTTATTTATTGTACTAATGCGGTCCCAGCCAGCATTCCTGGCAACCCTGTTACCAATTTACATTGCTGTACCACCGAACGATGTTGGTATACAATTATCTCAGATTCCCCTCCTAGAGGATCACAGTTCGTTCTCAATGTAATACCGTGAAGGTATCTGACACTATAAAGTCCCAACATAAGGTTGTGATGATCATCAAGGATCCAATCGACACTTGCAGGTCCACCATGAAGATTCAAAATGAGTAGAAGTCGAATCTAGGAAGTAGTTGTCCAAATCAGGAATTGTGGTCACAACGAAGAAGTCAACATTTCCTCAAACTTGAACAGTCCCAGCAGCACAGCAGTTAACAAGTAAAGAGGGATCAATTAGTCTCAACGTACAGTCTTTTGAAACAACAATAACACCACACCATCACACCATGAAGGAAGCAACTACATACATTCCAACAGGATCATCGTGGTGGCCTAAACCTCCACTGGAGCCCCAACTTCTCCGATACAAGCCCGCCCGAAAAGCGTCAGGGGTCTCCTCAACAGCTGCTCTGAACCACCTGTCAGTGGAAGGGGCATCTGGAAGATGTGTTATATAGATCTTTAGAAGCTGTAGTTTACAGGGTAGTTTCCCACCTATAATCAGAACGGTACCACTCATCCTGCATCAACCCTGTCTACCCTAATAATATTCCGTTCTAATATAGTATATTAAGCCCTTTTCAACTGTCGTTCAGTATTTGGCTCATGCTCTTCCAACTGCAACAAAGTCCTCCTTAATAGTTGGACTGCAAAATTTTGAAGTGGGTAAAAATCTTCTTTTGTATTAACTAACAGTTATTCACACACAGGAGTAAGGGATTGCAGATTAGGAGCTTCTTCGATTAATTGTCCCTTCAAGCCACAATACTCAACACATTCATAGAAAAGATAGTTCTAATCTTCCGGGAATCCACAAGTACATAGAGTACGCTCAGTGATGCCAAATTCCCTTAACTTTGCAAAAAAAGGAAGTGTCCAGTCAAAAGATAAGTTGTACATTGGAATTAAACAAAGTTTCCCACTATTTACCGTTAGCATTTACTATCGGAAATTTTTCTTCGCACACAATTTTTCTTTCACACAATTTCACCAACGTTCTTGTCACCATTTTACCAACTCTGTCCACAGACTCTTCCTTTTCTCTCTAACTCATAACGCGAACTATTTCCCCCTGTCTTACACAATACCTCATTAATAGAAACACCAGGTGTAAATTCAGTTGTAGACGACCTTTCAAAACCTGTAGTGCATCAGTAGACAGTTCGACAAATCATAACACATTTTCAATAGAAAAGATTGCTGAATTAAAAAGATCTTTCGCACATTGAATTTCTGCAAAGCGGAGCAAAACCAGATATGTGATGCCACAATTGGCAGGAAAATGCGGTCATAAAATAAGGCCAGTGCTTGGCCCCTCATGCCCCATTGTTTCATTGTAATTCTAGCAATCATGCATACAAATTTTCGAATTTTGTCCTCAATATATGTGATGTGGGCAATGAAGTGCATCTGCCTGTCAGTCATCACTTCCAGATATTTTAGAGTTTTAACTGATTGAAGACTGGCTTCCCGTACCCTTTGATTTCTTGTCACTGATAAATGGCCCTTGAGTAATAAGGTTTTTGAAACTTGAAGGCTGTGCAAATCGCACCTTCTGCAGCTTTGATAAAACAAAATTAGAAAGCTCTTCCAGTTGTGATCGAGAGTCATCCTTCACTAAAATCATCAGGTCGTCAGCATATACACATTGATGTAGTTGCATTTCAGCCAACCATTTAGGCCTAGATTCCACACCATAGGCCCAAATACGGATCCTTGTGGTCATTCCTATGAACAATTCTGTAACTAACCCAGAGCAGATTTAACAGCGTCTTTCCTGTTGTTGAAGTAATCCTTGAATAAATTTGAGGGGAACATTTAGCATCGCGTACACTTTACTAATTTATTATATCAAACGCTCCTCCAAAATAGGCATTTCCAAAGCTGCTCGATAAGATCAGCAGTATTACTGCTAGAGACGAGTGAACCTTTCTGTGAAAAATTATAGGTGGTCATTACTTCCGCACTCCCTAAAATACTCTAGATAATCGACAAAAACCAAATATCATTTTTGGATCCAGCATATAACACAGTACTATAAAACTTAACGTAAAAACAACAAAATTACTGCAGAGAAAAAACGTACTCAAGAATATATTTTTTGAAAAACTATTGGATGATTCACACAATAGATTTTCAAAACGATTGCGTATAATCAGCCAGAAAAAAACTGAAATTGATTTATAGTAAGTGACATCATTTAGAAGATATGGTAGAGATCTGTAAATAAATCCGAAATTGAATAAGTGAAGTAAACACTAAACGTTTCGTCTTCCAGTGAGGTAGCAAAGAACCTGAATGTTCAACTAGATGTAGAAAATTCTGGGCAACAGGAGAAATGCTGTTATAGTAGCGACAAAGGCCATATTGCTCCGTGTATATTGTCTGGAAATTGAATGTGTTCTGAGGTAGATTTTCTGTTTGCTGGACGATAAACAAAGTTTCTGGGAGAAAAAACCATGCTGCTCTCGCCTGAGACCGACTAACTCAGCCACTTTGCGAAAAAGACAACTGTACGATGAAAAAGACTAACTCAAGGATGGGCAGATGCAACGAAGAGTATAATCATGCGAAGATTTTATCAAGACAATTCTAATTTCCTCGACTGTATTACACTAGAGATGATTGTTGGTGTTTCAGTACGACTGGACGAAGCGTCGGAGCATGCAGTGGACTTCTAAATCATCACCAAGGCCTAAAAAGTTGTTTACAGAAGTCCAGAATCAAGACGATGCTGATCATGTTTTTCGACAAATAGGGTGCGATTCACGAAGAATTTGTACCTGAAGAAGAAAGGGTTAATGTTGTATGTAAAGGTGCTTCAAAGACTATTGACACATTTCTGGGGTGAGTATGCAATTTCGAGAGAAAGGCCACTAGTTCATGTTGCACGTCAATGCCCCCGCCAACTCCACACTTGATGTGCAGGTGCAGGCATTTGTGATGAAACATGACATTGTACAGACCAACCATCCACTTTCCAATCTAGCACCAGACGACTTCTTCCTCAAGTTGAAAACTGCCCTCAAAGGAAAGATTTCAGGATGTTGAGTATAGAAGGAAAAACAACCGCAAAACTGACATCATCTCTATGGACGCCTTCGTTAGTTCTTTGCAGAACTTTTTAGAATGGTGTAATAAATGCATTTAATCAAGTGGTGATTGCTTCGAATAAAAATAAAACCATTTTTGAGTACCTTCACTTTGTGTTTTTTATTGCACCAGTCCCGGAACTTTGCCACACTTCGTACATATATAAATACGGGATATGCAATTCTTCATATTTATTTTTTGTACTATTAATACTGAATTCCTAAACACTGTCAGTGCATTTAGAGATCTTAAATATCACTCCGAAATATTTAATGATACCGAATATAATATTAAAATCATTTGCGAGTTCTGTGAAGCAGTTCTTTCTGAACGCTCGATTCTTACAAGTAAGGCCTATTAAGAAGCATTCAAAAGGAAGGAGATAAAGGGTACCGGCTGTAGCATAGGAATGGGCTGGAAGGTTTAAAGGGTTGTTAAGCTAAAGAAAGGGGAAGAAGGGAAGGCGGGGAGAAAAGCAGAAACAATTTAGTAGTTCTTCAGCATGATTATGAGTAATTTCATGGCTTCTTAGTTACTGAAAGAAAAAAAATCGATAAAAATACAATAATCTTTTTTCCCACTTTACACACCAGAATAGTCCAACAGTACCACAGAAGGTTAAGTTTAAGTATTTATATTATAAAGCAGTTAAAGGGAGAAATTGGTTTCCTTTCCTCGGTAGAAATGGTAACTGTCTTCTAGAACACGAAAGGTGTCAGTTTGGGCACTGTTGTCAAAGAATAAAGCCATAAATTCTGAAGAGTGCATCACATTGAACAAAATCAAGAACGATACCACAAAAATACTTAGACAAAAAGCTCTTCTTTCGAACGGCAACGTAATCGAAAACTTAAGAATTATATTTACGAATATTATTGAATATTCGTTGAATTCAACGTTCCTAATTCTAAATCTAAAGAGATCAGTCCCAAAATTCAAGTAATATTAATTCCATAGGATGCGTTTTAAAGTTGTACTTCTATCATTAGCGCGTGTGTTCTCTCATGTGAAAACTAGTAATCCATTCCAGTTGCTTAGCAGTGGGGATGGAGTAAACATTAAACGAAACATCGTAAGTGGATTAGGTCACAACGTGTATTCGGATAAAAATATAACCGAAGAAAAGACAGCCTTCCCCTAAATAGCACATGTCAAACATCATAACGCAGCGGATCTCTGGCTCGTCTCCCCATTTACAAAGGGAGCAGAACTACTGATAAACCATCACAGATTCAAAACTAAGAAGGTTAAGGGCAGCGTACCGACAGTTTCCGGCTTTCGTGCTACGAGAAAGGCTAAAGGAGCAGCTTGGTCCTCAATACTGTGCCAGACTATTGCTCATTTAACTCCACATAATGAAAGAGTGAATAAACCTACTTGCCCGGAAAATAACTTTTATCATGGAAATAGGAATCTGTTTAGAGGGGGACAGTTCACACGCAGCTGCACGCGAGGTCGGACGGAGAGCGGAGAGAGGGCTAGCATCGAGTAATCACTCGCCTGAGGCATGCAGCGATTTCCTATTGAGGGGTTACCTTTTCTGAAGGACAAATAGCCGTCAGTAAGTGTACATCGAAGGATTTGTGGTGATTAACCGATCTAGCAGATTTCAGGATGCTGTACACAAGTCGGGGTTCCCGGTGTAATCTCTACTGAACTAATAGAAGGATTTCGGTTCACATGATGGAAAAATTTTCACTCTTATTCTAATGTAAGCTGGTGTTGTGAGAAACTTCGAAGTTTCCCTCCAGATCGCTTTAAGCTGCTTCAGGATTTAAACCCGAACGGCCGAAGATTTTAAATAAGATGCCTTAGGATATAATTTGCTAAATTTCAGCAATATTTTGAAAGCGCCACTTCGTTTCAACTCCTCAAGAACTGAAGTGCACTATAAATTTTCTTTTCCAAGTCTTTTTCACGAGATAATGGAAGCTACAGACTTTACAACTGTGGTAAGTCCTGTGAATGTAAAGAATACATAATGCAAGTTAGCTAACTATAAATGTGCTACAGTTAAAACTGCAAAGGACAAAGTAGAGTGAAGCAACATCCTGTTTGTGCATTCAGTGTAGCCCAGCAACAGGCGTTTGTCGAGTGCCCCAAATACAAATCAATGTCTCTTCATAATTAATAAATCTTCCGTTTATACTCCTGGACGATCACAAATGAGGTCAGAGAAGTAAGTCCACAAGGTAGAAAGAGAATACAAGAATTATACCGTATTTAGTAGTCACGCGAGCTTGAGCCAGTCACTCAAAGCGTGTGCACTTTTCTATCTCACTTCTACTAGGCTACCTAGGCTTCGAACTAAAGTATTTCGAGGTATTCCTATGCAATTAATTCTTGATTATGCCGACCACAAGTTGGAATATATTTTTTATACAAATATACAGTTAAAACCAAAATAAAACTGATTTAAGTTATTAAATATTAAAAATACATTAAAATATTACAACAAAAATTTTTAAAATCTCCTAGGCGCTAAAATAAAATAAAATCTGAAAACTGATAACAAAAAAAACGAGCTCATCAAAAGCAACCACTTCATATGTGCGAACTGAGAACATTTATTTTCTTTGCATACGCCATATTGCTCATTGATTCCTCCGATTAGCACACAGCAGCAAACAATATCAACTATAATATACGTTATATGTCGTTCCATACTTCCCTTATGGAACGACATAGGGGCATCAATACTCATTACAGGAAACTTGCAGTTATTTGGGTGATAAGATGACCTCAATGATGCAAAGTAGAGCTTCAATCCTTAAGCATACTTTCAGTACGTGAACTGAGGAGAAGTAAATATCACTTATTTTTTATTTAACCCCAAACACGAGAGGTATTAGAACCTATAGTACTTAGTACCGTGTTTGTGTTGGAGGTTGAGGAGACGAAAGAAGATATTTGTTGACATTAGAAATATTATGAAATCCATGGTTTAAGACGTACTGCAGGATCACCTGATCAAAATTGACTGTATACGAGAAACACAGCACACGTTTATTAAAAGGAAAAAGTCTAAGTTATGAGGTTATCACAAAAGAACTGGATGTAAAGAACAATATGCCATTTGTGAGAAGATAGTTCCCTGTAAACCCTAAAAGGTTTAGAAATGGGTATCTTTCTAACTAGACCAGTGTCTCGAGTAGATTTCCACAGGGTCAGCACTGGGTCTTTTGTTTCTTATATACTACTTTTGATAAAGGCATAACAGGTTTGGTGTCAGTTTGCTGCTGATACAAAAGGTCTATATCATTAGCAAACTTTTATGCTTTGAGGAGAGTAAACGATTGAAGAGAGTTTTTTCTTAACGTGGACTTTAAAACGCTCCATAAACGTAGATCCATGAGCCAATGCATGGAATCGCTGCATAAATTGCGATTCAGTCATCAGAGTCGGTTAATCATCCACAAAACGTGATGCAGCCTTCTTCAAATTGAGCCAGTATTCTACTTGTCGTCTTCGATTCTGTTCATCCTACAATCTGACTCGACTCCGACAAAAGAACAGATGATATTCATGCGCTGCTTGTTTACAGTTACTATCTCCTTTATTGAATAAACTAAAATGGTTCATGCAGCGCCTCATTGCACACACGTTGATCCGTGTTTCAATATCTATACTGAAATTTCCCAGTCCAAGACAATGTCTCGACTCCAGTCGACTCTGACCCATATATCAAGGTTCCTTCCCACAGAAGTTAAAACCATACTGTGAATTAATTTAAAGTAGATTATCCTTTTTTTTTAAGCCTTTGGTTATGTTTTTTTCTATTTTGTATATACTTAAATAAAATTGTACTCTGCAAATTACTTCTGCTGTGCTCCCTTCTTTAGTTTATCCAATAAACATCAAGCCTTTCGCGTAATGTACCTGTTAACATATTCTGACAATAAGTGGAACTTTCTTTTTAAAGATCGGAACCTTATTTTAACTAAGGCAAATTTCCTAAACTGCGCATTCTCCATTAATTAATAATAATAAATAAATAAATTTTCTGTTTATACTCCGGGACGACCAAATTGTCAGAGGAGTTCACAAGACAGATAGAATACAAGAAACAGCACCGTATTCAGCAGTCACGGGCTTGAACCCCGGTCACTCAAGGCACGTGTACTTATGCACCCGCGCGCCTGACCACTAGGCTACGGATGAGGCATGCTGCCTTAAATGTCATGCGCTTTGCTATAAAAGTTGGTAATTAATAAAATAAAAACTTTCGCTTTTCCTGATGTGATATTCAGCGATAAAAGCATATTAGAAATATTTATATATATTAAAAAAAAAAAAAACATTTCATACGTAACACAACCTGCAATAGTTGATCAGTGCTAATGAGTAAACAGGAAGGTACTTTAGGAGCAAAAAGAAAATCGGGATGCATGTCGAGTCCCCACAAGTGTTCCAAATAAGTCCACCATTCGTGTTGAGTGGGCCTCAGTTTCTCTCCAAAACAAGGTTCCCAGTACTGAGAGGAAACTGATTGAATCATTACTAAGGTTTCGTCCCTTAAAAAGAAAGCATGCCGCATCCATCTGACCGGACGCTGCAAATCGTCTAAAGCTTGCTAACAGGAAGCCCTTAGCTGTTCGGCTTGAGTCGGTAATACTAGACGATCCGCGTAGGTAGGGACACGATTATCGTTTTGAGAGAAATGCCACTTGTGTGACAGTGTGTCATCGGCACACTTCGGAAGCCATGCAGGAGTAGCCATTATGGAAGAAATTAAATTACTTCTCCATCCACTTCTACCACACTGTTATTCCACGTTACGCGTTTCACTTTCACTTCTGAAAAGTCCTTTTACTTTATAACTTAAAGCTGAATGCAATAATCGCCGCACTGCATCTATTTTCATCCTTCAGTAACGTATTTTAAATAAGGTGGTTAACTGAAGCAGTATATAAGAAAGCAAAAGAATTTTCTAAACTAACGATGCGAATATTCTCTATTTAGTTTCTGATCGAAGAAAATTATTTTTAATAAGCAATCGGTAACTAATAAAAATATTGTCATCTGACAGCGAAGTCGCTTTCAAATTTCAGTTCATTCACATCTAACATTTATACTTAAACAAAAACCATCATTATTAAAGCTTTTCGGGTGAAATTTAAAATGTACACTGTCAAGAGTGAGGCTGTTCTTAATGTTTTGAACAGAGATGCATTAAACACGCATCTCTGTTCATACTGCGAGTAAGTAAAAAGTAAATTAAATTCTGTTTCTACTCCACATGATCAAACGAGTTCACTAAACAAGATACCGTATTTTTTTTATTATTATTATCAGTCAAAAGAGAGATTCATTCTACAAACTTCAAAATTGCAAGAATGACAAGCAGCTTTCTATGAGCTTTTATTTTTAACTGCAGTCATGCATTGTACATAATTTATCCTTGCCTATCTTTCTGAATATTATCTGTCCTTTTGAGGGCCTCAATTTTCTAAATTGTTTCTATTCGTAGCTATGTCATACCTAAAATTATATTAAATCTGTTTTCCTTAAAACACGAAATCATTACAACAATAAACTGTTAAACTTGGCTTCAGTTTCTATTGGCAGTTTCCAACAAGTCCGCGAGGATCAGCTATTTGAAAGGAAGAAAACAAAACTAGTGTGCGAAAAAAGCAATAACATTTTCAGTTATTTTATTATCCTGTCTTACGAACAACATTGCTGATCTAAGAATGTCTCTTTCGGTTCATTATTTTTAATACCGGGCTCAGGCTAGTCAAACTTCAGTCTAGTGTACCTACTTAGGATTCACTTAACTTAGCCTTTCAAACATAAACTGTTTAAGATCGAAAAGTTCTACTAACATCAAATGTTTCTTCTGCAACAGTCAGATTTTTCCCAGCCACAATGGGCGCAAACGAGTTTGACACTGCCTCACCTTATTCTCCATGTCCATCAGTTCGCGAACTGACAAGATCCCATTGAAAGTACCAAGCGTTTAACTTCTTCAAATCGCGAGATTATAGCCACACCAACACAGACGACAAAGATAATCAAACGTCTTCTATTATTATTTATTTTTTACGCTGCACGCTAGATTTTGAAAAACAGTCATAGTTCAACAGTGAAATTAAGCTTGAATTCCTTATTACCACTAAGTTGGAGAAACTCGATGAAACTTGAGGTCAGAACTTCTGCAATCGTGCTTGGTGATGACGGAAGACTCCGACTGTAGCTCCCTTCTCCTGATCACAGACGTGTACATGTCCTGTAGATGAGTGTCCAGAGGTCTTGCGGATTCTCGGTTAGACGATCCTTCCTGGGCTAAGTCCTGCGAGTGCTGCTGACTGTGATGACCTTCGCCAACGTCACTGTAATCCGGATGCCCGGCCTCCTCGCTAAGTCGTCTCTGACGTTCTTGCTCTTCTCGCTGCTGTTTCCGCCACTTCGCACGACGATTCTTGAACCAGACCTATCGAGATAAAGAAGCGTGTCAAAATGAAGTGCTTTAGAAATGAGAGGCAAAATTCAGTTCGGAATATCCAATAAGAAAAACCAGTAAATTAAGATTAATAAGAATGGAGGGACACCTGTAAAAGAGTTCGTGCAACTTAAAATTAAACTTGCGAAACTGTCTTCCAATCATCAAACTGAAAACACCCTTAAATAGATGCCTAAATATTCCACACATTAGTACTGCGCAGTTACCACATTAGCATCCACGCTAAACATCTTAATTAGGTAATTTGGTGCTGCTCGCATGCAGTCCCAAAAGACTTTTGCTGTCAGACTTCTCGACTTTCTCTTCTCCCGCCTGTACGTGACGTTGAGTCCATTTTAGGTAGGCATCGGATCGCCACATCGCATCCCTCCCCATCAGCGATTGTCGTGAGCACAATAGCTTGAGCCTCTCGATTTTACAACGGCTGCGGTGGTGAAAATTGGATAGAGGCTGTAGATGGCTTTGTACTGTCTTCTTCAGCTTGGTTGTGAGGTCAGGCTAGACAGATAATGATTACTGCCTCTCACGAAACCCGTGCGTCACGCGGGTACCGAGCTGAATCGAAATGAGATGGACAAATATGTTGGGTATGCTAAGTTTTCGCGAGAACACCAGATCTGAACTACTCGTGATTTCGGTAGTACAACGGAGCAGAATTGCAAATGGCTAAGCAATTAATGTTGACGTAAGGCGGGGACTAACAGCGAACGGCGAAATTCATTAGGTCAAGTTGTACTCATTTAGCGTTGTATGACTGAAGAGAAATTCAACTATGCAGATAAATTATATCGGAAGATAAACCCGGGAACCATCCAACAACTGAGAGACTGAAGGAAGTAAAGGTATATGAACGAAGATATATTCACAGAAATAAAAAAAATAACCATATAAGAAAACAAAAGAATATTTTACTGAAAATATGTAACTAACTCCACATGCTTTTATACATTTAATTGGTAAGCGAATAATTTTGTCAGCTCATCTCTCCAAATTTTCTACATCCTGGCAGTCCGCTACTGCAACAGGATCTGGAAAATTTGGGCGGATGGGCTGAGAAGTGGCAACTGAAATTTTACATTGACAAATGCAAAGTACTGCATATTGGTAGCAGTAAACCGAGAGGAACGTACCGACTGGATGGTACTACACTCAGGGAAGTGGAGAATGAAAAAGACCTGGGAGTAATTGTGCAGTCAGATAAGAAGTTTTCTGAGCAATGCAGACAGGCTGTCAGGGCAGGTCATGGGGTTTTGTCAATGATATATTGGAATTTTGCTAGCAAGGAAAAGGAGGTGATTGTCCCTCTGTATAAGGCAATGGTCAGGCCACGCCTTGAGTACTGTGTATAGGTCTGGAGACCTCATTTTAGGAAGGATGTAGATTTGCTTGAGCGTGTACAGAGAAGAACAACAATTTCCTATTTTCATGATTAAAATATACAGTGTATATATCATTGACCTCTTGCTTGATGCATTCAACTCCGTCCTTGTAACAGGAGTTTACCCTGCTATCTGGAACACATATTATGTTTCTCCCGTTCCAAAAAAGTCTAACCCAAATCGCCTAATGACTACAGACCAATTTCCGTAGGATGCACTTTCCTCAAAATCTTGGAAAAAGCCATACTTCCTGCTCTCACCCATCACATGTTCAGCCACAAACCTCCATACCTCCATAGTGTTCTACCTGGACGTTCCACGATCACCAACCTCTTGGACACACTGTTCAGAATTGAAAGTACCTTAAGCAACAAAGAGCAACTGGATATTGTGTTCCTCGACATTAAGGCGGCCTTTGACAATCTGTCCACCCATGCATTAGGTACCATACTGTGCAACTACTTCAAAATCTCGGGCAACATCCTAGTTCTCCTTAGGAAACTCCTTCAGTCCAGGACCCTATGGATCAGAAATCAAAACCATAATCACCACATTCTCTGCTCCAGAGGGCTCCCACAAGGGGGCGTTCTCTCTGTCGCCCTTTTCGCCGCATCTTTAGAACCCTTCCTATCAAACTGTACTAATTTTACCACCTACGCAGATGATATTAAGTTCTTCGTCAGCACAAAATGCCCCCAGTCTCTCCAGTCTATTACTGTGAGCTCCAACCGACAGCTACATGAACTGGAAAACTACCTTCATGCGATTGGGCTCTCCATTAATAAAGAGAAAACTGCACAACTCTCTATCACCAAGAAGAAAAATACCAACGATGTGGACATCATTATTGCGAATTCTCCAGTTAAAAAAGTCACCCAACATAAAGATTTGGGTATCATCTGGGACAAAGACCTCACCTTCTTGCCTCACTTTAATGCCACTCCAACGAAAACATTCGGCTTTATGGGCAGTAAAACAAGAGATCTCTAACTTCCATAACCCGGACCTTATCATCAAATACATTCTTCGTTGCATTTTCCCAATTCCATTATATGCCTCTACTATATGGTCCTCAGCACCCTCATCATACCAAGCCAGGTTCCTCTCCCTGGAATTCTGGATCTTGAAATGGCTAAATAGGGTTGCCGGGCTAACACCTACAACCTCAAAATCTGTTCTGGTCACCAATCTTAATACGCTTCCTTGGAGGTATCATCTCTAGGAACCTTCTTACCCTCTCTCAGCTTCTATCCGGAAAACTGAGGTCACCCGATATATGGGATATCATCGTCCGACAGGAGAAGATGCCAGTCCAACACCTCCCCATACAGATCGAAGCTGCGTAGCATGTCCTCCCTGGACAACATGTTTCCACATAACTCCTTCCAGATATTTAATAGATTAGCCATAGACGTTGAGAAACTTTGCAAGGACAGAACATACAGAGCTTCCATTCTTGCAGACATGTGTTCCTTAG
Organism: Mastigoproctus giganteus; assembly: GCF_048544385.1. NCBI lineage: Eukaryota > Metazoa > Arthropoda > Arachnida > Uropygi > Thelyphonidae > Mastigoproctus > Mastigoproctus giganteus. The sequence goes on from NC_143582.1 coordinate 146,809,050, forward strand.
TCATTCTCTAGGTGGACTATGTGATGCCGCACTATACACGCTCCAATGTATCCGTATGCACTTTTATTTGTTGTAACTTTGTTTTTGTATTTGTTGTAACTTCATGTTTTTGTATCTTCACCAGTGGCTGTTTAAGGCCGTATATTGTATCTGGCTCTGTATACAATGTATTTGTCTGTATTTTATGTTTTATCTCTGTATGTAATTCATGTCCTCTAGCTTCATAGCTGTAAAGGGACATTTCTTCGGAAATAAATTGATATTAATAATAATAATAATAATATTGGTGAGGGGAACGAAGGGGTCCTTTTACCATGAAATGCTTAAGTTCTGCAAATTGCAGCAGCTGGAGACTTGGCACCTGCGGGATGATCTGATCGAGATGTTAAAAGAACTTGAATGGGTTGAGCACGCTGAATTCTGATGGGATTCTTCCGTTTGCTCAATTACGAACCTAAGGGGGCATAAATTCAAATTGAGGAAAGGCAGTTATAAAATAGATGTGCGGAAATTTGCCTTTAGTCAGCGAGTAGTTAATTGCTGGAAAAAAACATCCATCTGTCGTTGAGGAAGTTTGATAGCTTAAATAAATTTAAGGAGGAACTGGACAAACATTTAGAGGGAATGGTTGTGAATTTTTTTTTTTTTTGGGTGATGCTACATAAGCTCATATGCTTGCTTTCTTGCATCACATGCCTCTATTACTATTATGCATGGCATGATTTCTTAAGGACTTCAAAACCCGGAAGTAATTGTAATTTTTTCGACCAATGAATTTAACAAGTAATTCTCAGTTTTCTCAAAATATTGTTAGCAGTCATCTTTATCTTGAAGCCGCCAGCGGCATGATATCTTAAAAGTAGTCCAATCCTCAAAAGAATGCATGTGGGTAAACTAAGATTAGCATTAATAAAGCCATTACGTATTCAGTCTTAAAATAAAGTAACTTGGTTAAACCACGGAATCCATCAAACCCTTCTTTAAATTTGTAAACTTCCCCACTTCCCCAAGATTATTCTACGAATTTCAACTTAGTTGTTCTTTGCTTCAACAAGGTTAGTTTCCTGCTGATCAATCTTTCCTGAAATGGAAGAATATATACAAAAAATTCACGGTGTGGGCTGACTAGTGCCTTATAGAATGGAGTGATTATTTTTTTCCCCTTACTTGTAAAAGTAATCACTAGATGCTGTTTTAGCAGCCTCTCTACATTATGTGAACCTCTTGTCGAATTGCCAATTAAGTATTTCTCATTGTATAACCAACCTAAAATTTGTTTCTTCAAGTAATAAGACACGATAATGTAGCACCACACATTTCCATTTTTCAGACCAATTCTATAAATTATCTTGGTCTTGTTGAGGCAGCATATATTTTCATTTACGCGTACCATTCTCTCCCCATCAAATTAACACGGAATACCTGTTATAGCTTATATCATCAATAAATATCATAAACAAGAGATCAGTGCTGAATCTTGGTCTAGTTAGAGCAATAGCCATTTATAACCTTTGTCTTATCGTCTAATCAATCCAATCCATATGTAGCACCTTCCCAATAACATAATGTTCCAATTTTAGAAAAAGGTTATCATATAGGATGATATTCAAGAACCTTAATAAGATTTAAATGTACTACTTTAAAAATTACTCTTTGTATCCAGTTAATTTTTACAACCTCATAGTTGCTTAATAAACTAGTTAGGCATTTCCTTAAATAACTTCATCGTGTAATTCCATTTCTGTCCAAATGCTTCTGCAATGCATCCTTAGTCAGGTCCAAATAAGAGATTTCACCCTTTGAGCCACCTTCGTAACCTGGAGAGGCATTTGCACATCACCATTGTGCTTGGACCTTTTTCCAGAAACGTATGTTATAATAGATACGTAGGGGATTTGTAAATCAGTCCTATATCACCGAGCACAACCCATCAGTTTTTCTTGACTTTACCACATTCAAACACGACAGTTTTTCTTTCAGTCCATTTTTAGTGATGACACAATCGTCTATTCAGATAACTTATCTGTGCTAACAATACTATCAAGCCTGAAAGAACGTTCATGAAAAAAAAGATTCACCAGCTGTCTGTTCAGGGTGATCAATGATGCTACCAGGGCTAAATTGTATTAATTTGGGGTGCACCCTTGTATACCCGGGAGTCTCCTAATTGCATTCTCTTCAAGACAAACTCTTCTACAAGGACTAATTTTATTTTTTTAACAAAAAAAAAAAAAAAAATTCGCTTCATTATCTCGCACCATTCTGTGCACCTGGCAAATTTCATTAACAAATACAATAAATAAGGAACTCTGTACTGAATCACGTTTCAATCAGAACACACAATATGCGATTATCTGTGGCACCATTATCCTCTTCGGGGAAACTCGAAATATGTCGGCCAAGCAGTGACACCTTGACTCATACAACCATTGCCTACAACAATTTTTCCCTGAGTCATTATCATGTGTTATGCTTTCGTGATAACTTTTATGGATTTCATTCCAACTACATAGCGCAAATTACAGTATATACTTTTTTTATAATTCTACAAAAACTGACAAGCAAATATTTGCCTTCAACTTAAGCTAAGAAAAGAATTTAAAAAATAAACACGCATACGAGCTTGTACCTGACCAAAATAATTAAAAACGCTACTACCATATAGCAATACGAGATAGGAAACCACTAAAATATCAAAACTCTTTTGCCCCCTAATGTGGAGGAGGAGATCATGTCCCTGCTCGAAGTTAATACTCATCCTACATTCTTTAAAGAGTGGGCTATCCATATGCAAAGTTTACTCACGAGATAAATGTTTGTTTGTGCATTTTTCCCCGCTAAGGAAATGTTTGGGGAAGCGCTTGGGGTATTCTGATAAAGGGGGATATTTTTATTTCTGTCCACAAGTTTGAAAAATTAAATAAATGCATTTTTTTTTTTATTTATACTCCGGTACGGCTACACAGAGGAGTTCAAAAGATAGAGAAAATCCAAGAAACATCACCGTGTTTAACAATCACTCGGGCTTGAACCATGGTCACTCAAAACGCGTGTACTTATTGTACCCTCGAGCCTGACCATTCGGCTACGGCGGCATTGTTTAAACCTGTTTCAGAAAAAGCGAAAAGGAGGCTCCAGTTAGATACATTCTGAATTATTTATAATGAGGCAGTTCGTCAGGCCTGTTACAGAGCGCCTGAGGGCTTAAGATATCCAGCATCCTATTCCACTAAGCGCAGGATCCTTTGTCGGCTGCTGATGAAACCCACTCATAGATTGTCTGCTGTCTTTTAGAGTTTTATTGGAATGCGCATCCGTTCAATGCCTTTCAACAAAACGCCCCGAGTTGTAGAATATAGAAGTCAAAGAGATGCGCCAAAACAGTAGAAAAAAAAAAATGATATTGCAACTTCCTCCTTTCTCTTATAAGCTCAAATGCATTGATCTCTTGGTTAGAGCCGAGGAAAATTAAAGAATTGAGGAAGTAGATTGACGAAATTTAAACTTGTGGAGTTTGCCTATATCAGGTATCAGATTATCTATTAGTCTGTGTTAGTATTTCTCAAATATTATGCTTCAGAATTCATACATCAGAGATGAACTTAAAAGTACATCTCTTACGAGGGATGAACATCGTTTTACGCAGTGCTATTATTTATTTATTTTTCCTGAAAATTCTATTCCCACGTGTTTCGATGTTAGTGTTAGGACTTTTCGTTAACTTCCAAAACATTTTAATATAATGATGTGTTTAAGATTATTGATTTCTTTTGATGTATTTAAGGTTGAACAGAACGTCCATTAAACCAGGCTGGTTTAAAAGACCATATAAATTATCTGGTTTAATTGCCTAAGTCCGATGGTTTTTTTTTTTTTTTTTTTTTTTTTTTTTTTTTACCATCACTTAAAATGTTTTCATAATAAAGCAGAGTTACAGGGAAAAGCCAAAATTTTTCTTAATTGCGGATTGCCGTTAGGGGGCGCTCTCCATGATCGCTATTGAGCAGATTCAGTGTGCGCATTGCCAGTACTTGTCGAGCTAGTGTTGCGTGAAGAGTTTTTCAGCCGCGTGCCACTGACGGTTGTTTTGAAGCAAGTATCATGTCGGACATACAGATTGAACATCGATATGCGATTCGTTATTGTGCCAGACGGGCTTAAATGCATCGGAAACAGTTAAAGAGATGAATGAAGCGTATGGTAATGAGTGTCGTGGTAGGACAGCCATATTTTGGTGAAGTGGTTTCTCCATCAACGCAATGTCAGGCCCCATATGGCTAATAAAATAAAATAAAAATTCAGTTTATACTCCGGAACGACCAAACGGTCAGAGGAGTTTACAAGATACACAGAATACAAGAAATAGCACCGTATTCAGCAGTCACGGGCTTGAATCCCGGTCACTCAAGGCACGTGTACTTATGCACGCGAGCGATACTGTGCACGCAGTGATCACTGCCATACGATAGGTGCCGAGGTTCTGCTATATTCCATTTATTCACCAGGCTTAGCCCATTGTGATTTCTTCCTGTTTCCACGTCCGAAGAAAGCTCCGAAAGGCATGCGTTTTGCACTCGACACGACGATGCTCGCAGATTATAACGGGTGCACTTCGCAGTCTTTCGAAAAATGGCTTTCAAGAAGCATTTAATGCGTGGCTATGACTGCGGCAAAAGAGTAAAGTTCAAGGGCGATTATTTCGAGAAGAAGAAATCCACACAAGATTTAGATGATGAAAATTACGATAAGATCTTGCACCAGTTCGCGAATTAAATGATGGCCCCTCGTATATCATTCATTTTACCGTTTAAAATGCTTGATTAGTGATTATGGGATGTAACTGGAGGTGCGATCTGGAGCATTGTCCGTGTGGCAATTTATTACGGATCAGATGTGACATCTTTTCGTATTTGGCTCCACATGACTTCTGTCTATTCCCAAGTATGAAAACTTCACTCGAAGACATTTTGGGTCTGTGAAGGAATTCAAGTAGTATATGTAGAAGGCACTAAATCGACATCAGTAAAAGAGTTCGAGAAGTGCTTCCAATCCTGTAGAAGAGAATGATCTTATGTAAAAGTCATTCTCCTCTCAATTCTTGCTCAAGGAAACCACATCCTGTGCGATAAAATCTGAAGATTAGATGAGTATCAAAGGCTTTTAAATCTCAGTACTATTGAGAGGAAAAAAAAAAATCTATACCTACCATTGGCGAATCCAGGTATCATAGTAAAGGCGACCAGGGTTTTGAGTATTTTTTTTTTTTTTTACGCCTCCTGCGTTAATTTCGAATTTTTGGTCAAGGGGAGGGGGCATATGCCCTCTCTGCCCACCCCTGAAACCTACAGATAGTGCTATCCAGCTTACTTTAAAATACAAGGATTTACTTATTTCGTAAATGTTTATGTAAATATTTTATTTATATTTCTTAATTAATGGAGTTCAAATCAAATGCAACTCTGGAGACCAGTGACTGGAAACCAATGTTTTGTAAATCCCAACTACTTGTCCAATGCGAGGAAAGACAATATTCGATAGTATTTCCCCCCATATATCGTGCAATTTCCTTACTGAGTGAGAGTTAAAACACGCGCACACAGCATTGCTAATAAAAGTAGAAAGCTGCTGTTTCTTACCTCAACTCTTTCCTCCTTCAAGTCTACTCTCATCGCTAACTCTTCCCTCAATAAGACGTCAGGGTAATGCGTTTTGTCAAAGGCGGCTTCCAGCTGCTCCAACTGCTCCTCCGTGAAGATAGTTCGGTGCCTTCTTTTGCGTCTCGGTCCATGACTCGGGGATGCCGAAGAGGACTGTGCAGTCAGGTATGAAGGAAACACGGGATGGTAGCCTGAAAATAAACAATATTCGTGCTCGGTCAGAAACTAATACATCTAAGATGCATGTCTTAAACTGAGATGTATTTTAAAATACCAGATATAATTAAGTACTATTTATTATGTATTGAATTATGAACGTATATTTATTTTCACTCATGGAATTAAAATGCATCGAGCAATGTATCTGTAAGTGGCCTGGTAGCCAAGTAGTCTGTCCAGATTAAAATTCAAGTTAAAATTAATAAATAAAACAAACGAAGTTATGCTTGATACCAGGGCCATAAGTTTGAATAGTATATTTATGTGATAACCCACCAGTTAGAACAGAGTATAAGCAAGAATATTTAGTATCTCAAACATTAATCTCAAACTTTGTGGAATCGTCATGACAGGTAGGAAAGAAATAACCGTAAAAGAAATAATGAAGACTGCATATGAGATTATTGCAACTGCTATAATTCCTAGTCAAAAAAGATAGTTCGATTTCACTGAATTTCTGTCGATGGAGGGATTTTTTTAATATTAGAAGAACTCTATTGTATACAGAAGGCACATTTCTGTATACAACTCCTTTCACGGCTACAAGCCAGGGGTTTACATAAAAGAAATTACACAACATAATAAACAAAGATGAGAAGAAAAAGAAAAAAAAACAGCATATGACTCCAGAAAGGTCTGAACACTGGAGCGATGGATCGTTGGTAGTGATGGATCATTGGTGTTTTCGGTAGAAGATTGAGGGTTTGGGGGGAGGTTATACTTGAGTGCTCGATCCTGCAATCCACCTTCCAGGTGTCTATGCACATTATTGTGCTTAATCTATGTTCGGTGGAAGGGATGGGAAGAATCCCACGCCTCAGTCTGAACCTCAAGTAATTCGTTCAAATACTGACGTAAATGAAATATAAAGAAGCTGGGGCTGCAGCATTCAAAACTTCAAACTTATTTTTGAAAATAAATGGCTCTATTTAACGAGACTTCTTAGTTCTATAATTTCCAACGCTTACTATATTTCGTGGATGCAACAGAAAGAACACTATAATTGGCTCTGTGGATAAATCCAGTTTCAAATTTCTGAAGGTTCTATTAACATCTTTTATCCTCCCTACACTGTTTTTTTTTTTTTTTTTTTTAATTTTTAATCCTTGCTCTATGTTAATACTGAAACTATCATTCGTTTTAATGTTTAAAATGTTTGATCAATGATTAGAAGGTTGTGTAACTAGAAGAGCGATCTGGTGCATTGTCGGTGTGGCAATTTATAAAATAAAACCGTATCCTTCAGGAACGACATCAACATTCTTTCGACTTTTAGTATTTGGCTCCACATGGCTGTCTATTCCCAAGTATGAAAACTTACTGAAAGGAAAATTTCGGGTCTGAAGGAATTCAAGTAGTGCATGTCGAGGGCACTACAATCGATATAAGTAAGAGAGTTCAAGAAGTGCTTCCAATCCTCGGTTCAGTCATGGCATTGGAAAGGTTTCTCTTCACAGCTGGAAAAACAGCGTGTTCGTTAGGGACATCGTTTCTGGAAATATATAAGATACTCCATTTCTGAATGGGGTTAATTACGGTGTTCAAGAAGGGTACGAGATACATCATAATTAAACTTCCCCTAAATATAATTGTACTCGCAAAATAACAAAAATGAGAAACTTCTTTGGCATTTAATTCACAAATAGGAAATTATCAATATCGGACTGCTACTGAATACGTTTTGTAGCAAATGCTGATTAGAGCGCCCATATTTTCTTCGTATAAAGAACTAGTTGTTGAATTATGTACTCCCCTATTTAAAACCGTTTTAACATAATTTGCGCACTCCTGCGTGCAAAACGTCCCCAGGTACGAATACTGTTAGAGCAGAAAAACATTAGCAATCAGAAAGAGCAATTGTTTTCAGGATGATCTGTGCTACTCTGAACTTTTAACCAAATAAATACGTAATTTTACTAATAATATGTTAATTAAACAGTGTTGGTTTTAACTACTGTAAGAACTAAGTTTTAGGGCTTTTTTAAAATAAATTCTGATTTATTGATCTGGATCGCGTTCTTTTATTTTATGACTTCAGCAATAAAGGCATTTATACGTATCCATTACATTTAATTTCAGTTCACGCGCTAAACTGAATGGGGCACGAGCTAGTTCTAGTCTTATGAAGTAATTACATCACTACACCGTTCAGATCATAAATTAGAGCACACTGCTTAATCGATAGTGGAAGTGCCACTGATTGGCTACCCAGTTTCTGGTGAGCGATTCAAAAATTAAGATTGGCGATATATGAACATTTTGCTGCTATGATCGCTTAATTCATTGCGCGAGACATTATGCGGTTCGAGTGAATATAAGAGAGATATTTAACATTAATAAATAATTAAATTAATTAATTTATTATAATTAATACATTAAGTAAATATTACTTGTGACCAACCTTTTCGTAGGTCATGTGCTTATCTGTCTGTCTGTCCGTCCTTGTGCCTATCACAGAATAGGCACAATTCAATTTAAATAAGCTTATTTTGATGAAATTATAACAGGTTTCTCTAAAATACGATTGTACATCATTTACGATTCATATAGACCAATTAAGACGGTCAGTTTATTTGAAGACGAATGTATTTGGTATACCGAAACTATGACAGCATAGTATTGCAAACTACATAAGAATGCTTCTCTTTTAGTATGCTGCGAATATTAATTTTTTTTATGAATAAATTTAAGCCATTAAGAAAACAATTGCGTACGTTAATTTGCTCAATAGAACCTGGTCTTCATATGCATATACCATATATTGTAGCTGAAGCACTGTATATTATGTTTGTTACTGTGTACTGATTAGAAGAATGAAGGGGCAACGTGGTGGAATATCATAGTGGCCAAATATTCTCGGTCTGCACATAGAAATCATTACTTTCTGAGGAGCTCGTTTTATTATTTGCTTATTATATTAATAACAAATAAACTTATTATTTCGATTATGATCAATAATTCATGATTTATATAATTACTAAAATTATAACAAAAAGCTAACTTCTCACACAGCAAAGACTTAAGCGTGATCTCTCACTTTACAATCTACACCACATTCTCAAAGCCCTAAAATGATATTTTCTTTTAAAGTTCTCATTTTCTGAGGACGGCATCCATTGTCTTTAAGTCAGAAAAGTGTGCGTTGATCATAAGCTGGTCAAAATAAGTTTGATATGTAAATATCGAAAAAGAACCTTCGGGGGTAGAGTGCAGACGGCATTAAAATTCATTAATTCGCCAACTGAACTATGATAAATAAAGCCAAATCCGGCAGACTTAAGTTCTTTAGTGCTAAAATGAAGTTCTTGCTGTCGAACATAGAAATTTGTGTGATGACATGCAACTGGAAGAATATTGACAGAATGAGGGAGGCATCTTGTCCACATGAAAATGCCAATATTGTAGGCCTACATTGTATACGCGCAACCGAATATTTCGGGAAGAAACCAGGGGCGATTGATATAGCCGCTGGTTTCTTGCCTCTGAAAACTTCCAGAAAACTGACTCCTTAGAGAAGGTCCGCTGCGCTAGAATATGTGAGAAGCCACTCAGCGTCCTTTGGATGTCCGCATCGTTATCATGTATATTCGGAAGCAGTCAGAAGCTGCTTAACCCTCATACCTAAATCTACCACTTTTGTGTCACATTAATTGCTTTTGGACAAAAAGGAATGAATTTCCCTTAGACTGATATCGAGAATCAACTTTACCGAAAGAATATTTATTTTACATTACTAAGAAAAACCATTTGTTTTCTAGTGGCTGCATGCTAAACATTACACGATATGAAAGAAGAAGCACAAATAATAAAGTAATACGTTCTCCAGAGGATTTTGAGGCCATTCTATGAAACATTAAGTTAATAAATTCAGCCTCATGCTATGAAATCTATACAAACATTAAGTGGGCCATGGTCTCGTGGTCTTAAAATGAGCAAAACTAGGTTTGCTACTTAGCGCATCAACCAAATATTGTGGAACATTTCGCCACGAGTTGTCTGGGTATTGCACTATGCTTAATAAAAAGTGCTGCTCCAGTGGAGAAGTACAGTACTAGCCATTTATTTATTTCGATCTTGACTGGGTCTCGTCGATGAACAAGCAAGCACCGTGAAGATCTCGTCACCGGTTTGTTTAGGTCTTCACAGTGGCGATAAAGGTCGAAACCGTGATAAAAGACTTGGCAGGAGACAAACAGATTATGAGGTACTTCGAGTTTGGCCTCTGTTTCTCATACGTCTACCTCTTTCCTTTTTTTCTACAATCTATCGAAGGCTATTTTGAGACAGTTTTAAATTTAAATTTATAGCAGTATACCTCTTCACGGGAGCAGTGCAATACCGAGACACCTCACATATCGACAATGAATACAGTTCACAATCTTATTTAGCAGCCGCGCGATTTTGAAATACTTTTGTCCACTCGCTTCTCGGTTTCCTCAAACGCGTGGAGAAGGAATTAGAAGAATGCGAGTGGATTGTTAAATTGAATATCCCCACGGAACGATGTTGAAAAGATATTGGATACTATCATTAAGGAACCGAGTTTAATATTCGCATAAATGACAACAGAACTGTTCGGTAAAACTGGGAGATGTATAGAACTACGTAACAGCGAAAAAGTTCATTAGACTGTTCAATGAACTCTTTCGCTGTTACATAGAGAAAGAACTTTCATTGGATTGTCCAGGACTTGTTCTCGAATAAATCCACGAATTGTCACTATATCGAATCTGCAAACTTTGTTTATTCTAAGATCTGTTTGAAGGATGAAAAACCATCCAATCTTAAGCAGAGAAGACTAATTCAGCTACGATGTGAACATAAAGCTTTTATTCAACGATGATGATTACCACAATTTTTAACAATAGTAATTACTAAAAAAATAGGACTTAAACATATGAAACTATATTACCAGTGTCCAAATTTAGTCCACAAAGCATGATTACTTAGCTACAGACTATTACATAAGATGTAGCTGGATAATCGTACTGCAGGTTTCATATTACTTTTCATTATTATTTAGCCGTGATTGTTTCCTTGACAACGAGAAGCTCAAGAGAAAAAAAAGTTAGCCAAAAACAAATTTGATTTTCAACAAAAATTATGATTTACGTAATCCGTTTCAGTTCTACCGAAACTAGTTCTACTTACTGCAGAAATCGGCTGCCGGATAATGAAAGTGAAACGGAAGAACGGGCGAGGTCCACATTGACGACAACTGTTGTGCTGTTTGAGGTGGAGGTGTCGGAGGATCCCGTGCGAGGATACTTTCAATGGAGAAGGAAACTGAAGCTGCAGAAGAACTTGAGTTCGTTTGGGAATCCCTCCGGAGCGGCGTGGTTAAGGAACTGCTCGGGCCAAACATGGATATAATCGGTGTCTTGAGGGCCTCTTGAACAAAACAACAAGGGTAAGGAGTTAGAGCGTGCACTCCGTAATTTCCACCGAGAGCCATTAGGAGAAAAGTTCTTCTCGGGAGGGGATCAAGTAACGGTGGAGATCGCCTCTCCGCATGAGATAATTAGAAGCCAACACGGAAGTATGCGGAGCAGAGTATCAACTGAAACTGTATGGACGAACTCTACTTGGAGACATGACCGGCCATCTGCTGCTTCTTTCCCTAATTACTCGGTCATCGCAAGCCCGCTATTGATCCTAGCCTCATAATCCTAAAGCTGTTGAGCTGATTACGGACGACCGGGCTTGTTAGTCCGATTAGTTCGGCCCCGCCTCTTTCTCCGTGTGTTCCAGACTTACGGAGGTTTCGCAGCGTTCTTTATTGGCTGAAGGTTATCTTGAGGTGGCTATTTCATTGGCGCTCCTCTCCGGTCAGGATACGGCACTGGCGGACACGGCTGCTTTTCAGCGCACTAAAGGAACCACACCCCGCATGTCGTTGCTTACTACAGCTGTATAATGAAGAGAAGAGGACCCTTCTTTGAAAGTTTATTGTCAAGACATCGCTTATAAGCTGCTAAGAGGATACTATAAATGATGGAAGAAAAGAAGAGGGAGGCCGATGTATAGGAAAGAATTCCGCCTTATAAGTTGCTGTTCAAAACAAATGGAGCGCAGGGGATCAGAAGCTGTGTCAAACTCGTAAAAGTGTCAGTTCATGGGATTAATGCTTACAGCTGTGACTGCCATGATCTATCAGACTTGAAACTATAAGGTCTGGTAGAGACTACTCTGAAAAGATTCGAGTAGCATTTTCTTAATCAGAAAATTATTCTGTCCCTGGCTTGCTATCTATTACCTTGAAACTCGCTCTTCTGTGATCAATCCCATTAAGCCGAGCTTGTCTTAGGGTTGGCATAATTTTTAAAATGAATTAACAGATTCCTTTTGAGTACCTTGGATCAATAAAATAAAACTTGTAATCTGAATATCCAAAGCTTTTTTTTAGGATACTCAGATTGCACGTTTGTTTTATTGTAAGAGTTATGGGATGGCGAGCGGTGCATCTGCCACAGGTGCAGCTTGATATGGAGCCTACGCAGAGCACAAAAGGTTCATGTGAATTAAAAGAGCGCATATAAAAGGGATTCGTTCCGGAGAAATATACCGAGCTATGACTCATTATAGTTTAAGCGACAATGCATTAATGAGGGTCTTTGGAGTTTGTAAATCTGTTGATATTAAAGGACAGCTATCTGTGTCTAATTGATCGAGTGAATAAGCTTGCCACTTGATAGAGATAGAACACTCATTGAGGATCTGCAAGAGACACTGGCACATTACAAGAAACACCCCAATGTTATCAGATCACAGGATATCTCGAACCTGTAATTTTAAATGAAAATGATTGTCATCGATAAATTTATGCGAATAATAATGAGAGAGAGAGAGAGAGAGAGAGAGAGAGAGAGAGAGAGAGAGAGAGAGAGAGAGAGAGAGAGAGAGAGAACATGGGCTTCGGTGATTGGAGGTTTAGAAGAGATCGTAGATTTATGGAAGTTAATCAATCATTCTATTTAAATTAAATGTAGAGTCTTAATAATCAGACTTCTGCTTAATCCGATTTAACCCATAGAACAATTTGAATGTTATCCTGTGGGGAACTGGATTAGAGCCAGAGATTTTGCCTCTCCGCTACTGTATGCCACTGATTGTAATAATATCCTTGTACCTCGAAGTTATTTGTTTAACATTTTCTCTGGGCTCTTCTCTTAATTTGTAACCGTGGTCCGAAGACCTATTTCCACCTCTATCTGTATTCGAGGAAAATGGAAGAAAGTGATATCCTCATTTCAAGAAGTTCAATTTAAAAAGTTAAAATTTAAACACATGACATTCTGCTAAATGCAGTGATGCGTTTGCATTCTCATTATCTTGGGAGCTCCTCTGACTGTGGCCGTTCTGTAATATAAACAGAAAGCTAATTTTTATTATTGCAGAGCAAGAACCTGTACGCTTTTCTTTAACACTTCATGTGTTGCGTCAATGAAGTTTCAATTTTTGAAATACTGCGAAAATCGATAATTATTTAAGGTCAACCGAGTCACAAACAGACTATTTTATTCACAGAATACGAAACTGACAGTTCTATTCCCCCTGCAAGCTCGAAAAGTGAAAATACACCGATGAGCCAAAACATTATGTCCACCTACCTAATATGATGTTGGTTCTCCACGTGCAGCCAAAACAGCTCGTACCGTCGAGGCATGGACGCTACAAGATTTCTAAATGTGTCTTCTGGTATCAACACGTAGCCAGCAGATCCTTACTCCTGTAAGGTCCGTGGTTGAGAAACCAGATCGGAGTTGCTGTACCAACACAAACCACAGATACTCGATGGGATCGATGTCTGCGGAATTTGGAGGTCAATGTGGCACGTTAAAATATAATTTTGAATACTAGATTAACTTATAGCCCAAGAAAAGACTATACAGCCTGTGTAGTCTTGTCCTAAAACTAGATATGAATCGGGGCAACACAGGCTACAGGTCGTTAACCCCTTAAAACAAAATGAACCAAAAATTCTCAATCCCAGAGAACCAATAAATCCCTTATATGTATAGTTAATACCATTATATACATTCCAAATTATTACTAAATTTAAGAAAACAAAATTTAGTTTAAGTTAGAAGCTGTTTGACCTAGTAAAGTAGAAATATAAGTTCATGAATACATCAGTCTGAATTAGCAAACAAGGTGGATCTTTTAAATACCTTGTCAGAAAAATATTGGAGTGCCGCAAAGTCCTTGGCATCTTGAATCAAAATATTGAGGTTGTCAGTCCTAATAGGTTGAGTGCTGTTAAATAGTTCTTGTCTGAAGCCGAGCAATAAAGCAAAACATGCCCCAATCTTCTACTGCCCCACAGAAACATAAAGGGTCAGGTTCAAGTCCAAATTTAGACAATTTATCCCCCAGTGAACCATGTCCAGTTATTAAATACGACGTTGTCATTGAAGGATAAAACCATCCCATAACTTTCTTATTTACAGCAAATGTTGCATCTTCAATGAACTCCCTGGTAGCGAGTCCTGTTTCACTGGATTGCCATCTGTATTTCCACTTCTCAATGAATTTTGTCCAAAGATTAATTTTCTCCTGCCGAATGTCCGTGGCCGGATTACTTACAATGTCGAGTTGCCAAACCTTTAAGTTAGAAATCATGCCTCGGTATGCCACAAAGGTCAATCGGAATACAACCTGAGATCACTTGTAATGCATTGGTTGTTTCTGCAGCGTCTGTGTGTTGCCAATATCATCTTTCTCTGCAATGATAAGTTTGGCCTTCACTGTGATGCGAGTAACTCTAGGAAACCATATGGCAGCTGCATATACTACAATTGGCAAAAATATAGCCTTATAATACAATGCCAAAGTTTTGTGCTTTATACCCCAATCAGCTCTGGAGAGCCTAATCACATTGGCATAAACCTCTTAATCTTTTCAGCTAAGTTCTTTACGTGGGGGATAAAAGAATTTATCATCAATTAAGAGACTAAGACATTTTGAGAACCATAAGGAATTTGGGCATTGTTGATATGGAGTTTAGGTGGTTTGTTATAATCCAGTTTATTATTTAAGATCATAATTTTAGTTTTTGTCTAAGAAATATTCTACCACCTACTTAAACAATGGTCTAGACATCTAGACCATTGTTTAAGTAGGTGGTAGGCATCAGCGTCTAGCACTTGAATGACTGGATCTAGAGCAGGGGTGGGCAACTTTTTTCGTCACCGAGCCGAATGAAATTTTCGTATCATGATGCGGGCCGGAATAGATTGAACGATTTAATAAAAAAAATCAGAACCTAAAAAATGTTATATTACTTGAATTACCAAATTATTAATGTATTTTTAAAAAAAATATCTGAATGTCCAATTATCATTGAAAATGCGGCATTCGGCATCAATTTTTCTTTTTTTTTTAATTGGCTCATTTTATAGGCTATAAATTATATTAAATTAAAAATTGTAATAATTAGAAAAGGCATAAAACATAAAATATCTCGCACCAATATTACTTTTTTCAATAAGAAGTCAAACCCAAAGGAACTTCGTTCGATCGATGCTACAATAATAATTAGGAAATAACTCTTTGACGCTGCGTAGAATCACTTGGTTACTGTTGTACTGGCCGCGATTCCCGATTGAACCGAATTAAGCCGAACGTTTACGGCGAGTGTAGTCAGGTATGGATTTTCTATATTTATTCATTTACCGAGGGGGCCAGATTCAACATCGTCGTGGGCCGGCTGTTGCCCACCCCTGATCTAGAGTATCCCAGCAGAACATCGCCCAAAGCATGACACCATCGCCACCGGCTTGTTTTCGTCCCACGGTGCATCCAGGCGCTATCAATTCCCCAGGTAAACTACGCGCACGTACCCGGCCGTCCACATCTTGCAACAGGAAACGTGATTCCACGGACCAGACAACCTTCTTCCAATCACTCAAGGTCCAGTTTCGATTCTCGCGTGCCCATTGTAGGCGCTGTCGCCGGTGAACTGTGGTTAGCACGGGGAGTGGCCTGAGGCTACGCAGCCCCATTTTCAGCAGGGTTCGATGTACTGTGTGTTGTGACACATTACTCCCGTCACCAGTATTCCAATTACCGGCGAGTTGTGCGACAGTCGTCCTTCTGTTGCCACTTACCATCCGGGAGGGCCTTCACTCGCTCCGAGCATCAATGAGCCATGGTCGTCCAACATCTTGCTGGCAGTTCATGGGTTCCCCCTCCTTGGACCACTTTCGGTAGGTACTAACCACGGCTGACCGTGAGTACCCCACCAGTTGTGCCGTTTTGGATATGCTCTGACCCAGTTGTCTGGCCATTACAATTTGGCCTTTGTCAAACTCGCTTAAGTCCGCTGCCTTTCCCATCTGAAGAACAAGAGTATCACTGATTAACGGAGCTCAGTATCAGGTGTTTTTTTTTTTTTTTTTTATACCGTGTCCCGACCCGCGCCGTAGTTCATCTGCAGTTGCTTCGATTTGCATAACGACTCGCTCGTCATAATGTTTCTGCTCATCAGTGTATATTTTAATCTAAATGACTATGTAAATGCAACTTATTATTTGAAGTGAGAGTTTGTATTCTGTATGCAACTGAACTTATCACAGCCGACCTACACGCACTGCGTTACATTTTACGAAGTTCGATCTTTTGTTCTTAAACTAAATGAATGTATTTTCTCAGATTAACAGAAATGGAAAGTAAACTTATTACAAATTAAAAGGCAGGTATATATGATAATATATACCAGCCAAAAACAAAAAAATTGTCACCGAGAGAGAGAGAGAGAGAGAGAGAGAGAGAGAGAGAATCACCAAGGAAGAAAAAGAAGAATGATGATATCCAGCTCAGAACCCTGGGTGTGCCAAGCCTATACTCACCAGATGTGAGCCCCTGGGGTTATTTAAAGTATTTGTTCGCGTTTCACATACCTCATAACGTAATATTCACTACTTTTTGCAATGTTTTCATATATCCTCCTGTATTTTTAATAAAAATACAAGTGTAACACCTATTTTACGGATCTTCTTCGAAAAGGTAAAATGCAGAAGTGTTAAAAAGCAATAAAAATATGAGATCACAGTACAGTCAACGTTTTTACCGACTACCATTACACAGGAACGTGGAATGGTAGTCGGTAAAAAGAGTCCATGAATCCATCTTACCAAGTAATGGCATCGTACATGTGTAGGGAGTATTTTTGTGATGTATTAGGACTTGTTACTTTATTTATTAAAGGAAGCGGCTCCAGCCAGTTTTCTGCCAACACCACCATATATTGAAATACTGTACAAGTAATTTCTAGCATAACATATACTACCCCTAGTTGGTTATCATTCCTGGCACATGGGGACGGCCAGGGTTCGTCTGCCTGCTTACGGATGAGATCAATCGTCTGTTCGCGTACACAGCATCACTATAAGACTCCCAATTTGGAGGGCACATCTGTTCATATATCAATGAAACAGCTATTGTTTCATTTGTCTATAAATTGTCTGTTTGTAGTTATTTTTGTCATTGGTCTTCTGATTTGGTAGGTTATTGTACGGTGATCCGATATGGTCCAGGCATTTTGCACTGTCCAATCGATCACTTGGGCTTCAATATTCCTTGTGGTCAGGGTGATATCAATCGTGGTTTCCCACAAGGTATTGCAGAATGTTGGCAGGTTAAAGGGTTGGTTTTTGACTGTGAGGATTGAATTTGCCAGGAATTCGTCCAGCCTTTGTCCATTTCTGGTTCCGCGGCGGTCCGGTGTGACACTGTGCCAAACAGGGGAGCGGCAGTTTACATCTGCTCCTACAATTATTCTTTGTCCTGCTAGGGTTGTCTTGACGGATTGGTGATATGTGATAGCAAAGTCGATTTCCAAACCAGGTCTGCAGTACAATGAAATTTCGTAGAAGCTCCCAATTGAGCTGATTATATGGGCACAGGCGGCCCAGGGCGTGCAGAGCTGTGATAATTTTGTTGCCGCTATTTCCGGATTCCTCACTACTACTGCTGCCCATGGGGTATCCTCATCACTCTGGATAATTTTATAACTCATTGGGAATCCCCTGACCTGCTTTGTGTGTGTGTAGGGCTCCTGGATAGGGATGATGTGTATTTTCTTCATCGGCTTTGTGGCGCACCTGGTCAACAACTGGCTCTGGCACGCTGCCCATTGATCTGGTGTATCTTCAGAACTCCGTAGTTATATTTCTTATGGTGTGTCCCCATAATCAATTCGTTGTTGGAATACACTCTTTACTTTTTGGTACGTTGGGCATTTTGCATCTCGTATAGAGATGTGTGTGGTCCAGGCTCAGGGATTTGCAATTGACGCATCTGGGATCTTTCTCCTTGTTTGGGCAGTTTTTAAATTCATGCCCTTTCTCTGAGCAGTGGCCGCACGTAGCTTCTTTCTGGTTGCAGGTATGGGAGGTGTGGCCATACTTGCAGTACCTATAGAACTTTATTACTGCCACATGCTCCCTATACTTATGACTACTCCACATAGATGGTACTCTGTGTTCGTAGGATTCGCCAAGCCTCAGGGGCAAGCTCTATGACCCAATTACAGTTGCCACTGTTATTTACTCTGGTTTTGTATTTTGGGAAATACCAGCACTTTCCCATCCCGATCTGGGAGTGCTTTTTAGATTCTTCCTGTAGATATCCTCCGTCAGAAGTTCAGGGGTCAAATCCATGGTCCATGTTGAAGATAACCACCGAGGGCCTTTTTCTCTTCGGGGCCTCCGCTGTGAAGCCCAGTGTAGGGATCCTAGGGTTTGTTATAATTCCTTCTGCTTCTTCCTTACTCTCCGTTTCTGTTACTATCCCTGGATTTCTGGTCTTTCTTATGGCTTTTATTCTGGTTGCTCCGAATTCTTCTGAGGTTTTGGATTACTTTTTTCTTGATTTCCCACTTCTACTGGTTTCTTCCCCTGTTGGTCTTAAAATGACTATATTGGGCGTTAGCAGAAGTGTTTTCTTTTTAGCTTCTGTGGCCTTGCCCATTCCCAGTGTTTCTGTGGGTGTATTCCTCAGCGCTTGAGCATATGATGGGGCGCGCTGTGGCATTTGATTGCCGCACTTACCTCAGGTACAAGAATATCACCTCCTAGACACGGAGTATCAAGCCTCCTCTGATTATGGGGAGGCACTGTTCGCGAGGAGAAACCAAATCACCGCAGCCCACAACCCACAATAACATCTCTTCTTCAGCTCGCTTGGACTGGGACACCAGAAATGACCCACTCCAAAGAATTAGAAAACTCAGGAAAAACTATACCAAATTAGATTAACATGGGCGGGACCCATATCCCATGAATGGAGATGACTACCAAACGTGGACACCCGACCAGCTGGGTCTATGAACAAGACATGCCTGAGAACTGGAAAATTTAGGAAATAAACCACTAAGGTAAAGGACTAACACGGATGTCCAACGAATGAAAAGTCGGACATGACACCAGATTGGACACCACCAGCAGGGTCATTGTATAATTTTCCTGCAGACGCCTGTTGGCGATGGACAGTCCCCCCGGCGCCCCCTACTTTCTCCTGGTGAGGCATGGAGATGCCTCGCACTGACTTCTGGGGGTGCCTACATTGTCATCACCATATTTCTACCTTAATCCCCCCCAGCCCTCAGTCTCCCATCCACTATCTTTATGCCAGCGAATGCCCCACACACAAAAACTTAATTATGTCAAAATTACCGTTCGCCCATTTTTTCGGCCTTTATTATGCAAGCGTTATCCCCCTCACCTAACGATCATCAAAATCGACGATGATGAATATATGTATCGCATATATATGGATCTGTCTATACGTACGTGCATATAAATGAGCGCGCGCGTTTTTTTTTTTTTTTTAGGTCTTAGCCACTGAAATTTTAGGAAATTAGGTGGCAGAGTAAATCTAAATCTACTAGGTTCTTGATCTGCCTCCATCGGGCGAAAGTGGGGCAACGTTGGGCCTCAGCAGGGGTCCAGCGGCTAAACGACCAGAAGAACAACGGTACACAACACTACACATATACAATGTCCGTACACTTTTAAATCTCTGGCCTTCCCAGCGAACTTGTACACCCACAATGAAAGCAACGCGTTGATGGGGGGAACCCCTGGTGTCGCTAGACATCAATACACTTTACAATAATGAGCACCTCGTGGAGTGTATGCCGCAACATATGCAAGCTGTGCAGCCTATTAAAGGTGACGCAACCAGATAAGTGTTCAAGTCAAAAGCTATCTTCGTGTAGAATCGCATACAAAAAAAAAAAGTAATGGGACTAATTTTCCCTTTTATTTTTAAGCGTTTTTCTAACTTTCAGCTATTCTATCTAGAAAAGCAACGTGTTTTAATTTAACTTATTAGCTTCTGAACGTTTCTCAGACTGGGCAGACGTCATTTCAAGTCATTATCAGAGACAATCTTAAGATTACTGCCAATATCTAATTTCAAGTATTTTGTTTTCCTTTTCTTAGAAGGCATAGACTGATCTCGGCGTCTGAAACTGAATACTCCTTACAGTTTTAGTCTATTATCTGTATTAAGGAGTAAACAGTTCGATGTTTTTTTGTAATTCTATTTAGCTTTGAGTTCCAGAGTGTTGTTTCATCGATATCGAAGAATAAATCAGTTCCATATACGAATGGAAATTTCTTCATTAGCTACTGATCCACAAGACAATCATTGAAGTCAACAAATTTCTGGAATTCCTCCATTGTAGTTGGTTATTCATTCATCCTGTTTCAACGTTTTCTTCCAGTTTAAGCACTGCCACATATAACATTCATTCATTCGATATTTTCGTCTAAACAAAGGTTGGAAATACCATTAATTCATAGTTGCAAATTGTTGGAAGCAGCCAAGTCGCATACAGATGGGGAAAGCACCAAATGCCTCACGAGAATTTTCTATAACTTGGCATTTATTTTTCATTTCGATTTCAGCCACAAAAAGTAAATTCTTCGCTCGATTGCAACTCGGTAGCAGTTCAGTTTTCTTTGATACTGATCAGCAGAAAATTAAACTCGTGTAATTATAATTTCTCATTAATAATAGTTCTTAAAGTTCAAAAGCACAAGTATTGTAATTGCACAAACCTACAGAAAATTATAGCTTTGCATATTTAAGATAAAAATTCTCGTATAACAAAAAAGTAAACCGTGTGATTTCCAGCACAAAACAAAAAAGGAAAGAAAAACAAACATATACATACGCTAGGTTTCAGTTTCGATTTTCCCTTTGATGAATAACCCCATAAGTGTCCTTTAATCCGATCTAATATTCATCATAGGTGATATTAAATTGGCAATCATTCAAACGAGATCCTGAAAATCCAAGTAACTTCAAATAATAATGCTAGAGACATGAAATTTACAAGTACCATTCCTCATTGATGCACAGTTTCGCCATTATCGAAAATCTGTAAAACTACAAATATACATGAGCAGTGTATGCAGTAAATTGAACATGGCGTTCAGTTTGGAGGAGTAAGTATTCGTGGCGGAACACATGCTTTATATTCCTTTCCGATTCCTTAAATATAGAGAAAACTGATATTTTCCCCTTTTTCTCTTGTATAAGAATCGGAAACTAATTCACTTAACTTTACATTCAGTTGTTCAAATGATATATCATATCCTTTTCCACTTCGTTAACAGCAAGTTAAGGTGCCAGAAGTATTCCTCCCATATCCTTGTATAAAAATGAGAAAGTAAAATATTCATCTGGTATGTTGATCGAAATTCCAACATTTATGCCAACTGATTTAAATGTTTATAAAGGACTGTAAAAGTTGATTCGAAGATTTACGCTAATTCACTGGAAGCGTGAAACTGACGTTTCACACGTTATCTGAAGTTAGTCCTCCTCCTATAAGCTTGAAGTTGTTGCACCAATAACTTAAGGAGATGCATCGACACAATCAAGTTGTAATGTGTATGCCGATTAGTACTGCATTATCAGCGATATTGTATTAGTAATATGATGCAACACAAACACGCACTTCATTGCCAAAAATTACGACCCGAGCAGTGGGGAAGATGGATCGCAAATTAGCAACACATACAATATACCTGATATCCTTCCTGATGAGGTAGAACATACGTTGAAGAAAATGAAGCATAACAAAGGCCCAGGAAAGATTCAGTTACTGTAGAGTTGTTAAAATTGGGAGGAAGAGACATGACACAAAAACTGGCAAGACCCTTCACAAAATTCATTAGAAAAGGTGTGATGCCTAAGGAATGGAATAATACAAATCAGTTTTGCTGCATAAGAAAGGAGATAAATCAGAAATTGGAAATTATAGACCAATTAGCTTGTTATCCCACATCTACAAGTTGTTCACAAGGGTCATTACTAACAGATTAGAAAGAATACTTGATGAGAATCAACCGAAAGAGCAAGCTGGCTTTAGGACAGGATTCTCAACTATGGATCACCTTCACGTAATATCACAGCTAATGGAGAAAGCAAATGAATATAAAACACCATTATGCCTCGTATATGTGGATTATGAAAAGGCATTTGACTCCATAAAGCAATGTTTCAGGCACTGGAAAGACAAGGCATATATACCCCATATATTATGATTTTGAAAAAAAATTATATGAGAATGCTACCTCCTTTATTAGACTACACAAAGACAGTAGTAAATTTAAAATTGAGAAAGGAGTTCGACGAGGAGAGACAATATCTCCGAAGTTGTTTACTGCTGCCCTTGAGGAAGCTTTCAGAGGCTTAGACTGGTCGCAGAAAGGAGAGTACCTAAACCATTCACAGATGACATTGTGGTCATAAGCCACGATCCCAAAGAATTAGAGGAAAATCCGTTATGCAGAGTCAGTAAGAATTTTGGATTGAAAATGAATATGGCTAAAACAAAAGTTATGATGAACAAGTATGCCACAAAAAGGGATATAATGATTGGAGCAGTAAGTGAAAAGGTGGAGTCATATACTTATCTGGGACAAGTTACTAGCTGTAATAATGATAAATGGCTGGAAGTCAAGAGAAGAATAGATTTTGGATGGATAGCAGTCAGGAAATATAGGAAATATACTGAGGAGCAATATCCCGATTTGTCTGAAACGTAAAATAATGAACCACTGTATACTCCCACCATGACTTATGGAAGCGACACTTGGGTACTCACCAAAAGAATGGAAGAGAAACTGAGACCTACACAGCGAAGAATGGAACGAATTATATTGGGAATCAGACTGCTAAATAAAAAGAGAAACACATGGTTTCTCTTTTTATGTTAGATAAAAAGAGAAACCATGTGTTTCTCTTTTTATATTAGATAAGGACATTCTTATCAAAACTAAAGAACTAAAATGGTTTTGGGCAGGACACATCGCTCGAAGACATGACAGGTGGACTAAGAAAATAACAGAATGGTACCCAAGAGGTGATAGAAGAAAACCTGAAAGACAACGACGGAGATAGACAGATGAAATTCATGAGTTTATGGGTAGTAAATGGATGGCCATTGCACAAAACAGAAGGAACTGGAATGTTGCTGTAGAGACCTTCGTCATGCTCTGAAAAATGCTGATGACCGAACAGTCGATACGTTAATTTGGGATTACTGCTATTCATATGCAGTACGTTGCCTTTGTCAATTGTTAAGTCCAAACTGCCATTTCTCAGCTCACAACCTAATTTTTCTAGAAATTCTTGTCGTAGCTCACCCTAATTATTGTCATTAGTCACTCTGCCAACCTTTGTATCATCTGAAAACTTACACATTAAGCTTGATATACCATCAACAATAAATATTGAAGACAATGGGGCCCAGCACTGAACTCTGGTGGGCTCCACTAATAACATTAGTCTACGAAGTGGTGTGTCCGCTGGTAACCACTCTGTCCTCTCCCACTCAAACATCCCTTTATCCATAGCAGTAACTTGCTGTTAATGCCATACTGCTCCAGTCTATACAACAGTCTTATGTGCAACAATATCAAAAGCCTTCCAGAAATCTAAGTATATGATACGAAAATTATTTTTTTTTTGCGTCCAGTTCCTTGGCCATTACATCATAGTATCAAATCAGATTGGTTAGAGAAGACTGCCCCTTAACAAATCCAGGAATACAATTATACTTTATTATAATTGCATTCCTGTCCAGTGGGTCCTGAGTGATTTATTTAGCCAGTCACTGTCTTCCAGGAAACAGACGTTAAGCTAACAGGTTTGTAATTACTCATGTTAATTTTTGATCTCCCCTCCCCCCCTTGTGAAGGGAATGGAGGATACATACGAATCCAAGGATTCGTATCCTTGGATTTAAGGGCCTTCCCTGAATCCAAGGATACGCTCATAATTATGGCGATGGATTTCCTTACTTCCTTTGCTGCGTCCCTTAATATAATTGGATAGATTCCACCACCCTGTGCACCTGTTTTATCATCTTCAACGATTTCTGTTCCACTTTCCTTTCAGTCATAACGAAATAATTTAACTCTCCGTTAGAGTTTGATAAACTTCTGGCATCCCCTTATCTAAACAATTCCTCATGTGTGAATGTAATGTAAAATACCTATTCAATTTTTCAGCAACCTGATCATGATCATCAACAGTAATCCCATTGACATCAAGTTGCCCAATGTAATTTAACCCCTTCCTTCCACTCTTAACATAAGCATAGAGGTTAGGCAAGCTAAAGCAGATTATGAGGCCATGCACTTCTCATAATCTGCCTTAGCTTGCCTAACCTCCTTAATTACAGACGTTTATATATACCATAGGATTCCCTATCACATAATTTATATGAATCAACATTTTTTTCCCTACCCCAAGTCTCACTGGTTCATCTGATATCCATTCAGGTCTAAACCTAGAACAGTATTCCTTGTTGGTATGAAAAGCCTAGTAGCTTCTATAATTACTTCCCCGAATGCTTCCCATTTAGAATTTGCTGTTGTTCCCACAGCAAATTCTAAATGATAATTTAAAAGATAATTTTAAATGATAATTTAAAATTTTAATTCTAACAGATAATTTAAAAGCTGTCTGAAACCACTGTAGACACCCTTTTTTTTTTCCTTGTTAGTTGTTGGCGCATCAGCTTCTATGGCCATAATGCACCTCCCAAAGTTTTTGCATTTTACTGTGATCCAAGCCCGAGACGGGAATCGAACCTGCGACATTTGGGTTGCCAGACAGGCACTTTACCTACCTGGCTAGCCCGGTCGGCATAGTCACCCTTACGAAATCAGAAGTTTCCCCTTCACTCTTGACAGTAGTTGTCTGTAGTAAAATTCCACATTAGTACACTTTGATCGCTGCCACCCAGTGGGTCTTTTGCCAGCGGATTCTTAATGCATGAATAATCACTGCTGATAACCAGATCAAGAGTATTGCTTCTTCTTGTTGCCTGTCTATTATGCTGCAGTAGAAAACAGTAGTCCAATAATCCACAAAAGCCTTGCTAGTGTGCTAGAATGACCCGCCCACAAATTCCAGTCAACGTCTGGAAAGTTAATCTCCCGTTACTAGATATTCTGATTTACTGGCCCACTATTTCTGTGGATAGTTGTTTGATATACTCATCATAGTCATTAGGCCTTGTAACACTCCTCTCATTTTGCTTTCCCAGTGCTTACGTCAGACCAAACTTACTCAACATTACTCTGGTCAGGTATGTCGACTGGATGCACTGCTTTAGGTTTGTTATACTTCTTAATTAAGGTCATAGGCCCATGTGCCCTCGTGGGCAGCACAGTTCGTAGAATCTTTGTTCTCCCCACACTGTGTGGAAAAGACTTAAGACGAGACCCGTTGATGATAGGAGGAATTTTTATGGACTTTTTTTCACTTTCCGTTTTGCTGACTCAATCAGTCTCAGGCGAGGGTGGCATGGTTGTTTCTCCCGGGAACTCTGGTTTTTTGTCAAACAAACATAAAATCCACCACAGAACACGCGTAATTTAAAGACAGTATACACAGAGCAATATGGCCTTAGTTGCCGATGCTCCTAAAAAACTCGATAACAACAACCAATATATTCACTGGTTCCATGATGACCCACAGCAGGGCTGGAAATTCCCAATACCTTGCTTTCCAGGCTGCTGCATATCTGTTTGAGGCAGTGCAAGGATCTTTTCACCGCCTTTCCTTCCTTAGAAATTAGTGTTTGTTTTTTATTACCGTTTAAAAATATTGGATAGTTCTGAGATGTTTTGCATAATGTATTTCCCACACGTGTTACCTACGTTGTCCAAACTACGATGGTCTAATCTTGTGATGAGACGCTATGGGATGATAAAGATTCAGGGTGAATACAGGGTGAATTTAGCGCTGGGAGGAACTTACACGCCACCCGATTAACCAGTAATCCAGAAAAAAAGAATTTCTTCTGATATGGAGCATAGGACTAGATCTCAGCAGCACATATTGGCACTATAATTGAAGGATTTATGGTAGCGACAGCTTAGGATTTAAAATTTCAGCGAGTTCCTGCCTAATTTCCCACAAGGCTGCATAAATTTTGGCCAATGTGGTCAGAAAGAGTTGTTAAAATATGAGACCGTCATCCCAGCTGAGACCAAGGTATCCGTATGGTGACCAACCGTTCTCGACCTGTTTCCCTGTACTAAGACCTTTATTTCATTCTTTATCTTCTTGTTTGTGATGGCGTTAATGTGGTTATATTGTTCATCTGGCCACTTAACCTAGGGGCTTGTTTTCACACAGAAGCTCTAGCGTTCAGCACCAGGAGGAGGCGAGCCGCGCAGTAGAGAGAATGAAGCACTGGCAGGGAAAATCTGAGGTAGCTAAGGTTACAAGACAAATGGAGCCCAGTAAAAAAAAAAAAAACATTCCTGGTTGGTGAACGTCATTTTGTGATCACAAGCCAAAACCACCTGCCATAAGTTGATGACTTAAGTCCGAAATAAGTTCTAAACCCGTGCTTGTTGAAGTGTTTTATGCCAATTTTCACGTTGTGGCCGGCTGACGAATCCAGAATAATCACGTGGAAGCCTACTTCCTCCGCCCGCTAAAGCCTCGACTGAAAAGGGCTTTAGAAATTGCTCCAGTCAGAGACGAGGATTCGAACCCAGACCTCTGCAAACTAGCGAGTAGTGTCGAAACCACTATACAGTCACGGACGATTGTAGCTCTCAATCTGATCGCTAGAACTGCTGATTGATTGCTGGCGTATGACTGTTCTTTTGATTTCACAAAAAAACTTAAGTCATCAGCTTATGGCAGGTGGTTTTGGCTTGTGATCACAAAATGTTCCACAGAGCAGCGGCAAAGAGGGGTTACTGATAATACTTCCCTTATGGAACGACATAGGGGCATCAATACTCATTACAGGAAACTTGCAGTTATTTGGGTGATAAGCTGATCTCAATGATGCAAAGTAGAGCTTCGATCCTTAAGCATACTTTCAGTACGTGAACTGAGGAGATGTAAATATCACTTTTTTTTATTTAACCACGGCCTCCGTAGCCGAGTGGTCAGGAGCGGGAGTGCAGTAGCACACGCTCTTTGAGTAGACCGGGGTTCAAGCCCCTGACTGCTGAATACGGTCGATCTGCCAACCCGCACTGGACCAGCGTGGCAGATTATGGTCCATTTCCCTCAAAGTGAATTGTTGAGGAGGCTTCCATCCTGCAGTGGGTTGATAATGGCTGCACTTTACTTTTACTTTTTTCACGAGAAGTATTAGGACCTATAGTACTTAGTACCGTGCTTGGGTTGGAGGTTGAGAAGACATTTGTTGACATTGGACTTGAATTTCTGTAGACTGTAATTTTCAGGAAATACGTATGAAGGAAGATTGTTCCAGAAAACGGCAGTTGAATAAATAAACGAGGAAGATGAAAAGTTGGTTCTGTGAGTTTGAAGCTGGACAGTAAATGGATGTTGGCTGGTGGCAGCAGATGTTCGGACTGTTCTGAAAGAGAGCGAGAATTATAGAAACCAATTCAGAAGAACAGTGCCCATGGAAGTATCTGTAGAAAAGCCATGCAACAGAAACAGTACGTCTATAAGAAAGCGAGCGGAGAGAGACTGTTAGAGAGGAGTCCTTAATTAACCTAACTGCCCTCTTCCGAATGGAATCTAGAAGCCTGAGAAGTTTTGGGGGCACCGCCGCAGATGTGGGAACAATATTCCATGGTAAGACGGATTTTCGATTTGTACAGAGTGAACAGCTGTTTGGAAGAAAAGTAACCCTTCTTTTTCTTGACGTCATTTGTCTTACTGAAACATGGCTATCGGCAGATAGCAGTTTGAACTTGTGCCTCTTACCACTCCCTACAAGCATATTGGGAATTCAAGAAACACCAGACGGGGTGGTGGTATAGAAATCTTTTTTAAAGGTCGTTTTAAGCCAATAAGGACAAGAGTAAGCCAGCGAACAACTTTGATGCAATTTGTACAACGCTGAGGAGTCCTCTTATTCAAATTCAGTGCTGCCTGGTTTACATCCCCCCAGATCACAACGAAAACTAGATCTGAGCTGCTCACCCGGTTGGCAACAAATTTAGTACCTAGAACTCCAACTATAGTTGCGGGTGATTTCAAATTTCCAATCCCTAAGCATGAAGATGCCCTTGTGGGTCTTGAGGTCACTCTTCAGACTTTTGACCTTACACAGTTCTTAGCGCCAGCTACTAGAGGAGGCCAAGCGCTAGACCTAATATTCCATAACCTACCAGATATCAAGCTCCTGCCTAGCAATTTCCAATTTCAATCGGATCACCTGCCAATTATCCATGCATGGGAACTCCCCTGAGTTACCTGATGAGTATGCTGCTGAACTGCTTAGGGTTGCCTTCTCTACGAAATATCTCAAGCCGCACATCATTTTACAATGCTTGAGCGGATTTGACTGGGGATGCCTCTATTCTGAATCGATAGAGGATGCCACGATGGCCTTGTCCAAACAATTGAAATTAATTGCACTCCTACAAATCCAAGAAAGTTAGGATTTGTAGCAAGTTGAATCGGTGTTTTAATAAGGAAACGAAGTTGGCCTTCATCAGGAAGCAGAAGGCCTACCGAAAATTGCAGAAATCAACTTTCCTCAGACCTCACTATATTTAAGAAAGAAAGAGAAAGAAAAGTAGAGTCCTAAACCAAGAAGTTCTTGATAGGTTGAAGAGATGTAGAAGGATTCTGTAACACCAGACAGATCATCATATCATTGATCAAAAGCTTGTCTAGGAATGGGTACAGTGCAACCTCCTGCAGGCAAATTTTCCACATCCAGATTCCCTTCCCTAGGGCACAGATGAATGATATAGAAATATCTAGGGAGACTGATTGATGTCATCAACAAATTACCTAACAAAGCTACTGTAGGACCAGACGGTTTCCCATTATTCATAGTAAAAATATGCAGCACGTACATTGTTGACCTTCCACTCCACATTTTCAGACGAATTTTACAATCTGGAAGAGTTCGATCAATTTGGAGATCTTACCATGTCAAGCCCATTCCAAAGATTAGGCAACAGAAAGATCTGCGACCAATTTCCATCAGTTGCTCTTTACTTAATCTTTGAAAAAGCGAGTCAGCCAGCATTTGCTCAGCACTGCTTTGGTCACAGGCCAGAGTACATTCATACCGTTCTGTACATGAGAACAACAACTACAAATCTTCTACATACCCTCTTCAGAATCCAACAGGCCATCAATAACAAATCCCAGATTGACATCAAATCGGCCTACGATAGAATATACCTACCAGCTCTTTACTATTCTGAAGCACTACTTCGGTCTGGCAGATATCTTGAAGTCCATCCTACTTCTCAGACATCTGTCTGTTACTATCAACGATTTCCAGGTAACTTTCGACGTCACAAGAGGCATCCCGCAAGGGAGTGTGCTTTCAACAATTCTCGTCGCAGCAGTTTTGGAACCTTTCTTAGCATGTAATCCTAATTTTGTCTCCTATACCGATGATCGGAAGTTTTACGCGAGTTCAAACCATCCTGATCAGATCCTGGATATTAACCAACAGGCCTCTACACAGATAATGAAACTGGAAAACTATCTAGCCATAATTGGGTTGCATCTGAACCCTTCCAAATCTGCTCAACTACCGATAACCAAAAAAAAGAGTTAAAAACGATGTTCAAATCATCGTTGGGGGATGGGGGGGAAGGGTGCAAATGGTAACTTCCCACACAGACCTAGGCCTCACCTGGGATGTTGGAATCGCCTTCCAGCCTCACTTTGTCAGGATGAGACAGAAGACGTATGCGTCACTTTGGGCAGTGCGTCAGGAGCTCGGTGTGCATCAACCAGCGCTGCTTTGTCGGTACTTTTGAGGTGCATTACCCCTGTTCCTCTATACGCATCTGAAATTTGGTCATCTGTTCCTCCCTCCCACCTAAAAAAGTACCCCAGTCTGGAATATTGGTTACTCAGATGGATGAACAGGGTGGTGGTCACCCTTTTACTATCTGTTGATCCATCCTCCAAGCTAATCTATGCACCACTCCCTGGAGACTTCTCATCACGACAAGAAATGTACTCATGCTAGCTCGGCTTATCACAGGCCGAATAGATGCTCCATCTGTATACC
The DNA here is from genome assembly GCF_048544385.1 of Mastigoproctus giganteus. Lineage (NCBI taxonomy): Eukaryota > Metazoa > Arthropoda > Arachnida > Uropygi > Thelyphonidae > Mastigoproctus > Mastigoproctus giganteus. The sequence continues at coordinate 146,839,449 of NC_143582.1, forward strand.
CGCTAATCTCTGGCCCAAAGAAGACAAGAGGTGAACGCCGCGACTCCTGCCACCCTCTGCGGTTTGCACTTACAAACATTGATTCCCTTAGGGGAATGTTTCCTGTCAACTGCCTCCAAACCTACAATAAACTGGGCATCAACCCTGATAAGTTATGTGAGGACAAGCTCTACAGAAAGGAATGCCTCAAGAACTGTTACCGACTATTGAACCTGTGACGATCACCTACACCTGGACTTTTTTGCCCGATGCATTTTTTATTTATTTATTTTTCTTTTTTTAAACTGCGATGTCTATTGCTATAAACTTTTGTTTATTTGAAGCGTATGTAAGTTCAATTAAGTAAATATCTCGGGCCGAGCATGCACGTACTCTTGTACATGTGGTTCAGTATGTAAACCACTCACCCACCTGGCACACTGCCGTCCCGAGATGACCCACAGTTTCTTGTGGTTAATAAACGGATAATAATAATAATAACACCGAGAGCGAAAGAGAAAGTTTTTTCGATGCAGAAAAAGCAATATTTGTAATGTGCTTGTGCCAAGAGAGATTAGAAGTAAGGGTAATCCCCCAAAGAGATATCATTTTGCCTAGAAATCACAGTGTCACCAAAGATAAGCACAAAGGGCAGAAGAATCCTTTTTGCGAGATATAAGACAAGATTGAGTTTTAGAAGGGTTGAAATCAACTAAGTTGTCTTTGCCCAACTGGAGAATTACTTGGAGATCGGCATTTAAGGAGTTCGTAGCAGATATTCGAGAAGTAGAAGCTGATTGAGCAGGACAAGGTTTTCTCAAAATTGAAAGTGGAATATAATATGCTATCATCGGAAAAACTGTGGATAGGATTTCCAGTCAATGGAAGAAGGTCATTAATATACAAGAGGAAAAGAGTGGGGGAAAGAACTGAACCGTGGGGGACTCCAGCATTAGTGGAGAAGTTAGAAGACAGAGCCATCTACCATCACCCTCAGTGAGCGATCAGAGAGAAAACTGGATAACCAATTACAAAAAACAGTTGGTAAATCATAAGATGGAAGCTTGTTTAGAAGACCATTATGTCAAACACGATCGAAAGCATTTGAGATGTGAAGAGCAACTGCTTGTGTTTCATCGAACTTTTCCATTGAATTTATCCATAAATGGGTAACATAAGCCAGAATATCACCAGTGGATCGACACTGACGGAATCCATATTGGCGATCGTTGATCAGACTGAAGGTTTCTAGGTAGTTTAAGAGTTGGTGGTTAATTGATTTCTCCATTACTTTAGACAGAGAAGTAATTGCAATGGAACGATAATTGGATATCTACCTTTTTAGGAACTGGCTGGATATGAGCAAATTTCCAAGAAGGAAAAAACACCTTTCGAATAAGAAAGTGAAAAAAGGCGGCAAAGAATAGGAGTAAGTTCAGGAGCACAGGTTTTGAGAAGAAGTGGAGAAATATCATCAGGACCTAGAGTTTTCTTAGCATCAAGATTCGTCAAAATCCTTCTGACATTCTTTTGACGGAAGACCAGAGGATACATTGAATGGAGCGTGTAGGGAATGGCGGGATGTGTTTTACCAAGATTGTTAATATACGAGTTTGAATAAAAATGGCATACTAGCAGGTTAGCTTTATCCTTGTCCGAAGTGACAACAGAACCATTTGGTTTTGACAGCGCTGGGAGCAGAGATGGGCAAAAGTTGCGGCCAATAGCTTTGGCAAGAGACCAGAATACTCGACTACAATTAGGGCAAGAAGCAAGTTTTCTACTCTTAGCCTGTTCAAAATCTAGTTTGGTCTGATTAATAACTGCTTTACAATTGTTGCGAGCTTTGGTGTAGGCAGAAAATGAAACTGCAGAATTAGAAACAAGCCAATTACGATATGCAACATTCTTCTCTTGAACAGCCTTAGCACATTTATTGGAAAACCAAAGTTTAGATAAAAGACGAGATTTTAAAACAGGCGACCAGCAAAGTCCATGGTGTTCTATCGGTGATTTTTCAAAAAAATATCCCGTAGAGATAGGGAGGTCATAATCACACTATATAGAGCAATTGTACGACCGCATATAGAATGCGGTGTTCAAGTATGGAGATCTCATCCGACAAAAAGACATGGTGCTTCTTGAAAGGTGTTGAAGATGGATAACTCGCATGGCGAGATCGGCAAAAGTGCGACTGTAGGATGAAAGATTGATTATTTTGGGCTACAGAACTTGGCAACAAGGCACCTTAAAAGGGACCTGATTGAGGTTTACAAGGCTCTGAGATGGGTTAAGATAAATGAAGGCGGAATTTTTACTGTTAAAAAGAATTCCAGAATTAGGGGACATAAATTCAAATTATAGGGGAGGAGGATTAGACTAGACTGTAGGAAGTTTTCTTTTAACCACGAGTTGTTGATTACTGGAACAAGTTTCCTACCCACCAGGCAAGGCAGTTGAGGCTGATAGTTTGAAGAAATTCAGAGGTCAACTGGATAGTAACCTATGTGAGGAGGGAAACGCATAATTTATTTTCTTTTTTCGGCCAGTACAGCAAAAGCCTGTAGCTGCCTTGATTGCATGACTAATACAGCGACATTGCAAAAAATACAAAACTTGTTCGTGTCATTGACATGATTCGAACTTGGATCTTCTCCTTATAGGAACGAGTGTTTGTATCAACTATGCTACCCATGAGGTCATCCATAGCACTGCAGTATAGGAAGGCCTCTCCCACAAGTGTCTTAACGATTATCAGAAAGTTTGCAAATGGGACTGTCTGCAGCCTAACGAGATATGAGAAAGAAAATGACGGATTATATAGTGACAGTGGATATGACATAGAACAGACACTTTGAAGCGAAGAAGTATGAAATAGTTATCACTCTGCCGAAGATACACAGAAATTATTTTAAGTATGTTCAACCTTCAGGGATTTTAATATTAAAATATCGATCTTAAATCGACATTTTCTCATATCGACCATTTTATGAAATATGGAACCTTGGAGTCATGTTACTTTCAACATAATCCCCTTTGGAATCAATAAATTTTTGCACCGATGCTGCAATGCGTTGATTCCAACTGCGAAGAAAGTATTCTCTTGGAACTCCAGAAGTATATCCAGTGCAGCAATGACTTCGCCGTCGGTGGGAAAATATGTCAGCCAAGTATTTTTTTCAAATTGGGAAACAGGCAGACGTCCTAGGATCTAGTGAACATGGGGAATGTTTCAAAACTTCAAAGCTACACTCATGTAGTGCACCCATAGACTTTTGGGCAAGCGCGTTGTTTCAGTGAAACAAGACTGCTCTGCTAAGTTTTCTTCGGCTTTTGACATTGTTTTTACGAAAACGCCTCGCTAGATCTGCGTAATTTGCCGGTAACTGCCTGGCCTTTTTGAAGGTAATCCATTACATTAGAATTACTCTATCAGCATCCCGAAAAATCTAATTCCATTACCTTACTTGCAGAAGGAATCAACTTGGCTTTCCTTGGAGAATAGCCGTGTTTCCACTGCTCCTCCGTCTCTGGCTGAAAGTGATGGATTCCCCCGTAGCATCCATGGTCACAAAGCTGGTTAGGAAATTTGCTGGATCTTCTTGAAAGTGATGCAAATGTTCACTTGACTTGACAACTCTTATGCGTTTTTGACCGATTGTCAACAACTATGGCACTCATCGTGCTAACGCCTTTTTCATGGTGAGAACCTCTGTTATTATGTGTACACACGTTTAAATTAGATGTTCAAGACACTGGCAACGTACCGAACTGTCACTAGTTCGATCACTGATCATCAGATGATACACTATCAACAGTTCCTGGAGTGATGGACGTTGCAGGTCTTCCACAGTGTGGGTTATCTTCCAAGCTCTCCCTCGTTTAAATTCTGCTGCCCAATTCTTAACCATGAAATGGACATCCCCCCCCCTCAATGTTGCAACGGTATCCTCATGAATTGCCTTTGGCGTTAGTCCCTTTTTCCCACAAATACTGGATGACTTCATAATGACTAATTTTGTCCGTTTTATCTCATTCACACAACTTTGTTGACTTCAGGACCTGTAATTAAAAAAAAAAAAAAAGACGCTAAAAAAGAGATTTGGTTGATTGCTATTCGAGGTATCATATATATTAAGTACAGAAATTTTTAATACTGTACCGCCACCACCCTTTCATACACCCCGCGCACTTATCTCAAACCGAACTTGAACTCCCAATCTAAAAGCAATTTGCACGGATAATTACCAACAGTGAGAATACGAGCAACCATTGAGTAAATTGAGGAAGTAGGTAAATATAGCTTACTTAGGAGGTGAAATTTAAATGAAATGTTTAAAAACACTTCAGGAAAGATAGCTGCTAGATTTGTAGTGAAACAACAATCCAAGTTTCTTCACTATTACAATTCATTGAATTTTTAAAACTCAGAGAGAAAGCGAAGAAAAGCATTGTCACGGCATCGCCTCCACACAGGACCATATTTAAATTTAAGCAGCCAACAGTCTCTGTAGCCAAGGTTATTGTTCTTTTGTTCAGACTCGTTTCAAGATTATTTTAAAACGAACTATCGATGTTCAACTCTAACCATTCTTTTTTTAAAATCAATATTACTCTGTTTTCAGCGAAAAATAATCTTGGGATAATAATAACCATAATAACAACGTGGAATAATAATAACCATGGAAAAAATAATCTTGGGAAATATCCCCATTCTGGCGAAATCGCAATATGATAATTTAAACACTTTTTTTTGTTTTTCATTCAAGTATAACAACTCTTTCGAATTCTGAGTAGTATAAAATGCAACTCTATATTCATAAGTACTATGAAGTGCCGATAGATGGCGCCACGAACAGAACAGACGACGAACTATAATTATACAGTACAGTATGAAAATTTTCCAACTGAATAAGTGAAGCTAAAGTTCAATTTTTTTTTTTAAAAATTGATTTATTAAAGAAGGTTAATCTTGAATGCAAGGCATTTTTTGCCACGCTACATCTCTGGTTATAATTATAATAAATTATCAAGCTAATCAACTTTTCCTCTTGGAAAGCAGGCATGAAAAGTAAGAGAATATTAACAGAGTTGGTTAAACAATGTGATGCTTATTAAAATTTTATATTAACAAATTAATATTTTGACAAAGTTAATGCTAAATCCAGATATGCCTTATAGATGGGATATATGAACCACAACGGGACTGTCTGTAGGCACGTAAGGAGGAATATTATCTTCTCTTATTATCCTTCTTCAGGGGTATTAACTTTTTGTTTTAAAAGGTGGTAATAATTTCATAGTTATGTACTTTAGCGTACGCATCTTGTGCAAATAAATTCTACAACGAATGAAAATGAATTTATCCCCTTTCAAGGAGAAAGTTTTGCAAACCACTAATGAATCGAGATTGTTTATGTCAACTAACTACATACCAGATTAAAAATGGTTAGTAGTCGAAACAGTCAATGAGTACCAATCAGTGACTCGCTTTCTGCAATAGGATTGGAAAAATAAAATCAAATGAACGAGTTAATTGACAGAATTATAATTAATTAGTAGATTCAAGTTCCAATTATTCAGTTCTGAATAGTATTCTTTCTAGTTAAGAAATCAAGATCTGACTTCGAGTTATTTGTAAGTGATACTACTGTAATTTAGACAACTATTTTTTTTTTTAAATTTATCTAGATAAATTAGATAATTTAGGGCTATTTATATCAGGAGGCGGCTTCTCATACGCGTCTCAGGATGTGAACTAGGTCAACTTTTTTTATGAAAGCAACGCACACTACAATTTTATCGCGGGGAATTAAAAATCTCTAGGTACATGTTTAAAGTTTTCAAAGAAAGGAGGTTATGAAAACTTGTAAACTCTAAGAATGACGAAGGTGGTGACTGGAAATGAAGATATTAGGTGTGTCCGTGCATTATTGAAATAAGATTTCAAAAGGACGACAACGGATTTATCAAAATATGAGAAAAACAAGTTGGAAAAATAAAGTAAGCTTTTCTGAAACTGAGAGTGAAATTCCTGCTTAGTTTCGTGACAAATCGATCCAGAAATATGGGTTACGAAATGAGTGCATACGGAGAACAATGAACTGTTCCATACAAAGGAGATATCATGAGAAGGCAATTGTAAATTATATTAAAAGGAGCAAACTAAAACGTCTCGCTGCATGCATTTCAAAGATCCACACCAAAGAGTTACTTGTCAATTTATAGGAAGTCATGCTTTAAAGCGTTCTAATGATTTGTCGTGAGACTAAGATGAGTGCAGCAACCTGATTATACTTTCCATCCCAGCACATCCAGAAGCAAAACCGTCGCGTGAACAGGAGTATTCAGGAAAGGATAAAAGAAACTGAAAAGAGGGATGCTCTGTAGCCACATCGTAGTAGTCTAATATATTGAACTACATTTGAAATGTAGTTCAATATATTAGGTAACCGAGAGACATTAAAAAAAAAAATTACGCCATCGCAACTGTAGACTGGCTACTAGAACAGCTAATAGGGTTCTGTTAATGACAGAAAATTTTGAAGCAGAGACAAGGTGATTATTTCGTTTTAACAAGGAAATGGGTAAGCCGCACCTTGAGTACTGCATACAGGCCTGGAATTCCCATTTTAAGAAGGATGAGGGATCTCCTAGTACAGATGCAGAGAAGAGTATCCAAATTAGTCAACTCCAAGGGGTACTCTTACTACAAAAGACTGAGTCTGCTAACTCCAACACTTGGAGACTAGACACTTACGAGGAGACCTGATTGAAGTGTTTAAGGCGTTAAATGGATTGGGTAAAACTGATGGTGTTCTAACTCTTAGAATTGTGGAGAGCGTTCCACCAATTTATATAAAAAAAAGAAATTAATGGCAGATGTTCCACTGACACCAAGGCTATGCGTTGTACGGCAAACTAAAGTGCCTCTCATTTAGTCTGCAGTACAAGGGGACAGACCCCCCATCCCCCGACCTGTACACAGTTATCCAAAATTCTAATAGAAAAATCACTTATTCTTATAATATACGTACAGGACAGAGAGAGAGAGAGTAAAAGAAGTCTAACTAAAATCAATAGTAGTTTATCACCCAAAGAAAACTTGTGTATTCACACTCACCCTGTTAAATATTCCCTTTATAGGGAAAACTCAAACTGCGATAGTATTTTGCGAAACATTTGCATGATTTAGTCCTCCCAATGGGCAGATTTTCATACTTTAATCAGATAGCAGTATTTTTAAATTTTATTGTTTGCAGCCCTTGCAGAGTTTAAATAATAATGATCGTTGTGTTGTGGTTGTTGGGTTTTAGGTGTTGTCCGTAAATTGCGTGTGTTCTGAGGTCGATTTTCTGTTAACATTTTAATTGCATAAATTAGACCACCTGTCCTTTGAGAAACCCCGCTTAAATTTTAAAAACAAGCTAAGAAAATTCGGTGAAACAAGAGTAGTTTAACTTAAGTACGAAGTGGTAACCAAACAGCTCAAGAGATGGCGCCAATGTTTTCAAAAGAATCGATACTTTAAGAATAGAATAGAAAGCGTATTAGGAACCCCCTCTTCCCCTTTATTTACTCGAAAGTGGAATGAAGCAGAGTTACACATACTTAGAGTTAGGGGACGGCGATTCCACCTAATGTGCTACCCAACAGGGAGGTTTACAATGCATGGAAAATTTTATATCTGATTGTTCCACAACCCCTCTTTCCGTTTTGAAGAAATAAACTCCTTTGTACTCCTAGCTTATAAAGAAATCCTGGATTTGTTTCCCGGGAATAATACCATTTTTACAACCTATCTTATCATTTTGAAATAAAAAAAATAGACTGGTTCTGATTGTTAGCCACCTTACTACCAGAAAACTTTTATAACCCCCTGTATTCGCTCGTCATTGTCATTAAAGAAAGTAAGAAAAGGAGAAAAGGTCCCTCAGAAAGTATGAGGAACTCCACTTGCTACATTGGGTTTTCCTCAGGGACTGTCTTTTATAACTACTCTTATCTCCAAAGTTTTAGCCAGCTCCTGGCCCGACAAAGAATCGTATCAGTAATTCCAATTTTTTTTGGTTATATAAATAGCCTTTCATAGGGAACAGGGTCAAGAGTTTTTACTAAAGTCAAGATAAATAATGTGAGTTGTTTCTTCCATCCAACTGTTTATGACCCCGTCATTATAATCAATCAGATTGGTCAAGCTTTAACTCCCCTTCTTGAATCATGGAGTGATCCATTTTCTTATTCTTTTCACAATCTTTAGCCAAACAGCTTTTTTTTAATGATCCATCTACACTTGACATGAACCACATACCACTGAAGTCAAATTGACTGGTCCATATTTGCCTAATACGTCATTCTCACCTCTTTTGCGGAATCCAAATATTAAAGGTTCTTCAGTCTAGAAGAATCGTCCTGGTATCTAATGGTGATCTCGCTAACATTCCCAACCGCTATTGCTAATCCTGGAGCATTATATTCCCTTTGCCTCAGCATAATACTCATTTTTGAGATCGTTATATCGCTTATTTATAGTACATACTTATTTTTTAAGTATGATAATGAAAGCATCCCCATAAATCCATATTGATTCTAGATATGGATGTCGTTCCAACTCGAAAAGGTCATCCTGAAGGTGTAATAGGTAACTCAAGTTAAAATTCTATAGCGTGGAAAATTCTAACATCCATCAATTAAGAATGTATTGGAAGCAGGGCCGTGTTAAGAAATGGAAGGTAAGAACTGACCGCATCCGAGCGGGGGGGGGGGAGTTTTCAAAATGAATAGTATCAATGAGACTATGTAGTGGGGAGAGGAACCATGTTCTTTTTTTGCAAATGGCCGCTTCAGAGTCTTGACATGATCGAAATCGAAGGAGCGCGGATAAGAACGGAATTGCACAAAATAAATAAAAAGATAGTCATTTGAGGTTACCCGAGAATAACCTCATCCACCCGTGTGTACTATATCCTCGAATTACGAGGTTCTCTGATCGGAGTTGTCGGTTTTGCTGGCGAAAATCATTGCTGTGCTCTCTTGAGACCAACTAACTCAGCCATGAAGTGAAAAAGTCCATAAAACTTCCTGGCGTCACCGATGGGGATTCGAACCCAGACATTTTCCAGTGTGGGGAAGGCGGCAATTATAATTGCTTTGCTACCCACGAGGAGGGAACCAGTAAGTGTGAAAGGAAATGGTTTTACTATAGTAGAGTTTCTATAGGGGGTCAAGGTTATTCACTTACAGTTCCGTCCCTTTTCATCAACAAACTGTTGCTCTAAGAAATGTGCTGAATAAGAAATAAGTACTCAGCACCACGAATTATATGGGTGAAGCTAAGGAATATTCTTCAACTGCCTATTGAATTTCTCTACATTATAATCGGATAACCTATTACGAGGCTACCAGAAGATAACTCAAAGAATAATTTGCGCAGTTCATTAGGAAGGCTTTTTAGCACAGTCCTAGATAAACACGCACTACATAAAATACGAATAAAATAAAAGACAGTGAAACGTTCACCATGAAGGAATGTATGCACTTTAGTTAAATTAGGAATGATTTAAGCTTCGCTTCTATCGTTCTATCAGTTGATTAAGTACACCACAACCTTCTTATTAATACGCTGTACATAAAACTTTTACTAATTAATATTCGTAAAGCTGTTTGCTACAAAATAATGTTATCAGATGGTCTCAAAAATGGCCATTTTGCCTTCCATATCTCAGACTGCCTGAATACTAATACAATCAAATGTAGAACGTGGGGTTTACCAGCGATACTAAACATAGGGTTCCGCATTCGAATAACAGTAATCCCAGATTAATTTATTGCTTGGGAAGAAACAAACCTGGAGGAGTGGCCGATAACGAAAAGACTCGGGGGGTAATTATAACAGAAGGAATTAAAATTATGGAAATTCCCATTGTCTCTCAAACTTGTTAATGCAACTTTAGGATGGAGCAAAGCTTCCATTTCGAGACACGCTGCACGCGTAATGTAGAACATTTCCTTACCAATACACGAGAATGAAATTAGTTTGAAATCTTTAATACACGAATGGTATTAGAAAGAATAAAATAAAGCGTTCCATTAATTAAATAAGCCTCGTACCTAAAACTGAATATTGATCATTAACGTCCGAGAGGTAAAAGGACCCTCGAAACTTCCTCATATTATGGAATGAAACCAAAGAAAAGTCATTCACCACTAAAACCGAAGATTCTTTCCGTATGAAGAGAAGAGAAAACATTTGATTTGCTGTCCCGAAGCGTGAAGAACGTTCTTAGATAAGGGGAGAACTAAAGATACTCTCAATGGGTTTCCTGTAGTGCATTCCGGATATTTTTATAATCATGCAGTATTCCATTGCGTTATATCAGATAAGATGGAAATAATGGAGGGGTTGAAAGAAAATAGCAAGAACAAGACAACAGAAACCCCCCCCCCATGTCGTCCCGGGGACCATAATACTTCAGTGAGATGAATTTATTAAAGAAAAGGGAGTAGATGCAAAGAATAATTTTGATGTCATTTGCTTCTATTCAATGTGGCATTAAGGGAAGCGCAATAGGGCTTAAGTAACCCTTGAGCCAGAAACAGTATTAGGGGGAAAATATATGGACAAAGGTATGGTTAAGTGACAGTAGACGATGGTGATTATAAATGGCCACTGCTCTTTATGTACTAAAGTTTGAGTTGGGTACCACAAGGTCGGTACTGAAGTAGATATTTCAAGTGCGATGTCTAGATTTTCCTAACGATATAAAGGTGAGCAAGGTGTTAATGGCAGTGACCCGGTATGCTACTTCCAGAATATCTACATGAACTAGACAGATCGACTGAAAAATGGAAATTTAGGTTTAGCATTAAGAAATGAAAAGTACTACATTTGGGTAGCAGGATGACATTCCATTTGAGAAGCACCAAACTCGAGGTAGCTGATAAGGACAAAGACCTAGAGGCACAGTTCGATATGAAGTTGCCCAAGCAGTGCAAAACAGGCGGTTGAAACAGCTCATCGGCCTGTTTTAGCAGTCTGTCGCATCGGGCATGTAGCAGTCTGTTCGCGTTGCTCAGAGAACTTATTGGTAAAATGCAATGGTTAGGCCACATCTGGAATACTACATACAAGTTTGGAAACGTGATTTTGGGAAGGACATGAATCTGTTGAATGCAGAGAAAAGCAAAAGATTAACTGGGAGCACAAAAGGATATTCTTACTGCGAAGAAAGACTGCGATTCTGAAAATTTCAGCACCTGGAAACGCGATATTTGCATGGTGATCTAATTGAAGTTTTATAAGGCTTTAAAAGGGTTGAGAAAAGTAATAGCTGATGGCATCTTTATTCTTTTTGGGTCGACACTCAGACATAAATTGAAAAAGGTTTGTTACAGAATAGATTATGTACAGGCGCCAAGGAAGACACATGGTATCCTTGTCTATGATTCATCAAACTTTCGAAAATAGGGAAAGGGGAATGGATGTCTTTATCTCTCCATAAAACGATGGAGAGACTACATTTAAAATACTGTTCAGGTCTGGAAGCCACACTTGCGGAAAGGCATAGCTTCTAGAAAGGTTCAAAGAAGGACAGCTAGATTCGTGAGGGGCGCTAATCAATGTCCATATGAAGAATGGATTAAAAAGTGTCCCGATAAGCTTGGAAACTAGACATCTAAGGGGGGGGGACCTGATTGAGATATAAAAGGCCCTGAAGGAGACCAGTAAAATATACTGAGAAGGTATTTTTTCACTTGCACCAGAAACATGAATTAGGGATTACACATATAAACTTTTAGAGAGTAAGAGAAGGCTGAATCTCATGTTTCCTTCGGACAGCGTGTTGGAGATCACTGGAATAAATTATTTACCACGGTGATCGTGGCGAAGGGCGTTTGGTAAAGCAAAACTGAATAGTCACTTTCTGGAGATGGGAAAAGTATGAGTGATAGATTAGTCCCACCCCCTCATCTCGGAAGCTGCAGAAAGAGTCTGCTTCCTTGCATCATTTAGCAATTATAATACTGTTCTAATACTAAAATACATGTCAGTGTATGGAACTCCACGGATGGCGATCTACAACTCTCACCACGAAACCATAAATTTGATGTGTTTTTTCGTCATCAAAGCACATTTTCGATCAACTCAAACTTTTCCCAGTTGATCGCAGATAGCACCCACTGGTATTGCACTACCTTAAGTGGGTGCGAGATTTAGTGCTAATTAGCAGTCACAAATGATAGATAGTAGACCCCCAGGCCCGGCTCCTCATGCCAGGGATGGACACTAGGCAGCAACTATTGGCTGCTCCCTGGTGGCAAAGTGGCCTGACACAAACAACATTCCATCAGAACACACTGACATCTTACACCCAGACACTTACTTTAAAACCCGCTATGCAGAGTTTCTGTAGCATCACAGAGGACAAGGTGGAGATGGGCTTTTAGCCTAGGAGCCATCCAGAAACGTAAACACATACACTTGCTATTTGCAAGATGATATTTGGCACAAGCCTGCCACATTCAGGGAAAATTGTAACCTGAATGTGGCACGCGAAACTGATTATATAACTTCAGTGTACATTGCAAAAGCATTTCGAATTGGTGTAAATCCATGGTCTTGTTTTGAAAGACAGATCCTTTAAACCAATAATAAAATTAACCCTATCAAAATTTGTTCCTGCCTATCCTAGCAGAAGTTAATTAGGGAGTTGAAAATAAAACGATTGCAGAATTTATTCATTAATTTATCTAACCGCTGTTGTACTTCTACTGTGCTGAATTATAACCTGGAAGCTGCCTGCATTTCAGAACTGATGGCAAAATGCGAGGGTTTTTCAAAAAGTAGTGGCAAAACGGCTGTAACGAGTTAAAAAAAAAAAAAAAAAAAAGACAAGCGAGAGAGAGAGAGAGAATAAGCGCTTCATTTACGAGACTTATTTGACTGATACCTTTTCTGGCCTCCTATATAAAAATCAATACCAAACCTGCGCGACTCGTCTTACCACCAGGTCGGTTGGTTAGTTGTGTTTTACGTGCATCAGCAACTTAAGCCATATTGCGCCGTATACAATATGTCCGCAAATTTCGCGTGCTCTGTAGCCGATTTGCTGTTTTCTGGACGAAAAACCAAAGTTTCGGAAACAAACCCACACTAGCCTCGCCTGAGATCGACTAACCTAACTCAGATACGTTGTGAAAAACGTCCATAAAAATTCCTCGTGTCTTTTCCACCCGGTGTGGGTAGGGCTGTGACTAACACCATCTGTGCTACCCACGAGGGCCTTACCATCATCGGTCTTTTTGTTTAACAGTGGCAGGAAACGATCCTGTGCTCGCATCCATAATAATCATATTGTCCACCCAGACACAGATACCGTTATGCTCAAGTTGCTAATATCTCATTAAATTGTATAGGATCACCTGAAAAGGCGAATTCACTGTACATTTCGAAATGACTTTATAGATTTTTAAATATAAATAAAATGTATATTAAACATAAACCGTGAATAACGATATTTGTCTGTAGACTAAACATAGCCTTTGCGGATGAATACTCCTCAGCCTCCAGTGGGAGCAGAGAGACCCCATGATCAAAATTGAACAAATATTTAAAAGAAAATATTTTTAATCCACTGTCAAACTGTCTGAATTGATACAGTAAGCTCATTTATCCCTGGTGGTAAATTCCTGAGAGGTCTACGAATACTGACCATTTCAATGGTCAATATTTGTAGGCCTAACGCATATATCCACTAAAGATCACGAACGAAAGGAGAGGGGGTTGCATATAGAACAAGGACAAATTCTACAATAAACATGAAACACCAACTGTTACTATGGTCCTGTTTCTTTCTATAAGGATCGTATATCATTACTTTTAAAGAATATGAAACTTAACTAGGCTTCATTAAACCAAAATATCTGCAATATGTCGAAATGACAAATTCCCAAAGAGTTCCAGCATAATTAATTATTCGCTGCAAGACAATTATTCCCAAAGAATGTGACAAGTGGCCTCTACTAGAGAAATTAAGGATATGGGCAAGAGCCCGAGACAGGAAGCGGTCAGGTTTATGAATAAAACCCGTCCAATCCTTAAAATAACACTAGCAATAGAAAAATTGTAAAAATTTTTCTAATAAACAATGCATTAATCAGGAAAAGCACAACATAGTTGCCTGCCAAAAGCCTCAATTTAATTCGCATTAAGTGCACACGCAAGATATCTACTGTGGAAAAACACTTAAGGAAGAAAGGAACCGGAGATCACTGCAATTGTCCAAGATAACCTTCAATCAGACAGTACATCCTACAAGCAGAACCCCTTTCGCAAGAAATTGATCCTTTTACAGGGAAATGATCACGTTGGGTTTTCGCTTGGAGATAATCCACATATTAACCAGAACAGTCGATTAGAGATGAAGCCGATTACTCTCTTACTGATAAATTTGAGAATGCGAGATGCCCTCCACTCAGTCCCCAATGACTCAGTACAGCACACGTTAAGGCAGTTCAAGCGTGTCTAAGTTTTTTTTTGTTTCAAGGCTCTCCGTAACATGAAAAAGGAACACATGGCTCTTTTAGTAATGAGCATGGATTCATGTCGATGTTCAAGGAATAATAACTAGATATCCTGAATAATTATGGTTCATCATCATCACCTCCCCTTCCCTCCCGATAAAGGGCATCATGTTATTGATGTTAAAATTTGGCTTCCTGGAGCATTGGTCGAAACGCTCCAGGAAGCCAAATCAGGAAAAGCACAACTCTGCAGAAGATTTTATCTAACAGAAACATGGCTCGCAAATTACAGGCATCTATATTTTTATTTACTCCCTCATTTGGTGCTCCGTCCCACAAGCACAGCTCAGCAGATACTATGGGCTCGAATTCAGGATCCTGAAATGGGTAGCTGGATGCAGTGCGAAAAACAGATATCCATCATCAACAGTTTAATTTGTTTCAAAAACATCCTCACATCCAATAATTATTCTTAACACGAATTTTAGCCATCTGCCATTGAAAACAGTTTCTTTCCCCACAAGATCTAAAACTCATCCTAACTTTCAATCTGGAAAAAGTGAAGTTACTTTGGAAGAGGAAGACCTGTCAAGTAAGCTATAATGAACTCAAATGCGGCTAAAATCCATTAGGCATAACAAGCGCACATCCATTTATCGTTAACAGAATGTCTTCCGGCAATCTGTACTCTGCAGGAAACACTCCACATTTGCTTAGTTCAAGGAAGCTAAAGTGGCAAATACAAAGTATGTCCGATGATAAATTATCTGGAAAATTACAAGAAAGCGAAGACGGACAGCATTAGGGTTGCCGACACATGCATAGGTAGAAATATCCTTTTATTTCTAATCTTTAAAAATTTCTTAAGCGTCATATTATGCTCACCCACGAACTCTTATTTGTCCACGTGTAATATGTCTATAAATGGCATATTCTCTGGTCGATTTTCTGGACTAAAAAACTAGTTTCCGTGGGGGGGAGAAGGACCTCATTATCCACTCCTGAGACTGACTATCTGTACTATACAGTGACAAAAAAACAGAGTTCCTACCATTACTGATGGGATTCGAACCCAGGCCTTTTCTACCCATGGAGATTACGATGATTAATTCAGCTGTCCTACTCGCAAGGGTCTTAAACTCAGAGAAAAAAAAAGTATGTGTATATGACGCTACAGCGTTTTTTGTTTTAATGGAAAATCTGAATGTGGACATCAGAATCTAATACTTAGAACAGTGAAATGGCTGAAAGCAGAGAACACAGGATACTTGTTGATATTAAAGTGGAATTTTCGTACATTGTAATTTTCGGGAAATTATGTGAAGATAATTTCTCTGGAACAGAAGCAGAAAGGATAAATGAGAAAGAGGAATTTTGGTTTTGTGAGTTTGAAGTTGGACAGTGAATGGATGCTCACTGGTTGCGCCACATGTTAGATCTAGTTTGGATGATCGTAGAGGAATTAAAGAATCCAATTCAGAAGAAAGTGCTGGTGGAAGTATCTTGAGAAAAGGCAGGCGTAGAAACTGAACGTTTATAAGAAAAAGAGTAACAGGCTGGTCTTAACCTGATTGCCCTCTTGAATTGAGTCCAGAAGCTTGAGTGGTTTTGGTGCACCACTCCAATTGGAACAATATTCCATGGTAGAGTTGATTTGAGATTTTTGCAGAGGGAGTAGTCTTTATAAGAAAAGCAACATCGAGAGAGAAAAAAACAAAACGCACTGCTTTTGAATGAGGAAGCAATATTTGTAATGTGTTTATGTCAGGAGAGAGAGAACTGAAGTCAGCGTAATCCCAACGTGATCCCTAATATTATCTTGTCTCGAAATCTAAGTGTCATCGAAGATGTGCACAGCAACAGTATAACTTAAGCAATTGGTGGTGGATGTTCGAGAAGTTGTAGTTAGCTGTGCAAGACAAAGGGTTTTCAAACTGGAAGGTGGAGTATACTGTAGTGTGCTATCATAAACAAAACTATGCGGATTTCCAGTCGGTAAGAAAATTAATATACAAGAGGAAAAGAGATAGAATTAAATCTCAGGGGTACACTAGCACTTTCGGAGAAATTTGAAAACTGGGCCATTTACCATCACCCATAGTGAGCGGCCAGAAAGGAAGCAGTACTAAATGCAAAAAAAAACACATATCAATCCAAAAGATGCTATCTTGTTTAATAGACTTTTGTACTGAACACGATCTTGGAAATGCCAAGAGTTACATCTTCAGTTTCAGCAAACTTGACCATATAGAATTTGTCTAAATATGAGTAACATAAGCCAATGCATCATCAATGGATCGACACTAACGGAATGCTTATTGTTAATCACTGTCAGATGGAAGGTTGTGGAATAGTTTAGAGTTGATGGATTTCTCCATTATTTTGGAAAGGCGAAGGAAACGCAACGATAACTGGAAGAGGAGGATTTCTCATCCTTTTCAGAACTGGCTGGATGTGAGCAAATTTACACAATACGAATAGAATAAGAAAATGTAAAAAGGCGACAGAAAGCAGTAAGCTGAGGAGCACAGGTTTCAAGATCAAGGAGAAATACCATCAGGACCTGAATCTTCCTTGGTTTGATTGTTCGGAATTGTTCTAACATCCTTCCATCGGAAGACCACGGGAGGCATTGAGCCGCGTGTGTTTGGTAGAGTAATAGGCGACTAAGTAAGTTCGTCGATAAGAGTTCGAAGAAAAACAGAATGCTAGTAACTAGGCTTTTTCTTTAGATAAGGATGCAAGAGAACCATCAGGCCGTAATAGAGGTTGTACTAATGGCAAGACAAATTTGCAGCCAATAGCTATGGCAAGAGATCAGCAAACTCGACTACCATTTGGACAAGCAAGTTTTTATTCTTATCCTGTTAAAAATAGTTTGGATCGATTAATAATTGTTTCATAATTTTTAGATAAAAGCAAAATTTTAAAGGTGGAGTGTGGAATAAAGATTGGCTACGAGAGAGGGGTTCCACTGGAGAAGAGATCATCACCAACTGTGACCTGAGGTACCGAGAGGGCCACTAACATTGACTGTACTTTTAACGGTCGTTGGTGAGGAAAAGATCAAGTGGATGTGTGGTTAGGATTCAGAGAGAGACTGGCTATCTAATTGAAAAAAACAAAAAAGTTATTGGTTTATAAGATAAGAGTTTATCTAGAAGACCTTTATGCCAAACACGATGAAAAGCCTTAGAAATGTCAAGCGCAGCTGTTTGAGTTTCACACTCAAACTTCGTTTACAGTAACATGACAAAATATAAATGAAACTTATGGATTGTACGTTTTTCTTTTTGTTGTCTTAGACTGTTAATTTAGCCTTCAATGGACTGCAGAGATCATGGTTAATCAGTCCCTGAATAACTGAGTCAACTTTGCCTAACATATCCGTTCAGTTTCATAAAGTACTTCATAAACCTGGACTCGTTCAGCTGCATTTATGAGTTGTTTGCGAACTAAGCAAGGGAAAATAACTTTATTTACAAGAAAATAGATTAAGAGTTTTGATTTTTGCCAAAACTACATCTGACTAGAATCTTGAGAACGTAAATGTCTTAATCGTTCGGTTTAAAGAAATTTCAAAAGATTAATTCCAAAGGCAGCAGTCACAAAATGAAGCAATTCTTTTTCACAGAAAAAAGAATGTTAGGCAATAAAGCCTAGTTAAACCACCGTCCAGATCTGTATCCCACCGATAGAAATGGAACCATCCTTCAGTTAGCGTTACAAGGCGGTAAAGCAATACGTTCTGTCTTTATTGACCTTATCACCTGCTACGCTATCCCTTCCTTTATTTCTTGTTTTTAGTTTTTTTTTTTTTTGTAATCATTACATACGTTTCTTTTGCAGGTCAAAGAGTTTGCATAAACGTCTCCTTTGTGGCTATCACGAACTGTAGGGCACAGCGGAAAAGAAGTCCGCAGGCAAGATCACGTGATGAATGAGTAAATCATGTTCTGCGAACGCAAACTGGGACTTGTGAAAATTAGCCGTTCTTGTAGTAGTTTGAGTAATAAAAGCCAGAGGGAGCTGTATACCAAAATATGGAACCATTACCCAGATATAAAACGGTGCTAAAAGAAAAAAAACAAATAAAATCCCTATGCTATGGTAGCAACGTGGCAATGTTTGTTCCCATAAATAATAGCTAGCAGCTCCGCGCGGTAAAATTGCAGATATCACGTGACCTTAGCGCACTCAGAATCTTGTCCTTTCTTTTTCAGTTAATAATAGGTAAAATCGATCAGCGGAATAAAAACCATTATACGGACAGAAGTATTACAGTCGGTAGCACACCATGTGGATGGATGGCTAGACACTGATGGATTTTAATGTGCTTCCTATTTTTCTACGAATGTCAACCGAGCATAAAAATAATCATAGCTGTTTATCGCAAACAATACATACGAAGTATATAATTCTTTATACAATAGCCAAAACTTCAGGAGATTGTTAATTAGATGAGTTGAAGATATTAATTTCATTAATAAATATAAGAAAAACGAGGTTCATTCGTTATTTCATTCTCAAGAATTAACGAGTTAGACATGTCAAATCATATGGCTGAAGCGTGGGCAGATGAAAGGCAAATCATACAAATTCGTAAGCATCTTTGCCTTTATTTAATAATTTGCCATAAGTAGAAACAGCTGTTCAAAGTATAGGTATATTTGGGTCTAACAGCTCCTGGGATTTCTCCCATCTCCACGCATGTACACTGTATCGGACAAGACAGGGATTTAAAAGTATATGGGTCATGTAGAATGTTGTGCCCATCCTTCATCCGAACTGTCAGCCGCCGGGCCCTTAGTGGGACCCGACGTTACCATACCCAGCGACGGGGACGCCGGCCGGGTGTACCAATTATACTCTGGCAGGTCCTGCCACTTACTTTCCTGAGACTTCAGTGGCTAGGACCTAAAAAAAAATTATTCGCCGTTTGCTTAATAATACGATTTGTTTAAACAGAGTGGGGTTTTCGTTGAATGAGTTTCTCTAGAGGTTTAATAGTTCGAGCAGCAATTTTAGTGTATTAGATTTGGACCTGTGGGGTAATACGCTGTATAGGAAAAGTTTTGGGAGGGAAGGCAGAAGACTGGGGACTGAAAGTAGAAAAAGGGACTGATAGGGAAGGCAGTCCCTCGTTTTTCAGTGGGCATGCCCATGCCGCACCAGAAGGAAAAGTGGGGTGGCAGGAGGGGGAGTAGACAGCGAAAGAGTCGAACCCCTTCGCCTGGGGGAAAAGCAGACTGTCCAGCCCCGTTTGTCAGATGGCCTTCCTCGGCTTTCAGGGCAACCGTCCAAGGTTCAGAGTATGTCCATTCCAGTCCTTGTATTTATGTAGTCCTTTCAGGGTCACCATACCACCGGAGCACTCAATGGTGCACGGGGAAAGAGACAGTTTGTCGTTTCCATTTAATTATTGCGGTTTTCTCGTTTTGTCTAGTCCAGTTTTCTGGTTGTCTTGTCTGGTTTGGGAGGGTTGGTGAGAACGTAGGCATTTTGTTGCGTATTAAGTGTATTATTTGAGTATTATTACTTAATTATTAAGTAATAATACTCAAAATAACCTAATTAACAACTTCTAAAACTTCGGATTATCATTACGTTTTCCACAAAATAATAACCAAAGTTTGAGGTTGTGCATTGTTTATATTACTATTCTTTTCTCAAAGTCCGAAATCCGCAACTCGAAAGCTGTTTTTGAAGTTGGTATTTCCGATTTTACGCTGCAAAACATAAATGAACCTGAATGAGCTGCATGGCGCCAGACTTAGTATTATTTGTACTAAACAGAATCCAAAATCGAGCAAGGTTCAGTAACAACAATAGTGCAGGTTTATTAAAGTGAAACATAAAACAGCAACGCTTATGAATCAAGTTTCATGTTTGCAAGTTCAATGTAAGAGTATGATCTACTTGAAGGTGATCGTTTTGGTATCGCCATTGCGACAATGACATAAAGATACAACGATGAAGGTTGGAAGCTTTGTTCCCGTTCAAACTTTAAAAAGAATATTTATAGCGTAAGAATGCATAAAGTTAGAACTGCAAAGAGATGTTCATTAATGAGATTAATCAAAGAGATGATTATTAATAAGTAGTTTAAAGCAGCGAAACCATCTGTTTGGAAATTTAAGTAAGTAAGTATCTGGGATCGAACGTTGAGAGGGATGGAGGATTGAGTGCAATGTGGATGGCTGAACTGGAGAAAGATGAATGGGGTGCTGTGTGATAAGAAAGTTAATTGTAGAATGAAGGGAAGAGTGTATAAAGCTGTGGTTAGACCCGCATTGATGTACGGTGCTGAGACATGGGCGATTACAAGGGCCCAGGAGAAGAAGATGGAAGTGGCGGAGATAAGGATGCTAAGATGGATGTGTGGTGTGATGAGGAAGGACAGGTTAAGAAATGACTACATTAGAGGTACGGCTAAGGTGGGCCTCTGAGTAAAAAATACAGGAATCTAGGTTGAGGTGGCTTGGTCATGTAGAACGAAGAAGTGAGGAGTATGTAGGGAAGAGGTGTGAAAAGCTGGAGGTGATAGGGAAGAGGAAGAGACCTAAGCTGAGATGGAAGGACAAGGTAGCAGAGGATTTGAAAGAGAGAGGATGGAGGAGAGAGGAAGCCCTGGTTAGAAAAGAATGAAGGAAGAGAATTAAGGAAGGGAATGCAGACCCCATATGAACGTGGGAAGAAGGCGAGGACAAAGAAGAAGAAGAAGAAGTTTAAAGCAGCGGAACCTAAAATGTATCGCGGATCGGGAGACATTGTGCAACACCCAACGCAATGGACCATAAGACAATAAAAGTTAAGGACCGGCACATATTTTCCTCGAAACGGCTGTTCAGAAACACCGATTCCTACAATGGATGAAAGGATAAGCTTACCACTGCCTTCCCTTCCCATCTAAGAGGTTTCAGAATTACTCTTATTTAACGAACTGATTTACCATTCATGATTCATTTAATTTTTATTACTTGCGTTACATAAATACTTGTATTAGATAAATAGTGAAAGTGAATGACCAGACTGGTACCATAATGCATGGACCACATACATATCAAGTACATGTTTAAGAAGAACGAACAGTACCAATCTCCATACCTCTATTATTTTACTAAACTTCAAAAATGCAGGAGTTCAGTTCAGAAGATTCTGTTCTGGAGATGCAGTTCTTTTACAAAATTTACTTTAGAAAAAAGAACTATTAATTAACAATAGACTAAGGTGTCACCCAGTAATACTGGGTTGCTTAGAGTTTATACAAAATGCAGATTCTACAAATTAGGCCCTCGCGACTAATGTTACTGTAACTGCTCTTCCACTCTAACCTGGATTGTAATACTGTCAATAAGGAATTTGAGTTTTTTCATACTGTGCCGGCGTTATTTGGTCTCGAACGAACATTGAAAGCTTTTTCTTCTGAAAGACTGCTTTTTCATCCCATAAAACATGTAAACCGTGCATAAAACATGCGCAATTTTTAGGCATGACCCCTCAAGGCCTATTGCCTTAGGATGAGTATTAAAAATAAATTGACTAAACGGCTATGCTGCTGCTGCTTTTCAGCTTACAGAGAAGCTAGAGAAAAATCCACTTCTGTGGAAAGAAGTCTCAACTTATTTTAATACTCAAGAATGGTGCGCTGTTTGGACTTTTTTCTTATCATGACACCACTTCTGCCATTCCTGGAAAAAACAAATTTTCAGCTATACTGATTACCATGCTTAAGCCCATTGATGATATGGGAATAATTTTGCAAACGTCAAGAACTCATTCAGCTTCTTTTCATAGTACATAGTTTTGAATCGTGTGAAAACAGACAAATCAACAGCTCTGATCTTTATAACGAAATCAGGCAAAATATAGATAATCTACCAAGATGTATGGGAAGATCTTTCGTTATGCAGAAAATTGAATTTTGTGTTATCTTTTTCAGCTAAAGTTAAACAGTCATGTGGCTCAAGTTCACTTAAAATTCTGAGGTTAAGAATAAACAAATCACAAAGAATGTTAATAGAAGTGATTCCTTTCCAAAGAACTATCAAATTGCACGCAAGGTAGAATTATTCAAAATGTGAAATAGACAGCTGCATTCATGGTTTTTATCTGTGACAGCTAGTGGACTAACCAGTCCAA
This sequence comes from Mastigoproctus giganteus, assembly GCF_048544385.1. Classification (NCBI taxonomy): domain Eukaryota; kingdom Metazoa; phylum Arthropoda; class Arachnida; order Uropygi; family Thelyphonidae; genus Mastigoproctus; species Mastigoproctus giganteus. The sequence continues at coordinate 146,862,093 of NC_143582.1, forward strand.
ACCATGTAAAACATGGCCCACATCCCGTTTCCATCTTTGTTTAAAATAGAAATTTAATATCACACTACAACTACCACCGATTTTGAGTGTTGTGCTATTCTACACGCTGGGTTAAGCCACTCTTTGGACATGCGCCACATCTAAGTGAGTCCAAATGATGCATAATTGATGTAACAAGATTCGCAACCTCCAAAACTCACGTCTTCCACTGCTGTAATGTTCAAATGCTTCCGTTCTCTGCATCAGGAAACGCGGTGACACGCGTTTCTGCGAACGTGGCTTCCGCTTACGAGGAACTGCTTCATAGCATTCTCTCGGTCGTGATGTTACCACAATGGTTACAATTACCGTCATTTCACACCATATAGAAAATTCGTGTGTTCGAACCTTCTCTCGACGGTAGGAACTTTTATTGGTCCTTTTCAGCGCGATCGAGTTGTTGTAGGGTTTTAGGAGCATCGGCGGTATATTTCTCTGTGTATATTGCCTATAAATTGCGTGTGTTCTTGGATCAATTTTCTGTTTGCTGGTCGAAAACACTAATTTCCGGGAGTAAACTTTGCTACTCTCGCCTGAGACCGAAAAACCGTCGTGAAAAAGGCTCAAAAATTCCTCCAGTCATTCGACAGGACTCAAACTCAGGCCTTTTGCACCCGGTGTAGGAAGAATAGCAGTCTTACCAATGTGCTACCCACGAGGGCGATCAATTTACTGTCTCGCGTGATGTTTGCATAGTTTTATCTCCGGAAACTGGAGATTTTCGTCAAGTAAATAGGAAAACTGATGACTATTACAAAATACATTATACTAAGGCAAACCCTCCCCCTGCCCCAACCTTATTTGCTTTGTTGCTTAACGCATTGCCACAAACACGAGCATGGGGAACTTATTCTGAGAGGTGTTTTTCTAGAATCAACAGTTATTGGTTTGAACTCATCTCAGTTCTGTCAACTGCTGGTTATAATGGTTTATCTTGCTTGGGATGAATGAGTTACATTCTGTTCTTTCATTGGCTTTGTCTACGATGTTTCAAACAGGCAGGTTTGGGTATCCAACTCTGCTGTTTGGCGAATGGATAAGACCACAATGATCTAAGTCAGTCATGCTACCATGAGAATGACTTCAAGGTCACGACTAGTTGCAGTTTGCATTACGAATAAGGGGGTGATTATGTTACTTTGATTTTTAGATTAATTCTAAACAAAGATAATGATATAAATGTATAGATTTGATTCTGTTCCCATTTTGATCTTTGTCTATAATATAAAATTTAATATTCGCGCTCATCCTCCCTTTCCTAATCACTTCACTTTTTAAATGAACTGTATGATAGTGACCTTCCTCATCTCGTAGTAGTAAGACAATATCAACCTCATGTGAAGGAATCTAGATTCTTTTCTCGTGCATCTGCATGCCATTTGTGTGTGTGCTCTTTTTCTCTTAGCTGGTACTACCATCTACTTGTAGTGTTACATACAGCACGAGCAAAGTGTCCCAGTATGTATTGGAGGGCAGTGTGTGTTCCTGTGAATCATTTTAATTATATATTGTGTTTTCCAAACCGCACATTTTATAAATCAGTCAGTAAACGCTTATAAAGATAAAATTCTTGGGTGCAATACGGTTCTGATTGGCTGTAAAACCAACAGCTACAATATATGGCGCTGAAATAAGAAAGTAAGCAGTCCCAAGAACTTTGAAATGTTGTTTGTTTATGGTGGACACCAAACAAACTCAATTGAGGACAAACGCATTGGTCTAAGGTTGAAATTCCTAATCAGTGGTGATTGTGGATCGGCCGAGAGGAGACACCCTCCAGAATGTTATATGGATATGCCTTGTCTTATGTAGAGCGGCTCCTTAACTTTAGTTAAACTTCACCGTGGTGCATTATGATGATACAGAACTCCGTAAAATGACCAGAAATGAATATTAGTGTTTTGTGCAATGAATGTCTTGTGTTGTTTAGTGCCATCTGCTACTAGGAAGGCCACTTCCTTCAGTACGCGTCCACGCCCCGAGGAGGTGGATTAACTGTTCGTTTACTGCTCTTTGTGGACTAAATTTCGTAGGTAGTACTGCAAGTCCTATGGGTGCTAGTTAACCCCTAACCATTGAATTAATTAGACACATACAATAAGTGTTACTTATTGTATATGCTTTGTGTTTCTGTATGTTATTTCTATTTACAATTAGCATTCATTTTCATCTGCAAAAATGGCAAGCGACTAATATTCAAATACAGAATGTCACTATTTTATTCTCTCATTGCCGGCTGGCTACAATGAATTAAACTAACGTTTTGGGCAAACAGGTTCACACAACAAATTACATTTGTGGTACCTGACTAGATGGAAAGTAATTTCAAAAAGACATTAATGCGCTTTGCTCTTAAAAAAACAAAGAGAAATAAATGCAGGACAAGCATTTTTAACAAAGTGATACTTTATTATCAGCTCCTTTGAGACTGGGGACGACACTGCGACGCCTTAATTGTCAAACAAAAGAAAAACAAGAGGCCATTTTTAACGAAACTAAATGCGACGGGTTATGTACAGACGGGAAGACTGTGGTATCCGACACAAAACGCAGCTGTTTTTAATGGAACCACCTGGGACAACTCGGACGAATATTTTTAGCTTTTATAGCAGACCACTAAGAAATATGAGTATCGTGATTCTCTTTATCTTAATGTTCGCTTTGCTGTGGGACAAAAGGAGACTAATAACTCGCTTCCCTGAAACCTTTTAAGACTGTATGATCAGCCAGTGACATTAACATCTTGTTAAGTACAGTGCATGCAAGGAACTTCGCGCTTTCAGCGCGGTCATAATCATATAAAGTGCTTTTCTTCTGAAGTGGGGGAGGGGGACCTAAGTTATACACCTAACAGTCTTGTATACAGTTTAAACAAACAGTTCTCCTTCAGATAATATATTAAAATAATCAGAGCTTAGCTTAGAACAGCTCAACCCGAAATACATAGTCTTGTTAAAACTGATCTTCTTGATCATCAGTTATTTCCTTGTTCTAATTTCATTTATAAAATTAGAACAAGAAAGGTGACTCAGCCAAACTGGAAGAGATGAAAGTGAGAGAACTACTCCTTTACGATAAGATTAAGAATCCTTGGCTTAGAAGAAAGTGGAGGGCAAATATTTTGAAATAATGCATTCTCCAAACATTGACACAGTCAGCTATTGCATCATCTTGCTAGAAGTAACCTTCAAGCCATTCTACTTATTTCATCGAACTGATTTATTAACTATAAAGCTCTGAAACCTTGACCGTTATTCATGGCCGGGAAGATTTAGATTTACAAAAGGAACACGGAACTTTTGTCATAGAACTTAAAGACCAATAATGAAAGCAATAATACGTGTGTACAAGTTAAAAATAAGGCCACATCAATGATAAAAATTAACGAAATATTTGCAAAACGTCTGATTCCCATGCAGAAGTCTAGAGTTTCTGGATTGACTTTGACAAAGCTGCTCTGTGGTTCTGAATTTGGATATTTCTTAATTAGTATTAAGGATTTTCGTACTAATTAAGGTCAGAATATTAGAACTAAGGCTTCTAGGAATATTAGGACTTAGCAGAAACAGTAAACGAAGGGACAGGAAGAAGGGAACAAAAGTAAGGACATACCTATCCAGGTATATGTGTCATATGTCTATCACTTATAAACAATATCTTTGACATAGAAATTTCGAAAGGTTAGACCCAACAAGGTTATGGACTTTTGCAGAAAGAGTGACTAGTTTAAACAGTTCATGCAAACCTATGATGGAATACGACGTAAAAAGTAGTTAGCATATTTTGCATATCAAATTATTGGGGCTTCGTGTCATACTCATATTTCGACATCGCACATAATGCAGTTTTAACTGGCATGGTGCTTTAAGGAGCAGACTGACCAGATTTCGAGTTGTAGGAGCCGTGGTTAAATTGGTGAATAGAGTTTATGGGGATTTCAGCACAGTTCGATGAATAAGCCATTACTGTTTGATAGAAAAATGACTGGAGATTGTGTATATCAATATCACGGTTAATATGAAATAACTGCAGCAATCTATGTTATTTTATGTTAATCGTATCATAGTTGATGATTATGTATACGATCTCCCCAATCATTTTTACTATAAAGGTTACTTTACATTTATGGTCGGGGGATGAGTAGATAAAGCTTTTTCTTAAGTGATCAGATTCTCAGTACAGACCATTTCTTTTGAAAGTTATGGAGACATATGCCGAAGTAGCAGAGTGGTCCACCGGGTAGCTACAGAAGTATGCGTGCTTTGAGTGAGCATGGTTCAATCCCACATGGCTACGTATGCTAATATTCTGGTATCCCTATAACATATTCAGGAGTATTAACAGTTCATTTCTTTAAATTAAGACTTTTATGACTGGTTTTAGGAACTTTTGTGAGTTACCATGCTGTTGCACTTCTTAGAATAAGGAGGAGCGAGGCTGAAACACGTTGCTGAATCATGTCAAAGCAAATATTTTCACATATCCATTTTAGCTGACCTTCCTTACCTCTGAGAAATGCCACCCTCTTTCCGCCATCTATTTCTAATGCTCACTACACTTATTATCGCTATTTTAAATCGCTCATGTTAGTCTCATTAAGCAGTCTTACAATTTAATGAGATGACAGACTTAATGAGACTAATCTCGACATCTTTTTCTTTGTGCAATTCTAAAATAAAGGCAAGGGCATATTTCAGATTAACCATAGAGTCAAATTAATTTTGATTTCAACAACCAGATTCGAATTAATGTGAAAGCGACTACTCTAGGGACCAGCTCTCGATGGCTGGCAAAATTATAGAATTAGTGGGACCTTTTCATTAGAGAAGAACAATTTACTGTTTGCATCTAAATGCTCAAGTTTTGACAAGATCCTGATAATACCTATCCTGCATGTTTTGCATTTTCAAGCATTTGTTAGCTCTTATTTACGCTATAAGTCGACAGTTTGTAAAATTACTGACGTGGCAGAACATTTGAATAATTAATGTCATGTCCCCAATTGTATTATTAGTCATCCCGGAGCTTAACAGCTCAATAAATTCATTACACAATTGAACAGAATCAAATAGGCTCTGGTATAGATGGATAAGTTTCAAGAAGCGCATATTCATAGGAAGATTTACAAAGACTGCATGGATGGCTAAAAAATAAACACGGACTACTGTATCACAGTGTTGTAAAGTTAAATAATGATAATACACAAGATTAATTATCCAGTATTAATGTCTTTAGTCCACATTTTCAAAAAAAAAAAGTAATTATGCACCTCGATGCAACATCAGCTGTAAAACTAATGTTGTTTCTCGCTACATATGATCTGAAAACTTAAGATTGAATTCGTTTCTGGCAAAACGCCCTTTAGTTAATACCCAAATTAATCATCACAGGTTGATGGATCTGAGGTTCGTGGCCACCAAGCAAATGCATCTTACAAATGTTGCGAACCCCACCTACCTACCCATCTATCTGAAGACCTCCAAGATATTCTGTAACCGGTTATGGATACAAAGCGAAACCCATCCTGCTCAAAACGATAATTATATCCAATACCTAGAGTTTCATGTTTAGGAATAAACCAGTTTCGAAGCACGGGCAAATAATTGTGTAGTTTAGCTAGGTAGATCATACTCTACCTGCCTGTTCCTGGCAATAAGTTTCGAGGGACAATTTTATCTCCGGCCAGTGTGAACCGACATCTGAATACTTTTAGGTATGTTAGCGTTACTGACCTTGGAATTTTCATAAATTTGTCAGTTCCAAAAGGGACTTAGCAATCGATTCCTCTATTAACATGGCCCTACCTTTCCTGCTTGGTATTTCAGTCCTCCATGTCTCTCTCGTTGATCTGATCCTGTTCAAACAACTTCCTTTCCCTTTAGAAATATTCGTTTGTTTGGAACATCTTAATGTCTTAGTTCCAAATGATTTTATTCTTTATAGATTCGCTCGTGTAGTCATAAAGATACCACAAAGCCTGTTCGATTTTTTATTGATCATTGCGTTTTCGTTAATTTCAAGCTTTGAAATTTATAAAGTTCCCTTATCACTTGCAAAAAGCAACAGAATGCGGCCATTCTGGCTACCTTGGATATCTCCACTTGAGATAGAATAACTATAACCGTGCTAAAAAGGCTTTTGAGAAATTATTTCAGTCGATTTAATTCCAATCAAGACTCTTCCAAATGAAGAAGAGTAAGTCTCTCTCATTGTGGTGGGCAGGTGAAATAATTTCAGCTGCTGATAAAATAATTAAAGAAACAAATATGAGAAGAAAATTAGTACAGACAGAAAAATGGGAACAGATGTCTATTTAGTGTTTATCAACCCCTTTTCGTCAGACAGAAGTTGTAGCGATATTGAGCCCATATACTTGCAATTGTTTGATAATATCCTTCATGAAAACAAAGATTGAGATCGTTGGTCTACTTGGAATCTCATTGAATTCAACCAACACGGTGACCAGCACAGGCAGATTTCACTCTTGATTAAAAGGAAGGAAGGGTTCTTCGAAGACTATGCCAACAGCTTCACAATGAGAACGATTGTTTGTATCCTAAAAGGCTTAAAATGACATAATGAGAATATACTGTATGTAAGAAAAAGAAATAGCGTATAAAGGCACGGGCACGCGTATGCACAGTGGTAAACATGTGTGTAGGATAAGAATGGCGATAAAATAATACTAATGGTTATTAGATTTAGCACACTGCACAACACAAATGCGTCTGCTGAACTCGTTTTTAATATTCTGTTGGTGGCTCTCGCATTAGAAATACAATTACTAGAGATCCGGGCATGTTAGTCGAACGTGATTTCTCACTCCTCGTGCCGTGGTGTAAGTTGAATGAGTCGTTGCCCCGCAGCATGACTGTATACCCTAGTAATCAGGATATCCCGTCAATGACGTAAGAAATTAACTCGGACTTTTTACGCGTGTGCGTTATATCTTTGGGGAAAGAAGAAACTGGATTTTTTTGTTTCATTGTTAATAGACAATAGTAAAAAGAATTCTCTATGACAATTTATTAAGACTATCTTAGAAATCTTCTAATTAGACCATGTCAATTCTCCTTTCTCTTGGATAATCCCGATAAAATGTGTCAGATCATCCGGGATGATTTAGTAAAATAGTTTTAAGCAACAAGCAAAACGAGAATACTGCATAGAACTAAGTAGATGAAGGATATTCATCTTGTAGGTTCTTAGAGCAAAGCTGACCGCAAATGAAGTCCCTTGAGGAAGTCAATGGCATTCGATGGAACCATTCTGGAAAGGCTATTGATCTATCCAGATCAGTTCGAATGGTCCGGCAACAACTTCGTTAAGACATTTTCCGCTGTGGGGATAAGTGATGATAATTAAATCTCATCTCAACCTTCAACCCACGCACGGCTAAGAACTATGGGTTTAATATTAAAGTTTTGTTGTCATTAGTATCTGACGCTCAGTCGGTAGTTCTTGGAGGATGGCAAATGATTCTGTGTAATCGTACAGCGCATCTGTAGGGAACAAAAACGGGGTCAAATTTCCCCATCGAATTTGACTATTCAGTCAAAGCAGCTTTAATAAAGAGAAAGTAATATCTAGCTTATCTTTATCATTTAGGGCTGTTCGTATTGTGCAGAAGATTTGGGATGTTTAAGCTACTGAGTGGAGATGGTTGGGCGGTAACTAAAACATTAACTTCTCTAATAAGCATTTTTCAGAAGTATTTAGCAAGTTGCATCCAGCAGAGGATAGGATTTAGTCATTCCAAGATGCAGAATTGTTTCAAAATGGATTTAGAGAAATATTACTTCCATTCCAGAGGGGACTGCCTTCTCAAAGGTTCTGATACTTTAAGGAGGAAATCCAAGGTATAGTGACTGCAGATTTCGCCATGTAACAACAAATATTTATATTAAGTGTTTCACAAGTTTATTTTGGGTACAGAATCCAACATGTCATTGATTTTTTCCTAATTTCAATGTTTTTGCGACATTGAATATATTATACAAGAGCGTACTAATACTGTGATACATAAGAGGCTGTAGTATTCTAATATAAATTTTAGTATATTTTTTTTTCTCAAATTGCCATGACTGTCAAGCGAAGGTGATAAGTTATTCCAAGGATCCTTATGTTATTACACAACATAGCACAAACGCAACAGTAGATTTAATTCTAGCTTACGGATTCGGAACTGAATTCCAATTGCAGGACACGAAGAGGGCTGATGCCAAACCAGATGATCTTTATTATAATTGCGATCATTTTAAAAATAAATATTTAAAAGAACTAAATTTAGAGTGTTCGAAGTTACCCTGGCTTTGCCAATCAACAATGTCACTGTTATCGTGGGAAGACGTTTTAACTTTTGGCAACTGGGGGGGGTAAGTCTTCAAGGTAACCACCAACAAGCTCCCCAGAGGTGAAGTGATTCCATCCACAAAGACCCCTCTTGGAACTATAACCACGAGTTGGCACGCATCGATAAATAACATACTCGATGTAATATTCAAACAGCCGGGCTACCCCATCCACTCCACAGCAAATGCAACTGTGTGAATACAACAAAAGTTACACCACATGAATGGAGCCTCCATTCCCAGCCGAAGAACTCAGTATCGTAGCATCAAAACAGACAGAAAAATCACCGGGACTAGATTGTAAGAACTGGAAATTGTGAAAAGGATGGCGGAGTACAATCCAGAGCTTATCCTTAATCTCTTTAACCACTGTCTCCAGCGTGGATGGTTCCCAACAGATTGGAAAATGGCGAACATCAGGCTAATTTTGAAAAATTTCAGCAAACTCCATAACCAACCAGATTTCTAGAGACCCATCGCTCTCCTGTCAGTAATAAGCAAGTTGTTTGAGCATCTTCTAAGGCAAAGAACAGAAACATTACAACAATGCCAACTTACCATCCCCAAATCAATATGGATTCAGAAAGGGTCGTTCCATTGTTGATGCCCTGGAGAACTCGATTAAAGGTGCAAAGAGCACGGACAGAAAATATTTCTCAGCCATCTCAGTGGACTTTGCCGGTGCGTTTAACGCACTCTGGTGGCCAAGCGTCCTAGGCAGACTCCGTACAGCAAATCTCCCTAGCAACCTGTACCAATGCATAAAAAATTATCTATCACAGCGGAGCATAACTGTCAGGACACCGTATAGGAAAGTTAAGGGCCAAATCTACAGAGGATGTCCCCAGGGATCTGTCCTGGGCCCCCTACTATGGAACATCGTACTTGAGTTCCTGAACATAGACCTGCAGAAGGTCCAATCTCAAGCATATGCAGACGACTTAGTCCTTACCCTTGCCGCTGATACAAGATCCCAACTGGAACCGCAGAAAATAGAGCACTCGGCACTTTACAGGACTGGGCCTGGCATAACCACCTGGAAATCGCACCAGTAAAGACAAATTCCATCCTGCTTAAAGGTTCCCTGAACGTAGCGAGGCCACCACAAATCAAAATCCAAGGCAGAACTATCCGGTTAATAACTGAGATGAGATATCTTGGATAGGAACCTGTCTTTCAACACCACACCTGAAATATCTACATACCAAGATTCGAAAATATACCGCACTAGTGGCAAGAATCGCACGTCGGACTGGGGATTGAAGCTACGTGCGCTCACCCTCTTATAAGACTGTGTTCACCCCCATAATCACGTGTGCATCCGGTTTTCAAAGGCCACCACAGCAGTTAACAAGAGGAAGCCTGACTCGATTCAGTGCGTCATCCTGCTCACCATCACCCGGGCCTGCTGCACGGTCAGAACACATGCCTTGCAAGTGCTGGCCGGCGTGCTACCTCTAGATCTAGAAATAATCAAATGTGGTTTGCTTTATATGCTTTCCAAAGGTAAAGCCATCTCCTGTCTGGATTTTACCACCGACCCCTCAAATACCATCAAGGCCAAGAAGAAGCGCCTCACTGCATACTTGCAGCAGGTCTGGCAGTCTAGGTGGACACAGTCTACAAAAGGAGAAGTCACTAGAAAATTTATTCCTACAATAGCAACAGTATACCCGAAATCTCCCGCATGGTTCTCCCCTGGGCATGGATCTATCAGAGGAAAGCTTACGGGGTCACCGAAAAACCACAATGCCTCTGTGGTTCCCTCGAAAGTTGGGACCACCTGATATACGAGTGCGAAATATGAAGATTTGAGATGCCTCCTCCTGACTAGGATACATTACCTTCCTAAAAACCAACAGCACATCCTCGAAAGAGAAGACTGTCGCCTTTACCCCCAAGACTTATTCGCACGACGGAAGACCCTACCATGGATATAGTCACTATCCGGATCATCATCAAAACCAAGAGAAGACAACTACTTATATTTTGGGAATCAATGCAGAGGCTTATCAGCAAATGACTACACCACCACCACCAAATCTGAGAAGATCCAGTATAGGACAACCACAGCTGCATTCCTATTTATGTCCCTACTGACTTATACACAAATCACCGGATAGTACTTTAACTACCAAAACGGACATCACCACTGAAATTGACATCAAGACCGGACCTGAATGAAAAGAACAAAAAGATTGTGCCAAATGGCGATCACGCTTGTGCTCTCTTGCAAGGCAACTTTTCTCCCACTCCCATCCCCTACTTTCGCCTGATGGATGTATTCCATTGTACCTGGGGGATTCCTTCTTCATCCCCCATATTTCTACCTGTCCCCCCTTTTTCTTGACTCTAAAGCCCACCCGCTCTAACTCTATCTTTTTTTTTTTACATTGGTCTCTGTCAGGAAGCTTAGGCGACCCTGCAGAGAATAATGGGCAGCCTGGCTACCTCCTAGCGGTGGTGAGGGCAACGTGCGGTTCCACCAGGGGCCCTGCGGCCAAATGCCAAGACACCCAATAGAACCCAACACAAAACTACGTATTCAACAATACTTTTCTGGCATTTACAGTAGTTCTGTATTTCTTCACAGTGTACATATGGCGCAGATGTGGGAAACCACACGCGGCGCCTTACCCTAATACTATGCACACTATGTCATTATTATCACGCGAAAAATTTATTATATTGTGTTTTTGATTAAATTTTCTATTTCGGTTTATCATTCTCAAAGTTTTCGGTTTATCATTCTCAAAGTGTATGACTTCTTTTCACTTCTTTATGAAATATAATTCTAATAAATAAATGATATTATTGGCTTAAGTGTCTGGAGATACCCATTTGCCTCCAGGTAAATTTCTGTATTCTTCTTCCTCTTTCTTTGAGAAAGAAACTGAAAAGAAAGCAGATCTCCAATAATTCTGCTTAAATGCAAATCACATCTTGATCAGTAGCAGGAAGTGAAAATCCTTTTCCACACTCAGCTGAAAGTCTTCTGTCGGCTTTTTCCGCGCAGCTTAAAAACACTCTTGAAGTCTTTGCAAGCCTTTTTTATTTCCTGACGCGAGAAAAAAAAAATTCTCTAAATGATTTACTTGAAGAATGAAAGCAGCAAAACAAGCTGTTGATCCAGTTGCATTCATTGAATATTCATATTAGCTGACGCTTAACAGCAGCTCACTTTTAGAAACAAAGGTTTCCTGGAGAATTAAGTTATTTCCAGTAACTGGTGGAAGTAAGCAGTAATCAATAGCACAAGAGAGACTCCATTATCCCCTACGTGCAGGTGTTCCCAACATATTGAGTTAGAACCGGTTGTCAATGTCTTAACAGTGGCCATCGATTTTTTGGCGGACGCTGCAGTTTTCTTAGAATAGCAGGACAGAATATCTACGCAGAGGAATCTAAAATGGCACCATTACTAATAGTTGGTAACTTATAGCCAGTGAACACTAACAAAGTATTAGACTTGCTTGCCTATCTGAAGCCCTACAACTCTACATGACGCTAGTGACCATCTGAAAGGTTGAAATCGGCTCTCTTCATTCCTCCCCCCCACCACCACACAGGGTTTTAAGTTATAGCAGGTAAAACCACCATTAAAGTCAAAAAGTTTCCTCACTTCCAAAGAAGCGTCATTTTTCGGAAGTATTCAGATCTTCCGGAAGCCGTATTTGCTGAAAGTTCTGAATCTGAACAGAATTGCAGGAGGCTACGTAAGAAGACCCTGCCTTCAGAAATTAGCATCTTCGCAATATCCTTCGGCCATACATTAAGCGCACTTAAAGTTTACATCTCAGTTTCCCTGAATAAACTACTTTCATGCTTTTCCTTATCTGTTTCGTCTTTTGATCCGACTACTGCAAGCATCTTACGCGCTTCTTTACCTTATAATTGCTGCCTGAGCGGCACGTTTTCTTTATTTGCGCTCATGGCGTTTCTCTTCTCTTCCTCCACTCTCAAGACTGCACTCCGTTCTTTTGACCCACGTGTTGTGTGCGTGCATTGTTTTCTTAGATATTTCCCGATATATCTGAGGGCGTAAGAAGATCTCGAAGTCATTGTGTCAGATCTTCGCTACACCCTCGAAATACACGGCAGTCGAAGTTACCCGAAGACCCGCTTATCAGAGGGCAGAGAGAGCTATAAATCTTGGACATCTCATCACAACTGTTTTCCCTCCCGAACTAACCCCTTCCCTCTATCTCTTTTCATTACTTCCTTTATCTTACAACAAAGACAGCAGTGTATGTGTCGATCGACCTCTTGGTTTGCTCATGGACAGAACCTGTAATTTCTGTTTGTACTGGAGAACAACGTTTCTGGTTCTCCATTTCTGTCTTTAGTATCAACGAGATTTCCCACGATTTTATCTCAATGGATTTTTGACACAGAATCTCTCATTTGTCTTGGGTACATAAGGGGCTGAAATAATAAGCGCCATCTCACGAAGCTGAAATCAAGATTTAGATCACCTAAAACAATATTAAAATAAAGTTTGTAGGTATCATTCCTTCCAGCAGATGTGGTTTAATTCACTATTTGCAAACTTTTAAAACAAAGTTTCCATTTTGACAATTCATTTGATAAGTTGTGCAGAGTCGCAACAAGAGCAGTGATTTATAAACATATTATTATTGTTATTAAACAACTACATTTTCTAAATAAAATAATTTATTTAGATTCTATGTGCAATTAAGATAAAATAAAGAAACTTTGGAGAGAGAAACATTTCTACTTCGGGAATTTAACAGTTTCTTGGCATTTCAGTCTCTTCTTAAGGTCACACGTTGAAGGTGATGGACTTTTCACTGATAGTGAACAGATGTCCAGCACTGTTTCATTCGCTGTTAAGGTGATTCAAAATTTCAGGTCTGTGACGGTAGAATTCGAGCAGAATTCTGTTCTGAAAAACTTTCTCCGTGGACTCCACTTGAGATGTTGTGCTGATAAGTCAACAGGGGGAACATCGTCCCTGCTTCTTGTGTGTTTTAAGTAAAAGTAGTAAACGATGGCCTTCGCGACAATGAATAAGAAGTTGCACGTGGTGTGCGTGGTCTGCTCAGAGTGAAATAGGTACCAGTAGTCCTCCTGAGTGTGGGCGTGCTTGCAGGTAAACTTTACAGCATCTAATGCGTACGCGATCAGTTTGTTGTTTACAGGACAGGCCAGGTTCGTGTGTTCCAAGGTACCTGGTGTGGCTCAGAAGAAGCAGTAGTTTGAAGCACTTAATCTGAAACTTTAGTTTGACAAGGGCGGGAAGGATGTTTTGCCAGTCTCCACCCGATCTGGAACGTTTCTTCCTATACGGAAGATTCCGCTGAAAGTTAGGTGGTGGCTTTTGATGTAGGGAGGAGAGCACAGGGGAGCTTGTCAAGTAGACGACGGAAACATCGTGATATACTTTTTTGGAGGCTGTAGGTGACAGAGGTACCGTAGGTTTTTGTGATGTGATAAAAACGGTTGGTGCAGGTAACGATCCAGGGACATTCAGTTCCTTTTGCTGTTCTGATGGAAACGTTTGTGCGATTGCTGATTTGCATTACCAAATAAACAAATAAACCAATAAAGAACCCTCGTTCGTACAGACTAATTGCCCTGCTGGCAAGCCTGGGCAAGACCTTGGAAAGACTAAAGGCTATCCGAACCACGAATCTTTCTCCCCAATATGGATTCACCCAGGGCAGATCATGTGAAGACGCCCTCTCTGATTTGATTCTGCGTCTGGAAACTTTGCAATCCAAATATGAAATCGTTCTGTTTATTGACTTCGAGGGGGCCTTCGATAATGTATGGTGGAAAAGTGCACTGGAACGTCTTCGCACAGCAGAATGCTCAAACAATCTTTACTGGCTGTTCAGAAGCTACTTCACACAACGCACAATAATAGTTAAATCAAAATACCACCAAGTCCTTAAACCCATCCACCGGAGTGTCCCCAGGACTCTGTCCTGGGACCCTTAATGTGGAATATGGTACTTCAGAGAAATCACAGCATTCGCCGACGATCTCACCATCGTGGTCGCTGGTCTTTCCAGAGCAGCCCTCGAATACACAGCACAGCGAGTACTCAACCATCTTTCTACCTGGACAACAATCAACCTTGCCAAAACTAAGATGGTGTTTAAAAATAAATTCTACTTGCGAAGGCCCCCCCCAAGTCAAAATCAATGGAACCCAGCTAGCTAACCGTCGTAGAACAGACAAATGTCCTGGGAGTAGTAATAGACAACGCCTGTCTTTCTTCCCCCATCTGAGTTTCAAGACCAAAAACGTTCTTTGCTGCAATTATAAGGATCTCAAGAAGTGAGTAGACTCGCAAAACGAACCCTTCTTTATTATAAAGCTGCCTTTCTCTCAATAGTAACTTATGCTGCCGAGGCCTGGTTTCACAGAGTACCCATCATTAAGATGAAGGAAAAGCTAAACTCTATACGAAGAGCTATGTTACTGGCGACCCATCGAATCTGCCGTACAGTTTCTACAGCAGCAGCTCTCCAAATTATAGCAGGCACCCTCCCTGTCGACCTTTATGCAATCTACAAGGGGCTTTACTATCGAATTAAAAAAGATATTCCGGCAACGGATATAAAGCGGGAGAAATCTTATCTCAAACTCTTCAATATATGGCAGACCAGATAGGATACTTCTACTGTAGATGTGGTAACTCGGAGTTTTCTTCCGAAGGTAACCTTTGCAACCACTAAAAGAACGCCCGATGGTTTTCCCTCAGCCTCGAATCTTCCTTTCTCATTACCGGACCGGTTCTCTAAATGACAAACTGCATACACTGGGACTCATTGACATTCTCTACTGCTTTTGCGGACAAAGTGAAAGTTGGAAACACTTCTGGAGTGTGTACATTACCACGACATCAGAAACCGTCTCCAGAATAAGATCCAGGACTTCCCCCCAGCAGATCTGCATCAACTGATATGTACCCAGAACAACCTCGAAGCCTTCCAGACCTTCGCAGCTGAGGTATTTGCCTGGAGGAGGACACGGATCGCCAATCACCGACGTGAAAATCCCGATCATTAACAATGCCACTGCCAACTGAAAGTCACTACTTCTATTGACTGTTACTTCAGTGCAATTTTTTCCCCTCTAACCTGCGTTCTGCATTGGTTCCTGGGCCTGGAACTGGGAGCAGTCTTGGTTCACTTTTTCTTTTTCACTCTGTCCCGCGCGGGAAAAAAGAAAAAATGCTCTCTCTGCTGGTACCCCGACTTACCTCTTCCTCTTCACTGTAGCCGGGGTGTGGGATTAAATTTATTTATTATTAATTTTTATTTAGTTCATTATTATTTTTACTCGCGCTCTGTTCCGGCACCTGGGACGTCACTGGTGCCGGACAGCTCTCGTTTTTTATTATTAATTGGTTTTTTTTTTTGCACCAGAATTTTTTCCCCTCTCTGGAGGGGGCCCCAAAGAAATCTGGCCCACCTTTTGGCAACATCAGGTGGGTCAGAGTCTCGTATCGAGATAGTACATGCTCCATTGGGACTGGCCCACCTTCCCGTGGTGTGGACGAGTACCCAGAATCATCTGTCCAGGTGATTGATGCTTCTGGGTAGCCAAGTGGGCAGAACATAACAAAACACACACAAAACTATACTATGCATATTTCTGGCCCTCTTACAGTGGTACTGTCCTTCAGAGATACGAGGCGGAGATTAACTCACGTTCTAGGAGCCGCCCCTTACAAAAACATGTCCACATGCTGATTTGCATTTATAGTTTTAATGGGCAAGTCTTCTGACTCTTTCCATTCAAGGCATGGTGTCAGAAGGTCGCCTATGGTCCTTATTCCTGACCAGTTCCACGGTCATCAGTTATTCTTTTATTACAGTCCAGTGGTTCTGGAAGTACGGCAGGAATTGATGTTCCCTCGAGGGAGTGAAGATTCTCCTTCCAGTGGTGCAGTGCGTCTGTATAGGAGGGTAGTTTGAGTGGTACTGGCGCTGTACTATTCTTAAGATTGTTGATAGAATTATCCCTCTAGTTGCTGTTGCTAGTAGTTTATCCGTAGTGACAGAATGTGAGTTTTATTTGCAGTGTCTTTAGAAGAAAGGCGATCTGGAAAGCTGTGATTAAGCCGATGTGCTACATTTGCAGATGTCCTTAAATCTAATCACCTTGGAAGATTGCCCCTAGCTTATGAATCAGGCCGCACGCACCGGAGGAGGAGGAGGAGCAACCAATTCCCGGCATGCAAAGTCTACAGTATAAACCAAATCGCATCCAGAAATTTCTGCACTAAAGCAAATCATCCTGAAATTATTCATCTCGCCGCCACATCGAAGAAACAACCAAACCAGGACATCCAAAATTTCCTAAGAAATGCCTTTCAGAGGGAAGCAGAGATGCCCAAAAAACCCAGTAATCGCACCAGAAAAGCCAAACTGCAACATGAAGCTCACAGTCGGGACCTCTAACTCAACGAAAATATGCGATTCCGCTGAAAATCTCTTCATGTAAAAAATCAATTCTCGTCTCCAGGCTTTCTCCACAGGCAACTATTGAACATATGTGGTCTTATTTGAATGAAGACAGGTATAGCCACAGAAGTTACCAGGCTCACCACCAAACAACCATACTATGCATCATTCTTTTTTTTTTTTTTGATTTGGTAGTTGTTGGCGCATCGGCTTCTGTGGCCATATTGCACCTCCCAAGGTTTTTGCAGTACTTTGATCCAAGCCCGAGGCGCGAATCGAACCCGCGACCTTTGGGTTGCCGGGCAGGTACTTTACCCACTCGGCTAGCCCGGTCGGCATGCATCATTCAAAATCATTACAGCAGAATCTAATTACAAACTGCTCAGCCTTGCATAATCTTGGCCTGTACTGGCACTTGTGACACACTTCTACACTTCAAAGCATACCTCTACCAGAATGGGTATCCTGAACGGATTGAAACCACAAGTAATGAAAGGAAAACCTGACTCAGACCCGCCATCAAGTCTAAGTTAGGGGAGGAACATTCAGGTTATACTGAACATGACCTTCTTAAAGATCCAAACAGTCTCACAGAAGCTTGCCAGCGACATGACCACCTGACACTAACGCCTGAGGGAGGACAAATGAAGATCGAGGTGAGAATTACCTCCAGAACGAATCACAGACGATTGGTGAAGGCCAGAGCTCCAATAAGGACATACATCACAACTAAACTTCTTTAATGTGCACAATTTTCTATCAAAATGCTAGACGCCTGAGAAATAAACTTCAGACAATGGAAATTCTTCTATCAAGGTTGTATGACATCATTTGTATCACAGAAACATGGCTGTCCCCGCAATGAAGAAGACCTCGCATTCTCTCAACCCACTTGCTTCTCAGGCATTTTTGCCTCCAGGGAACGGACGACTGGTGGTGGTGGTGTAAACATTACTTCAGCACACAAATTCTCACTGATTCGCTCAGCCACTCTAAAAACAGAACTGTTAATACGAAGCTGCAAGAACGTCACTCAATATCCAAGACCACAGACTTGACGTGTGTACAGTCCACATCCCCCTCCCACAGTAATGAACACTTTACATGAGTGTCTCCAACTGGATCATTAATTAGTGACACCCCAAAGCAACATTACTTGCGTGTAGAGACTTTAATATTAGCTCTGGCCAACAGTTTTCGCAGATTGTCGTCTTCTAATCTGGCTGCAGTAGGTCTGACCCTCCATCTTTCCCCTACCAGAAGCACTAGCCTGTTAGACCTAATCTATGCAACAGACACCCTCGCCGTCGACAGCCAGCCTGAAACTGCCTTCATGTCAGACCATCTACCAGTAGTCCTCATTCTTCCAATCACTTCCAGGACATCCTGTCAATATCAGACTGCAGTTAAGACAGTGATTAGCCAGTCACTCCTCGATTCACAGAAATACTGCTTCGCAGCATCAATATTTCCTTGGGAAGCCTAAACCAATGTCACCCACAGCTCGAGCCGCACTTTCTTACCTGCTGGCTGAGGTCTATTGCTCGAACTGCATCGTCAAAATTAGTTTCAATCTCTTGTCGGAGCAAAGCATGATGTATCCAACAGCTCAGCCTTGAATTTCAGAATAAACAAAGGCTACATGCAAAATGGAACATCAGACAGGATTGCATACTCAAGAGCCCGTGCCCAGTTCAATCTAAAGCCATGAAAGCCTACATCGACAAAACAATCAAGATCGGGAAGGCACCGTTTAAGGCAAGTCATGACGAATCCAAACAACTTAATCCGATCGAATGGCTAGACTACATCACAAGATTTAAGCCAAAGTCGCATTAGATCTTAAGACCATTCACAACAGTTGTCAGCGAGATGTCCTCGCTTGCATTATCATTACAAAAAGAGCTTATTCAGGCCATCAATGATATCCCACCAACGTGTTGGCACCGAATATGATGGGGTCCCACAATTCATCCTTAAGAGCATTAGCGTTTTCATCATTGACGTACTCCTAGGAATCGTTAATGGAATCCTCAACACAAAGTTTCCCAACAGCCTAGAACAAATATATTGTTCGACCAATCCCCAAAACACAAGGAGCAACCTCAGTTTCACAATTCAGACAAATAATGAAAGCCTGTCTCCTCAAAGTCATGGAGAAGTGCCTTCTTCCCATTCTAACCAACCAGGTCCTGCCAAGTGAATCACCATTTATTCACTATGCCTTGAAACGCAGTTCCACTCTTACCAACCTGCTGGAAACCACCAATGCCATCCTGGGGTTCTACAAGATAGGGCTGAGATGGCAACTGTTTACGTGGACATCCAGTCTGTATTCGACGGCATAGACATCCAGCCCCTCCTGAAACTTTGTGAGGAGGGATACCAGATCAAAAGCAATATACTGGAATTCTTGAAGTCGCTACTTATGACCAGGATCCTTCACCTGAATGTGAATAAAAATCATTCACAAGGAAAGTTTGTGTAGGTGTTCCCCAGGGCGGAGTTCTTTCAGGGCTCCTCTTTACGGCTACCATCCACCCATTGTTGTGCCAGCAAACAGCATTTATCAGTTATGCACACTTGACTTGAAGCTCCTCTATCGGATCCATGGGACCGCCCGACCTGATTCTGTTTCCGAAACCGTCCTTAACAGCCTTAAGAATCTGATTACATACTTGGCCCAGTTTTCTCTTAAGATAAATCCAAAGAAATCTGCACAAATGGTGTTCTCCCTCAAATCAAACCCAACGCAACTAAACCTGGAAATCAATGGAACCTCCATCATCCCAGTAACCAAGCACAGAGATCTCGACGTTATCTTCGACCCTAAACTCCGTTTCAAACACCATGTTGCAGACATTCATAACGAGGTCTGTAGATTCAGATGGCTTGCCAAACAACCCCTCCATGTCAGAGCCTGAGTACACGCTCCAATACATATACCGGTTTCTTTAGCCAGTCATCACCTACGGTTCAGAAATCTGGGCGAGGGCAACGAAAACCAGGCTAGAAACCATTGCATCTAATGATTTTTATGAGTGGTATTGGCTTCTTCGGTGATTCCTCTTCAAGCATAAACTGCCACCGCTCACACATACTTCAGATATTACCCAACTTCTAAAATACAGAAGTCTCCGAATGGATATTCACACTCCGCTTGCCCGTGTCAATTAAAATGATAGCGGGTGAAATCAATATGCCAAGTTTCTTGCAGAGGTGCAATTGGAGGATCCCAAAACCCTTAAGAGCCCTTCCCTTTCTGCATTCTGTGGCGTGGAAGCTGAAGATAAGCGACAGATTTCTGCCCATGGAGAATCTCCACAACGTCCAGGAGATGGACCTGGACTACAAAAAGTTAATTGAGGACAAATCGAATAGAAGACGCATCATCAGGGAACAGTTTTCGTCTTCAGCCGAGTGATTGCCATCGTTTTTTCATCGCGCAGTGTGTAGCATAAAAAAAAAAAAAGTTCTTTCATTTCCCATGTTAATTCACAATTTTTATATGTAATTATACGTTTTAATATATGTTTTGTAATTTTTCCTGTATTGGTTAATTTTATGGTAAACCCATAGCATTGTCGCTGTAATGGATATTATTGCATAAGGCATGCATGTAACTGCCTGCAATAAAGATATTATATATCCAGTTGGTTTTATTCCATAGGAAACTTCGAATAGATGCTTTGATTTGATGGAGTGAATAGGTGGAGTTAGAACTTGGAGAGTATGGCAGAGAGAACACTTGCCACCGCCATCTGATTCATAACTAGCACTCTCCCTATCAGTGTAGATGTAGCGCACACTCTTCTTCATTTCCCTAGCTATTAAAACAACTCGGTAATTTTGGGCCAGTTCTTTTGGGTAAAAATCGGTGAGTTGCCGAGCTACATCCGCAGATTTCTGTCCCTCGCTGGACCACGTGCATTGGTTGTGAGAGTCAGTTCACGCTTTTCGGTTGCTAGCCCATAGGCCACTGGTCTTATACAGTAGTATAGCTTTGCGCCTGATGCTTGAGCGTAGAGATCATGAGCCTTTTGGATGCCTTCAAATTCACTCTCGTTGCGTATAATAATTGTGACAACATCTGCGTATGCCGAATGGGTTATTTTTAGGTGAGACTCAGGTAGCAGCGTTCGTCGGGATTTTAGACTGGTAGCAATATTTTTTTTAGGAATGGTTCTGTGGCTAGTGTGTATCTAGTTGCCTAGAGAGTGGAGAGCCTTGTTTTATTCCTCTGGAGTATAGCAAGGTGCGGGCGATATGTTATTCAGTTTCAAACAGGATCTGGCTTTTTTGTATAGCAAATGGATTGTCTGGATGATACAGGTTCCATATCCAAACTCTTTCAGGGTTTCAAAAATGTAGCTGTGCTCTATTTCGAATGCCTTTTCCTGGTCACGGCTAATTCCTGTTGGCTGTTTGCAGTGGAGAGGAGATCAAGGCACAGATGATGATTGTGGTGTATCGATCTTCCTGGTACACAGTATAATTTTCGGTGATCGATGATATCGGGTAGTGTGGATTTCAATCGATTGGCGATGGCTTTGGAAATTATTTTGCAATCTGCATTCATTAAGGATATTGGAGACCAGTTTTGGAGCTCTGGAAGATCTCCTTTCTTGGGAGTTAGTCTTGCGACAGAGGTAGTGACTGAATATGGTAGTCCATGGGACCGTGCTTCAAGCATTTGTAAGAGTACCACTCCGAGTTGATCCCAAAAGACTTGGAAAAATTCAGAAGTCAGTCCGTCCAAGCTTGGAGATTTGTCCTTGGGAAGGGCTTTGCACGCAGGTTGTCAGTTCTTGTAGAATGATTGCTTTCCATACTGCATTGAACCAGAGGGGAGATAGCTCCTACCGTTGATTAACCTAGAAGTATATACCGTTTGTTTGGACACGCTTCTTAGGCTGCAAATGAAAGTCTAGTAAAAAAACAAAAAAGTTAGGCTAGTTTATGATTATTCGAGAAAAATTCAAGCGAAAAAAAAAAGTTAATCGTGCTTTTTTTTTTAAACGCAACTTTTGTTTTACTAGACTTTCATTCCAAATCGTGTTTTTTTCATTTTTTTTGAAGTTAAACTTCTTCAGGCACGCTCCAGGCAGTTTTCAGATGGGAGTAATTTGCGTTCGTACATTGACAAAACGCGACCATTGCCATAATGCTGAACAGTCAACTATGGTACTAGGTTAATATCTCGGTTTTCGTGCGATCACAGAAGTTAAGCCGAGTTAGGCCTGGTTCCTAATACCTGGTGTAGTTGAGACTTTTTACCATTTTTTCTTTTGTTAACCCGTGGAAAATATTCTTCCGATTTTCACGTATGATTTAATTTTGTTAATTGGTAAGGTAATAAAGTGTAAATCTGGGCTTAATAACTTTACAGCCTGTGGATAATATTCCTCCTATTTTCGCTTATTAGAATCGCCGTTAATAGAATTAAAATTCAATTCGTAAACGTGATCACGATGACTGGCACTTACTACGTATCGTATAGTATACGCTATTTTGTTATGGAGTGTCCATCGTAAAGTGGTTTGCTCGTACATTGCGGGCAGACCCACTGTAGTGAGTGTTGTAAGACGTATAGCGCACGTACACGTGCAATGCGTCCGTGGATTGACAAAAATCGCCAAGAAGATGCGACACGAATTGATTCATCCTCCCCCAACCACCGTTGTTGTACCACTCCGTACCAGGCACGAGCTACGCATGATCCAATCAGTACCCCTACTGATTGCGTCATGCTATTTCTTTCGTCATTCACTATAAAAATAAAAAAAAAATTGATGAAAAAAATATAATTCAACATTCCGAAGACATTTTGAGTGTTGTAAGACGTATAGAGCACTTATACGCGCAATGCGACCACCAAAACCATCTCCATTGAGTACAAAGCAGAGATCTAAGCTATTTCGACAGCTGAAGAAATTACAGCGCGCGATGGAGTTGAACAAAGAAGCTGGAGATGGTCCATTCACATCTGAGCTTTACATCTCCCCAGAAATGTTAGCAGTGAATTTGGAAGGAGTCATGGAAATTGATATTGCAAACGAAAACGAAGATTCCTCGAGGTCCAGTCGTAAACGAAAAGCGAAGAAGCTAAAACCGACTGCATAAGTGCGCCATCAAATCGTTCAACACGTAGCGACAGTAATTCACAGCAGAAGCAGCAACAGGATTTTAAGAAACACTGAAGCATCCACGCACAGTTTAAACGTACATTCGTGGATAATGATTTCGATTAAGTCTGTTCGTGTGTGATCGGCATTGGTTCAAGATCGAGGTGAAGATTGTAGCAGCTCGAGATGACGCTCTTCTTCAAATAGCATTTCCAAAAGAAGGTGTAAGTGGCTCTCTCAAGAATAAAGAGTTTCCGGCTGTATTGAAGTCAAATGGTTTTAAATATCAGATGCCACAGCACTTGCTGAAACTAGATTTGGTAACGGAACGTCTGATATCTCCGAGGCTCCAATTAAAGTTTAACCAGAATAACACACGATTCGAAAATTTATTTTATCGCTAAACAGCTTAATTCTAACCTGTGATAATCATTTTAACATTGTCAATAGATCAGTGTCCTTGGAGTTCTCTCCAAGAATTGATAAGGCCATTCCTTTTAAGAGTTTAATGTTTTATTTTATAACTAAATAACTTTTGTGGCAGTTCAGACAATAAACAGTTCGTATACTCCAGGACATGCATATTCATATTATTATTTTATATTAAGTGGCCAGTTCGTGAAATGAGCAGAATATAATCAAAATTTTTCACGGTTCATAAAATTGGATTTTATTGGCGCACTGGAAAACTAGGGCTATAATGCCCCAAAACCATGTCATCATAAAATTAGAAAGAAGCTGTGCAAAGGACATGTTGGTACTTTGCTGAGAACGCTCGATAAATTATCGCTGTGTGTGCGCGTGCGTAGCAAAGTAACTAACGCTATAAGGCAGCGTTTTCCAAACTGGGGTCCCCGGACTCCTAGGGGTTCCGTTTCCCGGATCCTCTGGAAGTGGTCAAATGATTCGTTCTATGTATAGAAAATTGATGATAAATAAAGTTATTTATTATATATTTATTCAAAAATAAGAATAAAGTTGAGTTGTTTTAAGCATAAAACTTTGAATTTTCTTTTCAGAAAACCTAGTGCTCACACACACACGGGTCCGCAACCTTTTGATTTTTGAAGAGGTCCATAGATCTCAGTAGTTTGGGAACCACTTCTATAAGGCATCTGTGTCTGTAAATTGCATGTACTGTGGTCGATTTACCTGTTTGCTGCACTAACAACTCTAGCTTCCGGGAGATAAAAACAATAACTCTCACCTGAGACAGAATAATTCAGGCAGGCTGTGAAAAAAGTCCATAAACGATACTTTCCTTCATTGCCGGGATTCTAACTCAGGCTGCTTCCATCCCTGGTGTGGTGGACGATGTGCTAGCGAGGGTGTAATTTGTAGTGAAGCTTTGCGTAGATCTTGCCATCTTAGAAATCAATACAGTAATTTTAAAGAAGGAATTTCCTAACTATGATGTAAGAGGCGCTAGATTTCATAAATGGTAATTTGTTTTGGTTTTACATCAAAACGACTAAGGCACAAGTGTATTATTTTTCTAAATTCTTTACAGACAAAATGCTATGTTCCTGTCGGATGTGTCCATTTTACTGGATTGAAAATGGTTGTACTGTCCCCTTTAAGATGGAAGGGATTGTGCAACTCAGTCTGTAAAGGCCGACTAACAGGTCACAGTATGAAAAGAAAGAATTAGAATTCCGGTGTGGCAGGGCAGTGTCCACAGTCGCTGTGGTATCCTCAAGAGCAGATTTCGGAGCGTGCAGCAGTTTGAAAAGCAGACATCCGAGTTAGCATTTGTTTATGTTTAACATAACCTGCTAGAAAATACAGTTTAAACCTTTGTGCCTAGGAAGAATGATGAAATTTTATAAATGGCAGGACTTACAACCATGTTTCCAATACACTGTTCTTTGGGAAAGAATAATGATCTTATCATTATTCTTTCAGAATAAATTCCAGTCCAAGAGAGCTGAGACCGGTTTAAAAATGAATTGCCAATGAAGAACTTATTATATATATATATAGACACATTAAATTTTCCTTTTTTTATAAAATTCGAATAAAATGGAATTATTTTCCAGTTCATCGTAAGGGACTGAATTTCTTTTTTTGAAAATTTAATTTCCATTCTGTTATTATTGTGTGAAATGGAGCAAAACATTCGTTTTAAATATTAATACAAATATTTTAGGACACATGTGCCCTTACATCGTTTCCATATGCAAAGTTTATTTAAATTCCAATCATGGAAAGCAAACACAACATTCTTTCTGCATTTAAGTAATCAAAGTCATAAATATTTACGTAACAGATATCATGGGGGTTTTTAAATCTTATTCTTTAGCATGTTTTGAGAATTTGATCGGGGGTTCATTGTCCTCCTTATCTCTGCTTTCATTATTTCGTTGTTTATCTGATGTGCGGAGTAAGACTTCCGATAAGGAGTGACGGGACTGGTTTTTTTGCATCGATACGGGCACGAGGAAATGTCCGCAATGTAGGAGGAAGTTACGACAGGCATGAGTAATAAGGCAGAAGGATACGGAAAGGCGAGCGGAGAAAGGATAGAAAGAAGAACTGAAGATTCCAGTTATATTTTAGCGACTGAAATACGACTGTTCGAGAAAGTTGTCTTGACGTGAACTAAACAAGCACTACAAAGTTGTTTTCAATTAGTTTTATGAACTGTACGCACTACTGCCAAAGCGCCTCCAATAGCGCGGTTGCAGAGATGCTCTCGATTATTCGTGCTCTGGTTATTCGAGTTGAAGATATTAACTGCTCGTTTGGACAGTGCCCGGCAATCACGATTTAACCGCTTTCGCTTCCTGAATTTCTGATCACGAGGCTGGAAGCCCCACTTACGTTACCAAATAAATTTATTATATACATTCTCAAGCATGCACGGATGACTTCTAAACGGAAAATTCAGAGGTTCACACGATTAAAACGAAGCTGGATATCGTCGACAGATTCAGAAGTAGTGAGAGATTTGCAAATTCAGCACGAAAGACGACTAAACAATCTACAAAAAGTAAACAGTATACGGGGAAGTCTTTTCCACTTATAAGTAGTTATCAACAGAAAAATCACGAAGAGTCACTATGTTTGAGACTTAAGTCCTAATGGAATAATTTACAAAGAAATATGCTTCAGATCCTTATCTAAATGGATGTGTTCCCAGGCAGATTAAGTTCTTTCATGATGTATAAGACAAGCATTCATTCTAGTTACCTGAACAGTATAAACACATTAATAGATCGTGTTCCCCATTAACTATTCGCAGTGCAAAGTTAGGAACGCTGAAGCATAAAAGCTGTAACTGTTTTCAGGAAGGGAGCTGGGGAGGAAAGAGAAAAAAAATATATTAACATCATTAACTGTTGCACATACAAAGGATCTTGCAGAAAGTTATTCAGAAGATGCAGAAAAGTACAGCGAGTTATTATTCTACAATGCGTAGAAAAAAATTAAATAAAAAAATACTAAGGAGACGAATTAAATTTATTCAGATAAGAGGTGACCCATATGATAAAATATTCATACAGATAACATACAGCAAGTGCCGAAGAAAGAAAGCGTTTAAACTTTGGTAAATTAATGAAAAATACAGACCTGTCAGTTAAAAAAAAACAATGGATATTATTAAATGCAAAAATAATGATATTCTACCGATTTAACAGGTGTTCATTTATCTCTATTTCATCATAGTTTCCTCGTACATTTTCTAAACATTGTACTCTAAAGGCGTTATATTTTTCAAAAAACGTTCGAGGATCTTCTTCAAGATACAGCAAAGAGGACTCAGTCTATTCGGAGCACGGAAACCAATTATAGCTGCTGCTGCTCCTTTAATTCCCACTGTGCTTCAGTTATCAGCGAAAAAGGCAAAACATTCCACCTAGGGATAGTAAGCCGTTTCATTACATTAGCATCAGTCCAGTATCAGGCCGATCGAAAGCTTTTTGGGAACATCATATGACTTTATCTTGTTGGAGCGACATTTCCCCCAGTGGGGGTACTGCATCTTCCAGAATCAGAGTTGATTTCATAATATAATGAGCAGTGGGGAGACCGTCAAATTGATGTAATGCAAGGGAACATCAATGACATGTCTGTAGGCTAAGGCAACGAAGACAGCCTGATCGTTGCCTATAATGCCCGTCAGCCAGACTGATGGCCATTATAATGCATGTACTGATGACATATAGATTACGACTGTCTTTAAAAAACTTTCCTTATTAGTTTTCCCTAGAGATATAAACAAATGATCCTTGCCACATTCTAGATCTTAATCATTTTTTTTCCATCACAACCGAATGACTGAGTAGGTATTCTTACACATTCCTAATTTAAAATTGGGATTGTCTTAAGGAACTGACGCGTTTAACTTGAACATCTTTGCACTTCCTGCACCAGTGTGCATTCCCAGGATTAGAGGAAACCCTTGTTACAAGCCTTAGATCAAATATCTACCAAAAAGGCAATCGTTTTCTTTCTAAAGTGAAATTCCCTGGACCATATTTAAGTTGCTCTTGCTATTCGATTCCAGGATTACCATTTAGAACACGTTATGGTATTACGTAAGGAAGGAGTTCAAGCCTGTATCCGTCATCAGATGGGACACGCTTGTTCTGTGTCAGTCACAACTGAGTAGTTATCATGAGGTTTCTGGAGCAAAAAATAACAGGAATGATCAGATGATGATATTGTAAGATGTAAAACTTGCAAATTTAAATAGAAATTAGTTTTGCTAAAATAAATCCAGGAAGGGCTATGGAAAGTGAGAATTAGCATTAATGCCCGAGTATTAAGTTAAAGATAGTAAGTATCAACATTGGATATTTGATTTTAATGTAAATAAGGTTAAAGTTGGAAGAACACTGGATTTAATGGACAGTTTTAGGCGCGGGAATTAAAATAGTGGCTAAATGGAGACAAGTAATTGACAATAGTACAAGAGAACAAACAGACAGCGCAGGACTAGGTAGAGGGTGCCATTTGAGGATAGACGTGAAAGGGTTGCTGAGGGCAAGAATAATAGGACCGTAAAATGGAATTACGAAGAGTCTCCTTTGTTCTAAGCCACCGTTAGGAAGTACAGTAAACAGGAAATGAGTGGACGTCCAGTATTCGCATCAAAAAGAAACGGCGTCAGGGTGACTGATATTTGGGAAGTTGGCCATATTTAGCACAGAAAAGTGTGAACACAAAAATGAGTGTTCTGGAGGTTACCGGCAAACATGAAAGGGCCATACTGCCATGTGAAAAAAAAATAAGAAATTTCTATGTAAGGGTTGGTTTGTGCGCAAGAGAGACGGCTGGGGTGGATTGTTTTAGTAAATAGGAAGGAATGAAAAAATTAAATAGTATAGGAATTGGTTGGAGTACTTGGGGGAGGCGTTCCAAACATTGAGGGAAAGAGCAAAGTTCGGGGGGAGTAATTTGAGCAAGTGTCAACTCTGTATCTGACTTCTATGTTGTCTAAAAAGAAAAAAGTTGTGAGTTCGCGGGTGAAGTAGAAGTAAATTTTTTGGTGGTCGGAGTTCACATCTCGTGGTAGCAAGATGAAGAAAAAGAAAAAAAAAAACGCGAGAGAAAGAAATAAAGCCTTGTCCGGCATCGGAAGGCAGTGAAGAGGTGGTTAAATTTAAGGTAAAGGTGAAAGAAAGCCTGGTACAGCATTGGAAATCAGCGATAATGGCCAGTTGTGCAGATAAGTGAGCCAAGAAGAGAAAGAAAGTCTGGTCCTGCATCGGAAGGTAGTGTGCCCAAGAAATGGAAGAAAGCTTGATGCCACGAAGGAAGCCTGAACGCAAGGAAATTGGAAGTAGCGGCCATTCTGGAACGTATCTGTTCTTGTTTTTTATTAAACCCCGAACTCAAGGACTCAATAACATGGCTCTGTAAGAAATTGAGTGATAAGGTTGAGATAATTTGTTGTGAATGTTAATGAAATAACGTAAGGGTGTTAGAGGGGTAATAAAAAGAAAGTAATAGTATAAAGGAATGAGTAAATAAATTATATTTATACTTATATTTACTGTAAGGATATGTTAACCTATATCATTAATTTAGGCCAAGTGCCAACACAAGATAACGTATCAGATGAGGTGTAAGGAGAAATTTTATTTATAAAGAAACCTCAAGAGTAAAGAGGGATATGAATAAGATGATAACTAGAGTAATTAAGGTAGAATGAGTGATTTGTAGTAAATATTACTGAGGTAAGAGGATACCAGTTGTAATAAATTTTATGGGTTAAAAGCTAAGAGATCTAACAAAGTAATAAGAATTGAAATGAGTTTTCCTGATGATAGTGATAAAAATTGGTAATGGCAGAGAATTCGAGGTTTCATATCAAGTAAAATACAACTGATTCATTCAAACTGATGTTATTAATTTGTAAATTGAGAATAGTTGATGAGAGAGAGAGAGATAGCGTAATGTACTGTAGTATGGTTCAAATATGGTAATTGGTATTCTTATATGTAATTATTTGTTTCTTTTATGTAAATTCTGTATATAACGTTCATTAAAAGGTTTGAAAATTTTTATAAATAAATATGTGTCTTTAATGTTCTATTAACACCCACCTTACACACCCAAGAATCCAGAATTTTCTGCGAATTGCAGTCATATTTGCGTTTGGGGGTGGGATTGTAACTTCAGTAGGCTGGAGATCTAAGAAAAAAGGAAACAAAAACAAAACTCCCACAATTGGCTGCGAATTGCAGTTAACAGCATTTTTTTAATTATTATCCCCCCACATTATCATTAAAACAAGGTTTATTCGGTTGTTTTAGACTGGTGCCCAACGTGACTAATTGAGCTCTGACTGAAAGAGTCTCAGTAAATTCGGGGAACAAGGGACCAATCCACTTAGTCAAGGAATACCTTAAAACATCTCTGAAAACCGACTACAGTCACTGATGGATTCAGCTTCTTGCATTCTTTGTTTTTACCAAGACATTGCAGAAAAACGCAATCGTATGTGAAAAAGACAAATTCCTCACGTCATTAAAGGGATTCGAACTTAGTCTTTTCCACCCGGTGTGGGGAGGACGGTGTTTTACCAACTGTGCTAACCACGAGGGCGCCTAAGTTGCCTTTCCGAAAAGGAATAAACAAATAAAAATAACATTGCAAATTTAAAGATTGATTAAAAAACGGACCCCAAGCAGCGTGACTGGTAAGTATGGTTAAAGAGTGATTAATTGCAAATTCCTCTGACGTGGTCGTGTCTAAATATAAATAGAACATTATTTTTAAGAAATGAAAGGGGAAAAGGCCATTAGCGACGGCTTGACATTATCCTCACACACACAGCTCATCCCCATTTGTTAAATATCAATGGTGCATCATTGCTGTTACATTAAGAAAATAGAGTACATGGATTTCACTTCAATTTTTCATCAGCGCATAACTGTATATCATATTTAAAGATTTACTCTCTACCCTATTCTCTGGTGTGGTTACTATACTTTATTCTTTGCATTCTCACAGAAATTTGGCCTTTCTTTATAGACGCGCACTACTTGCGATTTTTTTTTTTTTTTTTTTTTTTGTTTTGAAAGTTTTATAAAAAGATAAATTTTTAAAGATTTTCCAGAGTACTTGCGACCCCACGTAAGATTTATGGAAGTTGCGATCCAAACTTTTGAAAAATCTTGTTTAGTAACTGCTAGGGTTATTCTAAAATACCTGGTTGTCTTTTAGAATAATCATGCATCGACTGTCATAGTAAATACTTCATAATTTTGGAAACAAAATTCGCTGGGTGTAATTGTTTAAAGGTAAAAAAGTAATTCCTAGTAACTCTACACAGAGAAAATTAAATTAAGTAAACTCTAATTTACATAATTTGCACAATTGATATTAAATTATTTTTTTCCTATTACAGTAGAAAAAAAAAAAAAAAAAAACCGCATATACCACAGTAAGTGAAATTTAACGAATAACGATAGAGAACCAACATGCATCAACTCCTCAAAGAACGCCAGCACTTGTGAGTACAGTAATCTCTATCAAATTAATATAACACAACCCTACAGTTAAATTTCAGAAGCCAATCCTTGCTGCAGATTTCTGGATTCTTAATGGGCCAACTGGAAAGCTTATCTCCCACCACAAGACATAACTACAGCTTTAGCTACGTCAATGGAGATGTAGCGATTACCTAAAATTATTGAAATCCAGCTAATAGTAGCCACACTTAAAATGCACACTGACAAGATCTCTACACAGTACACTTGGGATTCGTGTTACTGGCGAATACCCAGGCCAACACTGGTAAATCCCGATGCTCTGAGACACCATTTATCAGGTCGCCTCCTCCCAAATTAAATGCTAATTGAAATAGAACTCCAAATGCCGACTTGGATAAGTTTTCCACTAATGAGACCAATAGGTAAGAAGTCTTAACAGTTCGCATCAAATAAGTCAATAAGAGCAAGGTCGTGCTCCCCTCCATTCCAACCGCCAAGACCTCCAGTGTGCTATTTTCTATAGTTATAAACCAAACTCAGTGATACCAACCTGCGGTACAATTAGACATCGAGCACCGGATAGTACTCCACCTGATGGGTACCAACCATGACCCAAGCTAAAAAGGCAATTATTTCTCCCACCTACAAAACTCGCTTGCTGTGTGTGTGTGTGGAGTGAAGTCTCACCATATCCATTTTTTGTAAACCAGTTGGAAATCAATGTGTATTCACATAGACAGTACGTATAACGTTACGTGATATAATACTGTAAATATAGTTAATACTTATGTGAAGTATAATTATAGCTTATTACATTCTTTTATAACGTAGGATAAATATTATAGTAAGCTTCGTTATCTGCATAAAGTTGAAGTCATAAAACAGATGCCAAAACAGCTTCTGTTTATAAGCACGCTATTTCACATTTTAGGCTTAGATATCAGCATCGACAATTAAACATTTTGTCACCTGATGAACAACTGTTCCTTTATAATTCCATTACTGTAGAATAAGCCTCAACCTTTGTCCCTAATAACATAGAAAAGGTCATTTTATAGCTTTTAATTTGTATTAAAATAATACAAATTATCCACCTTGAGAAAACTTATTGCCACTGACCGTTAAAATTTGGGGACAATTAGGCCATATTTAATTAAAAAAAAACTTAAGTCTATTTTATTTTTACGAGAAATAGCACCAATATCTATTAAATCTGAAGACAAAGAAAACATTTCAAATTAGATAGAGTTACTAATATAGAAAAAATAGAAAAACAGAAATAAAAAATCCTGAATCAAGATCAGGGTTCATATATTCGATTTTCATGCATTAAAAATGTTTTGTCAAAATTTGCTTGCAGCCTACTTGGATACTATTTATGATGTCAGCTGTGTTAGCCAAAACATCCCACGTAGGCAGTCAAGCTTGTTACAGGTTAAAAAGAATAACCTACTGAGTCTCCCTTCGTGATTTCGTGTGGTACGTGATCGGGAAACTGTTTCGAAAGGTTTGGTGCATAGAGAGACTTTTAGTATTTTTTCTAGGGTTATTATATTACAGTTTCTTACTTAAATTTCAAGAATATTTAAATTTCAAGTGAGCCATCTAAATATTCAATATTTAGTGTTTTTAAGATACGTATTTTGGAGTGAAGATAAGATGGGCGAGGCAAATAGTGTGATCTGGATGAAGTATATATTTTTAGTAGTTTTTCGTTATGGACTCTAGCTAGTTTAGCTCTCCATGAAACTGTGAAGATCTTTTTCTTTGTGGCCACAAACTTTTGGCCAAGAGGCCCTTCCATGCAGACGAATTAGGCGATCGCCTAGGACGCCAAGTTATCAACCTGCATCTATCCCCCTGGGTTTTGGGAAGGAACACCGATTGCACGGTTAGTTTAAGGATTGCAGTTGTTGGCAATTAGTGTATGGCGGCATTCGCATTTATCCCAAACAATTAACAGGTCTTTGGTGGTGTTTTTCTTTGTTGATACCTTAACTAAAATGAAATACTATATTCAAACCCTTTTATGACCTTCTTTCCAAATTTTCCAATTTGGTCATTCGGTTTTCTTTCTCACTGCATGCTGGTAGGTAGCTTTGTCTTCTAAATCTGCAGCCATTATCAACCCACTGCGGGATGGAAGCCTCCTCAACAATTCATGTTGAGGGAAACGGACCATAAACTAACTTCTCAACAAATGCTTAGCGAGTTCTGAAATTATTTGTTCTTTTACAAATTCTTTTCTTCTCGTGTATGTATATACAAAGGGTACTAGGAAAGTTTTGCAATACAGCTTTGTTTATTTAATTTTTTCAAAATAATTTCCTCTACATTCAATACACCTCTCCATCCTCCGAAACCAATCTTTAAACCAGTTCTGCCAAGTTTCACTAGGGAGTAAAGCACACTCGTTGTCCCAAGCCCGTAGAAGGTCCTCATCACTGGAAAACCGCCTCCCTTTTAGCTTCATTTTCACATGCGGGAACAGTGCAAAGTCGCAGGGAGCAAGGTCTGGACTGTAGGGAGGGTGCTCGAGAAGTTTCAGTCCTGTCGTGGTCAAATATTCGGTGCAGGCTTTGGCGCGGTGAGCTGAAGCTTTATCGTGATGGAGGTACCAGGTGTCCATTCTTGACTTTGGCCGCAGGTTCTTCATAGATCCAATGACTTTAGGCAGGCATTGTTCAGCATACCACTTAGCTGTGACGGTCTTGTGCGTGTCCAAAATGACACGTTCCACAATTCCACTCGATTTGAAAAATACAGCTATCATTTTCTTCTTTACAGATCGGGATTTTCTGACAATTACGGGTGTGTCGTCATCATCAAAGACCCAAACTTTGTTTTGAGCCTTGGTCGGCAGATCGTAATAGTACAGCCAAGTCTTGTCACCTGTCACAATGTTGTTCACATACCGAGATTGTCCCTTATCAAACTTTTTTAACATCTCCCGGCACCAAGTCACACGTCGTGTCATCTGCTCTTCAGTCAGTTGATGCGGCACCCAGAGAGAACAAAGTTTCTTCACGTGCAAAGGATCTTGCAGAATCGAACGAATTGCTGGTGCATTTAGGCCCAAAGTATCCTCTATCTGTTGGTAGGTCACTCGCCTGTTTTCGTCAAACATTTTCCTCACAGCAGTAACGTTTTCCTCCGTAACTGACGTTCGTGGCCTTCCCGACCTCTCAGAATCCTCCAGAGTGAAATTTCCCCTTTGGAATTCTCTATACCACCTGAATATCGTTGTACGATGTGGACAATCATCATCTAGTGCAAGAGTCATTTCTTCTAAGCACTGGTCTATGGTTAAACCACGCACGAAATTATTCCGCAAAACTGTCCTTATCTCATTTCGTGACCACGATGCCATCGCAAGCACTTTACACTCTCACTACTAATGAATAGCTGAGCCCATCAACTTGGCGCGGCGGCTACTATGCACGTATGAACATGTCTCAACATGCAGCAACAAGCAGCTTCCGGTGATTCATTGTTGCGTCATATTGCAAAACTTTCCTAGTACCCTTTGTATACACATGTATATGACCTAACAGAAAATATTTCCATAGGCTTACTGATGACATTACATTCCACTTTCTAGTTCAATAAATCGTGGTGTGTTCAATTAACTTCAATCTTTCTAAAACCCAGTGCTGTCTTATTTATTATAAGGAAAACCCATAAAAACAGGTCCCATATTTATCTTGAAAGAGGACAGTTTTAGGATAGATGGGAGAAATTTTTCTTTCAGCTAGAGTAATTGATTGCTGGCACAAAACTTCCATCTGGTGTTCTGGAAGTGAGCAGTTTGAATAAATTTAAAAAAGACTGGAAAAATTATCAAAGGGACTAGGTGTGTTTTTTTAGCTCATTGTATACATTTTGTTACTAGGCTAATCTTCAATGAACTCGTATGTAGACAACATCAGATATAAATCTAGCTTTATCTTTCTTGTTGAAAAACAAACTAAAGTGTATAGTTAGATTAACTAATAATCTCCCCCCCCACGCCATTTACAAACTCACTCCATTTCCTATTAAACAAAAATGTTCAATTTAATTTTCATGCTTGCTTTTTTATAGATATTTCCGTGAGTACTGTTCTTAATTAGAATCTGTTATTTCATCGCGTTCCTCTAAACCAATTCTAAATACTTCAACTAGTGAATGTTCTTTTCACAGTTCATTTAAAGTCTCATAACTAACTTCCTTCATTTGTTATACCTTATGTTTCTGTTCTTTGAAGCAACCTTCCTTCATATGCATTTCCAGGAAATTATAATCTACAAAAATTCAAGTAAAAAATATCTTTTCTTCTTCTCGACCACACACACCGTAGTATAGTACCATGGTTCTCAAGCCATTTGTATTTACCATAAAAACAAAACCAAAATAATATTATTTTATGAATATGTCATATGGCGTCCATAATATTATTTCAAATTCTAACTATATTCTAAATTCAGTTTGAAGAAATTGGTTGCCATGACGACTAAATACTGATGGTCATCCAGGAAGAAGAAATAAATGCCTATCAGTCTTCTCTTCTAAATAAAATAATTAATTTTATTCCACCATGCCTTACAAAGACTGGTGGAAATCGTTGCTTTAATCATTAATTAAATGAAATATTTTCTGAAGCAGACTCCTAATGAAATTGAGCCGCTATGTGAAAATCTCTCAAAAATAATTCATTCGTTCAAAAAACAAGTTGCTAGATTGTTTTCAAAAGATGAAGCTACAGCAAAGGCCATGTATATTACGTGTATTAATGTCTGATTATCCTATTTTTTGGAAGGAAAACCCATAAGTTTTGTATGGAGACAAGAATCGAACCCGGGATGAAAAAAAAGTCATAACTGTTGTGTCGGCAGCAAAGGGTTTTGAAGAACCCTATAAAGAGCATCCAATAATTGAAATCCATTGTACCCATTACTTGTCTTATCTCTTTTGTGATAAGAAAAAAAGAGTTTAGGCTAGAGAAGCCACATTAAATATCGTTTGAAATTTAGTTTTAACCCAAAAAAATTAAATCAGATTACGAAATATTGTCCCCAATAAACAAGTATCCGCAATCATATTTTGTTACGCTTTCTTGTTTCGCCTATAAAAGCCAGTTATACTGGCTCTTGAAATCTTCAGGATATACAATAACTATATTTAAAATCACTTCTTTTCTTAGCCATCTCAGAAAAGAGGTGAAACTTCATTAACCTAATATATATTGGTACAAGAGACCAGTGCAGCAACACAGATATGCGATAATTCTCCATCAAGACTGATCCAGTTTTTGTAAGAATCTGTACGAGGAATTTTCAGACAGGTCGTCAGAAGCACGATTAACATTGCAAGAATAACACACTTAAAGCAAATCCAAATTGATTTTGAATTTGTGGCTCATGACCACGAAGCAGGCCGTCCACTAAAGTTTCACAAAAACTAGTATTCAGAGTTAAGATTTTTGGTAGTGAGGAAACATTCGTAAAATTAGTACCGATACAGGATCTCTAAAAAATCAAAAGAAAATCCATTTATAATATTATTTCTCCATTGTTTATAACTATTCATCTATTCTTTGCAACATGAATGTGTACTTGCTTCTTTTTTAGCCTACTTTCAAGAAGTAAAGCAGGCTTATGAGATCATCATGTCTGTGTCCCAATAATAACATTCGTGTTTACAGTCCGATCTAAAACAAATTTAGAGTACAAAAGAGAAGTTCCAGCGATGTCCTGAAGGGAAAGTATTTTTATTTATTTGAATTCATCTTGAAGCGAGACTAAAATAGGTTGCATTAATTCTGAGTTGACAAGTGAAAGAGGCGTCGTTAATTGCAAGAACTTTTGTTTTTTCTTAAAAAAAAACTAATTCGGTCATTATACCCATGACATATCGACATTCTATTCCTTAAATCGCCACACCTGTTCTTGGGTCGAAAGTTCATTTTACCTTAAGGAAGCACCTGATGAAACAAAACCAATATAGGTGGGAATGAATGCACAATCAATTACAGGAACGAAAAGAAGGACACAGTAAAAAACCTCGCGGCTATAAGGCGTTTCAAATCATTGTTCCACACCCTGGAACAGTGATTTGGAAATGCCTGGGTTCGAAACACTTTCTGAACAGAAGGAATTTATGGGACCTACCCTCATTGAGATAACAGTTGGTAGAATTGCCGTATTCTCCCACACCAGTTGGAAAAGACAGTTCAGACCACAGTTCAAATCACGTCGACGACATAAACCTATGGGCCTTTTTCACAACGTGGCTAAGTTAGTCGGTCTTAAGCAAGGGAAGCACGATTTGTTTTCTTCTGGAAACTCCAGCAAAACAAGAAAACTGACCACAGACCACACAAAAGTTAGACCTATAGAGACGCGATATGGCCTAAGTTGCTGATGCGCCCGAAACCCTACAAGAACCAACCATGGGGACTTTCTCTCGCAGTGACCGAGTTGATCGGTTTCGATCAACATTGATTTTTTCTACACGGAAATTCTTGCTTTTCAACATGCAGAAAAGACAAATGCCATAGAATTTACAGGCACTACAAATCAACCTGATCCACTCAAATATACACAAGAAACATGAACACTTCGAGACCTCTCTCCCTCTAGGAAGGACACACATACTGCACTGTTACGATACTTATTCTCAATGTGGAGGAACAAAATTAAAATATAAAAAAATAAATAAATACAAAAGTTAGGTAGAGGATAACCGTTGATACAACGGAGAAATTCAAGAATTATTCTCAATGTAACGAATAATTAAAGCCTGTCGAACTTTGTTACACCGTTATCAGGCCAGCTAGCTCATTTTGACAAGAACAAAACTTTTTTTTACAGTGTGAAAACTTACTAGGCACTTTTAAGTGACCAATCTCCTAAATAGAAGCGTTTATTAAACTGATAGTGTAGAATCTCCTTGTGATGCGAATCTATTTTAAAATGTCAAACTTATGGTAGAGCGCAAGAGAATAACGTTTAACGTAAAGATGTGGATCCTTAAAACCTACGTTGGTGTAATGCTGGCGCCACGATATTTGACATAAAGTTAAGGAGGCCTGGATGTTTGTAACACACTTGCAATTTCAGAGAATCACTCAGCAGCCACTCTCGCGGGTAGAAACAGTTGGTAGAATTGCCGTCCTCCCCACACTGTGTGAAAAGACCCGAGTTAGAGATCCGTCGACGGGAAGGATTTTTATGGACCTTTTTCACAACGTGGGCGTGTTATTCGGTCTCAAGCGAGGGTAGCATAGTTTTGTCTCCCGGAATCTTGGGGTTTTCGTCCAGCAAAACGGAAAGTCGACCACACAACACACGCAATTTGCAGACATATTGTCTGTAAATTAGACAATGTCTGTAAACACAGAGCAATATGGCCTTAGTTGTTGATGCTTCTAAATCTCCACTATTACTAATACTACCCAGGCGTCCAGAGATGTTTCTTGACCACAAATACGCGAAACATTTCGCCATGTGTCCAATAGGTTTAAGCACAGTGTCTTCGGTTCTGCGAATGATCGTAGGCATCATCATTCACTATTGCACAACAACGCATGGAACAATAAATGATGATGCTTGAATCGGGCTAGAGTCAGTCGCCGGCAGTTGAGATTTACTTCCGTTCTGATGAAATAGGAATTTTGGTTTCCGGAAATGACCCTGGCGATGGACGCGGTAGACACCACTTTTTTACCACGCCACATGCGAAAGGCCAGGGCTCGAATGGAGTGGTCGAATTATTCCATTTCAAGTTGCATTGGTACCACTACAATTTAGGCCGAGAACCACTGATTTAGAACTTCGAATCTTAACTTTTTTGACGCTACAGACCACTGTTATCTTTTATGCCTTTGGCTGCATTAAAATAATTAATTCATTACTATTAAAGCGTGGATGTGGATAGACATTGGTCAATGCTACCTGTTAAGTGCATGCGGACTACGGGATAAGAAATATGGTCTACAGAATTAATTATGGCGAATGTATTGGCCGCAGTTATGCAAATGTTCTGCTGATAATGTGATTCACAGATAAATAAATAAATAAATAAATAAATAAATTTTCTGTTTATACTCCGGCACGACAACCAAGTCAGTAGAGTTTACAATAAATCGTCAATACAAATATTTATCGTATTTTAGTAGTCACGGGTTTGAACCCCGGTCCACTCAAGGAACGCGTGCTATGCACTCTCGCTCCTGACCACTGGGCTACGTCAGGCCTTCACATTAATACTTCTCTGTGAAACCTATGGTTTCGCTCAACTTCTATTATTGGAAAGAAGACGCCTTCATAATTTTATAAAGAAAGGCTACTTAAAGTCAAAGTGAGCTGAACTAACTACCTTCGTGAATGAATCTGGGTTTTGAGTGATCAGCAGAATGAAATTGCAATGCCTAAAGATGAAAATCTTTTTTAAAGCGCAAGCAATCTTGTAATATTGCTGAAGGCTGGAGTAATTGCTGGTGGCCACTACAGATATGCAAAATTTCTTTCCACAATCACTGTTTCTCTATGGCCCATATATACAGTGGAAGATACATACATCACATACCCCTCCGTTACTGAAATAAATACTTTTTTTATGATCTTGAGTAATTCTCTGTGCCACAAAATTTTCTGACCAAATGAATCATTCTTTTTCAAAGAACACTCAGGCCACATGGAGATGGTGCCTACATGTTATGTTTGTGGGATATTTTATTGAGAATCTCATTCGATCTGCGATACGTGTGCAGGCGAACGAGAGGACAGTTCAATGTATCGATTCGCTACTGCCCTACAGTAATGGGGCATCTGCAGGCATCGCCTACCCGATGAAACTTCACCTGAGTTGATTTCGTAGACGTCATACCGTGGCTAGTTAATGCAGGGTGTTTAATAAACCAATTCTTCTGATTGGGGAGATAAATTGTAGAATATTTAAAAGAGTTAACATCTATTTTTTACAGAGGGAAAGGAAAGGGCAAAGTCCTCATGCAATGGCAGAGATCACGTTACCACCGTTTTAAAAATTGAACTGCGCGAAAAGGACGAAGTTCACATCATGATGAGCTTGAAGTTATTTTTTTTATGTATTTATTTTACATTTTTATTAGCCACGTCAAGTGATTTCATCTCTGGTGGGGAATTTTTTTCGCCGTTGGAAAACTCTGCTTTTTCTTCTGGAAACAGAATCAAAAGCAGAGAAAAGGAGGACAATTGACCTACAATGGACGAAATTTTAAAACATCATATACTCGCGTCTCATGAACTTAGGAATCAATACGTGTTCCACTCACACTAACTTTAAGTTAAAGAGTATCAATTTTTCTTTTAAATTAAATTTTTCAAAAAGCGATTGCAATAAAGTTTGGAACTACCTTACGACTTATATAGTTATTGGGTTGCCAGGTGCCTCAGTGATTAGTTTGCTATCCTCAGCGGCCCTGGTAATAACTCGAAGTATCACAATCGAAATACAAAATCACATCTTTCATAAGGTAAGCGGTGGTTATTTATAAGACAATGCCAAGAAAACTGACAACATTGAATACTAGACATAGTGAAGGAACTTTGCGCATTCCTTAGAATATTGGTGTAGCCCTTTTCTATTAATATGCTTTATACGTCAAGACAAGGTCAAAGATTTTTTTTTAAGACAAATTACTCAAATTAAAATAATCAAAAGAGCACAAAGCTGCTGAAAACAAACACTGAATGAATACATTCATTCTTTGGACTTAAGCCATTAAGAATTAAAAAATCCACCACGTGTATATCGTCATATGGAACCATGCGCACTCCTGTGAAGTCAGTTACAATTGTCAACACTGTCGAATATTAAATTTGCAATTAGATAATGCACATAATTATGAGTAATACATCCTTTTGAAGCAAGTAAGAAAAATAATCGCCAATTACATCTTCCGGAGCTTCTTAGCACCATTATCGGACATGGAGCAGTTCCAAGATTTCCTAAAAGGAGGAGGGAGGGCTAAAGTAGTTCTCCGAGAATCATTAAGTAGCAATAAAATTGCACATTATTTTGACCATTAAGGGGTGTTATAGCCCTTTCAGCCCCTATTGGACTGCCCCAGATCGGACGTCACACAAATCACTCCTGAAAGCAGCAAGTCAGAATAGTTGAATGCCTGCACCACTATTCAATTGATTATTAGTACTACCAGCAAGCTATATGGAAAAATTTGTCCCAGAACGCTATATTATTCTCAACCATATAAAAATCCGTAGACAAAAGTAGGCGGTAACCTCTAGCATTAGACTTTCTGGAATCTTTCTGCCATTTTTGTGGAAGACCCCAAAAAGTCTAGGCGACTGTAATTATGGACGTTGCCCCGAGACTCGGAAAACACAATAAATTTTTCGAATTCCTTTGATTATTTATTAGATCGGAGTGTAAAGATAAAGGAAGAACGCTAATTTTATCGAAGTTTCCTAAAGAAACTGGTAAATTATCAAAGTTGTATATCTACTCGTTAATTTCTAGACCTTGACGTATTTTGTTTCGGTAACCAAACACCTGGCACGATGTACCGGATCCCTGAACTAGTTTACATAATTATTTCCTAACAGAAACGAGACCGTTCTTCTCCGCTACTAATTTCACGAGTATTAAATAATTATTTCATGAACAGCAGTTGTACTGAAAGAAGGACAACTGCTTCGTGAGGAGTTCGAAGATGGTCTTTCTTCTATGCCAATGCTGTGGCCTATTTACTCACGAAGAACTTAGTGTACCTGCCAGGCGTGCAAATGAATTGCGATGACCTTTCTCCTTACAGCAAACTTACCCGTTACCCGGTGTCATCCGTGTACAGCATATTGACATCACATTTCGATTACGCTTTCAAAATTCCAGCTGCTCCCCTTTAATATATTTGCATTATCACCACTCTTTTATGAAATGAATTTATGATTTCTCCTTGTATCTTTGTCTGTGACAACGATTTGATGGAATAAGTTCGCAAAGAGATTAAATTTATCGGATAGAGTCCCAGTGAACTGTAAAAATCTAAGGGTAAAGAAATGAATCACATTTGTTTTATAATTGTTTTCTTTAAATTTAATGGTAGTTGACACGAAGGCATAAACATTGAAGTGTTTGTGTATTTTGACAGTGAATGAAGCCACCTGTAAAATTGCGTGTACTGTACTTGTGGTCAGCTTACCTAGTTTGTTCGATGAAGAACCAGAGGTTTGGGTTAAAAAAAACAATCCTTGACCGAATAACTCAAGCCACGGTGTGATAAAACCCCATAAATTTTTTCCGTTTTGATGGATTCCACCACGCCTTTCTCAAAGAGTGGAAGAGCAGCGATCGCAACCAG
Organism: Mastigoproctus giganteus; assembly: GCF_048544385.1. NCBI lineage: Eukaryota > Metazoa > Arthropoda > Arachnida > Uropygi > Thelyphonidae > Mastigoproctus > Mastigoproctus giganteus. The sequence goes on from NC_143582.1 coordinate 146,904,339, forward strand.
AGAATAAAGAACCCCTCCCCAGTACATGCATATATATAATTATCAAATGTTACAAATAAAAATATGGCACACGTTCACATTATTACTTCATGCTAATGAGCAGATTAATAATTAATGAGTACGAAGTATTAAAGCAAATAACTGAGGGCTAAAAATGCTCATTAAACAGTTTGAGTTTCCTCGTTAACAGTACACTGATTATACTGCATATTACTCGTTTGGAAAGGTTTTAAGTTAAATTCTGTGAACGACTGAAGAATTTCATAATGTTTTTTTCAACTGGAGTTTAATTATAGTCTTCGACAAAGTGCAGGAATTTTCTAGTGAAATTTCCTGAATGAAAATTCAGGAAAACTGCTAGTTAGGAGGGGACATGGATAATTTAGATACTCATTTATCTGATAATATTGGTCAAATTAACGCTTGCACATAGCTCAAAATTTAAGCGAGCTTAAATAACTTGAATGGGTGTACCATTAGTTAATTATACAAGCATACTAAGTCTTAATTGTCTGTACATTAATGTCAGAAGTGTCGTCAATAAAATGAGTGAATTCGAACTGCTCTTTAGGACAAGTAACGCTGACATAATAGGGCTTACGGAAACTTGGTGCCACCCGGAAATAGGGGCTGACGAGTTTCAGTACGGTATGTATAATGTATTTAGAAAGGATAGGGAAGATAGAAGGGGTGATGGGGGTCATGCTTCTTATCAAAAACAGCCTGAGCGCGACGAAAGCCTTCCAGGAATCAGACGTTTCGAATGCTAATATAGAATCTGTATGGTGTGAGATAGTTGGAAAAAAGGTATAATGAGAGTGGGAGGAGTAATCTACAGGCCAGGTGATTGCGAAGCTTATGATGAGAGCTTCTACATGCAAATGGAATGGGCAAGTAAGCGTGAATGTCTTATTATGGACAATATTTTTAATTAACTAGATGATTGCTATTTGTATCAACATGTCAGTAAACGTACTAGGGAAAAGAATATTCTGGACCTCATCAGCACCCATGAATCAGATGACATAATAGGGCTGACAGTACAGGAACCAGTAGCAGGAAGTGATCATGCAGTTCTACGGTGGACGATGAGGAGAGAGGTAGGAGTAGTTAAAGGTAAGGGAATGGGTTATAACTTCAGGAAAGGAAATTACGATGCTTTAAGATGCTCCATGGCCTCTATTAACTGGGTAGATATCTCACAGAGAGCGAATGCAATTGAACTATGGTATACTCTTACCTTTAAAACATTAATCGCAGAAGCCTTGAATGCATATATATTGCACCATTAAAAATACTCCACGAGGAGGATTCCAAGTTGGATGAATAATGAAGTTTCCCAATTACATGAGCAGAAAAAGACAGCATGGAAAAGTTAGAGCAATAAGTATAGAAGCGTATAACAGAATTGATCTGTAATAGTGCCACAGAAAAGGTTAGGCTGGCAAAAGCAGATTATGAGAAATCTCTGGCAAAAAGAGCAAAGGGGGGGAGGGAATTCTTCACATATAAATGCAAAGAAGAGAAGAATAAACCAGGTCGGACCCTTATGTAATGGACGTGGAATAGTATTAGATACCCCAGCTGAAGTTGTAGATGAACTCAGTTACTTTGCATCGATATTTACAGAAGAAAAACCCTTCAACGTCAATGAGAAATTATGGGAGTGAAGTTGAAAAAAAATGTAATTAATGATGTTGAAATTTCACACGTTTATTTGATGAAAAAAACATTCGAGCCTACAGGCGAGTAAGGCTCCTGGGGTTCAGAGCATTTACCCTATAATCTTAAGGGAGGCGGCAAGCGAGTGCATTGAATCATTTAGGCTAATTATGCGAGCATCACTGGACTCGGGAGTGATTCTGTTGTATTGGAAAAGTGCCAATGTATCTCCAATACATAAGGGCGGTTCTAAGAGTGAAGTGGGAAATACCGGCCGGTTAGTTTAACTTCAGTAGTATGGAAAATCATGGAGACAATGAGCAAAGTTGGAATTCAGGATCATTTAGATAGAAATAGAATTCTGAAGGATACTTAGCATGGTTTTGTAAAGGGAAAATCATGTTTAACTAATCTGGTTAGCTATTTTGACAGGGTCACTCAAAAACTGGACTTTGGGAATAATTTCGACATTGTTTATATGGATTTCAGCAAAGTATTTGACTCAGTCCCACATGAGCGGTTACTTTATAAGCTGGAACAGATTGGAATCACAGGGAAAATCCTTAGATGGATAGCAGGGTGGCTTCAGGGCAGGAGGCAAAGGGTTCTGATAAATGGTTATTCCTCAGATGGGTTTATGTAAGAAGTGAGGTTCCCCAAGTATTAATTACTTGTTTTTGGTTTTCATAAATGACATCGATGAAGGGATAGAGGGCGTGATGTCTAAATTTGCATTTGTAAAGATTGGTAGAGTAGTTAATAATTGCAGCCAAGCAGAGCTTTTTCAGAATGACCTAGATAGACTTCAGAGATGGCCAGAAAAATGGAAGCTATGCTTTAATTCAGCAAAGCATAAATTATTGCTCCTGGGGAACAGAAACCCAAAATAAGTTACACTTGGCGGAGTGGAACTAAAGCTGGTGGTGGAGGAAAGGGACTTGGGTGTTACGATACGGTCAGACTTTAAGTTCTGAGCATTGTAGACAGGTTGCAAGGAAGGCCCATGGTGTCCTATCGATGATGTATCTAACAATTGCTAGTAGAGATAAGGACGTTATAATCCCATTGTACAGTATAAGGCCATTTTAGACCACACTTGGAATACTGTGTTCAGGAATGGAGCCTGCACCTAAAGAAAGACATTGTGCTTCTTGAAAGGGACCAGAGACGGGTAACTCGCCTGGTGAAATCGGGGAAAGGAAACCCACATATTCAAAGTCTTTCCATATGAGGAAAGACTGGATATGTTGGTTGCAGAGCTTGGAAACTAGGCACCTTACAGGAGACTTGATTGAGGTGTTTAAGGCTCTGGGAGGCATAAGCAAAATGAATAAGGACGAAATTTTCACGGTTATAAATGATTCTAGAACAAGGAGCCATAATTTTGTAATAAGGCCATAATTGCAGAAAGTTTTATTTTAGCCAGCGAGTTATAAATTACTGGTATAAGTTGCCTACATGGGTGGTAGAGGCTGACAGTTTGGGAAATTCAAAAGGTCAGCTCAATAATTACCTACGGGAGGAGGGAAACGCTTAGGTTGTCCATTTCCTTTTCTCTTATTTATTAGTATTACTATTTATTATATTTTTTGGCTGGCAAGTCATAGGCTTCCTTGCACCATGTGGCCATTGCTAATACTATTTTCATCCAAAAAAAAAAAAAAAAGTGTTCAGTGGATCTAATTTGTGGCAAAATAATGCAAGAAAGGCAAGTTTATAAGACATCGAGCATCAAAAATCCACTTCATATGATCTTTTCTAATCTTCATATTTTCTAATAATTTGTTTAGTTCTTTAAACTTATTGAAACTTCCACAGCACCAGGTGGAAATTTATTCCACCAATCAATTGCTCTGTGGCTGAAAGTAAGTTTCCGCACATAAATATTACATTCGTTCTTTTCCAATTTATGACCCGTTGGGACAAATTAGAATATGGACATATCAGAGAAAGAATACCTCACCCATACACAATTCTCCAGTAAGATTACTGGATTTTCAAATTTCAAAACCAGGACACGTATGCTGAGAAATATGCCAGAACACCCAAGAAAGAGAAGTGGCAGTGTCAGGCATGAACTGATACGCCAAAATTCCTAGGCTCGCTTAAAAGGCAAGAGACTATGTTGGAAACATAGTAACATTCTGAAGCCAAAATTTTGCGTGTGCGCGTGAGAGAGGGAGATGGTCGGTGAATTTCAATAGGTGCTTATGCATAAGGTAGTTTCACCCTTCAGAGAATTTTTGAAGGTAGTTTTTTTTATGACCACTGCCTTTTCTCTATCCATAATCGCCTTGCTCTGTGGAATGCAGATATATCTTGGGGGGAAAGCGTAGCATGCATTGGGCACGGAGCAGATTAACTGCTTGAGTTTGAAGGAGCCAGTTAATTGTGGGGTCAGCTCTCGAGTTATTTCTTGCATACAGAATTCTTCATTAACTAGATTTAAACATTGGACACCAAGGTTGAATCAAGGAGTGAAAATCGGTTATGGAATGTCTGGATGGATTAGTGGACCTCGCTGTAGCACAGTTGGTATAATTGCCGTTCTTCCCACACAAGATGGAAAATACCCCAGTTCGAATCCCGTAATGATGCTAGGCATTTTTATAGGCTTTTTCACAACGTGGTCGATATAATCCGTCTCAGGCGACCGCAGTGTAAAAACCGGAGTTTCTGGTTTACACTGGAATGTCGAAAACTCGACATTTTTCATCCAGGAAACAAGAAAAATCGACCAGATAAGCACGCAATTTACAGATAACGTATAGCGAAAACCAACAACTGGGTCAGTGGCTTTAGTTTGAAGTTGTTGAAATTGAAAATATTGAGACGTTAGGAGATTGAGCAGTGGAGAAAGCCATGTTTAACGAGGTGCAGTGATGCTTTTCTCCAGGACTTCAAGGTCTCGGGTGGGACCCCGGAACATTGCAACTACTCCCCGTCCAGGGCCCCGCAACCTTATATTTACGACCTCTAAAAATAAGCGAGAGAGAGTCCTAGGCCTCCTAAATCTGACATTGGAGGTAGTTAGAAAGAAAGGAATATGGAAATTGAAATGGCCGTGAATATACCAGATCAAGACCAGTTTGAATTCCCCGGCGAGTTATTAGTAACTTTGTCGCCAGCGACGAGAGTGCATTGACACATATTCAAGGTGGTGTAGTTGGGACGAAATATTAACGAACGCGCTGTCAAATAGCTAGGTAATACACTGGATGACAGAGAAACTTTCATTCCGCACTTATGTTTCATCAAAGAGAAAATTAAAGCCTATATTACTATGCTGGCGCGCTTTACCCACAAATACTGGGGCCTCAAAGGGTGGGTTTTACATTTTATTTACACAGCTGTATTTATTCCCATTGTCACATATGGCGCTGCAGTGTGGTATAACAGGATGACAATAGTAAGAATGCAACGTCTGATCCTTCAGGTCCAGCGGCTTATGATGCTGCAAATGACCCGTGCGTGTCAGACCACGTCAACCGCTGCACTACAAGTTCTTACTGGATGCCCAACTCTAGATCTCCATGTCATATACTTCTGCCTCTCCCTTGCCATCAAGAATAAAGAGGTTGAAATACTCACCATTAAAACGTACAGACACCAACATCAAACATGAGATGACCCGTGTGTGGACTGAACTGGTTTCCCTATTCCGATGAGCTATTCAGCAGACACAATGGAATAGCTCATCAGCAGGTGAAATTATAAATTCTTTATTCCGGATGTCACCTTCCTCAACAAACGACGTTGCACCTGGTTCTGTCCTAATGTCTACACGTCCTTTCTTTTGACTGGCCATGGATCATTTAAAAGGAGTCTTCTTGACTTTGGTCTGGCTGACGATGCTTTTTCATCTGTGGAGATGCCAGAGTACTGGAACCGCGTGATACATCCCTGTCCGATCTATCTTTACCCCCACAACCAGTTTCTTCTGGCCCTCAAAGCACGACAATCCATCTAGAGGATAGGATATTGGAATCAGAAGAAGCCTACAAAGCATTCTCGACCTATGCCACCTCGGTCTTCAACAGACGCTGCTATCACTCACAACCACCAACTGGCACACCTATGACTACTGCAGCTCATTCTGTCGACTAGCTTTCGCACTGCCAGTCACACCTGTCTCTATTATGTGGCCACTCGAGAGCCGCCTCAAATTTTTTCCCTCCATCCACAGTAAATTCATCTTCTCCTGCAATGCTCCAACATGTTCTCTGCTGCCCCTAGAAGACTTCACCGGATGATTCTCAACTTCTCTTGACAAAGCTTCCACCTGAGATTCTTGCCGACGCCGACACTTCTCTCTGCAGGCGATAAACCAAGGGGATTCCTGACTTCACCTCTCCTTGAAGTTCCTTTGCTGACGCTGCCTCTCCATCGGCGTAGGATTAGATGCTTTCGAGCTCTTTTGCTGGCCTGGACACTCCCCAAGCAGGATTTTAACCACCCTCGAGTCCTCATCGAAGAGGTTGTGCTGAATCTGATCAACTGACAGGCGTGGGATTACCTGGCCTGGTCCTCTGCTGGGAGTAGCCTTCCGCTCTGCATACCCTTGCTTCCTTCCCCTTTTCTTATCTTTCCTACTCAATTCGCTCCGTTCCTCTAACTTGGCCTCTCTCTCCTCTTTTGCTTTGCAAGTGGGGAGAGCCTATCAGGCGTTCCTTCTACCCTCCTGGCCCGGCTCCTCGTGCCGGTGGACGGATGCTGAAAGATTCCTTCCATGGTGATCGAGCCACCCTGTAACCACACACTGACTGGCCTTGCAATGTTGTGCATACATCAGAGTACTCAACGCGGATTTGTGGGGAACCACAGGAACCGCTTGACAAAAACACTGTCCACCATAGATACTAGAAGCATTGATGCATATGGTTAGCAAAGTAATAAGCTAATTCTGTAATAGCGATTAGCGTAGTATAATTTTTTATTTTATTTTATTTTATTAAAACGGAACGAGCATTATACTACCCAATATACATTGGCGGACAAAAACTGCATCACTTTAAAAAAAAACAACATTTGTAGTGAAACGTACACCGATGAGCCAAAAACATTATGGCCACCTACCTAATATGATTACACATACGTACACTAACAGGCCATTATGAGAACATAGCATTATATGCTAAATTGGTGGAGATGGATGTATGTTCGGATGCCACCCTCCGACAGTTAAATACATACAATACATACCTAATATGATGTTAGGCCTCGACTTTCGTGAGGCCATCTTTATCAAACAATTCCACAAGCTACGTCCAACAGTTCTCCCGACTCTATTCAACAAATGTCTGAATGAAAACACTTTCCCTATTGTCTGGAAGACAGCTATTCTTAAACTAATTCCTAAACCTTCAAACACACCGAGTGGCAAGTCCTTCTGTCCTATTGCTCTGTTATCGCATTTGGCCAAAACCATTGAAAGGTTGATTTCTATAAGCCTCACTTCTCTTTATACGAACACCTCTCTTGTATCAGACGATCAATATGGTTCCCGAACTGGACGAGGAACTGAAGCAGTCGTTGAATTCCTTTCTCGAGTTAACTCTGCAAGCTCTAAATACGTTGTTGCCATTTTTGTTGATTTCGCTGCGGCTTTTGATCTCTTATGGTGGTCTAGTTTGTTTGCTCGCTTACGTGCTGCCGATTGTCCTCTTCCTCTCTATAACCTTTTAAGAAGTTATTTTGAAAACCGTAAAGTTTCTGTTATTTCTGGATCTAACTCCATCTCCCTCTCTGTCATTAGGGGCTGTCCCCAGGGCTCTGTTCTTGGACCACTTGTCTGGAACGTCGTTCTTGACGAATGGCTCTTTAAAACTATTCCTTATACCTCAAAATTGGCTTATGCAGACGATCTTGGCCTGCTGATCCAGGGAATCCCCGTGCCTCCCTTGAAAGTACTGCCAACTTAGTCATGTCAGATCTCTCTCAATGGTCCACCATAAATAAATTATCCATATCCTCCACGAAAACTACAATGATGCTGGTTAAGGATTCGCTTAATATTTCACGGCCACCTGTTGTAAAACTTCAAAACAAATTCCATGGTTTCTTCTCTAAAATTTTTTGGTCTGATTGTTGATAGTAAACTTATGTTTACTAAACACTTGGAGGAGCTCTCAGAGAAAGTCAAAAAAACTTACCTTCTCACTTCTGCGTGTCTCTAAACAATCTTGGGGTCTTAATTCTCGTTCTCTACAGTTATATTACAAAGCTGTGTTTCTACCAATTTGTTCCTATGGCGCGGCCGCCTGGTTCTGGCATGTTAAGGTTTCAGTCCAGACTAAACTTCATAGCATTCAACGTAAAATGCTTTTAGCAATGTGCAGGACCTGTAGGACTGTGTCTACCCCTGCTTTGCAGGTCCTTAACGGCTGTCTGCCCCTCGATCTTTCTTGTGTACTGAGGTCTGTGCTTCTACATTAGGCACGCTGTCCCCGTTACCTTCCTTGGTATTACTATCGATGTCACTGTGGATCCCAAGGCAGAGAAAAGACGCTGTTGGAATATTTTGATGCAGAGCTGGCAAGATAGATGGTCCGCTACCTCTAAGGGTCTTGTTACTTTAAAGTTCATCCCTAACGTCACCTTTGCAACTTTAGAGTCCACTCAGAAATGGTTTCATCCTGGAGTGTACACTCTCTACTTACTCTCTGGTCATGGCTTCCTTAATGCCAAACTTGCAACTTTCAACCTTGCTGAATCACCTCTCTGTTCTTGTGGCGACCCAGAAGACTGGGAACATTTTATACCACTGCCATCAATACCAAGATCTTCGACAGAACCTTCTCTCCACCAGTATCACTGTCCCCGGAAAGGAGCCGGACTTCTTGAGCACCACAGAAAACTTCCAGTCCCTGCGAGAATTTGCTCGTCATGCTTTTGATCGCCGGAGACGCCTACGGAATACCTCCTTGCTTTCCTAGTGGAGACCCCTGCTGGCATAGGTCTTTGGCCAGTGTGGGATGAGATATATATACACATTTTTTTTATATTACATTTTTTTTTATTATTATTTATTTTTATTTTTTGCTGGTACCTTGGGTTTGGGCTGCCCGAGGGACAGGATTTTATTATCTAATTCTTATTACTTACTTACATATATTTTTTATTTTATGTATGCATATATATTTTTGCTCTGATATTAGGGCAGTAAGAGCTGGTAAACCAGAGTGTTTTGAGGGCGACTTCGATACATGTGTAGTTGTGGCCTACCTCCCCGTGGTGTAGACGGACACTGGGCAGGCCTTCCAGGTGATCGCCTGCCTGGTGACAAAGAGGCCAAAAACAACTAAACAACACACACACACACACACTCTGCACGAACATATTACACACACATTTCTGGCCTTTTACAATACGTTCTGTAATCATCACAGTGTACAAAGGCGGAGATGAATTTACGTTCAGGTGCCGTCCTACATAAGATACTATACATGTCTACCTAACATGATGTTGGTCCTCCACATTCAGCCAAAACAGCTCGTACCCGGCGAGTCATGGACGCTACAAGATTTCTAAATGTGTCTTGTGGTATCTGGTACCAACACGTAACCTGCAGATCATTTAACTCCTGTAAGGAGTTAAATGATTTGCAGGTCCGTGGTTGAGACCCCGCAGATTGAGTTGCTGTTCCAACAAAGCACAGATGTTCGATGAGATTAATGTGTGCGGAATTTGGGGGCCAGGGCAATACCTGGAAATCTTCCCCATGTTCCGCGAACCAGTGTCGAACAATCCGGGCGGTATGGCAAAAAGGTAAAGGTAAACTGCAGCCATTATCAACCCACTGCAGGATGGAAGCCTCCTCGACAATTAATGCTGAGGGAAATGGACCATAATCTGCCACGCTGCTCCAGTGCGGGTTGGCAGATCGACCGTATTTAGCAGTCAGGGGCTTGAACCCCGGTCTACTTAAAGACCGAGTACTATTGCACTCCCACTCCTGACCACTCGGCTACGGAGGCGTGCGGTATGGCATGGCGCATTATCCTGCTGAAAGATGGCACCGCCAGAGAGGACGACCGTTGCCATGAAAGGGTGTACCTGGTCAGCAATGATGTTTAGGTAAGTGTAAAGTGTTTGGGGTCAAACGGCATCAGGGGTTTCCCCCATCTCCGCGTAGTTCACATTGTAAGGTGACATGTGGACATGTGTTTTTGTAAAGGGCGGCTCCTAGAACGCGAGTTCAACTCCGCCTCGTATCTCTGTGAAGAACAGTATCACTACAAATGGGCCAGATGTGTGTGACGTCGGTTTGTGTGTATTATGTGTGTGTTCTGTTCTCTTGGCTACCCAGAAGCATCAGTCACCTGGACAGATGATTCTGGGTACTCGTCCACACCACGGGAAGGTGGGCCAGTCCCAATGGAGCACGTACTGTCTCGATACGAGACTCTGAACCACCTGATGTTGCTAAAAGGTGGGCCAGATTTCTCTGGGGGCCCACTCCAGAGAGGAAAAAAAAAAAAATAAATAAAATAAAATTAAACTAAAAACAGAAACATAATGTATTTCCCGTGGTGCAAAAAAAAAAAAAAAATAAATGAAATAAAATAAAAAAAAATAATAAAAAAATAATAAATAAATAAATAAAATAATAAAAAATAATAATAATAAATAAATAAAAAAAATAATAATAATAAAAAAATTAAAAAAAATAATTAAATAAAATAAGAAAAATAAAATAAATTCCCTGTGATGAAAAAAAAAAAAAAATTTGTAAGGTGATGACGCTGTAAACGCCAGGGATTTAAGTGTGTGGATAATGTATAAGTGTGGTGTTGTCTACCTTTGTTCCTCTAGCCATTTAGCCGCCAGACCTCTGGTGAGGTCCGACGTTGCCCCACTTTCGCCCCATGGAAGCAGACCAAGTACCCAGTATTCTAAATTCACTCTGGCAGGTTCTGCCACCGTTTCCCGAGATTTCAGTGGCTAGGACCTAAAAAGAAAAAAACACGCACGTGCGCAGTTTAAATTCGATTGCAAGGGTTGCCTGAAAAGAAACGAGGGAGAACATTGATATAAGTATGTTTTAAGCCTTGTGAGACAAGACAAACTCATTAAATCTAAATAGCATAAAACTTACCAATTTTGCTGTGTGGCAAGGCGCTAAGTCCTGTTGAAAAATAGTTTTGGACGTCTGTGTGCCGATCCCTAACAACGGGTTTCAGACACTCCTCCAAGATAGCAGTGTAGGTTTCTGCATTCACCGTTCCGTTAATAAACTTAATTCGCTCCACCCCTTTGCTTGTTATGCATCCCCAGACCATGTGACCGGCGGGAAACTTAAGTTGGTGTTATGCAGTCAGGATGGAACGCCACTGATTTTCCTCTTCTGACCTATCGCTTCCCATTCCAGCCATGCAGGTTGAATTTCGATTCGTCAGTAAAGACTGTGTCCCATTGCTCTTTTGTCCATGAAACATGCGTTTTAGCCAAGGCAAGTCGCTTCTTCCTCATTTTTTGGGTCAACAAAGGCTTTTTCTTGGGCCGATAGGCATGCCGACCGCACTCTGAAAGCCGTCTGTGGATATTTCGTGCACTTGTTTCAAAGACCCATCTCAAACCTGCTCATCTTCCATCTCCCAATCTAAAACTGGCCATCTCAAAGTCCAGTTTTAGATCAGGAGCACACTAGCACGGCGATTACGAAGGTATAGCCGTTTCAAATATCGATCTTGGGAAGGCAGTCACTCATGGCCTGATCCAGGTCTTCTCTTCACATCACCGGCTTCACGCTTTGATTTCAGCACCCGGGATACTGTTGACAGCCTATTTTATCAGCGATAGCACGCGTAGAAAGCTCTTCCTGGGACAGAGCAACAGCTCCACTTTTTTTTTTCTTGGTGTCAACTGAACATATGGAGCCATGCTTACAACTCCGCAAAACAAGATACTAATGAGCGTGTATAGCCTTCCAACGTAGTATTTATAGAAACGGCTGATGCAATACCTTGCAATTACTGTCTGATGCAATAGAAGCGTTATCTGACGCAATACCTTTGCTTTGCGACGAATAAAATGACTGTAATCAAACAATATCTTATACGTTTCACTACAAATGTTTACTTTTTTTTTAAGGTGATGCAATTTTTGTCCACCACTGTATAATGAAAAGAAAAGAAAAAAAAATCCGAAAACAGTAACAAATTAGACACTTACCGGGATGAAAAAAAAGAAAAGCCTAATTAGACTATACATCACATTCTGTAAGTTATCAAATAAATCTAAACTTACACGATTATTTGCACTAAATAGTTTTGAGACGCCAATATACAGAGTGATTGATAGTAATATTAGGATAGAACAGGAGGATTCGTGGTGGAGACCTACTTCGCGATGTTAAGCTGGATAACTTCCATGTTTATTCGAGTGAACCTTCCTATAAGGACTCAACTGAGGCATATTCCATAACTGGAAGAATGGCCATTTTGTACAGAAGGGCAGCATATCTGTAATCTTTAAAGTTGGGATTATTCCTTTTGTATTATTTGATAATAAAATTAGTGCGTTTTGTTTGTTCTATTTATTATTTATGTATAAATAAATATCGATGCTAGATTCCCCTTCTTTATTCTCTGTAATTCGGTTCTAAATTCACACTTTTTATCAGTAAATCCCGCCTCTTTAAATCTCATATCGTTATTATTAATAATAAAAACATGAAGTACGAAAAAAAATCAAAAAACCAAAAAACACGAATTCATTAATAAAGCTTTAATACAACGAAGTTCATTACTCTATTATTATTGTTTAAAATATATTCTACCTTGCAGAAATTACTCGCATTTCCTTATTTTATGAATAACTAGTGGAGCCTTTTTTATGCTAATTGCATTTTAATGTTAATATATTTTAGTGGAAGAAATTCATCCTGTTCACTTCCAGCGTAATGTAAAAAAAAATATCAATACAACCGACTAAGAACAGTAATTTTTAAACTGAACAGTATTTTAAAACTTACTCTCATTATTTATAAAACCAATTAAAAACTAACTTTCTAAAAAAAGCAAAAAAAAAAGCTGTTTGTTCCCCAAAATACAGCAGGGATTTTTCTAAAGTTCTTCAAAGGCAGATTAGGAGAAAAAAAAAATGTCGTTTATGTATTAGAAAAGATGATTGATGCAAACATCGATATTTAGCGGAAGATGACAATTATGTTTATATTGTAATATTTCTGTTATATTGAATTAGAATTCAATATAATTTCTAGAGCGATGCTTTTTAATGCTTATACATTTGAACATTTTGATGCTCAATGTCATATTTCCATATTGTATGCAATCTTAACCCTTTCTTGAGCATTGAAATTCATCCGTGGCCATTTTCGTTCTCTTGTATAATTTCTCACATGCTCTTCGCATATAAAAATAAAAAAAAAAAAAAGAAGGAAAATTTTTCCGTGCTTGCAACGCTACTCAAAAGTTAATTAACTCACTAATCAAGAAACCAGAACAATTAACTTTAATTCAAACAGTACGAAAAAAAATAGAATGAACTCATTGCTAAGTTTTAAGTACAAAGAAGTACTCAATCTTCTTTTTTTTTCTTGATACAAGTGAAATAATCCGTAAGCTGAACCAGATTGGCAGAAATAGAACACGGCTTCCTTTTGATGACATCGCGTGATAACCAAGATGATAATCACCTTTAACTCCATACCTACACGACTTCTACAGGGAGCGTTCTTGGAGTGATTAGTAGATAAATGCTTATTAATTGTTCCGGGCCAGTGAGTGTATTCTGAATGGCCTATATACGTCTCTCAGTTGATGTCTACTTATTTAATTAACTTCTTACGAAGATAAGTAGATTATTGGGCTATTCTGTTATAATGTGGCATTTTATGGAAATTAACAAATCGATATCAGCTTTCATTTTTTAAGCCTCTTTTACTAATAGAGAATGATAATTTCCCATGTCTAAAAAGTAAACTGCGCGCGTTTTTTTTTTTAATACTTCATGTTAATAAATCTTACCAGTTTCAAACGAATTTCCAGAGCCAGATTTCTTCATAAAACTGACATTTGTTGAGCGAAAAGCTATTTTTAATTTGGCTTACAATTTAACTACAGTAAATTCGCATATTTTTATACATGGTAAACTAAGAACAAAAAAAAAAAAAAACAACAACTTTGATTTCCAGATATGCTTTTGTCTGAAAGTCTTATGAATGGGGTTCATAACCTGCACCCAGTATATTAACTAGGAGTAGGGTTGTACATTGCCTCCCCTCCTCAAGCATTCTATTGTGAATTTCCTCCCCAACCGAATGCTATATGGTACTCCTGCAGTACTCAATGTACGCTGTGTTGTAAGAGAAGATGTTCATAGGTTATTTACTTGTTTTATGGGTTTTAAAATTCAGAGAAACATTGCCCCTGAGTTCTTATATAAATTTTATCTTTATACGCCACTCCAGGATGACCACAAAATATCGGAGGATCTCGAAGGATACAGATAATACAAGAACATCGCCGTGAGCTGGTATCGCGGTCAACTCAAACACTTCCATTAAAGGGCATGATGGGGGTGGAAATTGTTTTAACATAATACAAAGTTAACGCGCGACACTTATTTTAAGTTATGTACAGAACAAACAACCAACATACCCTGGACGAACGGAAGCAGAAAAATTGAGAACGCAGATTCATTCCATTGATCAACAAACTGGAACAGTATTTCATTAAATTATGTATTAGAGTCTAATAAAATTGTTATATTGCAAAATAGGTCGTAATTTAATTGGATAACCTAAAAGAATGATCACAGCAACAGAGATCAGAGTTTTACTTAACGAAAATCGGCAGGATCAAAATTGCAAATTACCATCCTATTTAGCACCACATATTTGTGGACGGCTTTGTGTAATTTCATCAAAATCTATGTATAATTTGAATTGGCAGCTCCATGAAGATGGTGCAGCTACACCTTCCATGGTTTCTTGAACTCAAAGAAATGCTCCAAAAGGAAATGGTCAAAAGCCCTAAAGGAAACGTTAAAAAGTACTGAGGATCCACAAAAAAATGTGGCACCAAGGCCCAAGCAATTGGCGATATACTGCTAAGATAAGCAGAATGAATTCTGTTTTTATGGACAAAAAAAAAAATAATTCTAGTTTAATGTTGATTGCTTAGTTTATTTAACTAGTAAATTCCATTTTCCTTTATATATATTTTTTTTATTTATACCTCTCAGCCTTCATAGTTATACTGGTTCAACTATTCTCATTATATCACTTCGTTCAATTTCTATCAAACGAATCAAGGAATACTTATGGAAAAAAAACCTGCCCACGTGCGGATTTTATCACTTATATCCGTAGTAATAAAAGCACTTTTATGCATTATATACTGGTTCAACTATTATCATTGCTGTTAATCTCCTGCTTTACAATGCCAGCTATTAAATAATTGATACATTTGCGCAAATGTATCAATTACTTAATATTTAAATACGAATTTAACTCATCAAATTCTGCTTAATATCATAAACTGGATTCCTGTTTATATTCCTTTGCAAATGATATACGATTTACCTTTGTAGATTCAAAATTCGAGGCCGATATCGTGAACGGTTTTGATAATCTATAATAGATTATATCTACAGCCCTTAAAATGAGACAAAATTATAGTGAGGAAAAATCAGTGAATGAAAGTAAATAGATTCATGTGCCATCACTTTGAAATGATCTATGTATTGCGGGTATAAACTTTTCTTAAAAACACTTCCTTGATTGTAATAATCTTTCATAATTAGTAAGCGTAAGTTGAATCCGTTTGAGTCCTGTTTCTTGTGTCCGGAAGCAGGAATAAAGGTATTTCTGTTCATAGTTATTACTTAGAAAAAGTATTTATTCATGTCACCAATATACAACGAAAAAAATCATTAAGCAAGTAGTACTGAATAGACAATCTTTTTCAGAAAAATATATTGGTAGACTTTTTCATTCTTCGAATTGCTTTCTTGCTCTATTTATTACGATGATGTTCCATACGAAGAAAGGTTCTATTCCTCTAATTTGCTTAATACTGCGTCAAATTAAATTACGTCTTCAAGAGTATGAAGAGTTACACTGCTGATAGCTATCAGAATGGGGTTGTCTTCCTCAGAGAGCACTTGGTGGAAGGCCAACGTACTCCAGACAGCAAGCCACTTAGGAAACATCAAAGAATTTCTTTATAGGTAAGCCGCCAACCTTCTTAACCGTGAAAGAATCATTCTTCTTAAAGGAAGTAGGAGAGAGCGTTGAAATAACAAACAGAAGAAAAAAAGCACAAAAGACGAAGCGACTTCGGTTATTATTAATATTCTTACAACACGCCAATGCCTTTTCGGTCGACCCCTAGCATCCTAATTTTATAGAATGAAAACTAGTTTAAGAAGGTGTTCATGAATCAAATAATACACGTATGCAAGGCACGCAAGACAGAAAAAAAGGCGAAAAGTATATTTGAAAAGAATCATGTTAGGAAATGTCAATCAAATTTTCAACGAATTTGAAAATGCACTCGTGGTTTTAACTCAAAGAAAAAAAGAATTCACATTTTAAGCCATAACTGTAGCATCTCTTGTTTGTAATATTCTTGTAATTTATCCTGAAGCAATATTTCTTCCCGGTAATCATATCTGGATTCTATTACTTCCAATTGGGCTTGATTACGTTGACGTAATAACATCACCCATCAGAGAAACGAAAATGCCATCTTGTAATAGTAACGAGCATTGTGGTGGGTGATCTGCTTACGTCAGAAAAGCGGAAGAGAAGGGTGTACGGTTACATTATACGTCTACATTTTAGCTATGGATTATGAAAGCACAAACGAACGACTGTGCATAAAAGTGCGCATCTGTGGATGAGCGTCGTAGAGTTTATTCTAAAGAGAATTCGATGGTACGCGACGCTACCGAGTGATGGGTGATTATTATTTATTTACAGCATTTCTAAAAGGCTTCTTCATACGTGTTCTACAAGTTTCCAAAATTGGCTTCCACCAAAATACTCTTGTCTTTTGTCCCAGGAGAATACCGTTTCTCACTCTAGTGCTTTGTGACCTCCTTAGTTGTCCTTTCGCTTCCGGTTTGCTTCTTTCAAGGAAAACAAACTCCAAGAAGGTTTAACTGTTAGTCTGAGTTCGTTACTCCCACACAGATGTGTTATATCGCTTTTCGCTGCAGAAGGGAAAGCCATAGGGGTTGGAAGTGGACAAAACGTATTCCCAGCAGGAAAGTTGATGCAGGAACTCAGCGTCGAATTAGCAAGAGGAGTTTTCTTCGAACAAGAGAGATCTTCCAGGCTTCTTTCTTTTCTTCGTTTTCTGTCTGTCTTTTGAAGAATACGGAACTTGTGTGTGTGTGTACTCTTTCTCAGCAAGACTGAAGCAGCGATAATGACCAACAAGCTGCCATCATCGCTGGTTAATGCTCGTTTGACAAGCAACGCACTTAATTGGGTCACCAGTTCCCCATAATTTAATTTTCCCCCAGACAGCAAGGCTACCCTTAATAGAATAAGTTTAATTGTTCTCAACGCATTCCCATTGTACAGCCACTCATCATTTGTGGTTATATAACGGTTTCAATTAGTTCCACTCTACTCACGAAGACAGATTTGAGCAGTTTTCATTAATAATTATTGTATTACTTATACCTGGGTACTCACCAAAGTAAATGTTCTAATAGCTACCTAATGAACGGTAGCAGCTCAGAAAATTGTGGCAAATGGAGAAGGTGCAGTAAACAAAGGGCAGTGACCACAACGTGGCAAGAAAAAAAAAAACAAATAACAAATTTAGAGAGTAAAGTAGAACGAATTCCAAGTGCACTTTTCACTCGGCGAACTTAATGACATAAATTCTGTTTATATTCTGGGATGACCATAAAAGATCAGAGTAAAATACGATTGTAATATTTAATTTATATTAATCAAAAGATAAATAAGTGTTGATATTTGTACATTTGAAGATCGGAAGAGGACAGACCACGGTATCTGGCAGGTCATTTCTAAAGGGGGATACTAGAAACCTGAATGTGTTCGTAAATCATTAGAAAGCAATAAAAATTTCGGTAGCAATCCACGTAACGAGTATTTGCAACTATGTGTATAGGAGAATACAAGAGGGGTGTTCTTTCTCTGTCTAACTGGCACGCAGAACTCTATAGAAATACCAGCAAAATAAATAAGATTCTCAACGTGGTTTCAACATTCAGAGACTCCACCGTAATAATAATAAAACTCAAGGTTCAAGGTACAAATTGCGAATACGGTCTCGTTTTCTACTTTGACATATTTTGCAGCTTATAGGTTAAGGAACATTCATTGCATCAGATTGGTTAATACATTAGAGTTTTAGAAAGCTGAGTGTTGAGAGGAGGGGCAGTGAATCCTCCCCCAACACAGTAGTGTCAATGAATTAGCCTTTATGAATGACACGCTATTTTTAAAAAGATATCATCATCTATCAAAGGGTAACTTCCAAAGAACAAATTCTTCCTTACCTGCTTTTGTTCAATATCAACCATCATCCCTAGTTGGAAGGCATCCATGAAATGGCCAACTGTCGTCTATTCTAGGTTTTCAGAATGTTGAGAAGCACCGAATTCGTCGTGCTCTGGTAGTTTCTCAACCACCGTTCCCCAAACATTTCCAAGGGTTCTGTGAAATGTTTCACCAAAAATGAGCGCTTGTTACATTTCGATGCACTTGAAAATAAAAGAAAAATATACTCCATATTTCTGCACTTAAAACAGATTTTTTGCAACGTAATTCGAATTTTGTTTATCACCACGAACACAAAGATTGTTTTGTACTGAATGAACCAAATAAAGTTTATGTAGATATTCTGAAAAACACTGTTCTATGACATTCCACCCAAATCAATGTTCAAATTCAACGAACTTAATTTCCGAGTGAAATAGTGAAAATGCACGTATAAATGACACTTCTTTATCCTACAGCTGCGTTTATATCTCTATTCTACCGCACTGTTCTCGGATTTGAATAGTGGACAATTTACATAAAATAAAACGTGGAGATGGTTGCTGTCGCGAGGGGTGATCAAGCAATTGAGTGTCTCATTCCAAAAGTGGTTTTATCCATTTTTCAGTTACTCAGCAAACGAAACAAAATGTTTAAAATAAATTATCTTCACAGCGAATTTATAAAATTATTGTCCATGAACTGAACTGTAAGAGAAATGAAACATTTACTACAAATTACGTTAAATTTCACTTTATTGTAGGATAAGAGGGGTTATGCCCGTTAGGTTGAATTAATAAATCAGCCTAAATAAATCAGGCTGATTTATTTGACAAAACTGAAATTATTAAAAATTGTATGAAATACAGTGTCATGAAATTATAAAAACAAAAAAAAAGAGTAATTATGCCGGGAATATAAAAGTATTTTTCTTTGCATAAAAATACGAAAAATCCTTTTTATATAGATCCCAATAAATAAATAAATAAAAAAGATATAACAGAAGCACCACAAATCTAAAAATTAACAGCCAAACCATAAAAAAAATTAATTTCATTGTTTCCAATGAAATAAAAAATAAATAAATAAAAATCCATGTCATAAAGTTACGATAGTGGTCTAGCAAGGGGGCCCAAGGGTCCAACGTTTAAAACGATAAAATGTTTTAAGAACACGAGCGAAAAAAGCTGCGAAACCAGTTTTTGTGTTCTTGTTGTACCTTACTCGTCTTGAAGATGAGATTTAATAAAAAATCGAAACGTTACCAATACTGTGCTACGTTTAAATATTGAGGCGACCAATTTGTTTAATTGTATCATTTCAGTAAATGAACTTAATTCATATACGAATGCTTTATTATTTGATTTAATATTTTATATATTCTTGATGAATCGATTCAATCCCAGGTTCTGGATTTCAAAATTCAGGAGTACAAATTCTCACTTTTATTATGCAGTTTGTATATTTGGGGAATAAAATTTACGAGCACATCTGCATAAATTGTCAAAGAAAAAAATATAAATTAGAATAATAAACATAACCAAACTAGTCTTAATCATAATTCGTATTATTCAGAAAATGAAAGTGAAATTTATCGTAGTTTATGGTAAATATTTCCATTTATCCGGCAAAATATATTTCATATAAAACAGTTCAAAACCCAACCCACATTCGCTGCAAGTTTGAATCTGCCACACCTCTTTTATCTCAAAATGGAATTCACATTACGAAGTCAATAGTATTTAACCTTTTTTGTTGACGTACTCCTAGAAATTCAACAATTTGTTCACGTACCTCTCATAATATTCTTTAATTCCAGTCATATTTTTTCGTAAAAAATGTATATCCCTTAAATATATTTTCGAGATACCTGTTTATAATACCAATGACGATTTTATACAGAATTTAATACAAATAAATCTACCACTACATTTTACAGAACACAGGAATTAATACAAATAAATTTACCGCATGGATATATAAAATTTTATAATTTTTAGATAAAGCCGATTTCGTATGCTAGCAGTAAGTGTATGTCTGAATGGAAACCACATTACTTTTAGTTTCTAATCTAACCGAAAGGCATTAAGTCAAAAATGAGGTCAAGTAAACTGCTGTAATCTTGTTAAATTTGCTTTAAGCAGAAAGAAAGCAAAATTGAATGGTATGTATTCCATCAGAAATCATGTACGCACGTGGATGCCAAAGAATGTTTCAATTTCTGTTGACCTGTTTATATTTTTTTAAAGATGCAATTTAATGAAACATAACAAAATGTATGATATTCTAAACTTTTTTTTTTATCATACCTTATCCTCATTCATTTCTATTTTTGATAAAGACCATGAGATTAAAGGACGGAAAGGAGTTTCGTTGAAATGCTAATTGAAATCATTGAAATGCTAATAAATCATTGAAATTGCATGTAATGACAATGAAAGATGAAAAATTCACTCTTTGGCCTCTTCATATTTGTTTTTAACTCTGATTGCATTTTAGTATCGATCCATGAGACAGTGTAGCCTATAAAATGAAATAATCTTTATTATATTTATATATATTTGTCCTTAAAAATTAGGAGAGAGAATGTTATTAAATATTTTATTTTTATTTGAAATCCCATAATTTAATTACGACTATTAATTAAACAAATAACATATTTCACTGGAAGTTTTTAAAGAGCTCTCAGTGGTTCCAAATTAATCGATAAACCTTGCATTCTATTGAATTTAAGTTTAATAGATTTTTTATATTTAATTAACGTTGTACAATTATAATTTTCTAGGTAGCAAAAATCACGCGAAATGAGAAATATCGCCACTTTGATGTTACCCGTTTATAGTTCTTGAAAGATGCATTTTAATTAAACAGAACAAAATGTATGAAACGCTATACTTTTTTTTTTTATCATCGCTTCTCTTAAGTCCAAATGGGCAACCATTTTCTGAAATTGTAGCCTGCTTCCTCACTCTCCAAGTTTACTTAGCCGTGTAAGCTGATAACTCCAACAGTAAAATTGCACTTTTCTGGCGTGTTTTAAGCTATAACCTTTCCTTTATATTGCTTCCTATAATTTGCAGCCTTTTTATGTTCTTCCATTCTTATATTTCCCGTACATTAAGAATTTGAAAGGGAAGGAAATATCCATTTCCCGTAGTATAAGTAACGACAGAATAAATCTTATGACTATGGTGAGCGTATTTCTCTGGAAGTGGATGAATTTGTTATAATTTATATGTGGGCACAAAAGGGGAAAACGTAAGCTGCAAGTAGGGTAGGTAAATTGCTTAAAGAGCAAACAGTAAAGTGATGTTATATGTTTTTGAGTCATTCAAACATTATTTTTGCTCAAAGCAATGTTTGGAGATAAACTTTAGCTATATAACACAACCATCAATTTTCTTAAAGAGGCAATATTAAAACTTGCAAATTGTATCTCATTTTTTATGTCTAATGAAACATCTAATCTTGAACAAGTGTACGGAGTTTACTAGATACTTTTTACCCTGCAATATAAGACAAAAAGAGAAGAGCCAGGTAAATAACAAATTAACGTAAAGTTACACATTATAATAAAGCAAAACTTAGGCAAATATTCGACAAATATTGCATCGGTATATCTGACAATAACTAGATTTATATATCGTTATTATTATTTATGTATCAGATCGAATTTATTGTAACTATCATTCAAATACAAGTGATAATTCATGGTACTACTCCTTGTAGAGTAGTTATTAGTTTTCTCTATTATTTCATCACTCCTGAGGGCTTGTTAGTGAGGCTAGAAATTACTGCGGGGGCAACAAATGTGTGAAGTAACAGGATGAGCATACTCAGGAGGAAATATGGGTGTCAAGGGATGTGTTGTTCGACCGAAACCAGTCAGGATGCTTTTGCGTTAACTCATCTTTCTGAAATGACAAAAGTTTAAGTTGTGGAACAAGGTTGAACACCTAATTAGAGATGAACCTGTTTGTTGTTGTTTAGAAATGTTTGGCGCATCGGTTAGTTTAGTCATGATACGTCAGTTCCGATGAAACTGTCTGTGAAATGGGACTTATAATAAATGTGGCACTAGTGAGAAAGGACAGATTACTCTCAGTCATACCTGAAGGGGAGATCGTTGTTTTCAAAGAAAGTAAAGCTTTAAGGGAAGAAATCGAAGCTCTATCCTGAGACCGATTAACTTGGCCAGTGTGAAGAGAACCTATATTTTTCCCGTTTACACGGAATTCGAACCTAGGCCTTTTCTCCACGGTATACAAGGCCAGCGATTGTAACCGCTGAACTAACAGCGACAGTGCTAGTTGTAATTGATAATTCTAACACATTCGATCCGAAATTACGTTTTCGCAATTACCCGAGAATCTAATCTATACGGCCTCTTTGAGTGGCATTGGCAGATAAAGCAGTATCTGTTCTATCTACATGAGCTTGACACCACCAAGAAATAAATCCTCCGATTTCTATGCCCTGCCCTTGTCTTATGTACTATTTACCCTACAATCCTTAATCCATACAGTTGAGTTTTCAATTTTCTTCTGGACAGCGTTCACACAATACTATTACTCTGATTTCAACTCTAAGGCTGCCCAGTCTTCTACAACCATTGAAATGCACGAAGCCTCATCTCTGTGTGACAAGAATTTTTTTCATTATCAATCTATCCTCTCTGAGAAGTTAAATGAAAAAAATACTGTACTTCAATCTGTCAAAGCATTGAAAGATAACTCTGCAAAATTTGCGACTGACAAATACCATAGGCAAAATATCCTCACAGCTTCGAGGACTTCTGCACTCAAGAAAATTAATGTCATCACTCTTTGTCGAGGGCATCAATGAATTACCTCAAGCAAGTGCTTTAAATTATTTTGTGTCATCAATACATTACGTCAGACAAAATAATTGTCTGTATTATTTATAATTGTATGAGCAGAGTATTGGTATATCTGTGCATATTTCAATTACTTTGTTTGTTTGTTTTTTTTAAATAATGAATGCAGTTTTAAATTAATATTTGCTTAATAATTAATGAGTTTTTTCTTATCATTTCAACCCTAGAATTAAGATAGATTTTTATGTTTTTCTTTGTGTGTATTGTATCGGAGAGAATACAGTGCACTAACAAATAAATGAGCGTAGACTGTACATTATCACCTACCATTTATTGCCATCCACAGTACCAAAAATTATTTTATTATGTACTAATGTATAATGAAATCATTTTTAGTACTAGATAGGTGTAGTGTTAACTACGAGATGGAATTCAATTCCATCTCAAATACTGTACGTATTTTATTAATATCTTAGATTTCATTGATGTCATTTTTGGACAATAGTATAGCTATCACTATTATAATACCCTATGACTCTATACCTGTTTTGTACTGTTAACATTATTATAAGATCCAAAATTGAATTTTTGAGAAATATTCTTCCATTTTGATGAAGTATGAATATCAAAAATGATATTTGAATATCAAAAATCATGATTATCAAAAACTGAGAAGCCAATACTGCATAGCATTAGTATTATGATGCCTAAATAATGCAATAAAGCAGTCGTTTCTGCATCTGCCAAAAAAGGTTGAAACTTCTCTATTTCTCATACTTTAATCTCCAAAGCATGGCTGTCCAATTCCGTTTCGAACTTGATCTAATCCATGTTCGACCACTGTGGAAGGCAATTCGTTCTAATGCTTTATAGCATTAGAAAGTAAATTTCATGAGATCTACCCTTCTGCTACTAACCAAAGTTTTGTATTTGGAACCCCTCGTTCTACTACCTTCTACTAGTGAAAATATACCTCCTCTTTCATTCTTCTAATTTCCTTCAAGGCTTATATCAGATCCCTTTTCCCTTTAATGTCTAGTTGCTAAGCTACACATCTGTACCTTCTAAGACTTCTTCGTATGAGCATTGATTAGTACCTCTCACCACTGTGGTTTTCCTTCTTTTAATCCTTTTGGAAGCTGTCTTTCTTCAACTGTGACCTGCAGACCTCATCACGATATTCTAAATGCGGTTTCACCATGTGTGCCTTTCTAGCTGACTGTTTATGCTGCATGAAAAATTTTATGTCTCACTGAAGCATAAACCCCATGTGTTTTTCGTCCTGAGCCTTTAACATTCTCACAGCTTATAAGTAACTCCTGGATTTCATAAGTGCAAAACCTGGCATTTAGAAGGATTAAACCATTTTTCATTTATCAGACCATTTATGCAACTGCATAAAGCAGATGTTTAACAGCTAGTATGGTATGTTGTTCCTATCCCGTCATACACCCGAAGGACAACATTAAAAGTAAACCTCGATTCCTGCTGAATATAAATATTGATAAAATTCCTCATTGCTTTTAAAAAGAATATCTAGCAGTCATCTTTGTTATTTTAGGCCTTTTTTAGCGTTCAGAATAAAATCCATCAGCAAAATTCCATAAATTCCTAAATGCCATAATATCTGTTGCTGTATTTTAAGTTGAACTGAATACACCATAAATGAAGCGAACTGGAATATTGAAATATACAGATGTGAAGTGCTGTTAAATAAAAACTCAAACACATATTTTATTTTCAATGATATTTTATTGAGAATGTAGAAGTTTCAACTTATGAGTTGTATATATAAGAGAGTAGAAAGGAGGCAAGTTTAAAATAGCAAATATGGTATGGACTAGTTTGTTTGTAGATATATTCGGTCCATGGACTTTGCCGATACATCTCTGGTATATTTCACACGCACGACATAAGAAAACAGTTTACACTGAAGAACTATTCTACACAGGAAGGGAAGAAAAAGGTTTTATATGGTGTCACAATACATTAAAGTACACCTTCACGCTCGAAGGATACTGAAAGATGAATACAGACACGTCGTAAGGGATAGAAAGAAAAGCGTATAAGAAGGAAGAAAGGTTGTTACACTTGAACTACTCCTCTAGCTATTAAAATTGAGGGAATTCACACTGTACCAGCAATTTATCACACACACACACGTACAAATTCAATAATAGGCCTCCAAACAAAGGAGCACCGTACCATAATCGAATTGGTGTCTGAACAACTTAACTGTTACTAAAGAAATATTAAAAAATACCATTTAGAGCGCAAATGGCAGGTATCCTTGTCACTATAAAATAAATTTCTAATAAGATGTGATTATTCTTTTCTCATTAGTTTTGTCTGTTTACTTTCAAGGGTGAGAAAACCACTTTCGCTTTTCTTTATTATAGCAAAGTTCACATATATATATATATATATATATATATATATATATATATATATATATATACAGCACTTTAAAGTATTACCTTCCAGTGCTGAGATCAGATTTAAATTGAAAAGCTATCTGATTTCATGTTTTGCTTTTATTTAAGCTGGTAATCTGACTTTGTGTCACACAATGAATCTTAATTGAATCCAGACGAGATACTTATACATCCTCATCCTCCGCCCCCCTCCCCTCAGTGAGTTGCATAGCAGCTCATTTGTGAATTCTGGGTTACCTCAACCCAAACTGAATGTATTTCAAGATAAATGCCCATGCCTTAAGCACCTAGGCACCACGAGGTGCTAGTATGACGTAACTGTATTTGTATGTATCCTTCGGGTCGGCCTGCCTGTTTGCTGGGGGGAAAATTTTTAATTTTCCGGGAGATAAAACACTTCAACCCTCGCCCAAGGAATTTGGCCACGGAATGAAAAAGGCCTACAGAAATTTCTCCCTTCTCAATGGGATTCGAAACCGGATTCTGATGAGAAGAGTTCAAATCCTAATGAGGATTTGAACTATGCTGATCGCGCAAGGATGATGAGAAGTTCGTGAAAAGACAAACAAATGTCATGTTGATATAATTAATAATAAATGAAGTGAAAATGATAAGATTATCTTAAACAGAGGGCAAAAGGAGAGTAGAAAATTATGTGTTTGTTGTTTGTAAATGCTAGATCGCATGGTATGTTTGCTGGATGGAAAACCCGTATATCTGGGAGGAAAGAAAACTTTATACCTCAGCCTTGGATAGGCTAACTGCATCCCGGAAAGAAAAGTATCCTTTAATATTTATTTATTTTTCGATCAGGGACTGAATCAGGCCAAGTCACATTTTTCCTGAGAAGAGATCCTAAGAAGATTGATCTACTCATACAGGATCAATCATTCCAAAGACTCCTCACACAAGACGTTAGATATCATTATCAAAAAAATAAAAAAGAAAACAATTTCAACAACACTACACATACAATTTATCTCGTTAAATACAAACAAATTACTCCATTTTAGAACTGCGAACATTTCGAAAATGCGAACAATGACGTTTGTATCCTGTCCTAATTATTTGGTCGGGAGTAATTATCAATTTAAAAGAAAATTTATTACCTCAGATTACTGGTACATAGATCAATACCAAGTTCAAATTCCCCTTCACTCGTGACCTCTCCGTAGGATCCTAAAAATCAAAATAAGTCAATACACTCCTCCGAGCAAGGGTCTATTGCAGAAGATTTTCTTGACCTCAGCCAAGTCACCAATTTAATCCTAACCAGACATCCCGAAGACAAAGTTTTCTGACAAGAACATGCCTCACCAGAATTCTCAGGCGGACAAATTTTACCCTTAGAAAAATCAAGTCAAATCAGCTGTCAGTACTAGTAGTCATAAAATCTACAGAAATGAAATCCATAATAAATGGAAAAATATAAGCACAGTAAATCAGACAACTACCACCAATAAACGAAATATAAAAATGAATATTCTCCTGATAACAGCTGACAAAACTTAAATTCAGTAATCAAAAACATCTAAGGAAAATCAATAATGTCTCAGTCGTCCTAGTAGTCTTGAATGCTCGAATTATGTGTAATAGAACTCTGTGCATGCTACCATGTTTTTAATTCTATCCGTTAAGGTTGCGAAAGGTTTGTGCTAAACTGGCAAAACTACTACAGACAACGCATTTTCAAATAGGCAAAAGTCCAGTAATTAATGACATTTAAGATAAATCTGCACAAAATGTAATAGAGAATCGTCTTAGGTCATTATTTCTACTTATTTTAGAAAGTAATATACATTCTATAAAAGTAAGAAGGTTGGTAGGTAGTACCAATCAGGAAGGTTATTGTAAATGTTGAGGTGTTCTGCGAGCATTAAAGCAATTATTTATAAAAAGACACGCAGGTTAGGTTCATTTAAAAAAAAATCAAAGAGAATTTCTTGTTCCGATCAACGAAGAGATTTCTCAGAAAGAACGTTGCCGATCTTTATAGGACCATGCCAGCAGAACACAAAAACAACCCTAAAGTTAAGAAGTTGCCATTTGCTGGACAGATTTGCAATTTAAACTGCCAAGAAGGCAATTCATAAAAACTGAATGCGGTCATAGGTAATGCCCACTGTTCTTAAATTTTTTTGAAACGGCTATCAAAGAAAAACTTTGATAGCCGTTTCAAATAATCATTGTTCGATAATCGTTGTTCCTGTTGCAGGTAGCTGTACACATGAAATTATAGTGCCCAACAGCATCGACCAAAATGTGCTTTTAGACAACAGCTTGAATATTTCTGAATGCAACGTATATATTAATCAAGTTAGCCTTAGTATTTATTCATTCTCGAATTGAACTAACTGTCCCTTACTTCCTTCCCTTACTCCTTGGTATATCAACTTTAAATAATTTATCTAATTTTGTCTATTTATTTGTTTCATCTTCCACAGATTAATACGTACAACTTATCATCAGACATTTCCTTTGTCTTACAGCATTCTACATTTCTTCAAAAAGAGCATCGTAAAATGAGAACTTATTTTCACGAAGTTTGCCTTTTAGAAATCTAAAAGAAAGTTAATCTCATCAACATTACGGGTGGGAGGCGAGAGATGGAGGAGACCCAATTTCAGATGACACAGAATGCAGGCATTGCACACAGCCATAACAAAGACCACAGTCACTGATTCCTCGTATATTAAACAGAGGGCAAAGGGGGAGAGTAGAAAATTATCTCTTAACTATCACAGAAAATACTGATCTTATTGGAATGCTCTTTCCCTTGGAACGGAAAAATGCCTTGTCTGTTTGACTTCGCATTTTATTTATTTCCAATTTTCATCGTCGGTTTGTCTTAAAAAATGGCAGTTAAAAGAACATTTACGTAATGCTTCTGATGGTATTGGAAATATGCCAACATCAAAATCTTATTTTAAATTGCTTGCAGAAACGTCACCTCTTTCATTATATTCTGAAAATTGCATTAGCAAATAGTAGCTTGTCCTTTATAAGTTATCTGTAAATCTTATAATTTTCAAAATATTTCCATCGTTTATGGCGTAACTAATCAATTCGTCCACCTGTCCAAGTCTGTCTTTGATTCTTCCAGAAATGTATATAATATTTTCCGCTTTGAAAGCATTTGTCACTTCAAGGTTGGGTACACCTTTGTCACAAATGTATTCTTCTTATTATTAGTCGGTATTAAACTCCAGTAAGATAAGAAATAAGATCTCAAATATTCTCAGACCCGAAAGAATCCTGGAGAGAGAAAAATAACATTTATTGGAAATGCAATTATCATAATGAAGCAAAAACTTTGTAGAAAGACCATGTTGGTCTTTCTACAAAGACTTTGTATAAACGTTTTTTCTACAAGAACTTTGTAGAAATACCGTATTGGTCTTTCTACAAAGATATAAAAAATGATATATGATTAGAAATTAACTATACGTCAGCATAAAACCATATTTATTTAAAAATCAAATTATCCAGGTCTTGGACCAAATATAGACAACGATCTAAGACCTACGAAGAGGGTTGACTAGCACCGCCACTCGCCTACTCACATTTCACTGGAAGGCATAGATTTATTAATCAGGCCTTGAGTCTCCAACAAATGGTGATATAAAATTCTCGAATCAATATTGAAACAATATAGTGTTCAGTACTGATGAGAAAATCGCATTGGAATTCGTTCCATTTATTAAAATGATGTCAAGGTATCGATTTATCTTTTCTTCTTAAAATAATAATAAAAAAACAACTTCATTATTAGTTTCCGCTTAGTATATATTTCAAAATTGGTATCATGCATGATCTAATAGATTCTTCAACGATATAAATATTGCCCATTTTATAAAAGGCTTTCACAGGCTGCTGGAGCATTCGAAAGCTGCAAGCTGCTTAAAACGATCGAAAAATACTGCATAAATAATCCACATTTATGTTAGTGATGATGAAAGCGAAACCTGAGTAACAATTACAATATATTAACTACTTAATATATATAGTATATACAAATATTAGTCATAATTATTTTAGGTCGGTTTGTTGAATTCAGTAAAGTCGGCTGAACCCCAGTTATTACACTCCCAAACCAAATACATTATTTAAGTAACTTTAAAAAAATTAAATACTGTGATTCGATTTTAAATGTATTATAATTATGCTGTACACATTATTCTATTTAATTCATTATAATACCAACAACTTTATGTCCTATTTATGATCCACCAACCCTAAAAAGTTTGGACCATATGCGACTTAAACATAAAGCGATGACATGGAATACGAATGAGGTGAGACTCAGTGAGGTTCATGACATTTAAATTTCCATCAGATATCAGATTTCCGGGGATAACTCTTCCATGTAGGTTTTTATTGGGTTATTTATGGTAGTTTTGCACGGTCTCCCTCAAGAATTCTGTGCTGGCAAACGCTATCCAAATAATAATGGTTTTAAATTTAACATAAACGCTAACAAAGCGTATTAGCTATAATTCTATATAAATTAGAAACTTGTACTGACACAATCCTACTTTACTGGATTAATAAAAAATTAGTTTATCTAAAGGTGAAAAACAATACGCGCCATTTCCAACTTAAATTTTAAAATGCGATGTAATAATAATGATGAACTCGTTAATTTTTTACAATACTAAATTTTTCACTTTTCTTTTTTGGTATCTTAAACTATTTGGCAATTTTATTTCACGCTACCACTGAATAGCACCTCACAGTTTATAAACCGTTGTAGAATATTTGCCTATTTTGTATTCTCATTAAATACTCAGATGAATCGCTTGTTCATAAAGGCACGAAGTTCCCAATACTTTAGGTAAATTTTATGTATTTTAATAGAAGCAGCAAGTCTTCTATAGCGAAGATTATTGGACAACATGCTAGAAATGAGTAATGTTAAAACTGGATTGAAATCTAACATGAGGAGAATTCTGCTTTATAAAAGAACTGTGGTATATAAGAAGACCAACGCTTCCAAAATATATACATGGATATTAGAAGACACAACTCCATTTTAAATTGGATATTCTGACCATTGTTTCAGCGAAAAGAAAACAAAAAGACCTGCCCATGGTGCCTTCTACAGAATTTATGCTTTGGCTATAATATTCAGTTCAGGAGTAGTCTTGTTTAATTTTTTTTCCCGTCAGCTGCATAAATTACCCTTGGATAATCCTTTGTGGTCATACATACATGAACATATATATACATGTATGTATGTATATATACACGCAAACACCAGATTTTTTGTTAACACAATGAATTGTTCTTTTCGCAAACATCCTTGGACACTTGATGTCTCGGACGGTTTCTTCAAGGCTGACGGAAAAAGCTGCAAGTGGCGACTTCTTGTCGCGTTCGTTATTTAGCTGCTGTCAGAGGTTGTCTGGGGACTGCGTATCTTCCACCGTCGCAGCAAATGCCTGTTCCTCGCCTTGTTCAAAACCTTCGATAACGGTTTGCAGAATGAAATGAATGGTTATTTTGTAAATGTTCTCCATATTCTCAGTATAACGGTCGCCTAACGTCTCCTGGACTGCTGCCAGGAAGGGCTGCTCGATTTTCTATTAAAAAAAAAAGAAATAAATTAAATATAAATTTATATATGTACAAAGTTTGAATTACTTTTAAGAAATATAATATCATTATTCCCATACATTCTATAGTTCTGGAAAATTCATAAAACAAAAAAGATATATATCCAGTGTGAAATGAAATATAAACATAAAGGAACATACTCAATTTCAATATTTATGATATAATCGCAATCGCAGAGCGCTGTGAGACAATTGATGGTTGACAGTTTCTCTTTTATTTTTTTAAGAGCTTCATAATGATTGATGAAAATGATACATCATAGTTTTCTGATCATGTCATAAGCATTTGGTGTTCGGCGTATTTCTTTGAATATCTGTTGCCAGAAAAGTTGTCACTCACGGTGATTAATTATTAATAATGGATGTAAAATCCTTTTTCGAATGGCAAGGATAACTAAAATTTGTACGATGACATGGGAGACTTCCACACCCAACTTTTGGGAACACTACTTCTAGGGGTTTACTTACTCTTGCTACTTACTTGCCTAAAAAGAAGCCTTTTCGCTATCTTTAAGATAGGTCCGCCACGCTTGATGTTGCTTTGTGGGTATTTAACCGAAAAAATAACACCAGCAGTGGTAAAACTCGTAGGAACTTGTGAAATTAAATAGTAATTATCAAATCATATTCGTGAAACAGCAGAATGTTTTTTATTCATTTTGAATAATATTTGGCATCAAGTCCGAAGACCTTTTAGGCTGTAAAATATCTTTAAATATTGAGGTTAATTAATGTTTTTTTTTATTTTAGGCGGAAAAAAGCTAAGGGCTCCAGTAGTGTATCTGTAAACTGGATATATTCCATCGGCGGTTTTTCTGTTTATCTGTGTGAAGTTCCCCATGCAGTTTCAACTGAAACCGACTAACTTGGCCACATCATATCAAAAATATAGAAAAATGTTAAAGGCCTCTACTTTGAGATTGATTAAGTGTATATAAATAATGACATAAAAGCTTATTAAAATTTATATTATGCACATAAAATCTAATAACAAAATAAGTTATTCGGGACTTGAACTTTCTGTCACGCGCCTACGCGTTTGCCGAATAGAAAGGTTTTAGGTTCGAACGCGCAAGTGTGGACCACACAGGGATAAGCTAAAATGAGTTGAATCCTTAGCAGAATTCTTTTGTTGTTGATATAAATTATTAGCCAGAAATTAAACTATCAAGTAAAATATCTATCAACAGCTCCTTTGTTGGAAAGAGGTTTCTGTGAGACACTATCAAGCGCATGCTGAAGGTCTACAAATCTACTTTTATCAACTTTTATTCACCTTTTCCTGCCTTTATCAGTGTTTTATAATTTGCAAAAAGATAGCCGTTTAAATTACATTTATTGGAAGGTCAGTATAGAATTTTTACAAAATTTGACCCGATTTAGACCCAGTTTATCAATTCCAGTATCTGAATTAAAACAATTAGATTTAGATGTTAGGATTGAATGGTTGAAAATTTTGTAGAAATTGCACCCTGACTTACCAGTAAGTGAAACTAAAGAGTTTCCAGGTGGTAAAGTGAATTTTATTAAAAATAATTAGCAGGATTTCCAAGTAATGTCCTGAAATCAGAATAGAATCCATTCTTTTTTATTTTTTTAAATATATATTTTTAAAAATATTTAAAAATAATCATGAAAAGCAACTTGGAAATTTTTTTGTTGTGACTGGCGCACGGTGGAATGGCGTCTGATTATAAGATTTATTAAGAGAAAGAATTTATATGTGAGGTTATCAGAACAAGATATTACATCCTTAATTGAAAGTCCTCCGTGGCAGTATAGTGGTTTCTCTACTTGGAGAGGTCAAGGATCAATTCCAGTCGATGAACGGACGAATTTTGGAAGTCCTCTTCAGTCAAGGCTTCAGCCTCGACTGAAGCTGAAGTATAGTTCTTCCCATGAGTTATTCCGGTTTTTAAGACCGCACAACATGCAAATCGGCAGTGAACATACAGATTTTATGGACATAATACACAATGGCGCAATATGCAAATAAGTCGCTGATGCACCTAAAAATAAACAGCAGCAGCAGCTTAAATGAAGTTCACTCTGTACTCCTCAGAATTTTCTTAATGCAGTGCCATTTGGCTTTTTAAGAAAGTTGATTCTTTTGGCAAGGTTACTAGTAATATATGCTACTTTTATCTTTACAAGAAATACTGCATGGTACGATTTGAAAATAATTTGTTCTTTGGTTACAGCGATTGTT
This sequence comes from Mastigoproctus giganteus, assembly GCF_048544385.1. Taxonomy (NCBI): domain Eukaryota; kingdom Metazoa; phylum Arthropoda; class Arachnida; order Uropygi; family Thelyphonidae; genus Mastigoproctus; species Mastigoproctus giganteus. The sequence goes on from NC_143582.1 coordinate 146,937,586, forward strand.
TCTAAAGAAACTACAAGGTCAAGTTCAGCGTTATTATGAGTAGTGATAGAATTTCCTTGTTAAAGACCTACTTCGGAAATTAAGTCATAGAACGTGCTTATGAGTGGGCAGAGCGCAGAGTACCTTTGGTTAGCGAAGCCAACGTCGATATCCACATCTAATTTCCCACAAGTAGTGAAATGTTCTTAGAAAGAGCTGAAAGAATGATCCCCTCCCTTCAAGAATGAAGTCATCTGCTGTCCGGAAAGGAACATCTGATCTTGAACCTTGAGAAATATATTTTTTTTTAAACGGCATTAATGACTTTCTCATTAGAACTTGTTTTACCAAACAGATGTGAAAAGTTACTTTCCTTTTGGGGAAGGAAAGGCGGGGTTCTTGAACATTAGCAAGCGTCTGTTATATTTAATACTGGATGAAACAGAGGACCAGATCGACCAGATGTTCCGGTCTATCCAAGATCGACAGGTGCTGAAATGATGTGTACAGGGCAGTACCACATGCTATTTACTAACTTCAGTGGAACATATACGTCAGTTATCTAAAGGAATTATCTGAGCCAATCGAAAAAAAAAAAAAAAAAAACTGGCTGGTATCGCCACCGATATGTACATACATGTAAATTAGTTTATTTCACAAGGCCTGAGTAAAATGTAGTGGCGACATGTTGGGAAATTATACGTAATCTTATTTAATGATATAAAACAGTATTACAAACCTTCAACGTAGTAGCAGTTTGTAATACTGTTTTATATCATTATGCATAATAATTTGCTCTCACAGAAACTTGATATACAGTGCATTCAATACGATGGATAACAATACTTATATTTATATTCTGGCTCTTCTTTCTGGAATCGGTCTGTGGCTCTGTTCTTTCTAAAATCAGTCTCTAGCTCCGTTCTTTCTATTCTGGCTCTGTTCTTTCTAAAATATTTTAAAATACTATTTATTTCAAGTAAATCAAGGTTAAGCGTAGACTCCCTGCACAGTTTGCATAGTCAGCATAATTTGCCGTAGTTCTTGTGACCGAGTGAATTGTTTGGATTCGAAAATGGTGTTGCAAAATGTTTACGAAAAGTAAATACTTAGTGCTATATACTTCATTAACAAAATTAATATCACTGAAGAAGGTGTTAATGGTACCAGTTTATCGGCCAAACATAAAGAAAAAAATTCAAAACTTCAACAATTATAAAGCAAGAAGTCAAGTTTACATCTCACTCATTTTCATTCGAACTGGCCAATACCCAGTGTTAATAATTGATATCTGCTGTAAAAGTATGAAATCTGGAACTCTTGAGAGTTAAAAACACAAGCCAATGAGATAAGGAAAAAGCAAAGCACTAAAAGAAACAAAAGTTAATAATTAAATCAACAACAACAGTACGAAATTTATACGGCTCTCCTGGCTCCCTAATAACTCCTTGCATTAATTACTTGATCTTTTAAACTTCGGTACGTGTAATCGGTTGCTTTAGAACAGTACATGCTACAGCCATAATACCATTTTACTCTAAAAATAGAGTGAAATTATTAGTGTTCCATCATCAGTAATTGAAAACTTTTCCCTTGGTTCTCTCTCTGTACAGGCTCTGATACGCGATCAGCCCAAAACTCTGAAAGGCTCTGTGCAGTTATTATTAATTATTATTAGTAATAGCATATGATGCAAGAAAGAAAGCTTAAAAAGTATCAGCCAAAAAAAAAAAAAAAAAAACGCTCTCACATCATCTGTCCATTCCCTCAAATTATTTTTTCTTGTTCTTCCTTGAATTTATTCAAACTACTCACTTTCACAATAGCAGATGAAAGCTGTTCCCACAACAAACCACTCGCTGGCTAAAGGCAAACCTCCGCACATCTATCCTGCAACCATTCTTACTCAATTTGAATTCATGCCTCCTCATGTGCGCAGTCTGAGCAAGAGAAAGAATGCCATCAGCATTTATTTTGTTTAATCCATTCAAAGCCTTAAACGCCTCGATCAGATGAAAGGTACCTGCGTGGTGCAGGTACCTTGAAACTAGGTACCTGCACCACGCAGGTACCTAGTTTCAAGACGCTGCTATTTGCAGAACTGAAACCTTTCTGGTGGTAAGATCACCCTTTCATTCCTTTCACCAGTCTCGTTGCCCTTCTCCAAAACTCTTCCAGCAGCTCCACATCGCTCCTAAAATGAGACTTTCAGACCAGTATGCAGTAATCAAGATGCAGTTTAATCATTGCTTGTAAAATGTAATAATGACCACGTGTAAAATCTGTCTGTCCGCGTTGCTCAGAGAACTTCATGTTTTACTGCACATTACCCCCAGGTCTTTTTCATTTTTCTCTACCCTGAGTGTAGTGAAAAATGAAGTGGAAAAGTGGAAAGTGTAGTAGCTTCCTGCTATATTTGGATGAAGTTTTTTAACATACCAGATTGGTATGTTACTCTGGGATTACTGTTAACCCATAAAAAGTACCTTGCATTTATCAATATTAAGCTTCAACCGCCATTTCTAAGCCTATCTGCCTAATTTTTTTAGATACTGCTGAAGTAGTTTACCCGGATTACCATCATTAACCACCCTGTCAACCTTTGTATCATCTGCAAACTTGGACATTAAAGCCATTTGTACAGTAGTCAAATATTTAAATATTTAAATATACAATATTTAAATATTTCCTGAAACCAAGTATATGATATCAAAATTATTATTTGCATCCAGTATCCAATCAGATCGGTCAGATAAAAAAGCTTCTAAACGAATTCATGCTGTGACTGCAGTATAATAGCATTATACTGCAGTCACAGCTCTAAATGGTCCTGAATTACTTTTTTTTAACCAGTGACTCCATTATTTTCCTTAGAACAGAAGTTAAGCTAACATTTCTGTAATTACTCATGCCACCTTTTGATCCCTCAGCTTTGTGAATTAGGGATATACTGTATTTGAAAATCTCCAGTCCACAAAAGCACCTTTTCTGCGTTAAGCTTCAGCAATTTCGTTTCCACTTTCCTCAATTATCACAAAATCATTTAGCGCCCTCTTAGATTTTGATGAAGTTTTTTAAACAAATTTCAAGTGTTAGTGAAAATACATTAATTCCAAGTTTCATTATGCACGGCCCGCGCAAATGCACCAATTAATCATGCCTAATGCCCGGAAATTTATACGGTCCTGGATCTAACCATCGTGTACAATGCTTCTTTCCCAACTGAGATTGCCTGATTTTGTAAATACTTAGTGCTATATACTTTATTAACTTAAGCTCAACAGAAGAATATCCACATAAGATTCTAGCATCGATTTCTTGAGACAGATTCAACAACTGAGAAAAACCAAGTTATTTCTGGAATAAGTAAAATTAGCTCGATAGTTAAGACAAATGATTCTTGAGGGTTTGAGTAGAACCATAAAGTTCGACCACGACCATAGCCGAATTTTCAGCCAGCGTATACATCGTTATGAAAGCTACTTGATATCAAAATATTCTTGTCAGTGTTCTTGCCCCTATTGCACTTTTTTTATCGAATGTGTCCGTTCTGGAATATAAAGCAGTATTTTATATATTTTAATTATTTATATATTCTAACCCAGAGTGCAGAGTGAACAAGCAGCCGAATGCCTATGCACCAAAAATTAGAAGATTCAAAACAGAAACGATACTGGATCTCCGAAATTAATCTAAACATCACGGATCTCAGGCTCTCAAACTCAGTTGAAAATAGATATCATTTAAAGATGATCGCGGTTTAGAGTTAATTGCATTCTCTTTGCGTTCTGTCTATTACATATTTGGCCAAGGACATCTCTATTCTCAGGCTTTGAGTGACCCCGCTACGGAGGCCGAATAACTATTGCACACGCCTTTCTCACGTATAGTATTGCACTTAAGTATTTTGCTATGCATATTCATGAGAAATAAACCAAAGTACTGTACAGATATATCGAGGGTTTAGTGTCAAACAACTATAAAATGGCAATTTTGTTTTCAGACAACTTTAGTTTTACTTTATACAAATAACAATGCATATGATGTTATCAGCTGTACTAGAGAGATATAGCTGTACATTTGTAATTTATATGTAGAGAGATACAGCTGTATCTCTCTAGTACTTTATAAGTTAGCTTGGGCACATTTCCGGTAAACCAAAAAATGAATGTCAAATGACTTTTTCTTGGTTAATTACAAAAACATTTACTACAAAATTATTTTGTAGTTAACGTTGTTTGACACTAACCTATTATATTCATAGTGATATATTCATTTTTATGAATATGATATTACTATGAATACATCTGTAATTTATATCTAAATATCCATTAAATTAATATCTCGATTTTTATCAAATGAGTTATACAGAAGCCGTGTCATTTTTCTCTGAGAATTTTGCTAGAACACTGTTTCAGAACAAAATCTACTTATCCCAACATTTTCTGAACAAGAGAAAAGGAAACATCAGAATTAAAGACCTGCACGTAGTATAAGAAATAATCTGTTTCTTGTATAGTGTTTAATGCATTTCCACACTTTAGAATATAATAGTAATACGAGGTTACGTTAGGTGAGGTGTGTTAAGCGTCAAAGAAACTAAGGCTATGAGGCGTCAGTATATTGTGCCTGTAATTGAGCGTATTCTTTGGTCGGTTGCTGTTTTATGAACGAAAAACAATGCGGACTTCGCCCTAGACCGCAGTCTCGGGCGAGGTCCGCATCTAAGAGAGGATTTTAAAAGGTATAGCATTAACCACTGTGATTTCTGAAACTCAAACACATCTTTCTGAATGTAATAAGAATCCACAGAAATACTTTCCGTCTTTCAAAATTTGATGTATTTCGAAATAAATTAAAAATAAAAAAATAGCTGATATTTCTTACAATCGCAAGATATCTGCCAACTAGGGCGACCTCGTAGGCCTCGAGATACGATGTCATTAATCAGTTTTATTACATTTGTGCCTTTTTTTTACTAGCAGTTTTATTTCGGTATTACGGAAGTCTGTGGAGCCAAGATACTCTTGTCTGCGCTTACCTCAAATATTATTTGGATAATTCTCAATGTATCTTTGAAATTCTCCTCTGGGCAACGTGCATATTAATCACTCTCATTAATTTTGATAAAGCGTTCTAATCGCTGAACTGACATTCAGAGATCTAAAAACATAATAAGAAATACCCTGAAGGAAATCGGTGCTTTCACACAATTTCATGTTATGCTGGCGAAATTCCAAAAGCACACAACAGACGCTTCGTTCTCTTTTCACTTTTGAAATTCTCTAAGTAACACATTAAAAAGCCGTTAAGAGTATCTTAAAGAAAGATACAGGAGGCAAGTGACACATCGCAAATTGAAAATACTTGGGAAGAATTTATTCTTAAAGAAATGAAAGCAAGGCAATCTGAAGTAAGAAGACAAACTGCTTTAAATTATTTATGCGCAGGGTAATACAGACAGAAAGAAGGAGAAAGAGGAAGGAGACATAAAATATACAGAACTTCGACTTTTGGCAACATTCCTGTTGTTACGATAATGAGAATTTCAAAACCAACTACATTCACGAATAAAACGTAAAACAACTATGTACAAGATTCAAAACATTTGAAAATTCTAGGGAATGTAAGGAATTTCTGAAATGATTTCTAAAATCTTGCATGTTAATCAGCTGCAATCGTGTTACAAGTTGAAACGTGCTTACGTCATTAGGACAGAAGTAATGATTTCGAATTTTGCTGAACTGGGCATTTTTAAGTTCAATCTCTTTGTAAGTTGAGTTGAGTTTTGGAATTAATGGAAAACATCGCTCTACAAGTTAAAGTAACATATAAACAGAAACATTCTGATGGAGTAAAATTCTATTTTTTGGTATACAGAGGACAGAATATAAGAAATTTCTTATACATAAAAAAGTAAAGATAAGTATTCTTACTATTATCTCCTTTACAGCAAAACATAAATTCTACTATACAAGACAACTGTGAGCTCGCACTTTGAATACTGTATCGAGACATGGAGGGCTGCTCTTAAACAAAGAAGACTGAGATTCTTGAAAAAAGTCTAAAAGCGGGCCTGAGAAGACCGGGCCTTCACCACAAGCTCATATATTCGGTCTCTCCATAAGAGAAGATATGTGGACTACAGTAGTTTTGTGACCATCTTCGACAGGAGATGATTCAGGTCTATAAAGGTCCGAGAAGGAAGAGAAAAATGAACAAATGTGAAAATTTTCACTGGATTAAATTCTAAACGGGAGGAGTGTGAGACTGGATTTTTGAAAGCTTTTGAGTCGGAGATTTTAACCTTTGGAATAAGATGTCCCTGTGAGTACCTGACACTCATAGTTTGGAGAAATTCAAAAGGAAAGCTGGATCGGTACCTAGGGGAAACACACAGGCAGTGTTTATTTCATTCAATTTTTAAATTTGGCTAATGCAACAGAAGGCTTGTTTTCTTGCAATATATAGCAAATATTAATTCTAAATATACGCAGTGGTATCTAAATGTTAATTTACAACCATGCACTATTTTTAAAACATAATTTCGAAAATGTTTATTAAATTTGATGCCTTCGTGTAATCTAAGGAAATCAAACCCCATGTTACATCAGAATATGATTTCTACTCCGGAACATGGAAAACATATAAAAGTGTATATTATACGTGAACCGGTAATTTCTAATAAAATGCATTATAGAAAGAATTCAATTAGCTTTTATTTATTTATTTAGCGTGCAATGTAGACGTTTGAAAGATTCGAAGTGGCGGATGGCTGTTGGTACGACATTCGCAAGCTCAAGTACTCATCTATAAACATTTCAAGGGCAGTAATTTTTAGTTACTATGCAATAAAGTAGGTGTAGGTGTTTTAAAGGTGAGTTCAAGGTCGACATAGAGTTGCGACATTAGGAGCACTGAGAGCTGGCCCTAACAATAGAACCCAATAAGGCACAACCAGCAGCTCTCTCTCAAGTTCCCAGCGCCCATCCATGTATTCAAATCTGAAGAGTACTAAATAAACTTTCATACAATTTGTGACAACGTACGAACTGAATCTGATCTGAAGAAAATGTGGAACGTGTGTCCCATTTCTCTAAAATCAGAAAAAGCGACTGCTTTGTGAAGATGATGTAGGGAGGCATCATGGTGGAATCTCACTTATTTCACCTTTAAGGGTATAGTGACGAGATCTTTGAGCTTCATGTGGGCTTTACTCAGGTGCTATAGGTTTGAAATTCATTTCATGGACGATAAAACTAGTATCTTACTACAGTAGCTTCAGTTGTAGGGTTTTAGATGCATCAGAAACTTAGGCCAAATTGAGCCGTATATAATATGTCCGTAAATTGCGTGTGTCCTGTGATGGATTTGCTGGACGAAAAACCCAGAATTTCCGGGAGTAAAAACTATGCTACCCTTGCCCGAGCCAGCCTAACTCAGTACCCTGTGAAAAAGGCCGAGAAAAATTCCTCGCGTCATTGACAGGATTCGAACTCAGATTTTTTCCACCCAGTCTGGGCTGGACGGTGATTATACCAACTATGCTAACAACAAGTGCCAGAGGCTTCAGATGGTCGATGAATTTATTCAACAAATTGATTCAATAAAATGATTCTATATAGTGATTGAATTTTTATATCTTTGTAGAACTTTTCACATAAAAAAGATAAAAAATCAAAATAAATCTTTTGTCGTGCCATGTTTTCCGAATTTGTGTTCGGAAATTATGTCCACCTTAGCAAATGAAAATGATATGAACAATTCTGGCTTGGGTTCTGATCATAATTTGTTTTTTATTAAACATATGTTCAAGAGAACAAATATTTCCAGTGCATAAAACATTTTGGAGATTAAAATCAAATATCTAGGAGTAAATAAACTGTTTATAGCGGTGAATGCAATGAACGGAAGCTATTATGCGAGTGTCTTTTCAATTTACGAACGCTTACAGAATTCCGAACTTAAAAGGTGTGCTTTTTGTCCGTCAGGATGAAAAGAACGAGGATGAAAATTCCTCAAGAATGTTCACTAGCCTCCTATATTTGAAAGAATTTCTATCAGAAGATAGTAAATCTTCACTTCTTGTCAACTCTTAACCGTTTCAGGACAACATAAAACAAATGGAGAACAGTACTTGTCCAAATAAATTCTCGTAAATGACAAAGAATAGCCAAAGATCCTTAATAACAACCAAGGAGATTCTAATCAAAAGAGTGGCAGCAAGAAGACAAACAAAAAACTCAATTGGCTGGTACTAAAAGAAAGGAATGAACCGAGAAAGCATATATGGTGTAGAAGCGATGTTGTCAGACATCAAATACAGCAGGTAAATGTACATAGGATAAAACCTGCTCAATATATTGTGATGAAATTCTCAGCAGAAACGATACCGAAATGATTCGTTTTGAATGACATTATCAAATTACGATTATTAAAATATGTGGCAAAGTAAGAATCAGTTAGGAGAGGAAGGAATTCAAATTTATAATATTTATATTCCGCCTGGACCTACTGATGACATCATTAATGAAGTCATAACCTGGATCACTACTGTTAATAAGCCTAACGTTATTATGGACGATTTGGACCTCCCTCTGCCCAAATATAATTTACAAACGAAATTGCTGTCCGACTCATTTTTAGTTCTAGGAGCTAAAAAATCAACGTCACTGTTACAAGAAGTAATAAGCCCTTGATCTTATATACTTTAATCTTCCACTTCAAGAAAAACCTAGCTGCAACATTAGATTTAAATTTGACCACAAAAGTATAGAGCTGCAAGCAAAAATTTGCTGCGGAAAGCCTTGCCCTCACCTCTGGAAATTACCAAAAGAATATTATCAATTAAATTCCTTCAGAAAGAAAAGTTTTTGCAGCTCTTAAAATATTACCCATGGGAGTCTCTCAAATCCTGAATCAACTGAAAACAGGGTCGGAATCCAAACTTGCAAGACTATCTTTTCATTCCAAACCTTGGTTCAAATCCCACTTGAAACCATACATTAAAAATAAGCAAAAATGCCACAGACAGTGAAATACGACACTTCCCAGCATACCTAAAATATAAAAGAGCAGAGCATTGTTTCAACTCAAAAAAAATTCAGTCGTACAAAAATTATGTTATGTCCACACTAAAGCACAATAAAAGAGCACTTTCTACAAAAACAACAGCTACCTTACACGATCTAATTTTAAAATGCAATATGGAAACAAGCAATTTTGACATCTCCACTGAAGATATGCAAAACAAATTTAAAGAATTCAATTCTTATAAACAAGCAGATAGTGGATATGCATGTTGCACGCTATCTTCCACCCGGTCAAGCCCTGCTAATTAACCAACTTGTGAACAAGAATACAGTTTAGCATATAATTAACCAATTATATGCTAAACATTAATCAATACATTAATCAATAAATTGCGTGTGCTCTCTTTGGTCCGTTTTCCTGGATGAAAAACTCGTGTTTTAGGGAGGGAAACAAAACCTTGCTATCCTCACCCTCAGCCACAGAGGGCAAAATGCCCATAAAAGTTCCACTTGTCGCTATCGCGATTCGAATCCAGTCCTTTTTTACTCGGTGTGACGTTGATTATAACCATCACGGAAAGACGTTGATTATAACCATCACGAGGACTATAATATCAATAAAGACTATTTACAGTTTTAATCAATCTGTTTTTTTCTTTCTATAACACGCTAAAATTGTTATATTTTTGTTTCAGCTTATTTTTGGAACTCAGGCCAGAAAAGGTTCGCCATTGCTGGCTTAGAGAGTGCTAGATCGTTGGTTATTCTAAGTAGTTTCGTTTTTATTACATTTTTTTAAAAATGAGCGTTAACTACTGGCTCTTCTAAGCAGTTTGTTTTTATTTTCATTTCGTAAATCTATTTTTGATTCATAATTTCTCTTGGGAAATTTTGTAAAACACTTTGCTCTCTTTCTGAGGTGACAACTTCCAGACGGCACCACTTGTCTAGTCTATGCATTAAATAACGCAAAGAAAACTTGTGGGTGAACGGAAAAACATTTTAAAACACCCAGTTGGAGTGCGCCCCAGAGGATAGTCAAGGAAAAAATGGGTGGAATGACGTTAAGAAAAATCTTGACAACATAAAGAGAAAAGCGACGGATGATTCGATCTTTGAAGCAGTGCGTCTCTCATTCTTTCTCTCTCTCTCTCTCTCTCTCTCTCTCTCTCTCTCTCTCTCTCTCTCTTCCTTTTACATAATCTAAAACGACAGATCAGAGTCACGAACAACGTCAAACCTTCGCAAAAGTTTCAGTTACGAGCTCAGGCTGAATTAAGGTATTAAGAATCAAACAGTTGATTCGTTTCTTTCGTTCGATGGTAGGAGTATGTCTAGCAGTCAAGAATGTGATATCTTATTTCGAATAAAGACATTCCTTTCTCAGAAATTCAATTTATTTGAGAGAAGCGCAATATCGAAGAAACCTATTGCGAAATCAGTTGGAAAAGAGAAAACTAACTTTTCGATTTTGTTTAGCTAGCATATCAGAATGTTAAAAGAAGGGAAGCATATTTCCTAAGCGATTAGGAAAGGCGATTTAACGTACTGCAGACACATATTATTATTAATATCAATTTATTTACAAAGAAATGTCCCTTTACAGCTATCCAGCTAGAGGACACGGGTTACGTGATGAAATGGAGTAAATATTGACATGTTATTTACAGTTTATGTACATTTGAGTACTCAAATGAGTTAATACAATACATGGCCTTAAGAGCTTCTTGTTAATATATATAAATATAGCAATGCGTGGATCATGTCGCATCACCGAAATAATCTCGCATGGAACCTATTAAATAATTCCATGGAATTAAAAGGAAACATATTATCCAGAGTGGTCATGCTGCGCAGCTTAGATCTGTTTGGGTATGCGTTGGTATGGCTTTTATTATGATCTGACGGTCTGGCAATGATAACCCAGATATTATGTGAGTTTAATTTTCCGGGGAGGAGCTGAGGGTAGATCACGAGGTTCCTGGAGATCATGTGATAGGTGGAATAGGACCAGGGTATGTCTGCCAGGGGCAAAAGTTGATGACGTTGTAGAGCGGATATCATCTTTTAAGGGCACAAAAGGTGATATAGTTGTACACGTTGGCACTAATGACATTAAGAGTAGGAAACCGGCGGAATTACTTGACAAGTACAGGTCACTGATGAAAAAAAGCCGTGAATTAGGGTTGAAATTGAAAGTGTCTGCAATTCTGCCCAGACACGATAGGAGGGAGTATATGATGAGAGCCCTGTCAATCAATTCGGCCCTGGAAAGATTGTGCAGGGCTCAAGGGGTAGAATTTTTTTCAGCCTGGTCTGTACTTGTTAACAGGAGAGACTGCTTCTACAGGGATGGGATACACTTAAATAGAAAGGGTGCAAGAATGTTTGCTGATGCTATCGAGGCAATGTTAGGTGGGTCCGAAAACTGCTAGATTGGGGGGATACAAGGACTAATAGATTAACAGTAGCCACTGGCAGAGGTGAAAGTGATTCTTGCACTGCTTCTATTGGAATGAGCCGCAGCCTGGAAAATAAGATGCAGGATATTTCAGAGACTGCTGGGAATCATTGGGGTACAAGTAAACACATGGGTTGTGTTAGGGTAGCTAAGAAAAAGAACAGATGCATGTATACTTGTGTGTACACCAATGCTAGGAGTTTAGTAAATAAATTTGATGAATTTGAGGTATTGCTCAAAACATCAAAGGCAGATATTGTGGGGATTTCAGAGACGTGGTGTCACACAGATATAAGAAATGCAGAACTGGAATTTGGGGAGTACAATGTCTACAGAAAGGATAGACAGGATAGGAAGGGAGGAGGGGTTATGCTATTAGTTAAAAAACACATAAAATCCAAGGAAGTGAAGCCAGTCGACATCGCTGGACAGTGCAGTGTCGAGTCAGTTTGGTGTGACATAAGCATTGGGAGATCAAAATTGAGAGTAGGAGTGTGCTATAGGCCTAATGACTCTGATGAGTATAATAAGAAACTGTTCGGAGAAATAGAGTGGGCCAGTAAATCAGAGAGTCTTATAATGGGGGATTTTAATTTCCCAGATATTGACTGGAATTTGGGGGCTGGTCACTCACACAGTAGCAAGGCTTTTGTGGATTTATTGGATGATTGTTTTCTACATCAGCATGTTCGGGAGGCAACTAGAGGGAGTAATACTCTTGATTTGATTATCAGTAGTGATTCTTCATGCATTAAGAATCTGCAGATAAATGAACCACTTGGTGGCAGTGATCACAGTGTGCTGAAGTGGGAGTTACTCAAAGAGGTAACTACCATTAGGGGTAAAGGGAAGGGGTATTGCTTTCGTAAAGGCGACTACAATGGACTGAGACAGTATTTAAATTCTATACAGTGGGATCAACTGATGATATTGCCAACAGCAAATTCAAAATGGGAAGCATTCAAAGAACTTATCGTGGAAGCTACTAGGCTTTACATACCAACTAAGAAATATTGTTCAAGGTTTAGGCCTAAATGGTTGTCAGATGAACTAATGAGGCATATGGCAGAGAAGAAAAATGCATGGGATACATACAAATTAACACGTGACACGGACGCCTATGATAGATACAAGTTGATCTGTAACCAAGTTACAAAGGAGGTTAGGCAGGCGAAGGCAGATTACGAGAGATCCTTGGCAAGGGATGCGAAGAAAAACAGCAAAGAGTTCTTTACTTATGTAAACTCTAGAAGGAAGGGGATGAATCAGATTGGTCCACTTGAGATCGATGGGTCAACTGTTGATGACCCTGCTCGGGTAGCTAACAAACTAAATGAATATTTTGCATCGACATTCACACATGAGGAGTTATTCAGCGAGGGGAATGCCAGAGGTGTATTCAACTCTAGCAGTAAGCTAGAGAATCTTGTAATAACTGAGAGCAAAGTGGAGGAGAAATTGTTGAAGATAAACACAAGAAAGGCACCTGGGGTGGATGGGATCTATCCAGTTATATTAAAGGAGGCAGCAAAGGAGGTAAGCAAACCCTTAGCCATAATTATGAGAGCTTCCTTGGACTCAGGGGAGGTACCCATTGACTGGAGATGTGCAAATGTGACCCCAATTCACAAAGGGGGATCAAAGGCTGACACAAGTAATTATAGACCTGTGAGTTTAACTTCTGTTCCCGGAAAATTAATGGAGGCACTGGTGAAAGAAGCACTGCAGGATCATCTAGACAAGACTTCAGTTATAGCTAGGACACAGCATGGTTTTGTTAAGGGGAAGTCTTGCCTGACCAATTTGATTGGATACTATGATGCAGTCACAAAAGAACTGGATGCAGGGAATAACTTTGATATTATATACTTGGATCTTAGAAAGGCTTTTGATACTGTTGCACATGGAAGACTGCTGCACAAATTGGAGCAGTGTGGCATTGGAGGCAAGTTGCTGCTATGGATAAAGGGGTGGTTGAGGGGGAGAAGACAGAGAGTGGTAATCAATGGACACTGCTCATCGTGGACTAATGTTATTAGTGGAGTCCCTCAGGGTTCAGTATTGGGGCCTTTATTGTTTTCTGTATTTATAAATGATATTGATGATGGTATATCCGGCTTAATGTCCAAGTTTGCAGACGATACGAAGGTTGGCAGGGTTGTCAAGGACACTACTGACACTATGCTGCTGCAACAGGATTTGGAAAGGTTGAGCAGATGGGCTTCGAGGTGGCAAATGAAGTTTAACATTGACAAATGTAAAGTACTACATATGGGAAACAGCAACCCCAGAGCAACGTATCAACTCTGTGGTACTACACTGACAGTGGTAGAGAATGAAAGGGACCTGGGGGTGGTGGTGCAGGCAGATATGAAGTTCTCTGAGTAGTGCAGACGAGCTGCAAGAGTAGCTCATGGTGTATTGTCAATGATATATAGGAATTTTTCTAGCAGGGATAAGGAGGTGATTATTCCATTGTATAAGGCAATGGTCAGGCCACACCTAGAGTACTGTATACAGGCCTGGAGGCCTCATTTCAGGAAGGATGTAGAGCTGCTGGAACGAGTACAGAGAAGGGCAACTAGATTGGTGAATGGGACAAAGGGGTTCTCTTACGAAGAAAGGCTTAAGTTTTGCAAATTACAGTGTCTGGAAACTAGGCACCAGCGGGGTGATCTGATAGAGGTGTACAAAGCCTTGAATGGTTTGAGCATGCTCAATGCTGATGGGATTCTTCCTCTAGCTCAGAAAAATCACCTGAGAGGGCATAAATTCAAATTGAGGAAAGACAGATGTAGGATAGATGTGCGGAAATTTGCCTTTAGCCAGCGGGTGGTTGGTGGGTGGAACAGACTTCCATCCCTTGTCGTGGAAGTTGATAGCCTAAATAAGTTTAAGGCTCAGCTGGACAGGTATTTCGAACGAACAGAGGGGTGAAGTGGAAGTGGTTACTTTTATTTATTTATATTACTTTTTTTTTTTTTTTTTTTTTTTTGACTGATGCTGCATAAGCTTGCTTTCTTGCATCAAATGCCTCTACTAATGCTAATGCTAATGCTAATGTGATACCTACATGATAGCATATTTAGATTGGAGAGCAGGGCACATTTTGAGATTGCTGGTGGTAGACCTGCAATCTTATTGAGCCATTTAAAAATCCAGTATTACAGGGATAAGAACCTGGTTTGGTAAGATGAGGGTGCAGAGGACCATATAATTGAGGCATATAAAGGAATTCGGATTATGGAACGAAGAACATAGTTGATGATAAGATGTGGATCATGAAAGTTGGAGATCTCCTGTTTCACTGCCCATATAGTTGCATATATTTTTCCCGAGTGGCATTAAAATGAGTCAAGAACATAAGTTCTTTGTCCAAGATGACGTTCAAATTGTTATGCTGGGTGACTTTTGTAACTAGAGAGTTTCCTATTATGGTGTGTTCACATCGTTGACGTTCCTCTTCTTGGTGAAAATAGATCGGTTTTCTATTTGTTCATGGAAAGCCCAGTCACATGGAGGTAATTTTCAAGTTCTTGTAACTGTTGGTTGGAGATCACTGTGGTAGATTGGAGAGACTGGGTGCATTTTGTGACAATAACGAACTTTAAATCATCAGCGTACGTGGTAAAGTTTGCATGATTTGCGAGAAAGGGTTCTAAAGATGCGGCAATCACTTTTGAAGCTTACGAATAATAAATAAATAAACATTCAGTTTATAACCTTGGCGGCCACATAGGATCACGGCAGTTTACAAGATGAAGGCAAGAACATCACCGAATTACGTGGTATCACGTGAATTTGAACACAGGTGGCGTAGATAACTTTCGCAGTGACTGCTCGGAAAGTTTTTCACTAATGTCAAGATTATTGTGATAAGTAAGCCAATATTTGATGCAACACAGTGTCGATTACTCGGTAAAGTGAGCAATAAGATCACTCATGAAGGAAAGGAAAAATGTCAACGGTATGATCCCCACTGTAGTTTACTGATGCAAACACCATAATACACATCAGCTGGATTTATATTGCTGTGGTTATTCCAAAACCATTATTGAAATACAGATAATCGAAAAAAATGGCACTCTAGTTTGAATTGTATATTTATTGAAATATATCACTTAGAGTACTGTTCTGGTATTCACAACGCTGAATTCGTAACACGGGAGATTTTACTCACGTGAAAATATTTTAAATTCATATATGATCACCGTACGTTCTGTTGTCTTTGCAGACGTTTATGGAAATTTCCCGTTACATGCAGCTAGTGCTCCTCGGGTGATGCTTTTTACAATACAGCGTCAGAAAAGTCTGGAACCAATGGTAAAAATATGTTTTTTTTTACAAGAGAAAAATGGCATTAACACTGGATGAAATGGTCGAGATAGTCCTTAGTGGTCATCAGATATGGACCCAGAGAGAAGTGGCGGACGAGTTTAATGCTAGAAACCCAGAAAAGAATCCAATAATGCACAGCGCAGTTGGGAAACTGGTGAAGAAATTTAAAGAGACTGGATCTGTCGCTGACAAGCCTCGATGTGGTCGCCTTTCTTTAAGTGAAGACACTCGGAGAGAAACGGTGGATACGTTAAAACACAAATTGTAAACGAGAGTAAGCATACGTATAAATCCTACTGATTCCATACTTTTCGGACACTCTGTAGTTGTGAAATGTGTGCTTTCTGAAGAGACATTGTTCAAACAGTATATGGGCCGCGATGGCTCATTATGATTCGCTTTACAGAATTGGATAAGAAAAATGAAGTCCATTACACTGACAAAATTCTGTTATTTAGCAATTTCAATAAGTGAATATCGGACGCTTTTAGTCAAACAACCTATAATTCTAACCCTCACTAAATTTCTTTCAAACACACAGACAGCTAAGGAACGTAGCCCACCCAAAGCTTTTTCATATGTCTATGGATGTTGTCGTTGTTAGTTTTAGGCTCATCAGCAACTTTCCATGTGCTCCACTGTGTATATGCTAAAAATCACGAATAACTCAAAAGGGAGAAGGAAAATCCAATCCCACTGCATTTGATCTATCAGCTATATCCCCGATTGAAGAGACTTTTCGAAATTCCTCAAGTGTGTGAAGCGAATCGAACCTAGACTTCTCCATACGAATAAAAATGGCGAAACCGTTATTATTGTGACGGATAATTCACATGCATAAAAGAGTTAACAAATAACCACCCGAGGAAAAACTGCGTTAAACGAGAAATGATAGCTAAATGGACAATTCTTTCAAATATATAAACGAAAACTCACAAAATATATAATTTATTAAAAATACATAAATACAATTCAGTTACTTACCCAAAAATATTCCTTTTGATATCCTGGTATTTTGGTGTGTAATTTTCCAACAGAATGTAAGTAATCTAGAAAATAATCGACATTGTCAAGGGCTCGGATGCTCTCATCTAGCGTTGACATTACTATGGAGGCATGCTGAGCGAGTTCCATATTTTCCCTGTGCAGTTCATGCATTCTGACGTATTGGAATTTTTCGAAAAGGTGAAAAATGTCCTCATTTTCTTGGAATAACCTGACAAAATTAACAATAAATACGTGTATTTTAATTAACGTTCTAATATACAAACATATACATTACTGCAGATACATCATGTCTATACGCAGTAAATTATCTGAAGTTGTTATGGCATCTTTTCATTACATTGATTTTTGTGAACGAGTTGCCTGTTCGGATAAGTAACGCTTCCCCAAATAGAGAAGACTGTTACTTATTCTCAGTGGATACCACCACTCAGATGGACGTTTCAGGGTACATATGTAGCAATTTAATGCTCTTTAACTTACAAGCTCCTAAATGTTGGAGAAAACTTAAGCGTTAGCTGAAAGAAGAAGGATGGTAGGAGACCAAAGTTTACCCAGAAATAAAGGAAGACGAACCACATTCCTTACTCATACTCTAATTAGTACCAGGCCAGTTCTAGTTGCGTACTCATTACTGGGAAAACCCTGAAACAGCCGTTTAGGGCTGTTTGGCCCTTCATTGGTGGATACCCTGATGGTATAACAGCTGATGGTATAAATTCTTAATAAAAATTCAGGGCGAAAGCCTCAGACTGAGGAAAAATACAGATAGTGCAAATGCATCATGTCTATACTCAGGAGAGACTTAATGCGTATATACATGACGCATTTACACTACCGCATATGTCTGTAAATTTTCCCACAGTCTGAGGCTTTTTTCCTGAATTTTTATTAGTTATCGTTCCAATATACATAAAACATAGGGCCATTGCTAAGTTCTTTTCGAAGGAAAGAGCTAACATAACTGCTTATGAAATAGCAAATCTTCACTTAAGTTTTAATTTCAATATACTGTTTAAGAAATTTAAAACGTTATCAACCATTCAAAAGCAAATAAAATAGCTAACTAGCTAACGGTAAATAAAATCAAATATAAAAAAAAAATTGTAAATTTGATAGAGATGAATTCTAGGTCATTTAAATACACTGCCTTACCATTATTATCCGGACGCCTGCCTATAGACCAAAAACAAATAACTTTTATTCTGTTAATATTTTGTGCTGAAACCTTTTGCTTTTATGACAGCCTTCAATCTTCGCAGCAAACTCTCAACCAGCTTTTTTATAAATGTCAGGTGATATGTTCCTCCACTCGGCCTCTAATGCAGCCATCAGTTCAGGCTTGTTCTTTGGGCGATCTCGACGTTCACGTACCCGACGAGCCAATACATTCCCAAAGATGTTCGATAGCGTTCAGATCAGTACTCTGGCCTGGCCAATCCAACTTTTTCACATCCATGTCCTCAAACCATGTTACGACCCAAGCAGTATGACTTGGCGCGTTGTCTTGCTGATGCAGGTATGGGCCTTCCTCGAAGTATTGCCATAATGTTGGAAGAGCATAATTGTCCAGGCTGTCCTGGTATTGCACAGCATTAATGGTTTTGTGGATAACGACTAATGGGCACAAGTCAAACCATGAAAGGAGGAGCCCTATACCATGACAGCAAATTCCAACAAACTTCATTATTGGGAGGACACAATCAGGAAGGAACTTCCTGATTGTGTCCTGGAATTCGCCACACCAAGGAACGGCTATCGGACTGGTAGAGTGCGATCCTCGACTCGTCTGTCCATAGGACCGTTTTCAACTGCTCTACAGTCCAGGATTCGCGCTTCTTACACCATGTTAATCGGCGTCTAGCATTTGTTAAGGTGATCAATTCTGCTGAACGTGACATCTTGCATGCCCACTTTTGCAATTGTCTTTTGTGTCAATATTTATAGCAGATTCTGTGACGCGTTGCATGCATAGGACCTGTTTCCCCATTCATGGTGGGGTGTCCGGATATTAATGGTAGAGCAGTGTAGATTAAATGGATTTAATTCTTTCTTTAATCCACTTCAAAAAGGCTACGTTTCCAACTTCTTATTCATATTTGCTATTTTATATATTGCTCTTCTTTGTAATTACGAATCTAGCCAGACTTCTGAATCTAACTATTTTGTCTTTATAATTTAGATGACACGTTTTTTTTATAATTAAAACAGGTACTGTTATAATTATGTTTATAGATTTTTACATGTGATGGTTAAAGCTTCCTCTTCTCTGTATACTTCAGCATGAAATTCTCTTGTTTATATTTGCAACAAAAGTAGAATTTCAACCCTTAGTAGGTTGGAGAATTCCTCGAAGCATTTACAATAACATATCCAAAGAACAAGAAAGTTATATAATAGCAGTAATATAATAATATGTATTAATTATTTTTATTATTACATTTATATAACTTATTTTGTTGAAATAACACAATTTCCAGACGTTTTTTATTCATTAGTTGTGGTCAAAAAGTGCACAACTGCAAGATGGAATGTATAAATAGTTTCGTATTCAGGACTTTCGATAATTTGGAGCAAGGGCCTTTAATGCACTTTCCGAATTTTCATAACGTGTTTCATAATATTTATTTCACAACATCCTCTGAGGAGATTTATATGAAAAATTCGAAGTTATGATATTACTTAAACCTCCGAATCTACCAAACCCCTGCCCTCGTCGGTAGCACAATTGGTAGAATTGCCGTCCTCCCCACACCAGGTGAAAAAGACTTGAGTTCGAGTCCCGTCGATGATAAGGAATTTTTATGGGCATTTTTCACAACGTGGCTGAGTTAGTCGGTTTCAGGCGAGAGAAGCATGGTTTTTTCTCCCGGAAATCGGGATTTTCGTCCAGCAGACAGAAAATCGACTAAAGAAAACATACGCAATTTACAGACAACATATACGACGCAATATGGACTTAGTCGCTGCTGCTCCTAAAACTCTACTACAAAAACAACACTGAACCTCTGACATATCAGAGGTTCAATGGGTTTCCAGAGGAATATTTTCCAGGTCATGGCACTGCCGGTCCATGTTGTCTCTAATGAACGAAGGAGTAACTTCTGCTTCATATAAATGTTACCGTACATGTGACACAAAAGGGTTGCTAAGAGAATATGTTTAAAAGCAATGACATTGATTCAGTAATAAAAGATAAATCCAAAAATATAATTTAATTATATATAGATATGAAACCTTCTCAAGAATATTTTTCTACATGTTTATTCTATGCACTCAAACAGTACAGAAAGTAACACTTCGATAATCACAAAAATTAAGAAACATTATCATTTATTATTAACAGGAGACTGATTTTTATGGTTGGTGAGAATCTCTCTCAATCTTGTCTGACTGGCAGAAGTTTTATTCACCATTTGACCCAGAAGTTTAGCAAGTGAGCAGGATAGCCTACTTCTGATTGAAAATGAAAGGACTACAAGGAAAAATAAAACAAAGGCGCGAACTTCATGAAAGTTTCATTACTTTATCCTCTAACACAGCGACATCCATTCTCTCAGTCGCGATTCTCTTGAGGGAAGTTTCAATTGATGGCCTTGGGCATCGATAAGAGTATCAAAATAAAAGAATGAATGAATGAAAGGGAGGGAGAAAGTAATGGTGCGCAAATGTTTTACTTTGACACGGTGTAGCAATAAATATTAAAAACTTCCGTATCAAATTAAAAGAAGGTTAGTGACTGTTATATTTTAAATAGTCACGCAGATCTTATTTGAAATACAAATATGGATTTTAATACTTCTTGAAAACACTGAGAGGTGTGGAGTGTTAAAAGTTTTTGAAATGACGAATTATTGTTCATATAGACTGAAACCAAATAAAATCAGTTCACTGGGCATTTAATTGATCAATATCACATCTAATTCGTAAAACAAAAGGGATGAGCCGCTGGTGGAAGCTCAGAAATTAAGGAATTCATTATTTTTGAACACCCAGTTTAGTGAATAAACGAAAGAAAAAAATGATTAAGTAAATTATAAAATACATTTGCAACCGCACTATTATCGAAAATTATTATTACTGAAAAATATATATTTCGTGTAAGCGGACATCAAATTCTTACACGTTCTGGAGGAACCAAAGATATGTGATGGAAGAGGCCTTGACAGTAGTCGTCGGTACATCGATGAGATCAATACGAACGAAACTTCTGGGATAAAAAGAGATGGCCATGAATATTTCATAAATGGTAAATTCCGTGGTCAATATATCTAAGTACAAATATTTATTCACGACGACAACCTACAGCTATGCTCGACAGAATAAAAGAACAAGAATAAAAGTAGAATGAAGGGAAACAAGGGAGAATTTGGGGTTTGACATTATTCCAAAAGGATATCCTTGCGTGTGCGAGAAACAAGAGAGTATTTTGCTTAGAAAAAATTACTTTCAGTGACAGTATGAATTCCTCAAGTGTTGTATTTGCCTCCGATCTAATCGATTATATTTTAATTGGGGGAGTATACCCGGAAAAAAAATTTAGGGCCCCGTTTTGGAGTAAAAAGGGTGCCGCCTTACCACACGTGTGGTAATTTGCGTTAATGCTCATTTCGCAACCCCGAAATTTGACCTTAAAGCAATCAGGGAAATAACTTTTTAATCTTATTATCCAATAGTATTAGAAATAAGAATAACTTTTCACATTTTCCACAGGGGATGCTAAGAATCTCTGGGTACGACAAGGCTGCCATGCACGGAAATTGAACTTGGCCTGTTACAACGTAAGATCGTTCATCGGTGAAGATAGGATATCAGAGCTGGAAAAGAAATTAGAAAATGTGAATTGGAATATCATCAGTTTGGCTGAAACAAGAAGAAGAAAAAAATCACTTATAAGTTTATCAAGTGGAAATCTGCTGTACATCAATTGATGGTGATGTTCACCCTTGGCGATGTTCTTTTGAATTCCAAAAGGAATTCAAAAGAACATCACCAAGGGTGTCAAGACTACTACTCAGGATTTCTAAGAGGTACAAGATAAAGATTATAATGATTTATGCACCAACTTCGAGCCATGATGATGAAGAGGTTGAAGAAATGTACACCGAAATTCAGAGTCTTCTAGATGAGCAGAAAGCCCACTACACTATCATTATGGGGGACTTCAATGCTAAGATTGGAAAGAGACAAAACAGCGCAGAAAGGGGAACTATAGGAAATTTCGGAATTGGTGAAAGAAATAAAAGAGGTGAAAGACTTGTAGAATTTGCAGAATCTCGAGGAATGTCAGTAATGAACACTTTTTTTCAAGAAAAGGGTGAACAGAAAGTGGACATGGAAGAGCCCAAATGGCTTAACAACTAATGAAATCGACTTCATCCTCGCTAACAGAAGATATATCGTGAATGATGTTACCGTCCTGAACAAGGTAAATGTTGGAAGTGATCACAGAATGGTAAGATGCACACTTGATATAGATGTAAAAAAAGAAAGGAAAAAACTGACTCGAGTAAATAATACGAAGGTCATTAAGATAACAGAAGAGGAGAAAAAGCAGTATGTGCTGGAACTTAAGAACAAGTTTGAGCTTCTGCAGACTGTTCAGGCCCAAGATATCGACGAGGAATACAACAACTTTCTGAAAGTGATAAAGCCTATAGGTAAAAAGAAATCCAAAGAATTAAAAATTAGTCAAGAAACACTTTTCATGATGAACCGAAGACGACAAATGAAGAGCAAGATAAACACTGACAACGATAAAATTGAGTATACTGAGTTATGCAAAGCCATTAGAAAGAGACTCAGAGAGGACATAAGAAGATTTAACACAAGAAAAGTAGAACAATCATTAAGGGAAAACAAAGGACTTAAATCAGCAACCATGAGCAGTAACACAGAAAGACAAATGATACTGAAACTGAAGAATAGTGATGGTATACTTATAAATAGCAGAGAAGGAATAATTCAAATAGCAGAAGACTACTATAGAGAATTATATAAGGAGACAGGGAATGATGCCAGCAGTAGGGAAGATGGATCACAAATTAGTAACACATACAACATACCCGATATCCTTCCTGATGAGGTAGAACATGCGTTGAAGAAAATGAAGTATCAGAAAGCCCCGGAGGAAGATGAAGTTACTGTAGAGTTGTTAAAATTGAGAGGAAGAGATGACACAGAAACTGGCAAGACTCTTCACAAAATGCATTAGAAAATGTGTGATGCCTAAGGAGTGGAATAATGCAATCATAGTTTTGCTGCATAAGAAAGGGGATAAATCAGAAATTGTAAATTATAGACCAATTAGCTTGTTATCCCACATCTACAAGTTGTTCACAAGGGTCTTTACTAACAGATTAGAAAGAATAATTGATGAGTATCAACCAAAAGACCAAGCTGGCATTAAGACAGGATTCTCGACTATGGATCATCTCGATGTAATATCACAGCTAATGGAGAAAGCAAATGAATATAAAACATCATTATGCCTAAAATTTGCGGATTATGAAAAGGCATTTGACTCCATACAGCATAAGGTAATGTTTCGGGCACTGAAAAGACAAGGCATAGATACCCCATATATTATGATTTTGAAGAAAATATATGAGAATGCTACCTCCTTTATTAGACTAGACAAAGACAGCAGCAAATTTAAAATTGAGAAAGGAGTTTAATAAGAAGACACAATATCGCCGAAGTTGTTTACTGCTGTCCCTCAGGAAGCTTTAAAAAGATTAGACTTTTCACAGAAAGGAGTCAATGTGAATGGAGAGTACCTAAACCATTTACGATTTGCAGTTGACATTGTGATCATAACCCATGATCCCAAAGAATTAGAGGAAAATCTTAATTAGTTACGCAGAGTTATTAAGGATTTCGGACTAAAGATGAATATGGCTAAAACAAATGTAAAGATGAACAATTATGCCACAGAAAGGGACATAATCATTGAAGGGGCAGTAACTGAAAAGGTGGATTCATATACTTATCTGGGACAAGTCATAAGCTGTAATAATGATAAGTGGCTGGAAGCCAAGAGAAGAATAAATTTTGTTGGATAGCATTCAGGAAATACAGTCACATACTGAGGTGCAATATCCCAATTTGTCTGAAACGTAAAATAATGAATAATGTATTAGGCAGCAAACTCAAGTAAAGGACATTCTTATCAAAACTAAAGAACTAAAATGGTCTTGGGCAGGACACATAGCTCGAAAACATGATGGCAGATGGACTAAGAAAATAACAGAATGGTACCCAAGAGCTAGAAGAAAACCTGGAAGACCACAACGGAGACGGACAGATGAAATTCAGGAGTTCGTGGGTAGTAAATGGATCGCCACTCCACAAACAGAAGGAACTGTAAAGTTGCTGGAGAGGCCTTCATCCTGCAGTGGATTGAAAATGGCTGATGATGATTCCATATTTTCAACTCTTTTTCTGATCTTTATCACAAAGAAACCTGATTGATGAATTATTTATTTATTTTATTTTTTTACATGCCTGCCGAAGGATAAATAGGATGAAGGAAACAAAATCTAAATAACAAAATGCAATTTCGGATATAAAATAATGCAGCTATAACAATTTTTTTCCCCTTGCCTATTTCTTGAGGACTTTATTGATACTCTCATATTAATACCAGTATAAAAATAAATATAATGCACGGTGTCTACGGAGAAATTAAAAACATTGAAATGCTTATAACGTTTTAGTGGAGAATGCAAAAACAGGAATATGAAAATATATTATAGTCAGTATGCTTAAAATATGCGAATTTAACATCCGGATACATTAGAGTACGTAATATGATGTCTGTGATGGTTCGAATGGGTAGAGATGGGCCCATTCCTTGGACATCGAGATCGCCTGACTTTATCTCTTTCGATTTTTTCCTGTGGGGAAAAAGGCAAAGTGTATTCCACAAAGGTACGGGGCATTGTTCAGCTGGAAGAGCGCATAACGTCAACAGTGTCCTCTGTATCCTCTGATATGTTGGACTGTGTGTGTGTGGAGGAAAACTGAATACCGATGTCACAGTCCGTGCTGCGAATGATGTCTGTGAAGTTGAACCATCACAGACATCACAGTACGTCCTACATTAGGGCACGTAACTCTAATTCGTACGCGAACATAACATCCGGGTACATTAGGGTTATGTACCCTAATGTACCCGGAAGTTATGTTCGCATGTATCACATGTAACTGAAGTATGTATAACTATGATTTGTGTGAATATTCCTCAACACTATTATTAAATGATAGTAACGATAAATTTAATTAATAAAAATTGGCACAAAATATTCATCGAACTTAACGATCAGTTTAACAATAAAAAAGTTAAATATTAAAAATGAAATCTTAACTAAATTTTTTATCTTATTCAAGGAATACATTAAAACACTACGTGCTTACATGATGCCATTTAGAAAGTACATTAATTCCAAATGTTTTATATTAAATTCACGATTTAATGAACTTTTAAGATTTATAATTTCAAAGGGATTCAAGCTCGAAACTTCAGGTTGCTGTTAATAACACAACCAAAAGCTTTGAGAGAAATTTCGGATATAAAACTTACAACTTGGTTAATTCTCAAGGAAAGTTTCGGCCTCGGCCTTCTACTAGGGGGTAGTTTGATGCACAACACTTACAATAACTATCAGTTCTTAAATGAAAAGACACGCCACTTCCTTGTTCAGAAGAATTGCATTACTTCAAACGCATTAAAGTCTATCAAATTCGGAAAACCTGTTTGCAACTGCCTATTTCCAGTCGAATCAGAGAGGGTTTTATTTCTTTCTTTTGCGTGCGTTAAGGTGCGGTTCAGAAATGGAAAGTAGTATAATTACCATTTATAAGACGACAGCAGTTACAAGATGCTATCAAATTCAGATCGCCACAATTCTAGATGTTGCTGAACTTTTCTTTAAGTTCCAAATGCGTTATACTTTTAACGTGATTTAACAAACGAAAAGGCAAATGGAGCAAATACGATCACTAATGTGGTTCTTATTTGTTTCCTTTGTTTTTTCTTGAAAGGAAATCATATTCCTTTTTCATGACTGCGAAACTATAATCGTAGAAGAAATTTATCACAATGGCCTGACTTTAGGAAACCGTATAGTTTCGGTCACGGCATTCTCAGCTAAAAGAAGCTAAAAAAGGAACTGAAAAGGAAAGCGCACGTCAAAGCTTCTGGCACAAATCTTGCAACTGGGTTAATGAATTCCTGCAATTTAGTATATTAAAAGGGTCTATCTGATCTATGGGCAAGCTTCTATGTGCTAACGTTCAAATACATAACATCAGGAATAACGGATTAAATATTTTTCAAAATTTTGGTTTTCGTTACTTTGTCCTTTCTAATTCGTTACGATCCCACAACTACACTAAATTAACAGAACACGTAGAAAAACGAGGTGTAATTCGTGCAGCTTGCCATGAAGCGGAACAAAATTTGATATGGTGGTGTACCATGGAATAACGATGAAATAAGGAGACAGCAAAACTTCGGATAGGTATAAGGGACATTTTTTTGGGTTGTATAAGAATTACCAAAAAGATCACATTAGAGAAGTCGATACGAGATGCTCGAAAACATGGTCACATGGTATCAGTACGGCATATGAGCCCTCTCTAGGCCTGGCACCAGTGCTCGATATAAGGGTGTCCATGAGTTTCTTTGGCAACAAATTCCATTCTTCCACCAGCTCAGACCTTAGCTCACCAAGTGACCGACGAGCTGGCTGCCGGCGTGCAATGCGACGTTCAAGGGCGTCGGATTTAAGTCTAGTGATCGTATTGGCTATGGCAGGCTTTAGGTAGCTTCATTTTCAAGATATTTCTCCACCACTTGAGCTCTATGTGCCGTGGTGTTGTCATGCATGAAAAGAAAATGTGGGCCAACCGTATCCTTAAAAAGTCGCAAGTAGGGTTCGAGGACCTGTTCTCAGTACCTTCGCGCAGTTGCAGTATCCCTATCAAAAACATGAAGAGGGGTGCTGCCGTTGATCATTATTGTGTCCCAAAAAACCGCCTCCATCGTAAGTGTCCCTTTCTATGATGTTAGTTTGTGTGCGTAGCACAGTGGTATCGTCACCATCCCCCGCACCGGGTGGAAAAGGCCCGGGTTCGAATCCCGTCGATGACATAAGGAACTTTAATGGGCTTTTTTCACTCCATGGCTGGGTTAGTCGATCTCAGGAGTAAATATCAAGGTTTTTTCCCCAGAAACCCGGGTTTTTGTCCAGCAAAACAGACAAATCGACCATAGAACACACGGAATTAAGACATAAGACAGCACGGCAGATGAATTTAATTATTCGAGTGGCCTAAAAATGAGTTTTTTTTCTATGATGCTAGAGGGATGGTACCGCATTTCCCGTTTTCTTCAGATGAAATAACGTTTAGAACTTGTTTGTACGCTAAAATGGGACTCATCAGAGAACAGAACTGTGTCCGATTTGTCAGGGCTCCACGTCACATGTCTTGGTACCAGTTTAAACGCGGTGGTTTGGGGTTAATGAGATACAAATGACTGGCTTCCTTCCATTTGAATTGAGCCTTCTTAACACCGTCCGGTTGGATACGTTTTCACCTGTGGCCGCAGCAACCTCAAGAGAGTTGATGGCAGGACATTGTAGAGTTCTGTTCTGGTTGACGTAGCCCATAGGCGACCTTGTCCAGCTCTTCTTGTAATGGTTCCTGTTTCCTGAAACTGCCATAGTGCCGAGACGACACTGCGTGACACATTAAGCTAACGTGTCACTTCCGCCTGCAACTTCCCGGCATCAAGTCGTACGACGGCCCGCCATCTCAAAGAATCATATAAACGACGATGACTTGCCATCCTGAGTACTGGAGATGTGGCTATCCTACTGATCAAGCCAAAAATATGGGAATGAAGTGATGTGGTCGCAACGCGTGTTTTTATAGGCATGAATAGTTTGCATAATGTGCAGCTCTGTAGGGTGGCAGATCGATTTCTATTGGATACTCGGAATTTGCATGCTAGGATGCTTATTATATCAAATATTGGCCTTCAGAGATACTGTTAACTATAAAATACTCATTAAAATATTTCGTTCTGTTAATTTTGTTTAGCAGTGTATCAGCAGTGTTTTTTATTTCTCATTAAAATGTTCCATATGCTGTTAATTGCACAGAAGATAATATATGATGCCTCGTGCCCACTGATAAATGATAGAGAAGGCCGAAACGCTCAGCAATGCCTGGAGCCTACTGAAGAATACTGCAACGCTCAGCAATCTGGCCTATAAGTTCACAAAAAGTGTGGTCTTTTAATTCAAATTCATTAAACCAGTTCTCTAACGTCTGCGATGAATAACCTGTGATGAATAACCCCTATTTCCAACAAGAAGGCGATATGTGTCTTTTTGATGTATTTAGAATAGGGGTTGCTGCAAGTCGTCCTAGAGTAGGCCTCCAAATTTATTGCAGCCAGTGACAGAGCACAACCAAGGTTCAAGAAGGAGTTGAAGATTGCCTTTAGGCAGAAACGAAAAGCTTACAATGGAGAAAAACTGGCGAAATATCAGATTACATTAAAGAGAAGGGGGAACGAGCACAAGAAGTGTTTTTATTCAACGCCCCGGACGCGTTCAATATCCTGGAGATTGATGTATCGTATTTCTGCAAGTTTAAGGTATACAGACAACAAATACTCCTGTGTCTTAACTGAACTCTACAAAACAAGCGTTTGAAGAAGCACACTTAGTCGCTTGCTGCAATGATTATGTGCAATATACACAATATGCGAATCATAATGCCACACAAAAGTAGTGGCGAGTTTTCGTCTTCTTCAGTGAATCTTTCTCAAATCTGGCTTTCTGAAACATCGGAAAGTCTGAATTGAAAAAGATTCACTTTAGCTGCGAATAACAAAAAAGTTTCATTTACTTATAACTATTTTTAAAACTTAATAAAAATTATAAAAGAAACTCGTGCAACGGCGTACCAGCGGAATCAGTATTTAAAAAAAAAAAAAAAACCTTAGCATCTGGATTCTTAATTCCTCCATAGCCTGCAGTAGCAAGTTGGGAAAAATGCTAACACGGTTTTTCATCACACCAATTACACTGTCGGCATGAATATCCTCCTTGAATAATTTCAACAGATTCTCGTAGGAAATAAGTTCAAAAACTCCGATATGTGCTTAAAAAGTTCTCATCACCCTCAGTTTTCAAAAATCGTAGCCTAATGACCGAAAACCAAGACCTGTCGTTAAATCTTCATTTCCTACATTCCCATTTAGAATTTTTTCCTGAAAACTTGAGAGCGGTCTCTGATGAACGCGATGGAAGGTTTCGCCAAGGTATTTCTCAAATGGAAAAAAAAGATACCAGGGAAAATTTGTTGTTGGACTACTGTTGGAATCTTATACGGAAGACACCAATGGACGACTGTAAAAGGGGGGAAACGGTAAAATAAGTGTTTTGTTACCAGATAAACAGAATAAGGTTAGTACACCAATTGTTCTTAAAATATATGAAATCTTTTTTACTAGAAACTTAGTTTTTGATTTTTAATCCCTTCTCCCTTAAAATTGGGGTTAATGAAACATCGTAATACAGTAATATGGTTGCCATATTTGAATTCAGCAACGTCAAATCTACAAGAATCATCTTGATTTTTGGAAGGGAGCGAAAAAAAATAAACACACACACAGACTTTAAGATGAGCTGCATTTCCTCTAAGGGCGGAAGTGCTTAAAGCATGACCCCCTGCGAACTAGTCCTGTTTACCTGCGTCTCTTACTTGTTAGACAAGCATAAATCCAACAGTAGCTCGACCTGTATGTGATACAAATCAGTAGAACTAGTTCCAAGTGACATCGTACAAATTTTTATTTCACGTGCAATACACCAAAGAACTACTACTATAGGACTAAATATATAGGAATGCAGAATGGAAGCCGATTCCATTACGGTGAAACCGATTATAAGTTGTTGTAGTAGGTTTTTAAAAGCTTATATTGTTCCATGTAAAATGTCTGTAAATTGCGTGTTTTGGGGTGGATTTTCTGTTTGCAGGACGAAAAACCCAAGTTTCCTGGAGAAAAACCATGTTGCCCTTGTCTGAGACCGACTCAGCCACGTTGTGAAAAAGCCCATAAAAATTCCTCACTTCATCGATGGGAGGACTCGAACTCAAGTCTTTTCCACCTGGTGTGGAAAGTACAGCGATTCTGCCAACTATGCTACCCACGAGGGTTACGGTATTCGAATACAAAACAGCATTATTCTAAATCCGCGGTTGGCGAGGGATTATTGTATTTTACATATATATTCTGGTCTGTTCAAGCCAGCAACATCATGTAACCAGTCTAAAAGTTTGCCATAACTGCGAATTACCTTGCGCATTCGAAAGGTTAATTAAAAGGAAAAAACTAAAAGCATTTTATCACAATAACATGATTTTATTTAATGCCCTCGCTAAACCTTTTTTTTTATGAATATTTTTAAGAAAATTTCGGAAAAATGTGCTAATGTACCTTTCATTATTTACAATGAAACTTTTTCATTCTCTTTTCCGATGGATTAATCAGCGTTTTTCTTTTTTTTTTTCGTGTTCGTAATAATGAATCTTCTTAGAAATAAGTATTAGTTAACCCAATTGGGTGGATGATGTCAATATTTTTCTCAGATGTACCGTTCTATTTAATCAAAGTTGATTATGAGCGAGACACTGCAATCCAAATATAGATGTGTCTAGGCATGTGTGATATGATTTACTTGGTTAGCATTATTCATCACTGACAATACCGGAAACTTCGCAATGACTCACTGCGTTATACATTTTTGGACGAGAATTATGATTCTTTCTAAATACATGTCACGCAATGCCAAGGACATGCGGATATAACTCAGTTTATGTTTCCAATTTAGCTCTAATGAATCACTGACAATTCATGTCAATGCCCAGTAAATTAAAGTTTAATAGTGAGTCTACCAGAGAGGTAGCGGTGTTACCAGTTCATTTGTTTTCAAGACAAATGAGAGATTTAATATATCTGAATACTTTAACATTCTTACTAGTAATCTGATTTTTCAATATTCACTTTCTGCTAGATATTACTGCAGTCTGTAGTACTTGTTGTAGTTGGGTTTTAGGAGCATCAGCGACTAAGGCCATATTTCTTCGTGTATATTGTCTATAAATTGCGTGTGCCCTGAAATCGATTTTCTGTTTTCCGGTCGAATAATTCGAGTTTCCGGGAGAAAAAACCATGCTATCCCTCGCCTGAGGTCGACTAACTCATCCACGCTGTGAAAAAGATCCATAAAAATCCTGCCATCATCGACGGGATTCAAACTCAGGTCTTTTCCACCCGGTGTAGGGAGGATGGCGATGTGATAACTATACTAACCACGACAACCAATTATATAGATTATATACGTCCTTACCATTGATTTCTTTTATTCTTGTTGAAAGGTTTTAGAGGTATTTATTTTATATCTGTAAATTGAGTGTGTTCTGTGTCGATTTGCCTGTTTGTTGGATGAAAAACTCGCGTTTTCGGGAGAAAAAACTATGCAGCTCTCGCTTGACACTGATTAACTCAGCTATATTGTGAAAATTACTCGTAAAGATTCATTGCGTCAATTACATAGAGCCTTTTCCACCCGGTGTGGCAAGAACGGTGTTTATTTTCACTACGCTACCCGCGAAAGGTTGTTCACAGTTTTATCCTTCTTTATCAGAAATTTGCAAAGTTGGATTTCTCACAACGGTTTTTTATAACGGAAATTAAATACAACGTCGAGAACTTGTGACACCTCTTCCGGTTTTATATGTACTATATTTTAAAAAATACAAATTATTGATAAAAATATATTTTTTAAAATACTGTGAAACCATTTCAAAATAATACTTTTTTGTGCAATTATAGAAAACATTTGCGACATCCAATAGTGTCGCGAAAACCACTTTGGAAAACATGGTGACATGAGAATGTTTTTTCTATCACATCCACTTGACAAATGTTCAATCCAGAGAGAGAGAGAGAGAGAGAGAGAGAGACAAAGATAGTGTTTATGCGAAAGAAGTGTCACAGATGTAATCCATTTTATTCTGTGAATTAATAAGCAGTACATAAAGCCGACTATATTACCATTAAACGATCATATTACGATGGATGTAAAATTCAACGAACTCATTGTTAAAGCACTTTGGAGATTTTTATACTAAAAAGTCCTTAAGCTGTAATATGCTAAAATGAATAAATAACAAAGTATAATGAGCAGTGAAACATATTCTCAGTGAAGTAGTTGACTCTTAAAATTTACTTGAGGTTCTATAAATTTTTTTCTAGAATTTTAACTGGAAAAACAAAATAAATAAACACATAATTAACCTAATCTGATTTTATGGATCTGAACTGTGCGAATCGATGCTGAATTCATCTATCATCTTTTGTAAGTAATGAATTCGACCTTAATTATTTTGTCTCCTTAAGAGGGGACGTCGCATAACTTTCGGCCAAGCTTTTCTCCGAAAGAAATAAATAAAAAAAAGTAAAAATTAAAGTTCGCTTATTATACATTTGCCCGTATCTCATAAAGCATCGCTCTCTTTTGAGTTCGCTGCTAGTTTAAGATAATTATACTGCAGGCCAATGCAGAACAATAGCCCTCTACGAATCGCACCCCCAGTAAACATACTAATTCCACAACAGTATTTTTTGAAGGAAGAGGCTTGGTCGGTTCATAGCAGAAGAGTCCAAACATCCACCCAGCGATCGAACTTCCTGATTTTTATTTCTTTCCCCTCAAGTCACGACTCCTAATTTCGGTTTCCGACTTCCGCAGTGTAGACAGCACGCTAAACATTTCAAGACATTCGTACGAAGATGGCGTTAGATAAACGATGATGAATAGTTCTTCTAGGTGGAATGATGAATGCTTCCTTATGGAACACGGCCTTTCTTTTTCAAAGGGAAGAGAAACTGCTCCTTTTGTATCATTGTACCACCTTACAAATCACGTATCCAGAGAACAATAGCAGCCATGACAAGTGCAACAGCTGTGTCCCTTAAAACCATTTTCCCCACCCACTGGTTCTGGAAACTACAGTAACTGAGATACATTCTTTATCATAAACGGATATGACCCAAAATTGGGCTATCGTTTTCGAATACATCAGATGAAACTGTTTGTTGTCCAGCGATTATATTATTAATAGCGATATATATTTATTTTTATTAATATGACGTTTGATATCTAGGCAAATGACTTACACGTGTTCAGCGATATGCTTATTTTTCTTGGATAACTATCTTTGAAAGTATATCCACGACGCATTAAGCAGAAGGTACTAATAATCAGGCTTGTTATCACTGATTTTTATGACAAAAAAGGGCGTAGGATTATTTCTCACAAATTAATGATAACCAACACTGGAAAACAATCAACATTACCGAACTTACAGGATAAAATAAAATGTAATTGCTTTCGTCACAGTTTGGAGACATCAGAGTATTCTGTATTGAGCATATGAAGATTTTACCTGTGGTTATGACTAGGTTATTACATTTACATATACAGGAAATTGTGCCTAAAGTTTGACGGGGATCGTAGCCCCTGACTATTAATGGCACTACCTGGCTATCATTATCTTGCTATTACCTACCAGTAGGCTGTTTGCTTTATTAATGATCTTTCTCGAGTCTCGTCAGGAATATCTTAACTTTATACAATACAAACAGAAGAAAGAACGCAGCAGATGAAAAACAAAATTGCAAAGTTGGTGTTAATGATCGGCTTATTAACTGGTGGTTAGCAACAGCGAGGATATTTGGCCTGAAGCCTAAGTCGGTTCCAAATGGTTAATACAGACAGTCGAAGGTTCTGGGAACAAACTATGGGCAGGAGATCATATAATGAACTTATGAAAAATGCTGTTTTTTGATGTCTATATACCTTATTTAGAGTATCATGAATATCACTTAAAGGAACAGAAAGTCCATTTAATTTTTATTAAATGAGCTTTATACTAAATAATCGTGTACGCTGCGCGTTTTGTAGCAAAATTAGACCCTTTGGCAACTAACCTGGACAACGTATACGTGGGAATATTTAATGAAAATATCCGCGATCATATTCACCATTCGCATGCGTGGTTACAATCGTTGTTCTTCCATGGCATGTGGAAAGGATCGGTTCTAATGCTGTCGGGACAAAGGAACACACACACACACACACACACACACACACACACACACACACACACACACACACACACACACACACACACACACACACACACACACACACTTTATTGAGAAATAAAGGTTGACGTTCCAAGCTTTAAGAGAAATAAGAACTTTCTGCGTTAAAGCAGATCTGTATTTAAGAGATGTATGCAAATTCATAACACCTGACACCCGACATGAAGTTTCTCTGAGCAGTACAGGCAGGCTGCTAGAATACCCAGCAACCTCGGTACTGCTCAATAATTTTATGTTGGGTATAGTCATGCTGAACAAGAATGGAGCATTGTCAATGATATACACGAATTTTGCTATCAAAGAGAAAAAAAAAAGAGGTGATTAGTCCGTTATTAGTCTGAGGTCTAATTTGTAGTGCTCTCTCCTTTTCCAAATAATTTCCTTAGAAGTGTAGATATTTTCCATCTATCTTAATGCGCATGTGCTACCTGAAATTTGCAGTTTTCTTCAAGCATTTGTTTCCGTAAACCTCTGGCATTTCTCTTCCTATTTCTGTAGCATTCATACCACGTCAGACACAATAGTATATAACAAAGCGTTGCTCAAACTTCAAATTTTCCATTAGCTCACATAACGGTTCTATGTTTACTGCATAGAACTTAGTCACTTTGCAACCACCAGACAACATAATAGAACTTGCAACTATGTCGGTGTATTCTTGGAAAAACACTCTTCTGACATTTACTGGCGGTTCTAAGAAACTTGAGTTGGTGTAGAGTGGTGCTGCCATTCCGCTAATTAAATGATCAGCCTGCCTGTTGATTTTCCAATATTTATTCTTAAGTATTTTTACTGCTTACGTATTTGAATTTAAATATTCTTTAATTGCAGCCAAGCAACTTTATAAGAAATGGTTAGTCGCATCTGGGAAGGTTGTATATCTGTTGGAACGAATCCAGAGAAGAACGACAATGTTAGTCAGGGACACAAAAGAGTATTCTTACCAAGAAAGATTTGTATTCTTTAAATTTCAGGGTCTATAAATTAGGCATCTGTCTGATGAACTAATTGAAGGGTTTAAGGTTAAAGTGTTTCTTGAGTAAACTGCACGCTGATGGCATTTTTCTCGGGCGACACACCCAAAAGAGAGAGATAAATTTATACTAAAAAAGAATGGTTGTAGGACAGTTGTGCGGAAATTTTCAGCCAGAGAGTATTTGATTGTTTTAACAAATTCCAATTAGTTTGAATAAATTTAAAGAATTAGACAAACTATTAGGAGGGATAGGCAAATGAAGTGGGCAAAAAGTTTTTTTTGTATTATAATGCTGTATAAGCATTCTTCCTTTCATCATTTTGCCCTCTTAATACTCATTTCGTGATAGAGGTCCATACCACAAAATGATATGGACCTCCAACTACTCTGTATAAATTGCACTAGTTATAATGAACATTTACACACTCTTATAATTTATTTAATCGATTTAGTTTTTAAATACTTTAAAAAAATAATATTGTGCAGACTTTCATAACAACTGCTGTTTTCACAGACGCAGAAAATTTCGTGGGACCATACCCTGAAACATATGTTTTGAATTTGCACGCATATCTTAGGAAATAGTTATAGATTTTTCTTGAAGCAGGAAGAAGTGATTATTTCTGTGAAATTTTAGAAGGACGGTTAGTTTATATTGTGCAACGTGCCACTCACACCTTAGTGCCAATCTTCGTTAGCATGAATTCGAACAGCTATGAGTATCCAGTTTGCGGATCCTAATGAGGTTCTCCAGAAGCGACGATCTGTTACGTAATTGTATAGCATTAGCATTAGTAGAGGCACATGATGCAAGAAAGCAAGCTTTTGACCATCAGCCAAAAAAAAAAAAAAAAAAAACCTTCCCATTTCACTGATTCATTCATTCCAAATGTTTCTCTAGTTTTGCCTTGAATTTATTTAAGCTATCAACTTCACTTCCACAACAACAGATGGAAATTTGTTCCAGCAATGAACTACCCGCTGGCTAAAGGCAAACTTCCGCACATCTATTCTTCAACTGTTTTTCCTCAGTTTGAATCTATGCCTCCTTAGGTTTGTAATATGAGTAAGAGGAAGAATCCCCTCAGCATTAAGTCTGCTCAATCCATTCAATGCCTTATACGCGTCAATCAGATCGCCTCGCAGGTGCCTAGTCTCCAGAAGCTGCAATTTGCAGAAATTAAGCCTTTCTTCATAAGAGCACCCCTTTGTTCCCTTCACCAGTCTTGTTGCCCTTCTCTGTACTCGTTCTAGCAACTCTACATCCTTACTAAAATGAAGCTTCTAGATCTGTACGCAGTACTCAAGGTGTGACCTGACAATTGTCTTATACAAGGGGATAATCACCGCCTTATCCCTGTCCACAAAATTCCTGTATATCATTGACGAGACCCCATGACCTAGTCTCGCAGCATATCTGCATTGCTCAGAAAACTTCACAATCACTCCAAGGTCTCTTTCATTCTCCACTACCCTGAGTTTAACACCACATAGTTGATACATTTCTCTGGGGTTACTTCAACCCATCTGCAGTACTTTGCATTTGTGAATGTTAAATTTCAGTTGCCACTTCTCAGCCCATCTACCCAACTTTTCCAGATCCTGTTGCAGCAGCATACTGTCATTACTGTTATTAACAACCCTACCAACCTTTGTATCGTGTGCAAACTTTGACATTAAGCTTGATATACCTTCATCAATATCATTCATAAATATACAAAACAACAATGGGCTCAACGCCGAACCCTGAGGGACACCACTAATAACATTAGTCCACGTAGGGCAGTACCCATTGAACACCACTCTCTGTCTTCTCCCACTCAACCATCCTTTTATCCATTGTAGCAACTTGACCTTAATGCCATACTGCTCCAATTGGTAAGTAGTCTTCCATGTGCAACAGTATCAAAAGTTTTCCTGAAATCCAAGTATATGATAAAAAAATTATTTTTTGCATCCAGTTCCTTTGTGACCACATCATAGTATCCAATCAAATTGGTCAGACAAGACTCCCTTGACAAACCCATGCATGTCTGAATTATTGCTGCAGTCTTGTCTAAATGATCCTGCAATGCTTCTTTAACCAGTTACTCCATTATTTTCCCTGGAACAGAAGTCAAACTAACAGGTCTGTAATTACCCTTTGATCCCAATTTGTGAATTGGATATACATTTGCACATCTCCCATCCGCGGGGACTTCCCCCCGAGTCCAAGGATGCTCTCATAATTATGGCTAAGGGTTTGCTTACTTCCTTTGCTGCCTCCTTTAATATAACTGGATAGATCTCATCCAGCCCAGGTGCCTTTCTTATGTTTAATTTCAACAGTTTCTCCTCCACTTTGCTCTCAGTTATTCTTCTTCTTCTTCTTTGGTCCTTAGCTGGCAGCTGGGGGAGGCGGTTGGCCACGCAACCAGTATGCTGCTGTAGGTGCCGCAGGGTTTCGGACTTGCTCTGTGATGTTCTTCCATACCTTACGATCCATGGCTTCAGTCCTGGCCT
This sequence comes from Mastigoproctus giganteus, assembly GCF_048544385.1. NCBI lineage: Eukaryota > Metazoa > Arthropoda > Arachnida > Uropygi > Thelyphonidae > Mastigoproctus > Mastigoproctus giganteus. The sequence continues at coordinate 146,975,133 of NC_143582.1, forward strand.
GGTTAAGGTCGAGACGTCGGCTCTTCAAGTCATCTTCCACTTGCTTGGCCCACGTTTTCCTAGGCGCGGTCCGTTGGATGCTCCATTGGGTGGGTCGTTGTCTCCAAAGGAGTGTGGATGGTATTCTGTTTGTGCCCATTCTACATACGTGGCCAAACCATCTGAGCCTTCGCTTCTGGATTTGGTCGGCAATGGTTGGTTGCTGTTGGCATCTGGCGCGGATGGTATCATTAGTGATGCGGTCGCGAAGAGAGATGCCCAAGATCTGCCGCAGGCATCGCATTTGGAATACCTCAAGTTTGTTCAAATCTAACTTGAGACAAATCCATGTTTCCGATCCGTAAAGAAGAATGGGCAGGATCAAAGTCCGGAAGAGTCGGATTTTAGTCTTTGTGGAAATGTTGGTCCTCTTCCACAGACACCATTTGAGCGAGGCGAACGCAGTGGCCGCCTGTCCAATTCTGCTGTGGATTTCCATGGTGGATGCAACTTTCTTCTCCTGGACCAGCGACCCAAGGTATTTAAAGTCCTGCACTTGCTCGATCTGGACGCCTTCGAGATAGATGGTGGCTTGCGACCCATCTGTTGTCAGGGCCTTTGTCTTACCAGCATTGATCTTCAAACCGTATGGCCGGGCAATGCGGGCAATGTCGTAGAGGATGTCCGTGGCTTCAGCGTCGTTACCGGCAAGGATAGCACTATCATCAGCAAACATCAGGTCAGTCACATAGTGATCCTTGTCATATTGTATGCCCTGTCTGTTTCTGAATGCTTGCCTCATAATGGCGTCGACCACGATGTTGAAAAGCAACGGGGAGGCTACATCCCCTTGGCGGACTCCAGTTTGGATGGTAAATTCCTCAGATAAATCATTCTGGATGCGCACCTGGCTGGTTAAACCGTTGTATGCAGTTTGGAGGAGTGTGATGACTTTTCGAGGTACATGTTCAACCTCTAGTAGTTTCCATAAGGCAGGCCGGTGGACACAGTCGAAAGCAGACTTAAAGTCAATGAAAACAATGACGGTTCGCTGTCCACACCGGATCCTCTCCTCCATCAGCTGACGAATGGCAAAGATTTGATCACAGCATCCTCGCCCGGGTCTAAATCCTGCCTGTTCTTCTCGACTGGTTTGCTCGCGATGTTTTTGCAGTCTTGACTGGATGATCTTCATAAAGACCTTTCCGATGATGGAAAGGAGGCTGATGCCACGGTAGTTCTTGCAGTCCCGGTTATCACCTTTCTTGTGGATCGGTACGATAATAGCTTTCCTCCATGTTAACGGAATTTGTTCAGTGCACCAGATGGTTTTGAGGAGTGAGTGTAGTCGGCGAAGCAGTACATCTCCCCCGGCTTTGATCGCTTCTGTGGTGACTTGGTCCACTCCTGGTGCCCTGCCATTCTTCAGGGATTGTATGGCTGCTTTCACTTCTTCTACTGTAGGCTCAACATCGACCATGGAGACCTCAGGGGGGTCGATCGAGAGTGCTGTTGCTGGCGGTCCCTGAGGTGGGTCGTGATTATACAAAGCTTTGAAGAATTCACTCCACCGTTGCAGGCGTTCGGATGGTGATCGCACGAAGGTCCCATCAGCATTCTTGATGTTGTCACTAGTCAATTTGGTCTTTCCACTCAGACATCTGAGGGTGCGGTAGAGAGTGCGGTACTCGTTTTTGGATGCCGCCACTTCAAGATCGTCTGCCACTTGGTTCCAGTATGCTTCTCTTTCTGCTGTCATTCTTTGTCGGACTTCTCGGTTTAGCTGCCGGTACCGTTCAAAGTCGACCAACTTTGCCTGTTTCCGTTTGTCCACGAGGTCGAGGCACTCGTCTGATATCCATGGTTGCGTTCGACGTCGGGCAGGTGGACATAGGGGCTTGGCACATTCCAGGATGGCATCAGAGATCTGCTTTTCTTCTTCATTTATATCCTCGGGCACAGCCAGCATCTCGAAGCGGTTGGATAGGGCGATCTGATATGCCTGTTTGTTGGCAGCATTCATTAGCTGCCTCCAGTCCAGCTTGGCTGACCGAGATGATCTTTTTGCATGCCGTAATTTGAGCTGCACCTTAGCCCGGATGAGGTAGTGATCAGATCCGCAATCAGGTCCCCTCATGGCACGAACGTCCATAAGTGATGAGCGAAATCTGGCATTGATCAAAATGTAGTCCAGGATTGCTGAGTCCTTGCCAGATGGATTTCGCCATGTAAGTTGATGTTTTTGAGGGTGCTGGAAATGGCTGTTTCCAATGATCAGGTTGTTAGATGCGGCAAAGGACAACAAACGTAAGCCGTTGTCATTGATCTTCCCATGGCCAAACTTGCCCATTGTTGTTTCCCAACCAGATCTGTCCACGCCAATATGGGCATTAAAGTCCCCTGCGAGGATGATCACTTCTGTCTGCGGAATTGAATCCAGCGTATGTTGGAGCTGGTTGTAGAAGTCATTCTTGGTCGGGTCCAGGCTAGTCTCAGTTGGCGCATAGGCGGAGATAATATGGGTCTTGATGGTGCCCTTGACAGTAAGGACTGCCAGGCGGTCCGATATTGGTTGGAAAGCGATCACACTACTGGTGGCCTGAGCATCGACCATAAAGCCCACTCCTGCTTCTCGTTTCTCACCACCAGAGTAGAATAGCATAACCGCTTCATTAGGTGCTGGTGGTTGGATGATCATCGTTCCAGACCCGGTGAGTCTTAATTCGGATAATGCCGCGATTGATATCTTGCACCTAAGTAGTTCTTGGGCAATGATTTCCTTTTGTCCAACGTGGTGCCCCGTTCGAACATTCCATTCGCCAATGTTAATTGTCCTTTTCGGCGTAGTAAGCTTATTGCTGTGGCCAGTGATCCACTTCACACCAGCACCCTGGGTCCCCAGTGCTGGCGCATCGGCTACCCCGGATGCGGTAACATTGTTATAACAGCTTGTTCTGTGGCCAGTGGTCCACTTCACACCAGTACCCTGGGTCCCCAGTGCTGGCGCATCGGCTACCCCGGATGCGGTAACATTGTTGTAAGAGCTTGTTCCGAATTTCATGCGGTTTCTTGCCTAGTTTCCCCGGTTTCCCGGTTCTGGTCATTTCGGCAGTTATTACAAAATCATTCAACTCCCTCCTGTTAGAGTTTGATAAACATTGGCCTTTTCCTCCTCGAATAACTTCTGCTGTGTGAATGTAGCTTCAAAATACTCATTTAGTTCGGCAGATATCTGAGAATGATCACCTAAAGTCAAACCATTGATATCAAGTGCACTAATCTGATTCATCCCCTTCCTTTTAGAGTTTATATAAGTAAAGAAGTCTTTGCATCCTTTGCCAAAGATTTTTCGTAATCTGCCTTAGCTTGCCTAAACTCCTTTGTGACTTGATTACAGGTAGCTTGTATCTATAATAGGCCTCTCTGTCTCCTGACAATTTATGTGCATCCCATCTATTTTTCTTCTCTGCTACAAGTCTCATTAGTTCATCTAACATCCATTTTGGCCTGAACCTAGAGCAATATTTCTTAGTTGGAACAAAAAGCCTAGTAGCTTCCAAGATTACTTCCTTGAATGCTCCCCATTTTGAATTTGCTGTTGGTATAGCAGGGGTATGCCAAAATACATTTCCAGTCTCCCAAACCAGATGAAAGACGCATAAAGTCTTCTATTGAAATCTTTATGGAGATTGATACTGAACGTAACAGGTATAATAGGAGATAAATGTTCATCTGCTGATCTGATGGTACAGCACTTTTCGTCATTCAATTTGTGAATTCCATGATAAACTGTTGGTAAAGTGCTGTGAATCATTGTGAACCATAAAAATCCGAAGCAAAACTAATACTAGTTGTGTACTGGAGAGTACAACTGGTATTAGTTCTGCTTTACACTGCTATGGCGGTCTTTATCGATTCCCAAATACCATTGGTCCTATCGTTTCAGAAGATGGTCCTTATCGCTTCACAAATCTACTGTATCTCAGATGGATACTGGTTTCTGGTGAATCCCAGAAACCGGTTTCCTTCTGAGATCTTTATTTTTAGGTATTTTTTACGACACTGACTTCATAAACGAATGGCTTAATGTGTTAAATGTAGAAATTCAAATAAAATTAACTGAAAGGAATGGAATTAAAAGAATTCAGAAGAAACTAATATTTCCGAATACCCAGGAGGAAAAGTACACTACACCCCCCCCCCGAAGTTCGACATCAGAAAACTTGAAGGAGTTATATCAGTGCATTTTGGTAAGCATCATCAGCTGGTCTACATGATGTGAATGCAAAGAAATATTTAAAATTACTTCAATTCCCATGATGCATCTTTGATAGGCAAATTTGTAAATTTAATACGACTCAATTGCCACAATTGCGAAAAGTCAGCAGGCAACGTGACATTAGGGATATTTAGTGGCCAAATTCATCAAAACTATTCAATAGTTAATGCTAGATGTGTTAGAAAATGGATTTTAAATTTACAAGAATTTGAGTTGAGTCAACTAAGAGGAGGCTGGCAGAGAGAAGATTGTGCGTGTTGACTAGCTCTATCCTCAAGTAACAAAAATTAGGATGGCATCAAAACCAAAAAAATATGTTGAAGATGAGAAGCTAATTGACTGTGATATGCCAAAATAATTTTAATTATTTTGCGTAAGAGACTACTTCAGTGTGGGTGGGAGGCTTGCAAACCTGTTTTGACTTCTGATATGGTATTATAAATTAACTGCGAAGGATATTTCCTCTTTTAAAAGGTATTGATTAAATATCCTAAATAAATCTGCTTTTAAATCGCCTTCCTTAAAACAATACAGCATTGCACACTTGTGCCTATAATATTAGGATTTAAGGGAAAAAAAAATTTCGGCAATTTTGCTTCTCAAAAAGATTCGCTGACCCTGCTCTGTGGTTATGAATCTGTTGACATTGATTAGTGTATTTGCTGTTTGCCGAAAGAAAAATTCGAGTTTAAGAGAGAAAAAAAAACATGCTGCCCTCGCCTGAGACCGACTACCTCAGCCACATCGTGAAAAAGGCCCATAAAAATTCCTCGTGTCACTGACGGGATTCCATCTCGGTATGATACCCAGAAAAGTGATTGAGAAGTGGGAAGCAGAATTTAAACGAGGGAAGAAGAGCTTGGAAGATGACCCACGCTGCGCAAGACCTGCAACGTCCATAACTCAAGAAGTTGTTGACTGTGCATGATCTGGTGAGTGTGATCGACGAGTGACAGTTTTGTACATTGCCAGCTTCTTGGACATCTGAACTTGTGTCCCAAAGTTGTTGATGGCAGATCAGAAACGCACAATAGTTTTCAAATCAACGGAACATTTGAGTCGTTTTGAAGAAGATCCTGCACATTTCCTTGCAATTTGTGAACATGGATGAGGCGTAGGTCAATTACTTTCAGTCAGAGACAAAGGAGTAGTCCAACTAGTCGAAACACAGCTCTTCCCCCCCCCCCCCCCCCTAAAGAAAGCCAAGTCGATTCCTTCTGCTGGCAAGGTGATGGAATCAGTTTTTTTGGGATGCTAATGGAGTGTTGCTAGTGGTGTACCATCAGTGGATTACCTTCAGAAAGGCCATACAGTCACATGTACATATTACGCAGGGTGTGCGAGGCGTTTGCATAAACACATCAAAGACAAACGTAGATGAAAACTCAGCAAAGGTATTGTTCAATTCAATGAAAATATGAACTGCGATCAAACTTTTAATGCATCCAAAAACTATGTCCAAAATTTTAAAGAAATACATTTACAAATTTTAGGAATTAGGCAGTAAAAGTTTTATATATCTCAGAGAGTTGGAACATCAATATTTTTGAAACCAATGATCCAAATGAATAATTTATATTTCATAAAATTTGTTATGTAAAAGCATAAAAGAATGTTTTCGACGAAATCATCTTAAATTCAAACAACCATTGTTCTTTACTGAATTCCCAACATAGTACTGAATTTCTTCCTTGATCGTAAACTAGGCGTTTGTGTTCACCAAGTTTTTACGAACCTAAACGGACGAGCATTTAAGGGTTACTTAATCTAATCACAAAAGCATTTTCTATCTCCTCTGACTTCAGCGACACATAAAAGCGACTTCATGAGATGCACATAAATGGCTATAAATTAGAGGAAAACAAGTGCAATCATCTCCGAAGTTCCTGTACGCCATCTTATTTGAAACATTAGCGGGATAAAATTTTATGTTCTTCTCCCACCTTCTTCAGTTTATTATCATTTAGTTAGCAGATAATTCATTTAAGTTTAGTTTCGTTGCTTTCCTTTGATCAACATCTAATTTTAGTTTCTAATTTCGATTAATTCATTTTCATAAACTGCTGAGCAGACGACAGTTACAAAAAATTACTTTTAAATGTCACGAAACGATCGACTAATATTCTTTTACGTTTCTTCCCTTCCATCTGACGTTTAATTTTGAAGATTGACCATCTGGCATCTAATACCCGTTTACGTATTTTCATCAGAATTCCTACTTACAGTTCACGTGAGATGAAAAGGCATATCTAAGAAGAGTTGATGGGTTCATATGATTCATCGTGATTGTATGCAGAAGAAAATGCAAAAATATTCTGCAAAGAATTATCTTAATACAAGTAAAGCGAAGATAGATAAAATTGGAAAGATAAATAACGAGAGAGAGAAGATTAAAAAATTTCAAGAAAAAAACAGGCCATATTCTACACAAAAAAGTGGACATTTTAATCTTAAGAACAACAAGCAATGTCAGATCTTCGATTTTTAAAAAGTGCCACGGAATTTAACAGCAAAATTTAGAATTACAAAAGTAAATTGGCTAACAGAATGTGAATGTTTGAAACCACTGAACACTGGATTACAGACCTTCAATACAAACTGGCAATCAACTGATTATCCTACTAATTTCATCTATCCGAGACAAATGAATGTTGAAAACCGCTGAAATGAATTGAAGGATGCCATATTGTATGATTGGCACGATCTTACCTAGCTAAATTAACCCATTTCCAAGCATACTTGGATCTTAAACAATGTCGACCAGTAAATTCTGGTAATTGTCACCATTCAACAGGTTATGATGAATTTTTCTGAGAATGTTTATCAAATTTAACTAGTGATTATCGACATTCACTGCTGAGTGTCAATATCTGCTAAAGTTCAATATATTGAATTTTCTCAGTAAAATATACTGAGACTGGTTTCCAAAATTTTGATAACAGTCACAAAGCGAAGCACATCGGGAGAACCCGTGGAAGTATTCGACTAAAACTTAGACCGCAGATGATCTTTAATGAATAACAGAAAATGAAAACTTAATAATATTTCATGTTAAAATGACAATGAATATACATATAAAAATCGTGAAGACGTGGACAGTAGTTGATTGCTGGTCATTATGAGTTATGGTCTTCCCTGACCGCAACGCAGAACTTATACTCATAGCGATGTTGTGTTTTGATGAAGGTGTCAAGATCAAGGCATCAGGTGCTGCTCTTCTAAAGCAGCACCTGATGCCCTTCTTAGGTGCCCACTGCTCGTCTATAAGAACAGTGGGCACCCCTGATGTCCACTGTTCTTATAGACCAGTATGCATTGAGGTGCCCTGATGCCCACTGGTCTATAAGGGCATTTCTATGCTTCTGGAGAGATTGTGGAGATGGTGACGGTAGCAGTATACGTCTCCTAAGAGAATACCATGGATTTTAATACACGGTAAAATTCATTTCCAAAGGATGGTCAACTGGTATGCACCAATATGGTTGGATAATTGTTCTACGTGACGACAATGTCGCTTACTTCATACGCATAAGATAACACACATGATGTCCAAGATATCATATGAATACATCTGCGTAATAATTATCCTGTGAGGGCATACAGGTTGGTAAATCCATCTTAAGAGATGTACGTTGGTACATACATCTCTTAAGACGCCTACCCAAACCAGCATATCCGCACACATGCCCCTTTCAATAAAATTATAAAATCATTTGTCACCATCCAATAAAGTACGGACTCTTATAATTATTGTGCAGTTGTAAAATAAGCTACATCAACGTGGATTTAGGCCACGCTAATTCGTATGCAGTGTATGAAATAAATGCCATCTTTTGGGCACATGAAATGTTTAAAAAAACTCCATCTCTTTTAGCAGATCAAGATGCTACTTTATTTTGATGAAAGCTTTAAAAAAGTGACGTATTAATACCGGTAATCTGTTTAAAATAAAAAATATCACTGGTCGTAGGACAACTTTAGGTCCGATATAGCCTGATTTATCACATCATCTGTAATGGTTTAGACAATTTACCTTTCTTTTGAAAGATCAAAGAGCACTTTGATCTGTCGACAGAAAGGTAAGCTTTCTAAAACATTTTAGAGAACATTTGCAATTGTGGCTAGCACGGTGCAAATGACATCTGGGCGTCCGTTAGTGTAATGTGCGCACAGCAGCATTACAATAAAAATACATGCAGCTCCCTACAGACTGTGGATGCACTTACGGACACCATGTGGACATCCGAAAAGCGTTTTCACAAGGACGTCTCTAGGTTCGCTTTCTTAAGGGATCGGCGACTCTAATCCATCCGCTTCTTGGCCTGTCTGACCGTTTCCGCACACCTCCTAAGTCTCTTTAATATTCTTCTGTCTTTTTAACACATCAGCTTTGGTTGACGGTTCAAAAGTGTGGTTGTCATAAGTAATAAATTGCTGGCAAGCCTTGCTTCGACTCATTCAGCTTGGCAGTGATTTCTCCACTACTTTACTAACAATTTTAACCCTGTTTCTGTTTTAAAGCATACATTTTGTCCACGCTATTCATCAGGACGGATGTTCGGATTATCCACTTTATGGAAATAAATACTAAATACTACTAATAATAAGTTGTAATAAATACTCCTATGTGCTGAAAAATAAAATATTAATCGAGCAGAATGTTAGAATATCAGTTTTTGATATTCTTTTTAATGACAGAGATTTTTTATGAATATCAGAAACTGATATTCTTTTTTCTGATGATTCTGCGAACTATATAGCTACGTGGAAATGGTTACGCCAGCAATTTGGTGAGCAGCTACCTAGCAGGAAAGAAAGTTTTCATTTCCTGCTCTGAGCTTCCTAATCAGCATCATTAAATGTTGTCGCTCGATCAGGACGTTGGCACAAAGAGTCCGTGAAAATTAACAGCCCATTCTAATGTAGATATTGGTCAACAAGTTAAGTCAGAAGTGGACAGAATATGATTCGAGGGGTGGAAAAACTCCAGCAGCATTAAATCGCCTCCCCTCCATCCCAGCGAAGTAGGAAGTTTGTATAATTTTTCAGGTTTTGTAAGAAAACGTAGAATGGCCGTTTTCCGCATCTTAACAGGAGTTTCTTAAAAGAAAAAAAAATCAAATTTTAATATTTTAAGAACAAGTTAATAAAAGCGAATGGCTATAAAAATAAATAACCTGTAGATTCCGATGATCTCCGGCTTGAGTTCACTTTCAAATCTTTCCATCTAGTTCTGAGCCCCCTCGCGAGTATCACAGTTGGTTGAATCCAACACAGCATGGAAAAGACCCGAGTTGGAATCCCATCGATGAAGTGCGGTTTATGGGCCTTTTTAATAATGTGGCTGAATTAGATGGTCTAAAGCGAGAGTAGCATGGTTTTTTCTCCCGGAAACTCCGGTGTTTCAATCAACAAACAGCAAATCGACCAGAAAACGCTCGCAATTTACAGACATATTATATACAGCGCAAATGGCCCAAGTCGTTGATGCGCCTAAAACCCTATATGAAAAAATAAACAAACAGATCCCCAGCTTAAGAATAATTTTCCACCCCCTCAGCTCAAAACGAGACAATGATAGCTGTGCGATGACTAATATTTGACAACTTACTAGCCTATGATTGAAAACCACACATACCTTGAAAACCTGCCCTCAGGGGTAAAGACTGGATATTGTCACTTTTCTTTCTCTCTCTCTCTCTCTCACCCTGTGGAACAAGCTTAGATTGGATTTTCATTACCAACTGAAGTTAAGAAATACTTCCGTTATGTTCCCTCTCTAGCAGTCCGACATGTCCAGGTCAAATGATTAATTCGCGCATCGGAGTGCAAAGATTATTGAAACTACCGGTAGGATAAGTGGCGGCAACGACAGGAAGTAATAAATATTCTTTACGTCTGTTCTGTATGAAGCATCAGGAGATGGTAACGATGGAGAAAGGCATGCTGACTCATCTGCATTCAAACTCCTACGATTGTCAGTGATATTACCCCATAAGGGAAGTTGCTAAATTCTTTCCTTCAAAATGATTTCGAGCAATTATAAGCTAAATTTTTACAAAAATGAACATTAAAACTAATAATAAAACAAAATAAAACAATTAATGAAGTCCTGCAAGAATATTTTAAAACAGTACAGCGATAATAAAATTCAATTAAATCTATTTTCGTTCTGATCAAAATATTTCCCTTCCTTTAGGCATTACCAGTTGGAACTCTGGTGAGAATTATTTTAGTAAATTAATTTTGTTAAACAGCTACTAAGTTTCGTTTTCGTGATTTGCAAAAATTATTTTCTGTCTATTTTAAACGATTTCAAATTTTTCAAAAAATCGTTAAACAGACAAAATATTAGACATTCCTTTCACATTCCCCTAAGATTAAAAAAGCTTAAAATATTGCGAAATATTGGAAAAAAAGTACTTAACTAAATTGATTTGCAGATCATACATAATTTTTTTCCGTTATGACCCTAAATCCTACAGTGAAATGCACTGCACATTATTTTCACCAGAGCCGCTTACTTGAAAATTTTGTGGGTTGTTGTTTAGTTTAAGGCGTTGGTGGGAGCTTTGAATATACCAAAGAGACCCCTTTCGCCGAGATTTCAAATGCGAAGTCGAAGTAGTACACGTGTTTGAAATGACCGTTGTTCCATCCCCCATGCCTACTAAATGTGGCGATATTCTTGCATTCTCTGCAAGATATTACAAGATACTACTTTGTACACTCCTCTGACCTTATGCGGTTGCTTGAGAGTATAAAAACAAAATTAAAACATATATATTTTTTAAAATGATCTCAGAGATGCACGAGTTCGAACTGGCTTTGAAGAGATGGATATAGAGATACTAATTCAAAAAACTGTACATGAAAATAACTGTAGATAACGCATGCAGCAGAAATCGAACGTATGTGTGACAGGAAGTGTAGTGAGTTTGTAAGAGAGCAGTCATTAATTTACCCTCTTCTGTACAGAATACACGAGCTTTACAAGAAGCCCTTGTGGGTGGCACAGTTGGTAGAATCGCAGTTCTCCCCAGATTGAGTGGAAAAGACCTAGGTTCGAGTCCCATAAATGGCATGATGAATTTTTATGGGTATTTTTCACAATGCGGCGAGTTAGTCGGTCTCAGACGAGCATGGTTTTTTCTACGCGAAACCGTCCAGCAAAGAGAAAATCAACGTCGGAAGACACATAATTTACAGACAGTATACACGGAACAATATGCCTTAGTCGCTGATGCTCCTAAAAACGCAATAACAACAACCACTTTACAAGAAATTGAAACAAAATTTTGATATCATATACTTGGATTTCAAGTAAGCTTTTGACACTATTGCGCATGGAATACTTCTGTACAAGTTGAAGCAGTATGGTATTAAGGGCAAGTTGCTACAATGAACAAAACGGTGGTTGAGTGGGAGAAGGCAGAGAGTGGTAATCAATGGATATTGCTCTTCGTGGACTAATGTTATAAGTGGATTCCCCCAGGGTTTAGTGTTGGGTCCATTGTTGTGTTCTATATCTATCAATGATATTAATGAAGGCATATTAGGCTTGATGTCCAAGTTTGCAGCTGATACAAAGGTTGGAAGAGTTGTTAATGGCAGTAATGACAGCATCCCACAGCGACAGGATCTAGAAAAGTTAGGCAGATGGGCTGAGAAGTGGCAACTGAAGTTTAACATTGATAAATGCAAAATACTGCATCTGGGTGGCAGTAACTTCAGAGTAACGTAGCAACTGTGTGGCACTACATTCAAGATAGTCGAAAATGAAAAGAGTGTAGTCATTGCGCAGTCATATATAAAGTTCTCTGAGCAGTGCAGACAGGCTGCCAATACACCACATGGGGTTTGTGAACGATATACAGGAATTTTGCTAGCAGGGATAAGGAGGTGATTATCCTTTTGTTTAAGGCAATGGTCAGGCCACATCTTGCATTTTGAGTACTGCATACAGATCTGGAGGCCTCATTTTAGGTAGGATGTGAAGCTGCTGGAACGAGTATAGAGAAGGGCAACGAGATTGGTGAGGGGAACAAAGGGGTACTCTTACCAAGAAAGGCTTCAGTTCTGCAAATTGCAGCGTCTGCAGACTAGGCACCTGCGTGGTAATCTGATTGAGGTGTTTAAGGCTTTGAACGGTTTGATCAAGCTCGCTGTTGATGGGATTCTTCCTCTTGCTCAGACCACACACATGAGGGGACACAAATTCAAACTGAGGAAGGACTGGTGAAGAATAGATTTGCGGAAGTTTGCCTTTAGGGCGGTTGACTGCTGGAACAAACTCCATCTGTTGTTGTGGAAGGTGATAAGTTAAATAAATTCAAGGAAGAACTAGTCACACTATTGGAGGGCATGAATAGTTGAAATCGGAGATGTTTTTTTTTTTTTTTTTTTGGTTGATGGTGTATAAGCTTCTTTCTTGCATCGTTTGCCACTGCTAATGCTAAGGTAGAACAAAAGTTAGGCCCAGTTTTCTTTTTCGATGAGAGGAGGCAATGTTTGTGATGTGTTTTTGCCGATTAAGATCAGAACTAAGGTGAGGGTGTTGTTCAGGATAAGCATGGGAAGAGCAGATTTTTTCGGAAGAGATAATAAGTCAAGACTGAATTTTAAAATATTGACGTTAATGAATTTCTCTCTTACACTTTCAAAATTACTTGGAGTTCGACATTTAAGTAACTGGTTGAGGTTATTAGCAAAGTTGTAGTTGTTTAAGTAGTGAAAGGTTTATAAAACTGAAAAGTGGTACGTACTATATTTTAATTAGTAAGACTATGGAGAGGATTTCCCGTAAATGGAAGAAAGCCCAGCGTTATTTGAGAAATTAGAATTACACTTAGCTATCATTACACGTACCGAGCAGTCAGAGAGGAAACTCGCTACTCAAATTCAAAAATTGGAAGACAGTCTATCTTAGAACCTTTTTAAGCTTCTCCAAACTTTTCCACGGAATTTTTCCAGAGATGAGCAAGATAGCCCAAGATATTATCCAGTGCGTCTGCACTGACAGAATTTCATATTGCGATCGGTAATCAGCTAGGTTTCGAGAAAGTGCAAGTATACTCGGTTGATGTGTTTCTCCATTACTTTGGAAGGAGTCGAAGAAAGTGCAGTACGACAATAACCGGAATGTAGGAATTTGCAACCCTTTTTTGGTGATGTCTTGATATGTACAAATCTCGAAGAGAACAGAAAACACCCAGTGGAAAGAGTGTAAAAAGGCGATACCAGGAAAGAATTGGCTCTGTTCAGGTTTATGAATAGGGGAGAATGCCATCGATTGGAGAATTCTTTGCATCGAGATTGTATGCAATTCTTCTAATCGGTTTCTCTCAGCAAACAAAGGAGCCATTGAATTGGCACGCTATGGTTAGAGGAGATTTTCCAACATTTTCAATGCGAGATTTAGAGAAGGAAGATGCTTTATTAGCATCTTCCTTCTCTAAAAAAGCTGACTTATTGTCAGATTTTTTTCATTAGATGCAGTAGAACCATTTAAGACACAAAAGAGAGCGGAAGTGTTAATTTCAGGATTTATGGCCAATGGCTTTTGCCAAGAAAACAGAAGACCTGACTTTCATTTGGTCAAGCAATAAATTTTCTGCTCTTGGACCTTTCACTTTCAGAACGGAGTCTGGATTTATTAAATAAACGAATTATATTTGCCTTTAGTGTAAGAAGAAAATGAACTTGGAGTTTTTTTTTAAAAAACACAGGCCAATTGCGATACGTTATATTCTTATCTTTAACTGTCTTGGAATATTTTTAATAAACCACAATTTAGATAAAGGAATTTATCTCTACAATAATGGTTTCATCGACAAGATCAAAAGAAATATTAGGATCAGGAAATTTAAAACAGTTATAAGGACAGAAATCAAGTCTCCATATTTTCAGAGGGCTCTCTGTGGGAGAGTCCTCTTGGAAATGATTACATTACATACCGAATTTACTCTTTAATTGGTTGTTTTATACTGCCTTATTCAAATATGCATTCAAATATTTTATAGAAAGATATTGTAAGACTCCATTATATTGATTTTTGAAAATTAAAAAAGAAATAAATAAGCAGTCAGGATGCTTTCCTCAAAGATGTTGAGGTCATCCATTATTCAATTATTGGAGGGTTAAAATATAGAGAATGGTTTTTTTTTTTTTTTTTTTTTTAATAATCAGGAGAAGACAAATTTTTATGTGGAAGGATTCTAGACGTAGAATCTAACTTTCTTGAAACTGTATTCTGGTATCGACACATTATATCTGAATATTATTAATCGCATGACAACAAAACTAAATGAAATGTCAATACAATAAATAAATACTGAACATATTTATACCCAGAACAAATTAAGAATAAAAAAGTTAGTATCCGTGTTTTCTTAAGGGTAACACAGACTTTCACTAGAAAAAAGTATTATGTAATTTTAAGTGTTTTGACAAGAAGATAATCTGATAATTTCTGTCCTTCATTTCATTCTGACTATGTAAGTGAATTTACCAAGTTTTTTAGATTCATTTTACATAATCCGTATAATAAATTTACAATAATTGTTCAGCAGGGCTGTTATCGATGACATGAAAGCCTACACAGATATGTTAAATAATATGGGCCTATAAGGGATAAGAATATGAGAGAATGGACAAAAATTCCTTTGTTAACTAGAGAAACCTGAAAGGCAACTAAAGGGATCGATGTTGAATTTAATGATCACTTGTGGGATTAGAAATAATAAAGAATTTAAGTGTGCCCATCTTCTTATACATATATATACTTATTTATTTATTTAAATTTAAGAACACAAGTGACTATTGAAACATCAGGAAATAATTCAGTCTTCGATCTGGTATTAAGACATGGAAAGAACGACAAGTTAAGCACTTACTTGACAAACATGTTAATTCCTGTTGGCTCCATCGCCCTAGCTATTCCTTTCCATGACTTTGAAATATTGAACTTTTGTTTTGCTGTAAGAGGAAGTCGAGGATCAGGAGGCGGGGGACTTGGCGGTTCTTCTAACGGAGATAATGTGTCCCCTTCTTCGGACTTACGAGACAACGAAGCGATTCCTCTAGTAAGAGCAGCACCCATGACTGTACTTTGCAATCCAGAGAAGTGGAAACTCTGTTGTCAGCTGCTGCTGGTCGATATATGACGCATGCGTATTATGTGGATCACTTGAACTTGGCCTTGTAACTAGAGTAACAGTAAAAGAGAGAGAGAGACAAATTTAAATACATACTTCAATCTATTTCCGTTTACTGAAGGAGTAATACCCATTTTCTAATATAGTTCAATGAATGATAACATCACAACGGTTAAGCCAGAACAATGTTGCTCTCTCATCTCATGTCCGGAGAAAAAACTGTACAAGAATAATCCCTGGCTTTATATTCACTGTGAAAAACCAGCGTCGTTTCCACTACCCAGAGTTTACACCGCTAATTCTTACTCTGTTGACAAAACAACAGTTTAAAAGTTTCGAAACGTAAACCTAAGAGTGTATGGGAGAAAATTATCGCATAATACAGATAACAGAGTTTGCTGCTGCGCCTTAAACCATTAATAGAATTTTAATATCAAGAAAATTGTCTGAGATGAGTTAAACTCGCTAATGAGCAATATTTGATATCTGGGAGCAGCCCGTCCAAAATTCAACTGCTTAAAAACAAATACAACACCAGAAGAAGCTGGCCGTATTTGAAAAAAAAAGGTTAGGAAACACTGCTCTAGGTTAATGTGTATGTCGGGGAGGGGGATGAGAAGAATATTTGGTTTTATTTGTTTATTTTCGCGTCAAAGTAACCAAAATAAACTAATGAGGAGGAATCAGTGGACTCGTATCTTGTTAAATAAGCCAGTTTGCTTATTTAACAAGATAAATAGCCCCGTAATTCCCGCTCTAGACCGACTAACTCAGCAGCGGTGTGAAATTCCGATAAAAATGGCTTCTTTTTTGCCGTGATGAACACAGTCCTGCTAATAGTTCTGTGATCTTGAGGTTGGAAGCTGGAACCTGTTTCATTCGAGCACCTGGAGATCAGGTACGGGGATATAAAACTGTATTAGAATGTGAAGATGGGTTGAATAATAGCACGATTTTAATAATTTGAACCTTTACAGAGAAACCATATACTCTGTTGAGGCTTAGAAAAAGATTTATAATATCTGGATTAATCAAGGATCCCAACTGCAGAACAATGAACATTGGCTAGGAGCTGAATATTATAGAAGCCGACCAGATGATCACTCTGGAGGAAATTTTGGTCGCCTACATATAGCGTAGAGTTCCCCCAGCTTGGGGAGGGAGAGTTATGTGGGGTTTAGAATGATACCCCCCCCCCCCATTTCCATCTTCCCATAAAGTGCGTCCAACCATATACGCATCTGGTGACCGTAGTGTGTGGTGTCCCATCCAGCATAAATGTCATGTGGATATCTATGGCCAATAGGATATTTGACTAGGAGCTGAAGTATTATAGATTTTTTTTTTTTTTTTGATTTGGTAGTTGTTGGCGCATCGGCTTCTGTGGCCATATTGCACCTCCCACGGTTTTTGCAGTACTTTGATCCAAGCCCGAGTCGGGAATCGAACCCGCGACCTTTGGGTTGCTGGGCAGGTACTTTACCCACTCGGCTAGCCCGGTCGGCAAGTATTATAGAAGCCGACCAAATGATCACTGTGGAGGAATTTTGGTGGCCTGCATATAGCGTAGCGTTTCCCCAGCTTGGGGAGGGGGAATTATGTGGGGTCTAGAATGATAACCCCTCCTCCCTTATGAAGTATACCGTATCTGTGAACATGACTCGAGTCAGAGACTTCTGCATTGTGAGTACAGTAGGAAAAACATGTTAGACAATTCGTTGCGGAGGATTGTGTGTATGTGTATGTTCCCTGTTTATGGCGGCCCCTAGGCATATGCCTATCTCTACCTAATGTCTCTGTGAGGAAATAATCCCTGTTCAATGGGCCTGACATAGTATTAACACACACTACAATACTGCAGTATGTGTTATCCATGTCAAGCCATTTTTCCACCAGGGAGCAGCTGTCCCTGGACTTCCTGGACAGCCAATTCCCGGCGCACGTTCGACGTCATGTAAAGCCGGGCCTGTTCAAATAGTCTGTGCTATAGCACAAAGTCTCGCATCCACCGGCGGGTGTGCCATACCAGTGGATGCCAGCAAATCCCGCACTCAGGGTGGTGCGGAGGATTATCAGACAACACCAATATGAGTATCTATTATACATGATTGGAATGCAGGTTTTCAAGGGGACCGCTGCAAATGAGAACAGGATCCGCCAAATGTTTCTTTGATCAGCAACTGTATTCCACACAGATTACTTACAATGTATGCACTTTAAATGGAAAATTATTACTAAAGGAAGTTATAATATTAGCAGTGTGCTTCTAATAATACGTATGGAATTAGGCCAATGTGCATGACGTCTGTAAAGCGCAAGGGAATATATATTAATTACTAATACGAGAGCGATGATAAATATGCTGCTGACATGTAACAAGTACGTTTCGAAGTAATGACATGGTGTTTTGTCAACATTAAACGGCATTCGAACTATGGAAGTTGTCCCTCCCTGTACCACCACACGTGATATGGGGAAGGACAACTTCCACAAAAAACGCAATCATTAGCAGAAAATGCAGCGCATTCTCTAAAAATTCTCTTAAACGGAATCGGTTGCAAGAAAACCCACTTTCCAACGTCATGCGGGTAAACAGACGGTGAAGTCCGTAATTGGTTCAATGGACGACAGAACGAAGAGTTAGCAGTGTCAGTTGACGGCGTAAGATGTATTGAAGTTGACAGACCTGAGCAGTGAGGGGGAGGGTGTATTTTATCTTGACATTTATCAGTTTGTAGAAAAAATGAAAATGACAACTTTCTTCTTTCGTGACAGAAGCTGAGATTGAAGATTTACTTAATTTATTTTTATTATATCGAATATATAACGCTTTTATTTTATTGAATAAGTTATATTACAAATATGTTCGCACCAGAAGAGTGGGCATTCTAAAGCAAACATCGACTATATTTTACATGTCATTGTTACATCATTTCATATGTGTACTTGACATCAATAAAGTTGAACTCTAGGCTCTCGCTACTTATATTACATGGTAGTGTTCACTTAACAGCGCGATATGGATTACAAGAAACGGATTAAGAAAACCAAGAAGAAGAGTTACAGCACATTTTAACTCCAGGGGGCTCCAGGTATTTTCTCTCCCTAGTCACACTTGAACCCTGTCGCCTTTTTAAGAAAACTTTCATTTATTTCACAGTTTTTTTCGCCAGAGACCAGTGCCTCACTGGTCTTGGAAGAGAAAAATTATATCGATTATATAAATTAGAGGAAGATGATTAGGATAGAACAATTACTGACAAATGATCCTAAAAGCAGCCTTGAGATCAGAGCCGAGATAGGGTCATATTCAGATTATCGGCCAGAGCTACAGTTCTCTTAAAGAAGGAATTCTTGGCCACTTCTAATTTCAGTCTGGTGATGCTCACTTTTCGTTCCTACTTCTGGTACTCCAAAGAAAATTTATGTAAGAGATCAGGAAGAAAAGCAGTTCCATTTAAAATACAGTACAGGAATTAGGTCCAAATTGTATGACTGAATTGCAATTGTTATTGTTTGTTTGTTTGTTTGAGTGTGGGCTTTACGGCGCAAGAGCAACATGGCCATAATGCGCCAATTGTTATTGGTGGCAGGAACATCGACTAGAAGAGTAGATTCTATAATAGACCATGGGACTACATTTGGTGAGAGTTGACAAATTTCATCTGCACATTATAGTTGCTTTTCGGAGCTGATTGGAAGTACTGGAAGACTGCCGCCGTGAAAGAAGCAAGGAGAAACTTAAGTCCCTTTAAATTTATTTATCTTCTTACTTCAGTTGAGAGAGAATGATTTCGAAGGAGATAACTTGCAAGGTATGAAATATTTCATTATATTTATTTATTGCAACAGCCTCGTTATTTAACAGCCACAACTTGTATAATAAATTTTGAAAATGTATACATTTGGTGTTCACGTACAATTTTGAACTAAAGTCTTGTTCGATGTAAACACATGTCAGATAGGGAATGTACGATGATGGCTTTGTTAAGAAATCGGTATGGCTGAGTTGTTTAAGTGGGTGTAACCTTACAACCTTACAACCAGCGTTCTGCATGCGATGGCATGTACTATTGACACTGATGTTGTTTTGTAAGAATTGCTTATGGTTAACAAAATGATAGAAATTAGAACTTTCATTCCGGGTTGTGTGAATCCTTGTTATCCAGTATGCATGGGGATTAGGATCCTCAGTTCTGGTTAACGGAGTATCCTAATTATTAAATACTAATAATTAGTTACAGTAATTTAATACTATAATATAATAGCAATATAATACTAATGATTACTAAAACTAACACTTGGTGGTAGATGACTCTCATCAACAGATGCAAAACCACCACTTTGCTTATTGGAGGCTTGAAATGGTGAAATTCATGTTTAGTCGCCAGAGAAGTTTCCGGCATCCCTTCCCTGTCATCTCCATCAATCCATGCACTCTACTTAGTACTACAGGTTTTGATACCTTTCGTGCTTGGGGTTTCATTAAAAAAAAAGCTACTGTTTGTGACAAGGCAACTAAAGTAATGAGACTGCAATGTATTGTGTCTATTCTAGTTTGCTGTTGTTGTAATGGGCTTTTAGGAGCATCAGCAACTAAAGCCATATACTGTCCATAAATTGCGTGTATTCTGTGGTCGATTTTCTGTTTGCTGGAGGGAAAACCCAACTTGGATGAAAAGTCTACGTAAGTCTGTAAACGTTCCTCCCATCTAGTTCCAACTCAAGCCTTCCACACGGGGTAGAAAGACATTCTGATTATCTGTTTTCACGAAATTCATAAACATAATGTAAAGCGATTATGATTACTGTGACAGCTGCGAGGGCCTTGAGTTGAGCATATTATGAATGTTTATGCGTCACACATTTAGAGGAGAGTGTGATTCCAAAGTCTTTTGCTTCCAAAACTCTGGAAACTGCAGTGGAAGCCGCATAGCACTCTGCATCATCAACTAAACACCTTAATTTCCTTCTCAGGATAGGTCTCATGGAGCTTACCGTCATTCTCTAGTAGGATCCTTAATTGCTTAATATCATTAATTTTTTTACGCCGGATATCCTTTCTGACACCAACCACTTTTAGTCGCCTTTGCTGACACACAATGGTCAAATATTAACACCTGACCATAGGGATATGCACAGCAGTATGTATGTATGTGCTTTAAATTATTCCTTTTTCTGTAAGCTTTTTTTTTTTTTTCAATTACTCTATAAGGCGAGATGAGTATTCCAAATTATATAATAATTATCATTATATAATAATGATAATTATTATATAATTTCCTTATGCAAATCTGCGTTCTTATCCTTTAACCCATTCAGCGATTATTCCAGGCCTTCTCGAATACCCAGAACACTGTTCCCGAGTTAAGTCAAAGATCAATTGCGGAACAGTTCCGTTACACTCTTTCATTTCCATCGCACATAGGGTGGCAGCATCGCTACAGACAGCCTGTCATTTTTTCTGAAGAGTTGAAATTGAAGGTAAAATGTATGAGTGAAATGGTTCATAAAGCCTGTCATTCCGTACGCAAAAAAACTTTCAATACTGGAAACATATCATTAGAATGATTCATCCATCACAGCTGCCAATAATCACCGAGAAAATCGTTTAAGCAATTATAAGGGATGCGTCAGGGTTGGAAAAAGCCAAAAGATAGAAAATTTTATTGGTTTATATAGAAATGCCTAGAGTATTATAAATAAATCAAACGAATTTGGGCTTTTGATTAGGTCAATTAATGCTGATATAATAGGACGAAGGAAGACAGGATGACATATAGACACAGAGGCTACCAATATATGCAGTACAAAGTAATGTCATATTAGCGCTACCCAAGAACTCATCTGCCTATCTTTAATATACCCATAAATTTCGTGTGTTTTTTTGGTTGATTTGCTGGACGAAAAACCGAAAAGGTTTCAGGAGGAAAATGCATACGGTAAAGGAAAGATAAGAGTCAGGATATGCAGACCCAGTATACAGACCAAAATATTCTGCAGAGTATGACAAAAATGCACATAGGCAACTTGAAGCAGCCAGCTGTGATTAGCCTCATTATGGGTAACTTCAAGATACCTCTTATTGGAAAGCGTGGACGGCAATATGAAACGGAACAAATTTTTGAACCATCAGAATGACCGTTATTTATTTTAGCATGTCAGAGACGGTACAAGGGGTTCTAATACAGTCCCCTTGGTTCTCAACAAGGACTCAGACCGCATTCATCATTTTTTTGCAATAGTGACAACACCTGCCATTGCAAGAAGCAATAGTGGGTAGTGACCACAATATTACAAAATGAGTAGCGTCCAAAGAGATTTTTCTGTAGTCAAAGGAAAATGGAAGGACTTCAATTTCAAGAGAGAGGACTACAATGGTTTGAGATATCAAGTGAAAAGACTTAGCGAACCAAAAAAAAAAAAAAAAAAAACAATGATACAGCTGCAGACTACCACGAGGTATTGATTTAGATGATATTGTAAGCATATATGTAACAAAACCATTAATGGGCATGAAAGAGGGTATGACAGGCTAGAAGATCAGCACGATAAATCATTAGCAAACAGAGCTAAACATGGACACAAAAGTTTTCGTACTCGAATATAAATACAAAAAGGAAGAAAGTGAATTAAATAGGCCCCTTACTTGATCGAACTAGAAAGGTATATAGAAATCCCAGAAGAAGCGGCATATATATGTATGTGTATGTTCCCTGTTTATGGCGGCCCCCAGGCATGTGCCTATCTCCTCCTAATGTCTCTGTGAAGGAAGAATCTCTGTACAATGGGCCTGACATAGTATTAACACAAACTACAATACTATAGTATGTGTTATCCATGTCATGCCATTTTGCCACCAGGGAGCAGCTGTCTCCTGGACAGCCAATTCCCGGCGACCGTTCGACGGCATGTGGAGCCGGGTCTGTTCCAATAGTCTGTGCTATGGAAGAAGTGGCAGTCAAATGGAACAGTCACTTGGCAACGATCATTATAGTTAAAATACCACTGGAACCTCAAGGGATTCCTAATAAGAAGTCAGATCGCTGTAAAGTGATATATCAATCTCGGAATAGAGCTCTGAAGCTGAGCAAAGGTTCAGCTCATTTTCCATGAGTGGATGGTATATAGCAAATTCCATGAGTGGATGGTACACATCATCTTATAATACAAAAGGCTGCATGTGAGCGCATCATCCCGTTGAGGATGTTAATGAGATCGTCATCATCATTAGACTTCGGGACGATCCAGTTGGACTGAAGAAACGCTAACAACTCCCAATCCAAAAAAAAACTGGTGAGAAAGACGTGATGGACGATGATAGACCAGTCAGTTTGACTTCAGTAGATAAGATCATGGAGTTTCTGATTAAGGATATAATACAGGACCCTCTTAATAAAAATGCTATCCTTAATGGATCACAATATGGATTCGTGATGTGGAAGGCTTGCCTGATCAATCTTAGAACGGATTTTATTTTCCCGAACTTCAGTAAAGCTTTGGATACGGTTTCTCACAAAGGCAATTATATAAACTGGAGTAAACTGAGATTAACTCCAAACTCCTTCATTGAATCAAGAGTCGGTTTAAAGGAATGAAACAGGGAATTGTCATAAATAGATACACCCCAGGGCGGACCAGTGCAGCAAATGAAGTGCCCCAAGAATCAGAATTTGGAGCACTTTGGTTTCTTACCTTTCTTAATGGGATTAATGGGGAAGTACTAGGAAAGTTGCCAAAGTTTGCTAATGATTTGAAGATAGGAAAGGCAGTTAACGACCAGAACCGCCAATTTGCTTCAAAATGACTTAAATGGGTTGCATGTTTGGGAAACCGAAGGTTTTGCAACTTACAGTTAGCAGAGAACATAAATCCAAGAGTTACTTACAAGCTAGGGGAAGTGGAGCGAAAAGTGGTTCAGGATAAAAAAAAAGACTTATGGGTTACGATTCAATCAGAATGAAACATTCCACGCAGTGTAAGCAGGCGCTGAGGAAAGCACACTGTGTCCGCTGCAATACAGAGTACCTTCGTAAGTAGGAAAAGGATGTCATTGCCCTTTGCATAAGATGACTGTGCTACGCATTTCGAACAATGTGTTTTGGTCTGGAAATTACAGATGAAAAAAAAACCAAAAAAAAAACAAAAAAAAAACAGAACTTCTATATAGTATTAACAGCGGAAAATGACGCAAAAACAAAGCGTATATAGCATCAGAGAAAAAGGGAAAAAAATGCTTTCCATTTCACTTATCCCTCCGCTCCAACAGTTTGTCTAGTTCTTCCTTGAATTGATTCCAGCTATCCTCTTCCACAACATCAGATGGAAGTTTGTTCCAAAAATCAACCACTCATTGGCCAAAGACAAACTTCCGCACTCCCTTTGACTTTATGTCGCTTCCTGTGTGCGTAGTCTGAGAATGAAGAAGAATACCATCAGCATTGAGCTTGTTCAAGCCATTCAAACCCTTTCTTAAATACCTCAAAAAGATCACCTCGCAGGTGCCTTGTCTCCAGACTGCAATTTGCAGAACTGAAGCCTTTTTTGGTAAGCGCACCCTTATGCACCATTCACATAAATGAATCTCGTTGCCGTTCTCTGTGCCGGTTCCAGTAGCTCTACATTCTTCCTAAAACGAGGCCTCCAGATCTGATCTGTATTCAGCACTTATGATGTGGTCTGACCATTGCCTTGTACAATGGAATAACCACCTCCTTATCTCTGCTAGCAAAATTCCTCTATATCGTTGACAAAACCCCATGTGCTCTCCTGGCAGTCTCTCTGCATTGCCCAGAGAACTTCATATCTGGTTGACAATTACCCCAAGTCGTTTTCATTTTCCACTACTCTGAGTGTAGTACCACACAGTTGGTACTTTAATCTGGGATTACCGCTACCATATGCAGTACTTTGTATTAATCAATGTTAAACCTCAATTGCCATTTCTCAGCCCAAACGCCTAATTTTTATAGATCTTGTTGCAGTAGCATGCCATCATAACTGTTATTAACCACTCTGCTAACCTTCGTATCATCTGCAAACTTAGACATGAAGCCTGATATACCTTCATCAATATCATTAATAAATACAGAAAACAACAATGAGCCCAGCACCGAACCCTGGGTCCTCAAACGATAACATTAGTCCACGAGGAGCAGTGTCCATTAATAACAACTCTCTGTTATTTGTTATTTGGGTTTTTTTTAGGAGCATTAGCAACTAAGGCCATATTGCTCCGGGAATATGCGGTGGTCATTCCCTGACCTTTCCGCATCCTGCATATTTGGTTGTGACGGGATCGAACCCCGGTCTAATCAAGAAGCGTGTGTTACGCACTGCTGCTCCTTCCCACCTGGCTACGGAGGCGCCACAACTCTCTGTCTTCTCCCACTATATAGGCTTAAAGGAACGGTAATTGATGAGGTGGTTAACAAATCAATATTCATATGAAGCAGCTTAGA
Source organism: Mastigoproctus giganteus (assembly GCF_048544385.1). Classification (NCBI taxonomy): domain Eukaryota; kingdom Metazoa; phylum Arthropoda; class Arachnida; order Uropygi; family Thelyphonidae; genus Mastigoproctus; species Mastigoproctus giganteus. The sequence continues at coordinate 147,000,008 of NC_143582.1, forward strand.
ACGTGCGGACTGTAAAGCTTGGCAACTAGACATCATAGGGGAACCCGATAGAGGTGTATATGGCCTTGAAGAGAATCAGTAAAATGAACGAAGGAGGTATATTTTCACTAGCAGAAGAGAAGAAATTTAGGGAGTAAGAGAAGGCTAGATCCCATTTTCTGGCAATGTGGTGTCGATCATTGGAATGAACTGGAATGAATTGGAATGAATTTACCCATCAGATGGAATATATATATATATTATATTATTTTAGGGTTGCCCGTAATTAAATACATTAACCCGTATTTGTGTCTGTAAATTGCGTATGTTCTATGGTTGATTTGCCTGTTTTGCTGGACGAAAAAACCCCAGTTACTGGGGAGAAAACCTTGCTATCTACGCCTGAGACCAACTAACTCAGCCACGGAGTGAAAAAAGCCCATTAAAATTCCTCGCGTCATCGACGGGATTCGAACCCAGGCCTTTTCCACCCGGTGTGGGGAGGACGGTGACGATACCACTGTGCTACCCGCGCAGACTCCATCAGATGGAATACTAATACTAATCACTCCATATCTCATACTTTGAGCTTATTTTTTGCACAATTACCGAATATTCAGGAAGCTTTTGAAATATTTCGCCAATGTCAAGTTAACCCTTCTGAACCTGTGATAAATACGATTATGGTACATTTGTGAAATTTCTATGTGAGTGAAAAGTCATAGGTGGAAGAAATGAACTTGATACAGGCAATAATGCATATGCAAAATAGGATTCTATCAACTTTGTTGAAACCACTTGTAGGTCGACGGTCGAAAGCGTGCATAACAACCGACCTCTTCAAAACTCAATGTTTTGAAGAGGCAGGCCACTTCTTAAGACATTCATAACACTCGTTCGTAGTTACGATTTAAGAACTTATTTTATTGGTACTTACAGTTTAAGCTGTGCGAAATGAAATTTAATCTCACTAAAAGTTAGGCTCAAATCCAACATTCTGAGCAGTCAAAAAATGCGCTCTGTGTGTCAACGGACAGTAAGGGCAAAGGGACCTGCGCTCTTTCAAAGGGACATATTACGTTAAACTGATAATATCAAACCTCGAATGAATCAATACTGCGCAAATATGGCTAAACAAGTTGATAATTTCTAAAACTAAAATGTTCTTTTCTGAAACAAAATATTGCCCCCTTTTTTGGTTTAAGATATTAAATATAACTAAATATTCTTTCTGTCATTTTCAGTTGCTGCCTACAGTCTGTCTAAACCCTACACCAACCAACCAGCCAGCCAACCGACAGTTTGGTATATGCAACAATTTGTTGGAAGATAATTGGTGGCTATGACAATTCGGTGCATCACACAAAGATCAGAATTTAAAAAAACAATCAGTGAAGTAAAAAAACTTAGGAAACAATAAAAATTTTGGTGACATAGAAAGGAGGAATGCAGGAATTTATTAAAAAGAGAATAATATTTATTTTATCCATTTATTTTTAATAAGAGGATTCATGCCGATCCTTCTCATAGGCAGGTTGGAAAGTGGATACGCGCCTATTTCAGTGATTCCGTTCATGTTGTAACACCAAATAACATTTCAATCCAAATAACATTATTTATTATTTTTTTAATATACGTACTTATTTGAATTCTGTTCTTTTCCTAGAGTACGAATTGGTTGAGGGCGGTTGTGAAACTAGAAGAAAATTACGGGCGCAGAAATCAGGTGAAAGGGACAGTAATTAAGATTATCACTGTGCTTTTCAAATCTCATCCATGTTATTAAAATATTATTGAAACTGCGTACAGTTTCAACAACTTTTACAGGGATCGTCTTCATTTCTCTTTTTTCGCTTTGTTTCTGTGCGTGAAGGTTACTTTTGATTTCCCAACCCTCAAATAATTCATCTTGCCAGAACACCATGGGCTTCGGTTATCTAATAAAAGATTGTTAATCTTAATTTTTTTACTTTCTTCTAGCTTATGTTAATAAATTTCTTTTTCATCCTTCTCAAACTGCAACCAACCATTCTAGCGACTTGAAAAACATGGACTTAAAAGACTGCCGCCCGAAAAGTATTTCTTTACATCTTGTCTCCATAATAATGGCCTCTCAAGTGGAAAGATCTATGCTGTGTGGAAAATGAGGTGGTTCGAATTCCATCATAAAGGAAGAATTTTTATGAGTGTGTGTGCTTGGTTCCCTCTCCCACCTTGTAACTCAGGTATTTTATGAAGCAAAGAAGGCGAACAGACATTACAATACATGCAATTCACACACCTTATATACATATGCCTCACGACCTTAGATATTTGGTGCATGTGTGTTGTGGCGGACTCCAGGGTGAGGTAGGGTCAGCAACAACACAACCATCCTCCACAATAATTAAGTGTCTCTTGGGGTACCATCAGGAGTCAGGAGAGTCGATAACTCTCGGGAACCTGGTGAAAACACCTCACTGAGCCAGAGCGCTTTTCCATATAAGGGACTCGGACTCCAGTTGATCCCTACACAATCTCCAGGGGAGCTTAACCGTCTACCCTTAACCAATTCACGGTATTAGCCTACTACTAACTTTTTTCAATAAAAACAATATAATGCGGGTTGCAAACCGAGCGTCAGAAGAATGCGCATTACTTAATCGGCAACCATTAATGATCTCTACTTTTGGTCTTTGGACTCCCATTGTGAATTACAAAAAAAATGGAACTTACAGAAGTGGCACTTTTTTAATAGGATCTCCTAAAAAAATTGCCGAATTGTCGTAGCCACCACATACAGCGAAATATCATTCACCAAATTGTCTTACTCGAACTGTCATACAACGAATTGTCGTGATCCCTTGCTGTTGGATTTTAGAAGAATTGTCAAATTATATCTGTATAAATGTGTTCATGGACCGATTTTCATGTTGTACGGGCTGCAAAATCAGAATATCTCACGGGGAAAACCTCCCTCCCTTCGCTTGAGATTGGCTAACTACAGCCCCCGATTGAAAAGATTTATAGGAAATATAAATCAGTAACAAAGTGGCGAAACCATTATACTGCTATGGAGGACGATTCCAAATAGATGGTTTTAGATGTACTTCTAAAGTGAAAATAAATTTAAATATATTCAGATATGAGCCAATTATAAGCTCTGAGAAGGTGAATTTCACCGCCCCCTTATTTTATCTGCAAACATGACACCGTGGTTGGTTCCCTTTCAACAGTTTGTGCAGTCCAAGAAGTTTCTGCAGCGAGTTGCTCGTGTTTACAATAACCGGAAGGTCAACAGCTCTTAATGACAATGGCTAGATAGGACTTCCGAGTATACTGTTCATTAATTCACCCGGTCTCGCTCATTCCTTATCTCTCTAAGATAAACTACAACACTTTTATAAATTGAGACTGTTCTGTGCAGTACTTACTTCTGTGATGAAAGCAGTGAGTTAATACAGAAGGTAAGTGTGTGTACTCAACAGAGTGTTCTGGAGAGCCATTAGCCAATTTGCACATACATTGCCTTATTTTAAACATATCAAAACAGCAGAGTCGAGTACGGAAAATATGATATCACATTCATTCATCTAATTAAAGTTTAACTATTCTGTTTCGGTAAAATATAGAACTTGGACATAACGACGCGGCATTACTGGAACTATAAAACATTCCAATAAACAAAGTAAATCATCTCAGAATATCTAAAAGGAAAAGTGGATATTAAAATTGTTTATTATAAATTGCTAGACCATAAATTACTTAAACTACTAGGAAAAATTGTCATTAAAAAATCTTTGAATAATAACCACCATTGTCTGGACGCCAGAGATTAAATTATATTATATGCCATTAAGGAGGTGTCTCGTTAATATTAAATGATGACCTGATGTTTCTCGTGGATATCCTCCAATGATAATAATTAATGCAACCATTTTAAAGTCTCCAAAATGCAAGAAATGGATATTCTAGTCGTACTTTCAAGTCGATTGTTCCGATTTTGGAAAAGTCCGGTCTTCCTGAGGCATTTACATCCTGGGCTTCACTCCCCCTCCTTCATAACAAAGCGCAAAAATAATATGAATGCCTAGTATATTGAAGGTATACTAGACGTTGCGTGTATCCTTGTAAGGCCCATGTGTGTGTGTGTGTGTGCCTAAGTAACCAGAGGTAGAGGGTGGGGGACTTTCAACCCCACAGAGGGATGGCAGAGCCTCTGTGTGGCCTAGCCACACAGAGGCTTTATGGGGAGACTCCAAATACTGACTTTATGGGGAGACTCCAAATTCATTTCTTACCAATCTCACTCTCTCAATTCGATAAATCACTCATAACGTTTTGATTTCCTGTCTATGAAACTTAATTCTTCTCTAGTCTAACTTTTCTGTAAGCGAAGTAATATTTCTTGATGATTTTAATGTTAATTCCAACTAGCTTCAATATTCCAGTTCTACAAATCCAGCTTGTAAGTCACACGGTGCCTTGAATACTAGATACTAGCCAATCCAAACCGCTTAATTCCTTAAGCTGTCCTGTAAGCAATACCTCGTACCATCGTACTGGCTGTGAGTGCTTCACAAAATCACTAATCGCAGCTTCTGCCCATCCGTACTTTCACGTCTGTTATTTCCTGATTTTTCTAATGCAACTCCATTTAAAGATAAAGTTTAAATTTGTATCTTAATTTCCTTCCAATTCTTCAATTGACTATCTTGGTTTCCAATTTAGCGTACATAACACTAGTTTTACGATAAAAAAGAAATAATCAGATTCTTGAGCAATCTTGATGCCAAAGTCTCCTGATCCAGAACATTTATTTACTTGTTCTTAGAACCCGTGCTCCGGAGTGAACGCCTGTTTTCTGAAGTCTTCGTGGGTTAAGTAGAGTGGTTACAATCACCGTCTTTCAACACCGGGTGGAAAAGGCTCTAGTTCGAATCCCGCTAATGACGAGAGAAAGTTTTATGATCTCTTTTCATAACATGACTGTCAGTCTGTATCAGGCATGAGTCGCGTGGTTTTATCCTCCAGGAAAGTCAAGATTTTGGTCCTGGAAACTGACCGAAGAATACACGCAATTTCGGACACAATACATTGACCATCATGATTGTATTTGCTTTGGCGCTTAACACACATTGCCTCTTCCATTAATATCCGGACATCTCATATTTACAAATAGCCTTTATTTAGAGGTAAACTAATAATGTGTGCTGAAAGATTTAGCCTTTATGACAGCCGCTAGTTCCTGCAGAACACTCTCCACCAGGATATTTTCCGTCATTCGGCCTTCAAAGCGACGACCACTTCAGCTTTGTTTTTTGGGCATCCCAGAGGTTATCTACAGGATTGAGATAACTTTTTGACGCTCAAGTCCTCAAATCAGCTAGCAACAACGTGAGCAGAATGACACGTAGCGTTGTAGTGTTGATACAGGTATGGGCGTTCCGGGATGTGCTGATTCAGCAGAGATACTGCATTAATGTCCAGGATGTTCAGATAGACCTGAGCATCCATGGTTTTGACCAAAAAAAAAAAAAAAAAACAATAGTAGCAGGACAAACAAAGAAAAATATTCCCAAATTATCATGCTGCCTCTGCTAAACTTCCTTGTCGGGACGATACAGTCCGATAGGTAGCTTTCTCCGAGCATTCCTCTGCACTGAGGCCGTCAGACTGATAGACCAAGTATCGTAACTCGTCACTTGAAAGCATAGGTTTCCATTGGTCTACGGTCCAAGCGGCATTACACGAAGCTAGATGACATCTGGAATTAGTCAGGGTGATTAGTGGCTTGTGGACAGCTGCATGACCGTGGTAACTCATATCATGCAGCGTCCTGTGTACTGTGTTGGTACTAACATGTGTCCCAAACGTCTCACTAGGGACTGTGTGTGTGTGTGTCCGCTTTGTCACATTCCGTCACCCCAGGAGTTTTTCCAGGTCGTTTCGTGATGATTTCAACACAAGTCCGTTTCTATTTGCGGGTCGCATCATCAATCTTCGACCTAAGGAATTTTAGTGCCGTTGAAATGTCACGTACAGACTGATTGCTTATGTGGCATCCTATACAGTCTTCTCGAAGCCTACGAGCAAATTAATAGTTGTGTCTGAGACGTGGTGCTTGGATGGGGCGTGACCAACTATCAACAGATGGATGTCCGCATATTAATGGTAGGAAAATGTACCTTAACCTGCTTTGCAAGGATGTTTTACACTCTCCTATTTCAGTGACGCTGTTCTTACTGAATGGATATCTCAAGCTTCTGTTCATCTGCCCTCTCTTTCTCCCCTGTATATTAACTACTTTCTTTCCTTAACCGGAATTCCAAATGATATTAAACAATAATAAAAATAACACCATCCTACCAAGCATAAAGATGCTGCAACTGCAACCAACTACAACCAACTAAAGAGGTACTAACGGCTACCTCCATTGAAGCACAAAACATAAATAAAAACTAAACTACAAAATGAAAACAAAATAATAATAAAAATATCAAAGTTAACAAGCAAGCGTCTGCAAGTGGTGTAATTAATATTTCATTTTATTACATAATTAGTTGGTTATATAACGTTTAATTTACATTACATTTTAGGGAATTACTATCCATAATCTTTTCGATGATAGTACACGTACATTACACTTTCCAGAAAAATAAAAAGCAATATTATTAAATAGTTTATTAATAATTTTCGGATTTAGCTCCTAAAACAACTACCTGACCAGGGGTTATGCTGATATATGAAAATATATATTTTTTACATGGTAAATACAGTATTGTTAATTGCAGAATCTGATAATATATATAATTCATTAAGAATATATATATTTATCAAGAATTAAAATAGAATTATTTATGTTTGGAGGGCTGCCATAGGGCTTGCTTTTACCCATTTAAGGTTGCGTTGCAGTTATGAGACGAGGTTAGCTGTCAGTGCACGCATCTAGTAGTAGCTGCAACAGTCACTGTTCTAAGGTTCTCAGCCTTTTTAGTTCAGGCATTCGGCAAGATGAGGACACCCTACCGATACAGTAGCGAAACGATCGCAGCCACATCTCGTTTTACTTCCCAGGTGGCGTGAGATAAATAACCTTTCCTGTACAAGAAAGTATGTACAATGTTCCTTCCCGGCAATGAATGTCACGGGTTGGAAAAAAAAAAAAGAGAAGATGCGCCAACACGCAAAGATTTACTATTGCTTAAGTATCCATTAATAACGTTAAGAGACGCTTGGATTTTTTTATAATTGTAGATTAATGATTGGCGCAATTACAAATTAAAGTTAAAAAGTTAAGAAGTTATGAGGTTATTAACAACTTCCGTACAATACACTGAATAAAACGTAATGAAAGAAATTTTGGAGAGTTCAAAAAGTGACGGAATGGGCCTCAACTAGGAGTTAGCGTTTCCTATGTGCATGAAAATGCTGTTCTTTCTTTGGTTCTAGAAAGCGGCCCAAAGGCAGGGGAAAGAGGGGGGAACATGGATGATGGATTGGCTGATACAGTATATATATTTGTGAGAGCTACGGTTCCAAGTCCTCCAACAAGATGAATGTAGGATTTAAGGAGATCAACACAGCCTCCTGTCTTCGAGGACAGGGGCTGCCCAATAGGCATACCTGCGAGAGCGGATTGAGAGCTTTTGGTTGTTTCTTCAGGGATGTGTTGGTCGATATCTTGTTCCTGATGAGGTATATTAGTTATACCTCATCTGGATTTTTACTAACTGAAAAGCACACTCCAGTGCGTTTTAAAAATCTAGATGGGGTATGAATCCAAATCTTTCCTTTTTATATATTTATTCTCCCCAAAGTGTGTGTTAGGAGGACCAGTACCGAATGTGCTGTACAAATTACGCGTTTGCTGGAAGCATGTTTTTCAATCAGCTGAGATTATTTAGAGCCACGTGTAGGAGCAGTCTTGTATCTGACTGGCACATTTCTTCATTGGTGTGACTCTTAAATTTTCATAGATGACTGATCTGGAGATGGTTCACTTGCAACTCTGTTGAGCCCATCTCAGGATTAGATACTCTAATACTAGGACTTTTATGGTATATCTGAGATGATCAGGACCAGATAACCGAAGCTTATAGTGGAACTAGAATTAGGCATTTTTGAATATATTAATCGGTAGGTCTCTGTTTTGCCTTTCCAACCGATTCCTGCCCGATTGCCACAATGCGACCCAGATTTTACATGAAATGTAAAACCTGGGTCGCAAGGTGCCATTTGTTATTGGAATGTTAGATCCTCATCTCAAGGTGAGGTATTGCGAAAATATTTATTATTTTCCCATGTAAATCACAGATATTGTTTTCTTAATCTCTTTTCTCTTTAGTGCTGGTTAACTAACCCGATTTGTTTGGATTCAGTTCTATTCCTATGGATTTGAAATGTTTATGTTTAGAAGTTGCATCATACAGTGGCCTGTTTTTATTTGTATTATTGTAAGTTAGTGCCGACTTTCTGAGACTATTTTTTCACTATTTGGGGTAGTGCCAAAGAATCTCTCTCAGATTCCTAGGCTATGCAAAAGAAAGGCAGTCAGGTTAATTAAAAAGCCCTGTCTTATAAATAATTCCCTTGTCTATCACACAGACTTTCATTTTCCTGCAACATGTCTTTTCTAGAAATATTTACAATTCAGAAGTGCACTGCCCTTCTGAATTGGCACGTGTGCATAAACTAGTTAGCATCCATTTACGGCCCAACTCCAAACTCAATTTTCCTCTCCCTCATTTATTACTTCTCCTATTCTTCTTTAGAACAACTTCCTTCTAGTGTTTCTCCTGAAAAGTACACTCTACAGAAATTCATGCCCAATGTCCACAAGCTACTTGTGGACATTAGACGTCTTCTCAACTCATACTCAGTACTAAAGTAATACCGATTCCAATAACATGTTTTGTTAAGATTTCATTTCATTCCAATAAGATTTCATGTTTTCGGCTACCATAAGCATTAAGCACTTTTTGTAAACACAGTGATATTATATAAAATGATACTCTCTCAGTATTACACTGCTCTTGTTCTTAATTCTATTAATACATTAAATTTACTTCCAAACAAAGATTCACATGCATCTTTACATCACATTATTTATATATCTTGCCAGAGTGACTTGCCACCTGTAATAAGAAAGAAAAAAGTCGTCGCAGCGAAATATTTCATACGGTTGTTTACTTGCACTTCAGTAGTTATTGTATTTATAACTGATGTTATAATTCATCAAATGTATAGTCGTATTCCTAAGTAAAGAATGAAGTGAGGTGCAACTTTAAAACTGGCTCTCACTGCGTCCATACAGAAAATAACCCATTCATGCGCATAGCGACGCTTTGGAGATCTTTCCCACTGGCTGAAGGATGGCTAAGTTGGGCCATAGAAAAACTGGGTCAGTTTCTAATCATGCATATTTTCGTTACTACACTGGTGTGCAAGATTTAAGGACCAGTCAGGTTTTCAGCTGTAGCTTCTCATAGGAGTGGCCTGGATATGTGAAAAGTATACCAAAGAAACCTCGTGAGGTACAAAAATGATGAAGGAAACAACACCGACAGAACAACGGAAACAAAACGAACGGTACAGGGGAACTTTATTCAAAAATGGCAACATAGTACTGCTGCCATGATACAGATACATCACTGCCAAAGATGGAACAAAGGGAAGAGGTGGTCCTCAGGCTTTGCATTGCCTGTCCATACTCAGAACAATGTTGTTGATAAGTTCTTGTGGTAACATCGTCCATTCCACTGTCAGCGCCATTTTCAGCTGGTGAACATTTTCTGGTGGGGGGGTGGACGTGCCGCTGGGCGTCTCACCACAGCGTCACACATGTGTTCAATGGGATTTAGATAGTGGAACGGGCAGGCCAATGTCCTCACTTTCCAAAAGCATATCACAGCTGCAGTGCGATGGGGGTGTGGCGTTATCATCCATATCATCCAACAACAATCTTCCGAGGTGCCAATGGCACCTCGGAAGATTGTTGTTGTTGTTGTTATGGGAGTTTAATGGCGCATAAGTTACTATGGCTATAATGCGCCTGCCTCGGAAGAGACGCACATGGGGAAGGATACAGTACAATAGCGTGTACCGGTTACACGGTCCTAGACACCTGTCTTGGTTAACATTAAAATGTAATGGACCTGAAAGCAAGTTCACGCGACATACCAACGTTACACCTGATGTTTTATACGATCCGTTGGAAACGCAAATCTTTGACTATACCATGTTGTGGACCACCAATCCCAATGCAACGATCAATCTTTCTTAATTCTAGTACATCCATCTGTGTCGGTGGTTATAGTTAACGCCAGCGATGGCACCACACTTGATGGTGACCTTCCAAGCTAAAATGTTTTGCTCAATTCTCGTCTGCATCGTCTCAAAAGAATATGAATACACTACTTTAATTAGTTTTGTCTGCAGATACGTCAAGCAGGCGAACTTTCTAATTACCCTGCCCAGGCATCGGCACCAAACTAAATTCAGGCCAATCTGAACCACAGAGAAAACAATCAAAAATCTTTATTGGATATATCTTCATTAAAATAATGTCAAGGAAGTATAGCGGACCGCATGGTAAATAGAAATATAAAATTCATGGTTTTGGACATCTGGAAAAACAGCCAAAGAATTATTTTCTTTTTAAATTCTAGCGAGCGATAAATGTGTAAATTACACAGCCATTACTCCATTCAGCAATCGCGATTCTAACGGTTATTACCACTTAAACAGCGTACTACTTATCTTTTTTATTTTGTTTCAACGGAGGGGTAGCCGAATAAATCTTCCATACCATTAATAAATGTCGTCTTTAATTTATCCTCTCCCGGTGGCTTAAAATCTTTCGGCAGCCTCTTCCGAATTTCCACACAAACAGTAGGCCGTACACTCACCCACCAAACTGTGTATTACGACGAACGAAAGAAGAGTGGCGCCAGTCTAAGACGTCAGGAGACAGTAACAGCGGGCCAATCTTAAGCACAAAAGATTTGAACGACAGAAGGGAAATAATCGTAAATGTTAAAGTCGCGACAAGAAAACAGTCTGCATTCACTTTTGGTACCAGACTAACGGAGGAGCAGAAATTTGTTAACGAGTATGAGGCAGATCTTTATTACGAAATTGCGTTTTAAATTGTATCCTTCAGTGAAGGGCATGAAACAGAGTGCACCAAGAGTTTGCTTTTAATTTGTGTGGATGACGTGAGAGGAAGTAAATGTTTTGGCAAAGAGCGCGGTATCATCAATCCGTGGCAAAGTGGACAGTCGCTTATTATTTAATACACATTTCTTTGATTTATTCTCAAAGGTCATGCCCTATTTTTTCATCTTCTGGTTGTTTTTGTTGTTGTAGGGTTTTAGGCACAGCACGACTTGGATTTATTGAGCTGTATACATTGTGGCTACAAATTGCATTTCAGTCCGGTAAACAGGCAAATTCGATTTGGCTATTTGCTGGACGGAAAACCCGAGTTTCAGGGAGAAGAAAATTCACCACCTAAGATCGATTGTTCGCCAGGTTGTGAAAAAAGCCCATAAAAATTCCTCACGTCCTTCCTGAGTTCGGAATTCGAACTCAGGATTTTTAGACCAGGTGTGGTGGTGGAAGGTACAGTTGTATCCTTCAAATAAGAACCAGAATGCGAAGGTGTTTTGCTTCAAACAACAATGAATTCTAATTTGAAAGTGCAGATTCCTTGAATACGCTTCAAAGTTGTAGCTCGTTGATTTTGTGCATTTTATAGTAACAGCTAATGCTTCGCTTCCTCACCATAAAATACAACAGTGGAAATAGATATGAGGGAGCAAACATCCCCATGTGTTGGCAAAGTTGCTTTCCGCCACTTTTGATGATGAGGATTACATTATTTTTTGGCATTCTGATAATCCATGGCCACTTTCTCTCCGGAAGTTATTATATCCTTGTGATTTATGGTTGTAGGGAGATTTCTCAACGACATCGTTTATAAGGCAGTTTTCACTACCTCGCTAATCAGAAGTAAAGTATCACAAGGAACATTCCTCATGACATAATTTAGTAGCAGCTGATGATGCCGTACTGCAATTCCAGCATATTTGTAGTATAAGTGGCTATCAAGTCGAGATTTATTTATTTAACTTGGTTTAGTTACATAACTAACCCCTGCAACCATAACGGCTAGGAGGAGGAAGATTGTATGTTATCTATGGTCGATTTCCAGTTTGCTGGACGAAAAACCCGAGTTTAAGCAGGTGGGAACCTGTTTACATGAGGCCGACACGTTGACCACGTCGGCCTCATGTAAATTGACCACGTTGTGCAAAAGAACCGATAAAAATTCTTCATGTTATCGACGGGATTCGAAATCAGGTCTTTCTCATGTGGGGACGGCGATTCTTCCAACTGTGCTGCCCACGAGAGCGTTTCATTGACTATTACTAAATATACATCACATAACAACTTATGAGCCATTCCTTTAAAGAACAGTAGATTAATTTTTATAATACTGTTATTTTAATACAGTTCAATGTATTCTAGTTTCAGTTTTATGCAGTCCCATTCTAAACCACCGTCTTCAGAGAAGGTTGTACAGTTATGGAAGTTTCCTCAACTGTGAAATTTTTAGGATAAGAACTGTTGGAAGTTTAAAATTCTATTTTCTTATAGGTTTCTGTCATCAATGTTTCTATACTATTTATCCTTATACAGGGTGTTTCAGTTAAACGTTTCAGAACTTCTAAGAGGGGTAGAGTACATCCTGACAACTCGAAATCATATAGCAATGTGGGGTCGGAAATGCTTTCCTGAAGCGGTGTTGTACACAGAAGCACCATAAAGAAAAGAGACCGTAAGTGAGAAATCGTTTTAATAATACATGAAAAGAAGCAAAAGGTACATGGATTAAAGTAAGTGTTCGAAGTTTCTTCCACGGGCTACAATGCACGCCTCACATCTCCGACGCATGGACATCCGAACATTCTGGAATACTCCAGGCGAATTTCGAATTTCTTCGGCAGCTACTGCGATTCTTGCAACCAGCTCCTCAGCATTGTCAACAGGGGTGTCATAAACTAGCGATTTCATATGACCGTGAAAATTCCTTGAAAAGGGAAGGAATTTTCAACACGCATAACGACCATATCTGGTCGGTCGAGAACCCGCATGCAATACGACGTCGTGCAACACAGATTCGATTTTTGGTCAATGTATGGGCCGGTATTATGGGAGATCACCTCATCGGACCTTACCTGTTACCGTGTCGTCTAACCGGACCTATCTACTTGATCTTTCTGCAGCAAGTATTGCCACAACTTTTGAGAGATGAACAGATTTCTGCATCGACGCAACAGACAATGTGGATGTCACATTTGGTCAACAGTGGATCGGACGTGGTGGTCCCGTGCGTTGGCCTGCTCGGTCACCCGACCTATCATGTCTTGATTTTTATTTCTGGGGTCATATGAAATCGCTAGTTTATGACTCCCCTGCAGGAGCTGGTTGCAAGAATCGCAGTAGCTGCCGAAGAAATTCGAAATTCGCCTGGAGTATTCCAGAATGTTCGGATGTCCATGCGTCGGAGATGTGAGGCGTGCATTGTAGCCCGTGGAAGAAACTTCGAACACTTACTTTAATCCATGTACCTTTTGCTTCTTTTCATGTATTATTAAAACGATTTCTCACTTACGGTCTCTTTTCTTTATGGTGCTTCTGTGTACAACACCGCTTCAGGAAAGCATTTCCGACCCCACATTGCTATATGATTTCGAGTTGTCAGGATGTACTCTACCCCTCTTAGAAGTTCTGAAACGTTTAACTGAAACACCCTGTATAGATTTTTATAATCGAGGATGAAATCGTATTCCACAGCTACAAGTTGTTTGTGGGAAGCATCTTTTAAGGAAGTCAGTTGCCGAAACACACAAAACATGATCCTGGGCATGATCTACAAGTTGGTGTACATCTGGTGCATCCATCCGACGGGAAAGGAGGTGAGAAAGGGTGACAATGTTCCCTTTGTCAGAATTATTTTGGTCCCTACTTAGGCGTCATATATTAGATGACGATGCATTTCGTCCCTACATAGGCGTCATCTATTAGATGACGAGGCATTTGGTCTTTATGTATGGGGCTGTTTGGTAGACGTCATCAATTAGATGACGAGGTCTTTGGTATTTATGTAAGGACTTTATTTCCTAGGCGTCACTTATTAGATGACGAGGTATTTGGTCTTTATGTAGGGACTTGATGGCGTCATTTATTAGATGACGAGACATTTGGTATTTATGTAAGGACTTTATTCCCTAGGCGTCACGTATTAGATGACGAGGCATTTGGTCTTTATGCAAGGACTTTATTTGCTAGGCGTCACTTATTAGATGATTTATTTCCTAGGCGTCACGTATTAGATGACGAGGTATTTGGTCTTTATGTAGGGACTTGATAGCGTCATTTATTAGATGACGAGACATTTGGTCTGTTTAATAGACGTCATCTGTTAGATGACGAGGCATTTGGTCCCTGCGTCACTTGTTAGATGACGAGGCATTTGGTCTCTACATAGGCGTCACTTGTTAGATGACGAGACATTTGGTATTTATGTAAGGACTTTATTTCCTAGGCGTCACGTATTAGATGACGAGGCATTTGGTCTTTATGCAGGGATTTTATTTGCTAGGCGTCACTTATTAGATGACGATGCATTTGGTCTGTTTAATAGACGTCATCTGTTAGATGACGAGGCATTTGGTCCCTGCATAGGCGTCACTTGTTAGATGACGAGGCATTAGGTCTTTATGTAGGGACTTGATGTCCTATGCGTCACTTATTAGATGACGAGGTATTTGGTCTTTATGTAGGGACTTGATAGCGTCATTTATTAGATGACGAGACATTTGGTATTTATGTAAGGACTTTATTTCCTAGGCGTCACGTATTAGATGACGAGGCATTTGGTCTTTATGCAGGGATTTTATTTGCTAGGCGTCACTTATTAGATGACGATGCATTTGGTCTGTTTAATAGACGTCATCTGTTAGATGACGAGGCATTTGGTCCCTGCATAGGCGTCACTTGTTAGATGACGAGGCATTAGGTCTTTATGTAGGGACTTGATGTCCTATGCGTCACTTATTAGATGACGAGGTATTTGGTATTTATGTAAGGACTTTATGTCCTAGTCGTCACTTATTAGGCATTTGGTCTTTATGTATGGGGCTGTTTTAATAGGCGTCACTTATTAGATGACGAGGCATGTGGCCTTTATGTAGGCGATGCCGCGGCATTTGGTCTTTAATAGGGACTGGCAACGCTACTTTAAAAATAAAGAATTCACCGTGCAGAATTCACCCTCACCCAAGTATATTCTGCACGGAAATCTTGGTGTTGTACAATTTTGAGAGAAGCATGGTCATGGTCATGAGGTCATGACAGTTTTTTTATTCTCCCGCTGACATGGTGTGTCAGCGGGAGCAGAGACGCTTGCCGACGGCAATGAGTCTTAAATGCGAGCCGTCCCCAGATTCTATGTTGAATAATATAGGGTACAGCAGAGACCGTCCCAGCGACCTGGCCAGTCGCTTGAATAATGCGGCGTACGTTGCGATCACCGAAAAAGAATGGTGAGGAACGTTTACACGAATTTCCGATACACGTACCGCCATGTTTACATGGCGGTACGTGTATCGGAAATATAGATACACGTACGTGTACCTTTCTGCTTATTATTTATAATAAGCAGAACCCACCATCTTTAAAATGGTGTTCATGATCTGTAATAGTTTGCCCTCAATGCCGAAATAAACTTTCAATATGTTTTCAAGTGCAGGTAACGACACATTTCGAAAGCTGACTTTATATCAAGGAATATGATGTCAATTTGGGCTTTTTCATTTAATGCGTGCTGCATTCTGAAGAGAGTCTCCAAAAGATTAGTAGTAGTAGTGGATCGTCTCGGTACTACGGTATGGAGATGGGGTGACCTGTGCGCAAAACACTGTTGGGTTTTGTTGCAGGAAGGATGGCTTTTTCAAAAAAGTTTTAAAAGATAACAACTGATGGAAATAGGTCAAAAATCTGAAGAGGCCTTAGGGTTCTTCTTTTTTGGCACCGGTCGCACAAAGTAGATCTGGGGGAGGATTCCATCTCTCAGGATGTTTTGGAAAATGTGCAACAGCACATCAACAATATAGGCACTGCATATTTTTAAAATAAAGATAGGAAACCCATCAGGGCCGATCGTAGATTTGGTAGGCAAGGAATTTATGGCATTGATGAGATCTTCTCTAGAAACAGTGACTGTGGATAAAGCATTCTCGCAAACGCCTCCTCTCGTTAAAATATGTTGTGCTATATTCTCCAGCTATATTCTCCAGCTGATCCTTGGACATTTTTTGCTTTACCTTCAACTGGCAGCCTTTCAGAGCACTTCTTAGCCCAGTGTCCGAATGTGGTTTCTTCCATTTCAAATTTAGCGGCCTTTTTGCTCACGATTCTTTTCGAATGTCGAGCTTTCTAATAACCTCTTCGTAGCGTGAATGTCGTTTCTTTTTCAAGAAAATGGCTCTTTTTTTTCTTGTGGTCCGTGAAATCTTCATTCAATCCTGATTTTTTCCATCTCCTTTTGCTTCTCCTTTTTTCCATCTCCTTTTCCAAGCCTTTTGCTTGGCCACAAAAGCCTGTTTTAAATACTCGTTGAACCACGGTTTAGTTTTGTCGGTGACTCTTACCTCTTTTGAGGCACCCAGGTCAGCAATAAAAAGGAGCTCTTTCTCTATCAAGTTGGCAGCTTCTTCCACGGGTTCGAACTCGAAAATATGATTGACATACTTGTTAATATAGAAAAAAAAAGTTCTGTTAGGTGAACATCGCCAATAATAATAATCATCGATATTAGAATCAAATCTGTTCAGTGACAAATATGCCTTGTTATTGTCAGATAAGATTCTTTTTATAGTTGTTTTGTTTTCAATGCAAAACAACTATAAAAACTACAAAACAACTATGAAATTACTATTCATTTTGGAGATCATCATCTGACTACATTAAATTCTTTTCAATGGAGTCAAACTAAATGATAATGTTTTTTGTAACATCGGACAGCAAAACTGTAGAAAACTTGTATGTGGTAGTAGTAAGTTCAACTTGAAATAACACTGCCAAAAGGCTATTTTTCTGTTTCCAAAGTAGAGAAGTTACCCTTTGATTTTTCTTGTAAAGTGGGTCTTCTTCATTGTGAGGTGGACGCTTCTATTCCTCAATAAGGCGGTGAAGAAAGCTAGTAGGTCTCCATTAATCCTGAAGAAGAATTGCAGAAGACTGAGAATTGCAGAAGAATTGCAGAAGAGGGCTGTGACGTCTAGACCGTCAAAAGCAGCTTCAATGTCGGCGTACACAATAGCTAATTCGGATTTAGTTTCGAAGGCTTGAAGAATTGATGTCTGTGCGGCCATGAGGTTTGTTATAGTGGATCTATTTGCGACTGCCAAATGGAACTGTTTCAGCTGTTTGTTTAATGCTGGAAGGAGTACCTTATGAAGAAGTTTGAGGAGGGTGGAAGAAGTTGAGATTGGTCGATTATAAGCTCCACCGTTATCAGTTCTCGCACATACATCCTCGACTCACTCATCGAGGATGTATGTGTGAGTGGTTTTTAATTTTTCATTCAAGTTCAAACGCTGGTAAAAAGTTAGTTGTCTTAGATATACTAACGTGAGAACAGATTGTTAACATTCGATATTAAAATGGCATTTTTTTTTTTTTTTAATTGCATTTAGTTTTTTTATTTTTCGGAAACAAAGGACGATATTCGAGTTTTAAATAAACTTGAAACGCTTGATCATGTTCACTCCTCACAACAGGAAATGCCTCTAAGCAAGTGGGGAATTTCAAAAGGACTATCGAGCAGAAATTAGTCAACTGCTAGATCGACTTGTTCATGTGTGTTTTCGTTTGTTCGTTGAAGTTGTATATGGGTTGTGTTTCCATTCAGTTAAGTGGAAAAATATGTATTCTTGTTTGCTTAAAAGACTCGCATCACGTTCTTGAGTTTTTTTTTTTATGTTTTAGTAATAAAATAGATTATCGTAATTTATAACCACATTTTATAGTTATGTTATGCCCTCACATTTTATACTTTTGCAGTATGTACTGTATAAATGTCACCCGGAATATATAATTCAACTACCCAAGTGTATTACATATGTTCTCTGGTCGTGTTTTGCTGGACGAAAAACCCAAGTGTTCGGCAGGTATCTTGCTATTTACGCTTGACACCGACTAACTCATCCACGGAGTGAAAAAAGCCCATAAAAGTTCTTCGCGTGTTGACGCGATTCGAACTGGGGCTTTTTTGCACGCAGCGTAAGAAGGATAGTGATGATGTCACTGTGCTACCGCGCAGAATATGTACGGTATAAGCAGCGTTTCTAGGGTATGTGGCGCCCTGGTGGTAATTGCAATTTGACGCAGGGGTGCCAATTAAAATTTGGCTCCTCCTTTAAAAATTTCTTCATACGTGTATGTAAGTTTCAGGTTTTCAGGCGCCCCATTCTCATTGAGAAAAAATTCTGTTCCCTGACCATTAGTCAAAAGAAGTCTTTCTCTTCCGTATGTTGAATTTGGAGTGATGTCAAACTGATTTTGAAGACAGCTTCATCCTTAACGTATGGAAGTTAAATCCTTATAAAACTAAATGTCCAAATTTTCTCCACAAAATGTAAATATTGAATTGAGGATATACCTTCAGAACCTTTCAGAGATACACGAGGGGTAAAGCCCTGCTCTGAGAAAGTCGAAACAACGAGGATATTTTGCCTCTGCTGAGTACTTTGCTTTTCCCTGTCGGTATAAATCCTAAACCATATCATATTCATCATAACGCACGCTCGGCATGTTTTGGAGAAAATTCATTGACAAAGCGTAAACATCCGCTGCCATAAAAAAAAAAATGTAAGTGGAATCCTTGTTGACATTCCAACTACCCATACAAATGAGGGATTGATAAAATGACATACTACCCTATCAAAAGTAATCTCACGGATCTCTCAACGTAGTGGCCGATATCAAAGAGATCTAATGCAAAACAGGAACAGTTAAAATGCGTTCAGGCAATAGCTCAGATATCACTAACGTGCAGAACGAGCCACACATTTCAAAGAACCATCAACAATTTTTTTGTGCGTATGATAACCAGGTTTTGTGGAGGTCATAAATAACATTTTTTATTATACTTCTGTATTATTACTTTCTTACTATTTCTTTTCCTTTATTTTAATCCACCACTCTACCTTGCGTTTAGTACCTCTTTATACACCAGTAACCTTAGTATTATTCTGTGACAATTATTGTCAACGTTTTGTGATAACAGATCCACTGGAAGCCTAAGATCCACAAAGCTACCTGCATGCTACGTTATAATTCTCACTTACGACCAGAAGATCCAAAAACTGAGGGTTGTTTCCTACAAATATATAAATTAGACAGAATTCTGTCTCGTGATATTGGGATAACACACAAAACAGAATAACAAAACAATTATTAAAGATCAAGGCTATTTACACATATGCAGTCACAAATATAAACATAAGGGGAACCATTACTAATAAATTTACAGTTTGTTATTTATTTACTTTCTTTCGCTCATTTAAAATTCTCTTAATGAACACTACAATGCAGCTTAAATTAATCTAATGTAACCACAATTAGTAATCAATATAGAAATTACAACAAAACTTATAACGTTGTTTTCACTACAAACTTATAACATTAATACCAAACATTCAAACTTATATGACATTTCCATTTATCAACCCTGTAATCCTCAAGGAACATTATCATTATAAACTATATTTCTACAACTTAAAATTCAATTCATATGACTGCATAACACAAATCCTATCAGTATAAAATGCCCTCTAACCAATAGAATGTCTCTATATTCCTGTGATTCAATTAATACTAAACTTGCATGCGGGTGGCAATGTTGATAGATTTGCCGTCCTTCCCCCTGTCCGGGTGGAAAAGACAAAGTTTGAATCCCATCGATGACGTGAAGAACTTTCAATATACTTTTCTTCACAAAGCAGTTTAATTAGTTGGTCTCAGGCGAGGGTATCATAGCTTTTTCTCCCGGAAACTCGGCTTTTCGTCCAGCACACAGGCAAATCGACCACGGAATACACGCAATTTACAGACATAATATACTTAAGCCACTGATACATCAAAAACTCTACAAAATAAAACAATTAAATTTTTATTTCTTTAAATTCTTTTGACACTACATTACATTACACGGTGGGGTGGACAAAATAATGGAAATACCTGTGATAAGAGTTACAAGTAATATGGTGTTGGGCCACCCTTTGCTTTTAATTAAAGCAACTTGTATTATACATGGAATAGAGCCAAATAAATCTTGAACTGTCTTAAGAGGAATTGGACCATTCTTCATAGAGGAAAGTTTCAAGCTCCTTGAGTGATGAAGGTGGAGGAAATTTGTTTCTCACTCTCCTCTCCAAATATGCTCACATTGGCGTAATAACGTTTAAGCGTAGTTTAAGTAACAATAAGTCTAACGTTTACAATCGTGATTGTGAAGGCCAATGGAAAATCTTAGCCTCAGTTTCGTTCTCCTCAAACCAAGACTGCATACATTTGGCTGCGTGCATTGGAGCATTATCATCTTGAAACATGGCATCGTGTGTGGGAAACACACGATGCCATGTTTCAATGTTTGCACCATGGGATGAACCTAGTCACTCAGAATATCAATGTAATCAGTAGCAGTGATTCGCCTGTTCAGGGTGCTGATAGGACCTAAAGAATTCTAAGATATTACTGCCCAAACCATTGTTGATCCTTCTCCATGTTTGATGGTTGACACAAGACAGCCAGGATGATGTGCTTCCTCTGGAATTCGCCAAACGTAACTGATGTTGAAAAAAAGTGTGAATGATGATTGGTCTGAAACCATGACATGTTTCCAATTAAGTGTCCAGTTTTTGCGTCCTTACACCATTGCATCCTCTTTATAGCCATTACCATTAGTGAGAAGTGGCCTGGAAATAGTGGTTCTGCCATAAATTTCAGCTTTATGGAGTTCTCGCCGGACCGTTTTGCTAGCAGCTGGATTGCTTAGGCTCGAATTATGTTCTGTAGTTATTTTTGATGTAATAATTTTATGTTTTCGGGCTACAATCATTTTCAGTGTCTGGAGGTCTCTTTCAGTTTGAATAGCCATCACTCGTATATTTCAAATAACTGCATTGATTAATGAATGATATCACAAAAAAAAAAAAAAATACAAAACTATTCGGTTAGTTGTCTACGTGATAGATTATGACAAACCGACACATATTCTGATATGAGTCAGAATTATGGCTAAAGTTAGCACAACACTACTTTTGCACTACATTCTATAAATCTGAAGATTTTTCAACGTTGCGTAATACTGCATTTACTAGCTTATCCAAAACGTCTTCGAGGGAAAACTTCTCAATTACAGCACAGCAAAGACGGAGAAAAGTGATGCATTGCTTTAACGTGCTATTCGTGTGAAAGGCTTACTTTTCGATGACAGGCGTGTTCGGCGATGCGTAAAAAATTTCAAAGAAAACGCTAGCGTATTATTTAGTTAAAAGAAGAGCAGTTTATTTCTTCTGACGTGCTGTCCATCTTGGAGAAAATGGTAATTCAATACAATAATTCAGGAAACAGAATAACAAAACCCCTGTGGCTCATTCCGTGGTCTTTTCAGCAGAATACACGTTGTCAACTTAAATATAGTAAATCTATATTAAGCATTCGCGTGATTAAAATAAAAGAAAATAATTCTCTGTATCATTATCACAGAAAAAGAAAAGAGCAGTCATTACACTCTTGCAATTTGAAAGAGGGAATATAAAAAATAAAATAAAGTAAACCTGATTGCTTTCCCTAACCTAAGCGCAAAGAAAAAAGAACACTGCCTTATTATACTAATAACATTATGAAAACCTGAGAGAGAGAGTTAAAATCTGCATTCATTCGGGATTTCAAATTCACAATATTACAATTTATTCAGAGATAAATCGTAATATTGTGAATTAAAGATAATTTGTAATTAAAAATGCGTTATTTGATATTCCAGAGACACTGAAAACTGTGAAAGAAACTAGCTAAATGTTTATTACCACTTAAAATGTTTATTATACGTAAAACAGTACATTTACGAAATCAATATTCTTCCAGTTTTTTTTTTTGATCTTGTAATCTATTCAGTACTTTATATTTGTGTTGTTAAAAGCACATCTTTGGAGAACTTTACACTGAACATTTGCTCTCTTCACAACCAAAAAGACTTCATCTGTACCTTTCTTGGAAAATCACCAAAAATGCTGACTTTCCAAAAAGCTTTTCGACAACGAACCAATTTCTCAATGCCTTCAATGTAAGATATTAAATGACGCATTCCATTTTAATGTCTTCTCACAAATCGAAACTTGTATATTTTGTGTTAAGTGACACGATACGAAATGAGAATTTAAAACATCACATCCATTAGTAAAACGACAGGCAGGCACTAAAATCTGAGCATCGAATAAGAGTTCAAGAGTTCTACTAAAATCACAAAGGTGCCACTGAAAGTAGAAAAAAGAATTTACAAAGATCTCCCGTAATAATTCAAAGGTTTGAAAAGCAGAAATGCGTTTAATGCTCAGTATCCCACCAGTAATTTAATCCTGAGTGGTACATAGGCCTACAGAATAGTTAGAGATTGGGAGATTCAGCCGAATGAAACTGATCCATTGGTAACGTTTGTGTATTTATTTATTGGGATTAATCTTTCCAGGTACATGGAATTGCTTCCAAATAGCATGAAGCAATTTGAAAAGAGCGTGTTATTGATGAAAATAATGCCTAAATCGATCATATTCTTCTGTCTCTTCCACTCGCAGATGATGGAAAGATATATTTATCATTTTCTCTGTCTCTGTCTCTCTCTCTCTCTCTCTCTCTCTCTCTCTCTCTCATGCACACATATATGGTGTCAAATCTCCCCTGCAGTCAAGCGATCCTCCATCCTGCTACTTTCCGGCCACACTACAATGAAATGTTGTGCTCGGTTCCGACGTCTTTGAAACCATTCGCCTGGAGAGTGATTAGATGCTACCACTTCACATGTGAAGAGGAGATATGTCACAGAACGCCTCCTGCTCCGGGTCAGGGTTACCCGAGCGCTGATCGACGTGCAGTTTTGGCGAGATCTGACATATTAGTAGAGTTCTTCTAATGAGGTCGGAATAACATAGAAAGTCACTGTTATGAATGTCTATCCTATGCAGCGACCCTAAATAAACAAATGAACCCGTTTATTTATTTCCTCCGCCTAGACTGACGCCACGCGTTTAGCTGTACTATTCTGCTTTGTAAACAGTACTGGTGGGCTCTTCGCAAATTTCCAATACCTATCTGATTATAATATCTACAAAATCTCAACGGGCGTGTGAACCTGGTGTTCTTCGACAGAGAATAATTATTAGTAATAATGATAATTAATTTAAAAATAATAATTACGCACACTACTATGGAATGACTACTATTTCAGAGTTTGAACAACGAGAAAAATGGCACTATCCAAGATGTAGGACAGCGCCGCTTTAAGTGCAGAGGTATAATGGTGTTCGTGGTGACAGGAGCGTCCAATATGATTCAAATATTACCGAAATTAATGAAGATTCAACTCAATTCTAGAAATGACATTCTGAAAAATCTTTGTGCCTTGTTTGCGAAAATCCTCTATCACACAAGGAAAGATTTTAACAGGCGAAATAACCACAATTTCAGAGAAAAATCCCGAATACAGGATAGTACCGCTTTATGCAATATACATCACACACAGCACTGACTACAGCTTTATAATAAAACTCGAAAAATGGCCACGCTCGTGCAAACCTGATTCGCATGATGGAGGCAGGCAGACGTTACTGTGTTGGCTGTGAGATCCAACTGCACTCGAAATGGTATCTTCAACCTTCGTGTGTCAGTAGTCGAAGGTATCTCTCTTCGTTTAACGTTGCCACTTAGGTCTTCAGGTTTTTTGGTGACAGCTCCTGTTCTCTCGAAACCACATCCAGGCTGTGGACAACCGTATAATTAACATTAAACTGTCGCCAGACTGATCAGCCATCTGATAGCAGTCAAAAAGAGTGGAAAGCCATTAGAAAGCTTGAGGCGTTTTTTTTCATTTTATAAGCCAGTGTGTCACTGATTTCTATATACATGAGAAAGTTTAAAAGTGAATTCTTAGAGCAAAGAGTTCCTAGACGAACTATAATATAAATGATGCTGTCTATCAGCAGCAACAACCAAAATATAAAAATTTGATGAACTAGGAGCCCCAGCAGTTACTGCTTTGAGAGATGCGAATCGCTGGTAAGCAAGCAAATCTTGTTTTCGTTTCAGTTACCCTCGCATTTCCAAGTACTGTAAATGTAGATTAGGTAAGCAAGCTCATCCCACCACAAATTTAGATTTAATTTTAATTTTCAGGTAGTTTTGAAGGATATATATATATAATTGGCTGCACAATTCTAATTGTATATCTGGGCTATTAGCAGTAACCCATTAGGACATTAATTGCTTGGCTGGTTTTTGCTTCAAGAGAACTAGGGCTATGATAAGTCAGCGTATTGTATCTATAAACTGCGTATATTCTACGGTCGGTTTGCCTGGCTCCTTTGCTGGATGAAAAAACGTGGGGAGGGAAGTGACAAATAATAATTTTTAATTCATATTCATTTTGTTATAATATCTTTTCAGAAAATTAAGGTATCACTCAATGATATTTTCTTCATGCTTGACATTCAACTTGCACTAAGAGTATACCACGTGACGGACAACTGAACGTACAGTCTAAGGGAACAAATAAAATATTTGTGATATTCTATACCAAGAAATTACGCTAATATATTACGTGATATACTATTCCTGTTAATATATTACAGTATATCACTTAAGATGTTTTAAAAGAGGCTCAACTATTATTATTATTGCTCTTATATTATTTCTCCCTGTTGGGGGTTCCACCTCGTGACGGGTATTGGTACCAAGTACACAGGGTAGTAGTTGTTATGTCTGGTGTTACTGTTGGTCGAGGAACTCTCTGAATATCCTACAGGTGTTCAGGATTGCGACTTTCTGGAGTTCCTTATAGGTGTTCGTTGGGAGGCCTATTGCTGCTAGGCTGCTATGTAGGGTCTTTGGCACCATACCGGTGGTTGACACGATGATCGGGATGGTCGTTACTTCTTACATATACCACATCTCCTTGACCTCATGTCTCAGTTTCGTGTACTTCCTATTTTTTTTTCTCATGGGTTTTCTGGACATTGCCAATGTTGGGAACCCTTATGTCAATCAGGTAGGTAGACTTTTCCATCCTGTCCATAAGGGCTATGTCCGGTCTGTTGTGCGGAATGGTCTTATCCGTTATTATGGCGTGGTCCCAGTACAGCTTGTGGGTTGAAGTCTCTAGCACTACCTGGGGTTCGTGCTTGTAGTCAAGTGGTATTTCCTCGCTAGCTTCTGATGTATTATCCTGGCTACGTGGTCGTGTCTACGAGCGTATTCAATCTAGGTGATCACCTTGTATCCCCCTGTGATGTGCTGAATCGTTTCTGAGGCCAGGTGGCATCATCAACATGTGTCATCTGACATTTCGGGCTCCTTTGCGATGTATTTTCTATAGTTTCTGGTGTTGATTACCTGGTCTTGGATGGTCAACATGAATCATTCAGTCTCGGGGAAGAGAGTCCCGCTTGTGAGCCATGAAGTGAAAGCAATGTTATCGATGTGATCTTGATGGAAGTCATTGTAGTGTCTGCCATGGAGTGTCTTCTTTGCCCATCTTTCTAGCTTCGTTTCTTGTGCCGTCTGGGGGGAGGGGAGTTCCGAGTTCCTCTTTCCGAGTTATTATTAGTGGTAGTACTGGTAAATGAGGCACGGCAGCTAACTTATGTATAGTTAAACAATAATTCTAATGATAATTCTTAAATTTATTCACACTAGCCCCCTTCACCGATATCAAACGGCATATTGGTCCTACAATCAATTTAATCTCTGGCTGAAAGCAAAATTTTGTACGTCTATCCTGCAGCCATCCTTCTTCAATTTATGTTTATGTCCTATAGTGCATGTTGTCCGAGAAAGAGTAACAATGCCATCATTATCAAGTGAACTCAATCCATTTAAATCCTTAAACACTTCAATCAGGTCTCCTCGAAGGTTCCTAGTTTCCAAGTGCTTCTAACTTGCAGAACCGAAGTCTTTTGTGGCAAGGGCACCCCCTCCCTTTGTTTTCTCGACTAATTTGGTTGCTCTTCTCTGCACCCATTCCAAGAAATCCACATTCTTCTTAAAATGAAGTTTCCAAGCCTGTATGCAGTACTCAACATGCAGCCTTACCATTGCCTTATACAATGAGATAACAATCTCCCTTTCCTTGCAGGCAAAGTTCCTATTGACTGACTGCTTTTAATGTGACTTCTTAAGAGCGTAGATATGTCTTTCCCCAACACAAGAAAAGTATGGGATAAATTAGAAAATGAAAGAGCTCGAAAAGATTTAATGTTAGTAAAGTAGGCAATACAACACTCGTCATTGAAATTGCCCCAACTAAAGAGAACAGATGGATTTATCTGAAAATTTTCACTCGTAACTGTGATCATGTAAAAGATACAGAAGGGCTATATCCTTTTCTATAATTCTATTTTTGATTCTGATTTTTCTTATTCCTGAATTTATTTATAGTTTTACCTGGTAGTTTGACTGAAAGCCATTTTTGAAACGTATTTTTAATGGTTTAATCAGAAGCGGCGATAAATGAGACCTGAATGCAAATTCCCGTATAATGATTTTAATATAGTTGGCGGGAAAAAAATTATGAAAAAGAAAATCGAAGAAGCATTTTTATTAGAAAATTCTCAAAAATTCTCAACAGAAGCAACGGTAAAGATATTTCGAACCTGTGGAGCGGAAGTTTCAATAACAAAGTTAGATAACGTACAGAGGGATGTTTAGGTAATTTAGTCACGGAATTCAAGACTATAAGAATAGTCTCGAATTCTGTGTTGTCGTTGCAGGGTTTTAGGTGCATCGGCGACTAAGGCCATATTGGTTCGTGTATACTGGCTATGTGTTCTATGGTTGATTTTTTGTTTGCTGGACGAAAAATCCGAGTTTCAGGGAGAAAAAGCATGCTACGCTCTCCTGAGACAGACTAAAGGCCTATAAAAATTCCTCCCGTCATTGACGGGACTCGATCTCAAGTCTTTTCCACCCGGTGTGGGCAGGATGGCAACCCTACCAACTATGCTACCCACGAGGGCCGGATTCAATGACTATTCTTATATGTCATAGGTCTCTTTCGGGAATTTGTGTTTTACGGGGTTTGTCTTAGTTTTCATGGGATAAAAGTTCCAGTAAAGGTGTTATTTATTGTGAATAACAAATGATTTTATTGTAGTGCACGTAATTTGTATAAATCTTTAGGATGTTTTATTTTTCTCCGTCGAGAAAAATTCATCATTATCCAAGGAATAACAGATGTGATACCACATCCATTTCCTTTAGATAGATGTAAACAGATGTGATACCACGTCCCATTCGCCAAGGGGTTGCTAACATGGACTCTGGGTTCCTTTCAGATTTCGAAAATGTAAAAGGTAGTACTGACTGGGAATGAACCCTTTATCACAAATACCTTAAGCTTTTAAAATGAAATATTGAATCACACCAATAGTCATGTGATTCCGGTTTCACACTGGTATTTAATATCAACTCGCATTTCTCTTTTTTTTTTTATGGATTGTTGTTAGCTTGCTGTTAGATTCCCTTAACTCAGCATCCAATGTCTGGGATTCAGAATGCAACTGACGCAGCTTAAATGTGGATCCCATGTTTTGTCCCGGTTACCAATCTTTCGCTGAAATTAAAGCTCATAAACCATTTCCTCAAGGAGGATGGGTTGTTGAACACCTTAGGTTGTTGAACAGCATGGCAAATCTCAACATAAGTATAAAAAATGAAATAGATCGAATTATCCATGGGATAACTCGATCGAGAAGAGGAAGGATTAAGACATTTTATTTTTCGAATATTTTTCAAAAAAAAAAAAAAAAAACCGAAAAGAAGAGAAATCGTTTCAACAGCCAAATACTGAAATTTCGTGCTAATTATTAAAATTAACACTGAAAACTTTATAGAAGTCAACAACATTTGTTCTCTGTGATTATGAAAAAATAAATTTATGAATGAATTATTAGGTTATCAACTCACAAATTTTCAGTTGTAAATAAATGCCCAGAAATTTAAAAATAAAATAATAATATGCTCTAGTGATTATGGAGTTATTATTGTCCACGCTTCACATTCCAATGTGAAGCGTGGACCTTAAATAAACAAAAACTTCACCATTTGAAAATGAGATCCTAAGAAAAATAGATGAATCTAAAAATATATCCAAAAAGATGAAGCAGGTTACAGGAAAATGGAAGAATACACGCGAAGAGATTTAAGGGAAATTCAAAAAGTAAAGCGCACGCCATAAGGCAAAGATGTGAGGGACATGCACCCAGGTGAGAAGAAAACAAACACAAGTATTAGATATTGATAGATGTTCAGGGAAATGAAACAGAGGGATGACAACTGCTGAGATGAGAGGAAAATCCTGGAACAAACTGGTGAAAGAGAAAACAACTGGAGCGGTTTTTGGCAACAGAAACAGATGGAGAGCAGTTATCGAGTCGGTCAAGAACCCAGGTGGTCTCTACTATACTAACGGAAGTAAGGAAGTAATAGGAAAGCAATTCAGTATTAGATGCGGTATTGCGTTAGCCGTATTATTTATTAAAATACAGTCACTAACATACTCATACTGACGAAGATGATCAGTTCCATAAAGTTCTCAAAATCTCAGCGATAAGACCTCTGAACATATTAATAATTTTAATGCAGATAGAGAGCAAAAAATCCGCATGAATCTACAGTATTAATTTCAAAATAAGATAAAATAAATAAATAATAATGAAAGAAAAACTTTGACGTTGTATTGAGTGAATTCTCTTTTGCTGCTTCATTATCCTTTAGTGCAAGGAGAGGAAAGCTTAAATAGTTTATACGGTACTATTATTCATTGCCATAATAAAAATATTAGAGTTGGTTTCAAAATATTAATATTGAGTTGGTCATCCTTCAACTAGGACAAGTGCGGCAAGTCTCTTTCTCCTTGGCATTAATTCTACAAGGGCGCCTCCGTAGCCAGGTGGGAAGGAGCAGCAGTGCGTAGCACACGCTTCTTGATTAGACCGGGGTTCGAGCCCGTCACCACCAAATACGGAACATGCGGAAAGGTCAGGGAATGACCACCGCACCGGAGCAATATGGCCTTAGTTGCTAATGCTCCTAAAAAAAACCAAATAACAACAATAACAATTCTACAAGGTGTACACAAGTCTCCACAGTGATACAGTGATTTTTTTTTCTTTCTCATGTATATATGAGTATGGCCTTCAGGTTTCGTAAATTTGTGGGCTTCTGTTCAACCTCTTATGAACTTTCCAAATGATCCCATGGATTCTAGCTTAGATTCGAGTCCGGAAAACATTGGGACCAAGAAAGTTGCCGCTTGCATTCAAAATGTTTTTCAAAACGTTTCAGTACAACCCTTGCCTGTGTTCAGTGGCACCGCCAAACAACATTTTGGCAGTGCAACTGCACACAGGCAAGGTTGGGTTGCTTAAGTAGAAGAACTAAGATAGCTAAGAACGCGAAGTATCAGTATGTCGTGGTGGTACGAGTAAATTGCATTCCTACTGTCGGTATGGCTGTTTTGTCATCTGAGTAAACTCGGGTTTCCCCTTGTCCAAACCATGCTCAACTACGAGACTCTAATCCAGGCATTTTCTACACTGTTCCACAAGGACCAATCGACATATAACACCTTTCAGTGTTCACGAACACTCAGGGATGAGAAGAAAATCTTTATTGTACAGTAAAGATACAGATACAATAATGTGCCCGCCACAGCCAGGAGGCCAGGGGCTTGACAATGGATCTCAACAATAGTTAGGTACATTTGATAAACAGCATAAGTGGCATTCAGGCTTCATCACTGTATGCCAGGTATATCAGGCTTAACGTTGAAGTTTGCAGATGCTATGCAAAGGTTATAACGGGATGGCTAATGACAGTAAACAATGTAAGCTACTGCAACAAGATCTAGAAAAATGAAGCCGCTGAGCTGAGCAATAAAAATTGCAGTTTAACATTGAAAAATCAAAGTACTGCATATGGTAGAAGTATTATAATTAAATGCCATAATTATACAGCTGATACGTAATTATAATTAAATGCATTAATTTAATTATATTATTAAATGCCTTGGGGGTCGGTGAGTGCACAATGCGTGCTTGTGGAAACGAAAGGACGGAGAACAAGTCTTGTTTAATTGCCACGAATATCAAGGCCTGAGAGGAGAGTTAGTAGGTAATGTGCATCATCTTTAGTCGTTGACAGCAGGATGCGAGACATGCCTCATTGCAATGAAGGAAACTTCTTTAGCATTCCAATGATTTGTCTTGAAGGTTTTCGAAGATGACGTGTACTCCTACAAGTGGAGCAGACCCAAGATGATTAGGCTAGAGAAAAATGACATTGGTCTGATTGCTTTAAGAACTATGTTGGAGGTCAATGGTGGAATATGTGTAAGTTGGCCTCTAGCTATCGGAACAGAAGTCTTAATTGATTCGGGTAGACATAGGATGTGCGGTACGGTTCCGATAACGGTGGGTTGCTTACCCTTAAATAACATCATTTATGACGTCTGGAAGCAGGAGAAAAGTTATTATTCTATAAGCATCTTCTTGTGGTGCTGGGTTGTTATCATGTGGATTGGGCAGCTGCTTGTGCTGTTCTGTACTGAACTGCCAAAACGTGCGAATAGACTGCAGTTCTTATCTTTGTGAGAGTGAGCCAGATGGACTTCGGACATTCTTCCATACTTTTGAATGGCTGTGGCTCATTTTCTGTATAATAGTGTAAATTGTAATAAATATTGTATGTACGGTATCGTAATTTACGGTGGGATGCCGTAAATTCAGCAACTAAGGCGATATTGCTCCGTATATACTGTCTGTAAATTGTGTTCTGTGTCTGTTTTCTGACCGAAAAACTCGAGTTTCTCGGAGAAAAACCATGCGACCCTCGCATGAAACCATTCAGCAAGGTTTTGAAAACGGCCAACAAAAATTCCTGACGTCATGGACGCTACTCGAACTCAGGTCTTTTTCACCCGGTGTGGGGAGGACGGCGATTCTACCAACTGCGCTACCCACGAGGCCTATCAGGAATAAGGAGGTGATTATCCCATTGTACAAGGCAATGGTTAGGCTGCGTCTTGAGTAGTGCATGCAGGTCTGGAAGCCTCATTTTAGAAAGGATGTAGAGCTACTGGAACGGGTGCAGAGAAGGGCAACCAGGCTGGAGAAGGGAAGAAAGGCAAACAGCAGAGTTTGAAGACCAGGAGATTGAGATGTTTAACAATTTAAATTGATTGAGTAAGCTCAGTGCTAATGGAATCCTTCCTCTTGCTCAGTCTAGGCACATGAGGGGGCATCAATTCAAACTGAGGAAGGATGTTGCAGAATAGATGTGTGGAAGTTTGCATTCAGCCTGGTAGGTGGTTCATTGTTCGAATAAACTTTCATGTGTCGTTGTGTAAGTGGGTGGTTTGAATAAATTTAAGGAAGAAGTACACAGACCCTTCGAGGAGATGGGCAGGTGATGTGGGAAGGTTTTTTTTTTTTTTTCTTTTTTGGCTGATGCTGTATAAACTCGTTTTCTTGCATCATTTGTTACTAATACTAACACTAATTCGTGCTGGAAGAAAAGAACCCCTTTTATAATGTTGTGTTGTATCTTCTGTCTTTTTGGGCGAACCTGAATGAATCTCTCAAGGGTGTAATATGGCTTTCATTTTCAAATAAACTCTCATTAACAAGATTACAAAATCTGAAGAAACAGGCAAATCTCTGCTAAAGATCACGAGCTGGGCTCTCGTGGTTGGCACGTTTGGTATAATCACCGTCCTCCCCCATACCGGGTGGAAAAGTAAACTTTTGCGGGTAACTTTTATGGCTCTTTTTCAGAATGTGACTGAGTTAGTCGGTTTCAGGCGAGGGTAGCATGGTTTTTCTCCTGGAAAACCTGGATTGTCATGTCCAACTTTTGCAAGGTTTTAGGCGTATCCATAAGCCATATTGTGGCATGTATAATATGTCTATAAATTGCGTGCGTGTGTTTTGTTGCTGGACGAAAAACTCTAGTTTCCGGAATAAAAACCACACTGCCCTCGCCTGAGACCGAAAAATTCAGCCACGTTGTAAAAAAGACCCATCAAAATTCCTCGCATCATTGACGGGATTCGAGATCAGATCTTTTCCACCCAGTATAGCGAGGACTGAGTTAATACCAATTGTGCTACCGACGAGGGCTCTTATCCAGCAAAGCAGAAAATCGACCACAGAACACACGTAATTTACAGACATTAACAACAATTATGATAGCCGTATGGGGACGCTGCAGTCGGCGGTTTTCTCCTTCCTCAGTTCAAATCCATTTATTTATCCCCTGGCATTTTCTGCCGTGAAGGGAATGTGTCACTTACCAATGTACACCTATATTTTATATTTGGTAGAACAAATAAAGATTTATTTATAATTCACATTATATACGGCGCAACGTGGCCTAAGTTGCTAATGCGTCTAAAATCCTATAACAACCAACTCTTACGAACTGGACGATCTTCGCACAGGTAGTTAAATCTAATAGTGAACCGTCTGCCTACAGTGCTCACAACACTTCTGCCGAAAATATAGCTTCTCG
This sequence comes from Mastigoproctus giganteus, assembly GCF_048544385.1. Lineage (NCBI taxonomy): Eukaryota > Metazoa > Arthropoda > Arachnida > Uropygi > Thelyphonidae > Mastigoproctus > Mastigoproctus giganteus. The sequence goes on from NC_143582.1 coordinate 147,032,879, forward strand.
AAGTGTTGATGTTCCTTAGAGCATTGTCAATGTTCACATGCGCCGATAAAATCATAAAGGTGCATCAGATCTTGTCCATATATAAGCCTCAACGCGTACTTTGTTCAATGGATGCTAAATAAAGTGAAAATAGATCTATTTTTGTGGGCATAAATGGATATTGTTTAGAAAAAAACAGAATAGAAGTAGTATGGGCTTCAGTGATGCCCTCGTGGGCAGCACAGTTGGTAGGATCGCGGTCCTCCCAACCTGAGTTCGAGTTCCGTCGATGACGGGAGGAATTTTTATGGGCCTTTTTCATAACGTGGCTGAATCAGTCGGTCTCAGGCAAGGGTAGCATGGTTTTTTCCTCCCGGAAACTCAGGTTTTTATTATTATTCCTAATAATTTAATTTTTCTTCCATAAAAAATGTATAGATCCAAATTTATATCCTCTAAATGCAATTAATACCACTGAACTATTTTTTGTATGTCGGAGTATTACATAAAACAGGTGTGAAATGGTTAAGATCTGTTATATAAACAAAGTAGCCGTATGCAGTCATATTTATCGATGAATAAAAAAATTAATCTTCACGCGCAGACATTTTGTTTGTTAACAAGCTAATAAGGAAGTCATATTTACAAACGTATACCTTTTCTGGAAGAAAAGGTGCGAATCTGGGTTATCTGTTTCTGGAATTGTACCATACATAAAAGATAAAGCATTCTAAGCATATCATGTGTAGAATTATTTATTGTACATTTTATTTTGGAATCCACGAAGAATATTTTGCAGACATGAAATATTTCTCAAGGAAACTATTGTGTTATTTCAGATGGCGAAAAATCATTTGACTTTCCTATGCGAAGGGGGTGGAGAAACTAGAAGCGACACTGTAGATCATAATCAGAAACTAGGCAAAAGGCAGAAATAATTCTATTGTCCTAAGTGAATTAGAATGCATCTAAATCTTTATCTTAGTAGTTTGTAGGTCACACGTGTTCGTAAACAGGAAGGAGGATATAAGAAGATTACTGAATAATAAATACTAACTTAAGAGGTTTAAGGTAAGAAAATGTGTACTCACACGATTGTCTTGTGTTCTTCTTGCGAAATAAAGTGCTTAAGAAAGAAGGCAAGGGCAGTGCGAGATATATCAATAATTTGGTTAAAATAAGTGGGAGAGTTTAGTGGTGCTGATTTCATAATCAGATGTCGCCACTAGATTTTAGCGGATGAAAAACGGTATTGTTTGGATATCTGTCCTTTAACTACCCCTATGTTTCTTGGCCGTAAGCCAGCGTTTCCAAAAAAGATTAAAGAAAGAAGTCTCCGTGCGAAGCTGCAGACAAAACTAGTGATGAATCGGTCTATTGTGCATGAGTCATTACTCACGCCCACTGCATGAAATGCTGAGTTTACTAATCTCAGAATAACAAACTCATCTCCCTAGTGGCAATGGTCATCCACGTTGCTAGACTGTCATTAGTCCCGCTCCTGACGTTTGCTAATTAAAGTATTTCAACTGAAGTGAGAAAGAAAGCGTTTTCACTTGTATTTATTTGTATACACGTTTAAGTACACATGACAGGACATGGCATTAAAGTTTGGGGACTGTACAAATATTACATTCATTAAGTATAGTATATATATATATATATATATATATACTTAATACCTACCGCATATGTATCTATTCGCTACTGTACTAGTGATGATGGTCATCTACATTGCTACACAGTCATCAGACTCATCCTCAATAATAAACCAACCAAAACTATCACTGAATATCGCCTGCCATGCTTTAGGTATACCTTCCTTTGCTACGTATAACAGATTAATAGCTTTAATACACGAGTATTAACACGTCTTTAGAACATTCCACATTAAATTTCATAAGTTCGACAATGAGCTCATATTCAAGAGAAATTAAACACCCTTATCTTGCATTATGTTTTTCATACACCACCCTACCAAAAGTACCTGGACCCCCCCTACTCCTTTCTCAAATTAGTGAGGCACCCAACGAGATGTATACCAAGCAGAATAAGGTTTAGAAGTGTGCAGGCAATAGTTAGTAGAGAGATAACAAATTAGTATAACGCGTTGCTGTGAGGTGCTTATAGTTTTCCAAAAAGGTTTAATTGTTCAACGTCATATATCAACAGTTTGCCAATGCGTGAGATGGATACACATTTGAACGCTGCATAGTGAACCATAGCCGATATATGGAAGAAAGAGGGCGATGTAAGTGAAAGCGAACTGAGCCACATTTTAAATATTAGAGCTGCAGATATTTAGAGGAATGTCTGCAAGTCGTCCATGGCAATAGGGGGCCTGGCATGGGTTTTCATGATAGAACTGTCGATTACAAGTCCTGTACCACACTAACGATCCAATGGAACGATGAGTCGCGTTAGCCTTCAAACCAGACGGTTGACTGTGGGTATGAGGAACATCATTTACCACAGCAAATTGACTCCACAATGAAGTGTGGAGGAGGCCAGGTCATCGCTGTTTCTCATGTTTCAGACTCGTACCGTTGATCGTAGTCTACGATTAATGCTGCGTTATACACGGACTTCTTGGTCAATTCCATCGTTCTCAGATTTTGAGTTCTGTGGAAATGGGCCACTCCAACACCATAATCTTTATCACGTACAACGAACAATATAAAAACTTTCTTTTGGAAAAACGAAATAGGGACATAGTGCTACTTGTCTACACGGTACCAGAGGTTTCTCACAAATCCTCCAAATGCCACTGTGAAGAATCATAAACACAGATTAGCCAGTCGTGAGAGTTTAGGGTTCATGTTAAGTGTAGTGTCATGCTTGTGTTGTAGACTAGCCTCTTAGCACCTAGCCAGCAAGCAGTGACCAGAAGAGCTGCTGTTCAGCACTTATCACTGCCAAGAGGAGGAGGGCTATCCACTCTGTTTATGTTACATTCGACCACCCTAAGTTTTGGATAGCAAGCCCCTCGGGTTTCTACTCTTTAGGGAAACATCTGACTGGGCCACTTGCACTCTTGTAGCGAGGGTGCAAGTTAGCTCCTGAGAAAGGAAGCGGAGGTTTATGGCAGGGAAAGTTGGGATGAAAGAGAAAGGAATCTGAGTATATTAGGAAAGCCCTTCCCAGGCGAAAATAGGGCAGAGACACCTATAGAAGGTTGGGGGAACCCCAGAAGAAATAGCAAGGTTGTCGAAAAGTGGACTGAAACAAAGTATATGAAAGTGACATAAGGAAATCCAACAGCTTATCTGGCCTGCGCAGAACCCAGACTTAACTGTGATGGAACACCTTTGATGATCGAATGCCTTTGAGATGAACGGAAATCGGATCAGTTAATACACTTGTCTTCTGCAGCTGAACTAGCGATTGTAATGAAAAAGGACACAGATTCTTGCTATGTGCTAGAATGCAGCAGGAATCCGATGAATGAATGCCTTTGGCCGAATGTTATTACTGAAAGTTAAACTTATATCGCCTGATGTTATAAACCTGGTCCGTTTTCATGTGGCTGTTATGCTACAAAATAATGTCTTTCTTTAGCTATGCTACTGATTACTATCTATAATTTTTTCTAATCCCTATATTTGGTCATAATAGGCAATTTATCAATTATTACAAGTTTAGAATAGCATTAATCGACAAACTAATATTTTATATTAGTTTGAAAATATTAGATACTCACGAGTATCTAATATTTTCCTCCATCTTTTTCTTCTGTGTATATTTACCAACTATTACTTATCCCCTTCTCACTTTCGTATATTTTACCACATTCTTATTATTGTGTGTATGTGTTATGTTAATTAAATTCTACGTATTAATAATTAAATCTAAAAGCCAGTAAATGCAACAATTTCTTAGCCTCCAAAGGTGATATAAGGCAAAACAGAATGGGGGGGGGGGGTTCCCTTTCCAGGGTAAAAGAAACGGTATTCTCTCTAAACCACATCATACCTTTTTATGTAAATAAATTTTTTTTCCAAGTTTGTGGGCTAAAGCTGGGGATAGAGAGATTAGGAATTTAATCTAAAGAAAATAAGCTTTTAACATATTTCCATTTTTGAATATGCAGTTACAGAAATTTAAAATAGAAATTTCTTTATATTTTTAGGTTTCGAACAGATATATTAGCTATCAATCAAACCGCCCGAGTAAAGTAACCAGTGAAATAATTATCTTCAATTTCCAAAGTCGATAAAATTTGTAATGATGAAGGATTATGGCCAACAAAATTATTAGATAAAGCTAAATTTAAGAAGTTAAGTGAAATACATATTGCATTACATGCCCGGCGCATTCGAATTTTTAATTTAATCAAAGTAATTATTTTTGGTATTTATTTTATTTAATTATTTATAAGTAGCATCTTAAACCGATGTGTTGTGAAAGTCTATCGAATTTAGCCTGAGATATGAATAATAAATTGTACTGGATGTCTATTTGTCCGCTAATGAGATTCGGAGCAGGAATGTCACTTTGAAAAGGTGTTCTGACCCGGAACAATGTGTGTCGGACTTTCTTTCCAGCCAAAGTGGAAAGGAAGTTAAAAATCGTTCCTCCAACCGGCAAGAAATCAAACCATGTTTCAAAAAGAGTTAAAATGTTTCAAAAAAGAGTTAAATGTAAAACTTTATGAAAATTATTTCGCTGGGAGTAGAGTTATTACATGTGGACAGTCAGACAGACTGTCAGACTGATATGTTGAAGCTAACAGATAAAATTTTTCGAATGCGCCTACGAACAACAACAAAAAAAAAAACGGATATTCAATCAAATTAAATTAAAATACTGTCATTTAAGTAAACTAATGTTGAAGATTACTTTTTTGATAAAGAAAACAAAACATCATGTTATCGTAAATTAACAAAAGTGGCAGCGAGCTTTGTATTACCTATAACCCGCTTGTAGGCTAACACATAATATGCAATGCACACCGAGGATTAATCTTACAATAAATGATTACAGTGCAAATAATTTTAGAACACAGTCATTAAGGTACAATGTGTTTTTGAAAACCTTCGTACAGTTGTTGAAGTAAGTAAGAATGCTTTGAAAATACACAGTAAAGAAATAACATTTTATGAAAGTAGTGCTCACAAGATGGAGCCAGTTTCCAAGAATGTTATAATATTCTACTTTTCCTGATTACAAGGCTACACTAAATCTATATGTATAAATAATATCAAAAAGCACGAGTCCACTATACGGTACAGGAACAAATTATGTAGACAATTCCATCATTAATAAGTAATATGCGCTATCTGACTAATCAAACAACACATATACTTTGCGTTGTTCGCTGTTTTATATATAACAGCTGAATGGAGACTATTGTCATCGGTTTTTACAAGTAGCAATAGTTTTGGAGAGGAAAATGGGGACATGGTCAATTAAGTTTGCCACTGGAATGCTGTAAAATCATAAAAAATACGATTAATAACAATAAAAGTACACTTTATTTGCATATTTCGATGTTCTGTTCAATGGAAAACACGTTAAGGAAAAGCCCTTATTGTACTGAAAAGCGTACAAATATTTTCGACAGCATACTTTTTGAGATCACTGGATTAAAGCAGTTCAGAATGGCAAGCAAACATTGTAAAATTACATAAAGGAACAGATAGTTAAAATGAAAAAAAAAAGCGATATTTTTCCAGGACTGCTTTAAGTTACTGAACAAAAAGATAAACTCTGCAATAAAAAACAAACTACCAATATCCTGAATAATTACTCGCCATGTCATGGAGGATGTAATAAATCAAAGTGAAGTAATGCTATCGAAACGTTTCAATTACGAGTTTGCTAAGAAGGCTACAGAATGACTGATTCTGAAAGGTTGAGTGAGTGAAAGGTCGACTTTCAGTTAAGGCCTCTTTTCAGGTTTATGCTCGATTGTTACGCACAGTTCTTAAAGCTTAAGCTCTTGATAGGATTTTCCTCTATGTTACTTAAACTTAGGCAATTATATCCGAAGCTAGTTTCCAGATGCAGCTGGTGACCGTATCACAATAGTCGCTGTTCTTTGGTTGCGGGCCATTTTCTACCCTCCCTCCGCTGACCTGGCAAGTACGGATAAAACTAGCACTGAGGAAGGTGAAAACCTAATTTTGTAGTAAGATGAAAGTTCCCCTGTGGGGAAAGAGCAATCAAGTGCAATCTAAAAGTGATCTGCTGTGGCGTTCTAACAGTTATGTCCCCGAACCTACTCACTTTTAACCCTTTGTTTGAGTTGAAGTAGGCTATAAAAAAAAAAAAAACTTTTTTACGCAGCCTAGTTCCATTGTCGGAACAGAAAATAAGTATATTCAAAACGAATTTTTGTTTCAAAGGAAGTTATAACATAAGGAAATTATAGTCCAGAAACAAGAGTACCGTAATGCATAAATATATATAAATATGTATAAATGGAACGCAAAGAACTTTATCGCAGGCAATTATTAGTAAAAAAGGCTCAATGCATTCCACACAAATTATAAAAAAAAAAAAAAAAAAAAAAACCGACAACAACAAAAAATGTTCTCTTTATACTTTTGCGCAATGGGTCAAGAGTTTACAACTAATCATTTTAAAAATGCATCACAAGAGAATATTCCCACTTATAGTATAGCTATAAAATTCTAAATATAGCAAAATCAATACAAAACAGTTACAATTTTCAAATGATGTGGGGGAGGGAGGACAGGATCGCTATTAGAACAACGCTGCTCACCAGCTTATTTCAAAAATGGCGAGCCCCGAGTATTGTTCAGTTTTGGAGCGAAAATTTAAATGACACAGTGAACGTGCTGTTTTTTCGATTTTTGTAATATTCATCCCATTCACAATCATTTAAATGCATTTCTCTGTGTGATACGCTTTATTATAAATTGTCATACGTTTAATAAAGTCGTTAAATGAAGTCATACGTTAAATAAAGTTTTCCCAGCTTTATGTTTTCACAAAATATGGCAAAGTCGGGAAATGTCATTGCAAGATTTAATTCGTTTATAAAATGACTCAGAAAAATTGACAAGAATTGCAAAATCTTGGTGGACAACAGAAACAACATTAAATTTGCCTCCATTGTATTTGACGCTCTTAATCCTTGCAAAAAGATTGATACCTGAACTTGAACGAGGCGACATATGCAATACAGCACCATTGCTCAACAACTGGCTGGATAATTACTGATTAGTTCAGGTGGCTAAACACTGAATGAACTTTAAACAAATGGAACTACTGGAAATTTCGTTTTCTTAGCAATGAACAAAATCGGAAACATAGTTCCATCACCAAACACACACATTCTATCAGCATCCTGTGATACTCCTGCATAACAATCATCCAATCCTACTCCTTAGCCCGGTAAACTTATTTCTGGACAGAAAAATCCTAAAAAATTCCCGCAGTCACTTTTACATGTTTTTTCGTATAGAAATAAATTTATATTGGCAAGATATATCTTACTGTATTAACTAGTATAGAGATGGAGAAAGGAGAAGAATTATGAATTTTCTAGAAAACTTACAGGCTAGTAGTGCCTGTGACCTGTTTACGCTGATAGGAACTGACTGGTTTGTCGGTGTAGCCTGTACTAAAGGTGGATTTTTAAAGTGCTAATTTGAAACATCGATCCAGACCATATCAAACTATTCAAATTAACAAGGCAACAAAATTTCTGAAAAGAAAGAAAACATGCGACTGACCTGTCCTGTAACTGAAAAGCATATCCTGGAGACAATGAATGATGGAAAGAAATATTCACTTTAAAATACAACTCAATTTCATCCTTCTCATAAGAATCGAAAACATTAAGAAACCAGTTTACTCTACCCTAACCTACCGTATGTTTCTAGCTGTATGCTCGGAATTTCAGTATTCCGTTTCAGGTTTCTTATAGGACATAAATACATATTCCTTGAAAGCTCCAAGCACTTTAGGCCTATAAAAACTTGCAACCCCCCCCGCAAATAATGTTGTTATATTCAATATCTGTATCAAGTTATATATGCTCTGGAGAACTCTGGAAGTTCTAGAATCCCCCCCCCCCCTTCCCGGATTTGGTTATTTTAGAATAACACGCAAACTAAAAGAGAAATGAAGCCATGAAACATTAACTAAATATACCACGTCTCTAAATTGAATGTATTCTATAGTCGATGTATCTTTTTTTGCTAAATGAAATGCCCAATTTTCAGGGTGAGAACACCACGAAAAGGTGTTCTGGCCCAGAACAATGGGTGTCGGACTTTCTTTTCAGCCAAGGTGGAAAGGAAGTCTGAAAATGTTCCTCCTATCCTTACGGGAACATCTCTCAACTTCAACCGGAGAGAAATCAAACCATGGCCTTTTTAACACTAAGCAAGCAGTGACGCTTTTTCTACTTCCCCCTCTGAGGAAGCTGTTTTTGCTGTTGCTACCGGCATCATGGAAACTTTCTTTATGGTAACTGGACTTGGCTCTCTCAATCGAAAACTCTTTCAGTTTCGCTTGTATCACACCGATCTCTGCAGCTGCGGGAATACAGAAGATTGGAGTCACCTGCTCTTTAACTGTGCAACCTACGACGATCTTAGAGTGAAGCTCCTAACTGACGTTCCAGGTCACTCTCTCTCCTGGGCGGGAGGAGTTGCTTCTGCAGAATAAGAACCATCTCTCAGCTTTTCAGAATTTTGCCTCCGAGGTGTTTGCTCGCAGAATTAGAATTAACGCTGGAGTAGCGCCCCAAAACAATCCACCAAATACACCTGTGTAAGCAGGACAATAGTTTGCTTCTCTGCTATCCTGGATGACAAAACATGTATTTTCAGGGAACACTTAGAAATTTCTGTACAGTGCTGGGCTGCTCATGAATTAAGCGCAATTGCATCACAATTCGATATATTTTCTTCTATGGTTCATGTACGCAGGAATTGTCATTGCACTGATCCTAAAGGTCACCAGTTCCACATCTGAATTATCCTGGATAAAAGAGTAGTACTTATTGAAGACTATTTTTCTCTTTTTTTTTTTTTTTTTTTTCATTTTTGTCAACCAGCACGTTTTTTTTTTTTTTTTTTATTTACCAGCACCAGTCCCTTTTTATTGTTATTTTTATTTTCAATACCATATCAGCTTTTTTTTATTATTATTTGTTTATTACTATTTTTTAAAACTTTTATTATTTACTGTTTATTATTATTATTATTTTTAAATTTTATTATTTACTGTTTATTATTATTATTAATATTTATTATTTTTTTATTTATTTTTTATCCCAACTATTACCAATGTGTATTTTTTTTTTCTTTTTTTTTTTTTGCACTGTTTTTTTTTTTCATTATTATATATTCTTTTTCAACCAGCAATACGGTTTTTTTTTCCCTCTCTTGCTCCTTTCTTTTCCTCTGGAATGGGCTCCAGAGGATTCTGGCCCACCTTTTGGCATCACTAGGTGAGTCAGAGTCTCTTTTGAGACATTACGTGCTCTACTGGAACTGGCCCACCTTCCCGTGGTGTGGACGAGTACCCAGAATCATCTGTCCAGGTGACTGATGCTGGGTAGCCAAGCGGCCAGACACAACAACAGAACGCACACATAATACGCACAAACTACGTCACACACACACATCTGGCCCATTTGTAGTGATACTGTTCTTCACAGAGACACGAGGCGGAGTTGAACAGACGTTCTAGGTGCCGCCCTACACATATACGCATTTCATCAGCGCCAAAATCTTTGACAAGACATCCAATCATTCCACACCTCTCCTCCTTTAAGAACCATCAAGGCCAACTGAACTCGTACTCTTGTACACAGATATCACTTTCTGTTCTTTCACTACCACAATTTTCTAAGGCGGTGGTTCTCATATTATAGAGGACGAGCCTCTCTATTCGGAGTCGGTTTGATTGTCACAAAATAAAATCACAAATTAATATTTTAAAATTATAACAGAACATATTCCCACCTGGTAAGTACAAAGGATCATACAGAGTAGTAAGTTACCTTCCTTCCCCACCTCAAGCTGCCAAATCCAAAGTTTGACCTGTTTATGAATCAGAACTCATTAAGAACTGAAGTGTACAAATTAGAATTCATCATCTACTTTATTAAATATGGTAAAAAAAAAGTCACTAATTACGTGTGATCAACAGGTGAATTCAGAAATGCAGCTAGTTAAATTTTGGAGTACTTTGGTGCTTAATACATTATCGATCAGCAACCACCACAAGGATTTCATTAGCCTCATATCTTATTAATCGGAAACGTCTTAATTTATGTACCCGAGGGAAACTCTGCTTTAATTATAGATGGTTTACAAAATGGAAATTAATCATGAATTAGTGTTTTTCGGGCTAGTTGTTGAAGGTAGTCTTTTATTCATGAATGCAGAGAGATTCTGTATTCTCCGCACTCTTATTTAACTGAATTTAGGTTAGTTCTGCTTACTCCACTTCGTTCAATAAATCTTAAAGGCGGGAAGTGTAGATAATCTCCGAAGTAACCTATAAAATTAAAGGACAGAAATAAAAAGTACAAATTATAGAGTGAACTTTCCCCTTGATTCAACCTTGTCTATATTTCTTCCCGACTCTTAAAGAACCGTAAGGTTATGGTCCGAGTTCAGTAAGATTAGAATTATATTACCAGAAATCAATTATTCCACTTATAGCTGCGGTTACCTGATCGCCAACAGCCCAATGAAACATAACACGCTCGTAACTGTCAACATATTTTAAATGCGAAAATTGAATTGTAAACAGTAGTTTGTGGTTAAACTGTAGCAAATCTTAACGCTTCTTGCCCGGCGAACAGCGTTCCTGTTTAAATCAAAGGAAAAATCATAAGTCAGGCGTACAAAATGACGGTGCTGGAGACTGATCATTAGAAACACATGACCGCCAACAGAAAGGCGACCTCCCCTCCTTCTGTAAAATATTGTTTTGTCTTAACAAAAGTGAAAACAGTTTGCGGGCAGAACGAGAGTTGAGATGACGGAAATGCGTGTCTTTTGTCATGGGTGAGCAGCCAACGTGTCAGAAGCTCACTGGAGTAATAAGCCGGATTTCCTACTTCACCGCATTCGTTACACATCTCTGGTTTACTGCAGTAGATAAGGTATGGGAGAAAAACAGCTTTCCACTTTCTTCGGAAATGAAGATTCACTCGCTGGAGGCTTAAAACGTTTATGAATAGATTGAATTAGCTGCAAATATATACGGCAGAAAGAACAAAAAGATACTTTGCTTTCAGCAAATCCAAAAATTAGAATGAAAGTTAACTATTTACCTTTGCAATTATCAGAAACTCTGGAGACAGAACAGGCACCAATTGAATGAAGTACAGAATCTCCATTTTCTACAATTTTACGTCAGCAACGAAATAAATGGTATTACACAACGGTATAATTGTAACAACGGTGGAACACCTGCTATAGAACATCAGTCCTGAACTTAGCACGTGTTCTTAATTTGCATCACAACAGAAACAGTTCTTTGATCTCGCTCCAAATGGTAGGAATTGAAATATTTATCACCGAAGCCACAAAATTTCAGAGAAATAACTCCAACAATATAAATAAGCAAATGAAACTTATTGACTTTTACGTTCTTCTCAGAGAAAAGAACATTTTAAAATATTCAATAAATAATGGAGTATTTAAATTCCAATCATCATTTTAATGGCACTGGAGCTTGTCACTCATACCTGTACACTGTTTTTGTCTGCAAAGGCGTGTGTTTAAGGGCCGATTTGCATATTTTTTGGGCCGAAAAGCACTGAATAACTTCATGGTGGAAAACTCTAATCCATCAACCTGAAATCAGCCTCAATTGTAGAGCACTTCAGAAATTCCTGCAGTCGCGGGCGGGAATCGAACCCAAGCCTTTCCAAACGAGGAGCAGAGGGCGATGTGATGTACTGCGCTTTCTAAACTGCCACAGGGTGCAGCAAAGGAGCATGCTCAAAATATAGTTAACTACTGGAAGTATATCACGATAAGAATGTTGATATCCAATTTACATTTATGAAAAAAGATGTCCGTGCGTTGTTTACAAACGTGAATAAGTGCTGTTTAACATTTCGGTAATCCCTAAAGGTTCTAGATCATTCAATAATTCACCAAAATTACTGTAATCGGTAGATCCATATATATGATAAGGTTATATAACAAGCTAGGATTATCCCCAATTGGCAATAGTGTAACCCAAGCCTTCCTCATAAAACCCGACATGAATTTGAATAGCAAATATACTGTCATAAAAATATAGTGAAGTGGAACATGTTGGTAATTCCCACAGCAATTTCCTCGGGTTATCTAATTTTATAAATAAACTTGGCATTCCTCAAGCATTGAATTACAGTATTAAGAGAAAAATACGCAAAATGCTGTCAAGTTTTAATGTATGGCGTTATGCACAGAACTCTAACGTTATAATAGACTTGCAATAAATAATAAAGGTTTTATATAATGTGAACAAATTATAAATTGTTTTGCTTCATAAAAATCCTTTTTGACTTCTTTCTAGAAATTTGTCTTCTTCCATTCATAAAGACTATTTCTGTGCTTTAACTAATATATTTTATCACATTTATGAGTCCTATTGTTCAGGGGTACTTTTACGAACTCAATTTAATATCATTATTATTAAATCCTTTCCTGCTTGTTTTCTAGTTGCATGAGGACCATGCATAAAGAACATAAACTCACTGGCCAAAAATTTAGAAACTTTTATTAGATATCTATTAGGATCACCTTTTGCCCAGATTAACTGGTGAACGTCGTGCCATCGATTCCACTCTGAGGAGGTCTAGCTACAGATTTGACCATTCTTCCATCAGGATATTTGTCAGAATATCCTGATGCTTTTGATTTAGAAGTAATTAAATACGTTATTTAACTAAAAATGTTGTGAATGGAGGATAGTGAAGCTGAAGCCCTTTCTGCTGCATTTTTTTCCTTTTAGAGCTGTATTCTCCTTTTGTCTTTAATTCATTTTATACTTTTGAGACGGTTGTTTCGACACAGTGATTTCATTTGTTTTCTTAATTTTGGCTCCAGCTGCACCAACAATAACACATTTCTGAAAATCAGAAAGATCACTTGTCTTTTCCCCACTAGATCCACTAAGAAGCCCCAGGAAAGCTTAGGTTATTTATCTAATACCAAGGAAATGTGACCATACCATGTGGCAACATAAATTTGCACACCGTATGCTTAATTATCTGTTGACGTAAACTGTAAAAGGTTGCAGTTGACGTCAACAGATTAGCCAGTTGGTGGCTAATTTTTTAGCCACCAACTGGCTAATTTTTAGCCAGTTGGTGCTGTAATTAAAATGAGTTTTCCTCAGTGCAGTACAGTTAGATTCTCTCTTTCTCGTCGATCAAATTCCACATATGAACCCATAATGTAGCCCCGAAGAAGGATTCCAGTCATCCTGGTCAAATAACATTTATTATTCATTTTTTAAAATTTCTCAACAAGTCTGTGACATCTGCCAAAACTCTAAATATGCCACTGCTCATAACGCAGAATGCGTGATGATTTTACGTAATAAACTCCACCAGATGTACTAGAAAGGCACTGAAGCTAGGTAAAGTTTCCGTATGGTCGGGTAGCATAAAGGAACTTGAGGGACTGCCTTCTTTTGAATGGGTTTTATATTTATTAATATTTATGATCCGCAATCAAAACTATGATTATCGAAGTAAAAGTAAATAAATCACATTAATTTTAAATTGAATGCGGGCTAATTCAATGTAGACATATTTAATGGACGTTATGGTTGGTAATTTCTCTCAGCATTTTTCTAGCATTGAAGAGCTTGTTATTAGCGTGAAGATGAAATGGAAATTCTGAAATTTATTGCTCACTTAACAGACGAATTAGAGCATAATCGAATTCCACTGCTGTCATCAGGCTGATCTTGACAGCTACCTAATTACAGAGAATAGTTTCTAATGGGTTCATTTATTGAGGAGTTCATCGTTGAATCGCTTCGGTTATTCGAAGAAAGACTTCTCCGCAGTCTGCAAGTTTATTCCAAGTTTACACATCGATATGACAAGCGAAAGAAGTATTTTCTAACACGTGATAATTAATTTCCGTTTCCGTAATACAAATTATTAAATAAATATTAGTTAAATGCCATAATTTGGTTTTTAAACGCTACAAATTGATAGACATAATATCGATATGATCAATCGGTAAGATGGCGCGAGATCATGTCCAAATTAACGTTCCTTGCGGTTATGGACAACTTAGGACGTGATCTGAAATTTAAATAGGCAGAAGGCAGAATCACAGCGCGTACAGCAAATATTTACATATCATTCTGTTAAGTAGTGTGTGAATACAACACATTAATAAACTGAACGCATCCCTTCTTGGCCGTGACTCGTAGCTGTCAGCTTATAAATAAATCATGAATAATCCCTACTAGTTTGCACGAAAAATAATGAATATAATAAAGGCTGCAGCGCACATTATTCGGCTTTCTTTTTCTGCTTAAAAGTCTGTCCATCACAGAAACGCATTTCTGTACGCAGTTTGATAAATTACATAAATTTCGCAATAAGAGAAAAATAACGTATTTAATTACTTCTAAATCAAAAGCAGGCGCAGTCACCTCAGTGATTATCTTTGTGACACAGTTATCTACAGTGTAACAGAGTTACTGTCCCAGATTTCGTGTGAAATTGAGTCTCAAGTACTACTTACGTTAGCTCAATTGGCCATTAGATAGTGCCTCAGTTCCTGTCGCTGACACTCGTGCAGACAATCGAGATGCGAGACCAGACTCGCAGATGATATCTGCCAACCACGCCTCGACAATACACTGCTCTCGAGCCACTCTTCCAGATAATGAGTGTCCCGTGACAAAATGATGGGAACAAGATTAAATCAACATTGCTGCATTCATCTAGTGTCTGTTGAAATCAAAGTTGAAAATAAACATTTATCGCACCAAAACATTCGATGTTTTTATTTTAAGCTGTAGTGCTTTTCTGTTTCGAAAAAAGGCTACACAAATGCATCTGTTGTCAAAATTAGAAGAGTTAATTTGGTACTGTACAGATGCTTGCAGTTAAATCTAGAACAAAGAGGAATACCACTGTGAGAGAGAATATGGTAATTGCTTTAATAACGGGCAGTGGCTACACCACACGCAAACTATATTTTTAACCCATAAACGTTCAGATTAATATGTTAAACATGTAATAGTAAAAGTCCTAAGTAAAGTAATGGAGAAAGTCTCAACCCTAACTTGCGTTATCATTAAGGAACTTAGGCAGAAGTTTAATGTACTGTTGAGTCGACATGAAGAAATTATTATGGGAAAGTTAATTGCCTCCATTACAGAGTTTAACAGTCAAAGTACGAAATATATCATGCGAGTACGTGAGATCCTTCAGATGAAGTTAATTTACTAATGAGAGATAAAGTTACTTCATTGTGATTCAACAACAGAAACTGAAAAACTAGATGAAAATGGGCTAACAGCGCCTGGAAGGCAAATTGAGAGAATTGTATAATTAAGCAATTCGAATAAGAAGAATAATGATGATATCGCAAAAGAGTTGATGTAAACAATGAAAAGAAATGGCTCTGTAGCATATCTACAGTAGGTTTTCTCTTAAAATGGCGTTATTAAATGTACGCAGAGTGTTACATTTCTATTTCTTAAATTAACTGAATATTTTCTTTTCTGTAATTAGTAGAAATGAAAATAAATAACAGATTACCTTGTTGCAGGGTAATTACTAAATGATTTACTAATACATAAAAGTTCCCATTTTCACTTTACTGCGATATCACTTCACAATTTAATATTCACTCCCGTTTTCTATCTAATATTTTGTAATCAGTAGGCAGCGAAAAATGCAACACGTATTGGCTCTATGATTTAATAAACTAAACGATCCTAGTATATTGTCAACACTTTCGTAATGCAGTTTATTTATTTATTTCTCCTTGAATTTTAATAATAATTGAAATATTATTAATATAAAAATTGAAATAATTTGTTCCTTTACTGGAACAAAGAAGAGAGATGAAAGGGATGAATGAAAAGAAAATTTATTTAGGCGAGTATTACGTCCTTTTAGCAAAAAGACGTTGACACTTTTTTTAACCTTTTTAACAGTAATAAAAGAAAGAAGAGAGAATTATCCCTTTCTTCCCTATTTGACTGTCAGCCCTGTATTCATTCATCTCGGCATTCTCTATTACCTTATCGGTATATATGCTTCTGTGGCTACAGTTTTAGGGTTATCTTAAATTGTCGCTTTCATAGTGACAGTTTAAAATAACCTCTAATAACTGCAACATCTCTCGTGCTCCAAGTAATCGCTTACTATTAGTGGTTCATGTACTGTGAACACTATGATGTCATTTGATTTGTGAGTAAAATTAAAATATTCTTACCCCTGCTTTTTTTTAACATGCTGATACAAATAACATCATTTAAATATGTTGGCTTTCCCTCATATCTGCTCCTCCAATCAATTAGGGACAAATTGAAATCACTCAAAATAAGACATTCACACTTGCTCGCCCATTTTATTTGCATGTAGAGGTTCTCATCGTACTCTTCACAACCTTCTGATCTGTAACAAGACCCTAATCTCATTTTTCCTTTGCATCTAACTACTTCACACCCAGAGGCGTAACTGGGGTTTGATTGCGCCCATGGAAAATGAAAAAATGGCGTCCCTTAAACACACGAAATTGGAATTTTTGCATTTTTTTTAACCATAAAAATGACGCTCCCCAAATTTGGCGCCCAGGGCACGTGGCCTAGTTATGCTACTGTTTACACCACACATTTGTTACGTTCTAGCTGCTTTTGATAAGAAGAAGATCCCCCTCCCACCCCTTCTGTCTTGTCTAACTTTCCTAAATATATTATTCATACCATAATGAAACTTACCATCCCCTATTTCTTGGTTGCACCACGTATCTGTTATCCATAATTATGTCAGCATAGTTGTCCTAATCAGCAGTTCGAATTCAGTTATTTTATTGACCACACTCCAGATGTTACTGTGAACACAGTTAAGACTAAGTTTTCGTATACAGGGTGTTTCAAAAATGATGGTTAATAATTTAAAGGTGAAAAGTACAAACTAAAATAAGGAAAAAAGTCGCAGCGAACATCGGGTCGCAAATGAACCGTTTTCGAGATAATGCACATTTTCTGTTAAGATACGCCACTGACTATGGGAGCACTAGTTTAGCAAAAAAAGCTGTGAATCCTTTGCTAAGGGTGGTTTTATTAAACATAAGATAATACATTTTTAATTTTTGGTTTCAACACCACAGGATTTTACAGATGTTACATGATGTTCTTTCGAACACCCTTTCCTCAACATCAGGTGTTATGCTTCTGGGCCTACCTGCTTGTACTCCGTGTGCGAAGCGCCCATGTCCTCTAAGACGTTGATGTACCCTGATGAATGTGCGCCTGTTGGGCTGCCTTAGGCGGGGAAATGCTTCTTGGTACAAACTTGCAGTCTCGAGTGAACTGCCGTTGGCTTTACCATACATGAAGTGCATGGCCGCATACTCTTCATTGCTGTAACCTCTTTCCATGTTGACTATCCTTTGACAAGTTCTAGTAGACCTACTACATCTCAGAGTATTGAGAGAGGGGAAAGGGAGAGAATTAGCATAGCCTAATCCAGCGTTTCCCAATTAAATTTAGTCACGGAACCCTTTTATATTTTGTACAACATAATGGAACCCCTTAAATATTTTTATAGTAGCACATTAAAAATAATAATAATAAATGCGCTTCTTGGTTCAAGGTCAAATACCTTTAACTTCTTTGTTTATTGTTATTAGTATAAAAAAAATACAAAAAACATCCCACCATGCGAAATACGGAGCGTAACCAATCACAACCGTTTGCGTGTCGTTTCCTAGTATTTAGGTAGGTAGGTGCGGTAGTATACAGTCAATGTAATGTGCAGGTTCTGGATTACAGTTACAAAGGCAGTTTAGTACACAAACTGTGCAGTAAAGCGACCTGACCCAAATATTGTCTCGTCCGCCGGATATAAACATACCTACAATATTTTTAACGTTTAATGTGTAAATTTTTTTTATTTTTTCGCGGAACCCTTAATTTTATCTCACGGAACCCCAGGGTTCCGCGGAACACAATTTGGGAAACGCTGACCTAACCTAAACAAAGAAGTCAGTGGTGGATCCCAACTCTGTACAGTTCACCTTGTCAGTAGTGGATCCCAACTAGAGATGTGTAATATCTCGAAAACGATTCACTTAAGGACTAGGCTTTACTTAACCTGTTTACTAGGCTTTTTTTTGCGTATTGTAGTCTGTACAGTTCATCTTTAAATCATTGGCCATCAATTTTGAAACACCCTGTATAGTAGTATAAAATAGTGTAGTTTATTACCCTCGTAGGGAATTGAAGTTAGTTAAGCTTATTTCTCTAGTATTAACTCCTCGTTCGTTTGAAACATCTCTCTATGTCGGCACATCTTGACAACATTGACTTTTGCGGCAGAACTCTGGAGATGTGTGCAAGGCCACTTTGATCGGTTAGCATTAGCAGAGGCATATGATGCAAGAAAGCAAGCTTATAAAGTATCAGCAAAAAAAACCTTCCCATTTCACCCATCCATTCGCTCCAAAAGTTTGTCCACTTCTTCCTTGAATGTATTTAAGCATATAACTTTCACGACAACAGATGGAAGTTTGTTCCAGAAATCAACAACCCGCTAGCTAAAGACAAATTTCCGCGCATCTATTCTACAACTGTCTTTCCTCAATTTGAATTTATGCCCCCTCAGGTTTGTAAGATGAGGACGAATCCCACCAGCACTGAGTTTACTCAAATCATTCAAGGCCTTATACACCTCAATCAGATCACCTCGCAGGTGCCCAGACGCTGCAATTTGCAGAACTGTAGCCTTTCTTGGTAAGAGCACCCCTTCGTTCCCCTCGCCAATCTTGCTGCCGTTCTCTGTACACGCTCAAGCAACTCTACATCCTACCTAAAATGAGGCCTCCAGAACTGTATGCAGTACTCAAGGTGTGGCCTGACCATTGCCATATTCAGATGCCAAGAAGGATTAGAGATTACTGAGGGAAGTTATTGCACTTGAGATATCACTGTGATCAATTTATTGTTGGGGGGACATTATATTATATTAAGGAAACTGAATATAAATGCTTTCTGAAATAACAGGTGGCAACAATATTTATGCGTGACGCTCAGCAGAAACCTCTATTGCATTTTTGCCCTAACGAATTTTAAACTGCCCTTGAAAAAAGAAGGGGGGGATGCATGTTTTAAGTTTTGAACATTAGTGTACCGGAATCTGGAAACGTGTTTGTATGATGCATACATAAACAGTAAACAAAGTAATTGGAAATCTGAACAATTATAATTTTTATCTGTTAATCTGTCATTAAATATAAAACCTCTTCGTTATTTGAAATATATTTTATGGCGATGGATGGTTAGGTTCATAGTGTGAAAAAATTATATATATGTGGTAAAACCACCCCTTGGTGCGTATGTGTGTGTATATATATATATATATATATATATATATATATATATATGGTTAAAATTTCACAGTATGGACCTAACTTAATATAATATATATATTATACCTCCTTCCAAAATAACGGGATTATTATGTCCAATTCATACGATAAACAGTACCATTATCCAATCCTCCAGCCCTGATGATTTACATCTTTATGCGCTCTATGCATAACAAATAGTAACTTGAAAAACAGATGATGTGAACTTAACACTGTTAAACGTAAGGCGTATATTCACGAAGTACAAATTACAGTAATTTCGAGCGAAATTTTACTGATGACTGGTACTTTTCAAAAGGGAATTAAAAACTTATTTCCACCTGTAGTGCAGCAATCAGAGAGCGAGGCAAGGGGCTTGTTGGCTCTCTATGTCCTGTTCGAGAAGCTATAAATACATATATAATTCATGCGCGCGTATATAGCCCACAGATGTTGCTTAAGATCATATTTATTACTTTTAATAAAGTACAAAAATATTAATAAATAGCAAAACAAATAGCGATTTAACTCCTCCTCACCCCATGTACGTCTTTCACTCTTTCCCTCTCTCGAGTCGCCAAATATCTTTATCCTTACATAAAATTCATGGAATGTAAGCTATAAATACAGAAAAAAGTCCTCAGTTTATTTCTGCACGGACTCAGATGCTGTGACTTCATTTTTAGTTAAATAAAGAATTATTTGATTGTTTTGTTTGCTTTTCTTTCTCTTGTAAAGAAAATAGCATATAAAGCAATTAAACCATCCTGACTAGCATTAAAAACTTATTCTTTCGCCGATTCTTGCTCTACAAACATTTGAAATGAACTTCATTTGAAAATTTATATTAATTTCGTTAATAACAGTAAGAAGTGTATTAAAACATCTGAGGGCATTTTATTATGTTTTAAAAATTATTCTCGAAAATGTTTAAATAATTGAAAATAACATTACGGCTACAATGAAATTTATAAGAAATTTTGAAAAATACACAAATAAAACTGATTATGATAATATTATTTATTATTATTAGCCATATGGTACAAGGAAGCCTGAAGCTTATGCTGTACCAGACGAGAGAGAGGGGGGAGTAAAATGGAATCACCAAGAAAGAGAAGAATGATGATATTCAGCTCACGACCCTGGGTGTGCCAAGTTCATACTCACCAGATGTGAGCTGTAACGGACCGTGGTATGCAGGTGAGAAACAACTGGCAGCGAATTAATGAAACAATGTACAACGGAGTAACGATCAATGAGGACTTCATATATTATGTAAAATTAAATTTACAGAAACTCACTATTTCATTCGAGTTTTTTTTTTTTTTTTCCCCATCATCATTTGAGCCTGAAATTATACGGTCCTCAGAAGATTTAAGTTTCTCAATTCACATATACTGACACCTTATGGCCTAAGTTTCCTCGATATTTGTAACAACCGAACCCGATTTCATCAAGAACATCGGAACTACCTCTGGCACTTCGGCGTCTTCCCATGTTTGGCAAGTACACCAAACATGGGAAGACGCCGTGATTCGTTTACGATTTAAAGAGAGATAATTGCTAGTATCAGCAAGCTAGGTACCTCGAGGGATGTGTTGTAAAATCGTCAACAACAGGTTCTGTTCATCTGCAGGGATTGTTAGAAATTATGTTTGATTACGATGATTAAGACTTGAAATTGCTGTTACTTCAGCTACCATTGGTTATGTCGTTTATTCCACGATAACCAGTCGGCTATGTGAGTCCTAAATTTATTTTTTTATACTCCAGGATGGCCACATAAGGTCACAAGAGTCAACAAGAACCTTATCGTATTTAGCAGACTCATTAACTGAATTCTGCTAATGATGAGTGTTCAATAATCTTGGCTACAATGCGGTTTCTGCAAATGTAGGTATTGACTATAATCTAGATTCACTTTGATTTAATTACTGTTAGTCGAAATTTCAAGTTTGTTATTGTATTAAATCCAGACTCACAATTTCATTTAAATTAGACAGCATCGTTAGTGTTCTCTAAATAAGTTAATTATTTTAAAAAAAAAGTCACTCACTCTTCTTTCTGAAATGTAAATTCAGTTTCAAACACCCTATAACTTTATTAAACGGGATCTTTAATTGTGTAACGTGATGCTTATATCGCGGTTTGCTTTATTGCGATAGGAGCTGAGAAGGTCTTTTGCAACTTTTCGTGAGCACGCTGCTGTTTCATTCGAAATGTGTTGACTTCGAGTACCCTCTCGATCAGCTTTTTCAAGAATTAAAACACACAAATCTTAATAATGGAATCAAAGCTAAAATGCAGACTGAATTTTCAAAACTTGTGTTTATTTGAACCAGCCCAAATACCGCAGGAAGACTCAAATTGTCTAAGATGTAGTTCCTATAATTCGGTGCATAAATATACAGATCTAAACGGATTATTTCGTTTTGATTCTTCCAATTTCGCCTTATTCGCCGGCGTAATGGAACATAATGTCGCAGTAAATATACCTCAGGATAACTGGATCACTTATCGTCTCAACATAGTTGGAACCAGTCCAAACAACAAAACTGTGGTAGTTGAGGGGGCATTGACCTAATAGAATCAACACGAGATAGTTTGAATTGTCTAGACAGTCAAATAGGTTACAAACAATACGAAATACACGGTAAAACACCCAGCCTTTCTTTTCGTATTATACTGCAATATCAAGGTATAGAACTTTCAATTTAAAAAGTTTAAAGTTTTTAAGTTTAAAAAGTTTTTTTTTTGTCAAATCAAATAAAATTCCACATACGCAGCTTTTCTCATTAGAATTTAGGTACAGGGGAGGGTACAGAATGTGAATCAATTAAAATAAGTTGAAAAGAATTTGTTATGCAGATAAAAAGGGGGGGATAAACTGTAACAAAAATGTCAAAAGAAACAGGACTCTTTACAACTTTAATAAACAAGGAGGTGGGAAGAACTATTGAAAATTAATAGAAATCAATTGAGAGGTCATCTGCCACACCTTTTCTATTTTTTTAAATAATCATTCTTTTCATCCTCTTCTCCCCCTCTGTTATAACTAGGGAAATAGACTATGACCGCGTACCAAGCACGCAGCAGTATAGAAATGGAAGGCTGCCCACCCCCGCTGTTCTACATTCACTGGCCGTCACAAGAGAAGCAATTAAAGATATTCACATCATACTGGCCACAGCTCATGCCCATTTCACCCATTTATTACCAAAATGGCTGTGAATTCACCGGCGAATGCAATTTTCGATTTTAAGTGGATTTGTGTCCAATGCTTTCCTCTACTCACGTCACAATGGATTCTTTTCGTTTATTTCAGTCCTTCTCGATGTTACCGATGCTTCGTCTAATTTCAGGTTCAATCAAAATACCCAAGCACCACTCCAAAATAAAATGCCTAGATTCACTATGATATTAAAAATTAACACAAAGTGTGGAACTACAGTGGCAAATTCATCAGGGAAGCATCTGTTACTGCAATTCGCAAACATTCACATTCCTCTCATGGCCTGCTTATTACCTGCCAACCGATTTAATTTTGTTATTATTTTTAATTCTTGCTTTTGGTATGATTTAATAAGTTTATATTCCATATCTTCATCGTGATTAGTCTTTTTGATTGGTTTTGGTCAACAGTGAAATTTACGTTTCGTCCTTTCTTTTGAGTTGTTTCCTGTTTCTAGGGTTCTTACTACTTATCCCCGTGTTTTCAGCTTAATCCTCTTTATCTTTTATATCGGGAAATCCACGGTGTGTTCGCTGATAAATGGCAGCCATGGTAGAAACCCGATTTTTTGTAAATTCACAGTGGCAATCTTCGTGATGAAGTAATTCTCCAAAACTTTCTTTTATGTTATTCGTCCTCTTATCATAAAAGCTTACCTTCTCCATACTCACTCTATGGAGTGCGATAGCAGAGTGAAGCCTTCCGAATGACTTTGAGCCACATACTGTTTTTTCCTTACTATAGTTCAATTGTCAATCTCTCATCTTAAAGCTCTCCCACTTACCTTTAAAGTGGACTAAGCCACTGAAGTTTCAGTTCAGTTGTATAGTCAATGAAAGTAAATGAAATTGCATCTTATTTTAACCATTTTAGATTTAGTCGTTTTTTAGGGTGTTCACCCCTATCGTAGTACTATTGGGTTCTCGGAGTCCCAACACGCCTTCTCTTACTTTGTGTTGCCCACACTCCAATAAGGATGAGGACAGGAGGGGGCGAGTATCGCACTACTAAAATGTATTCTGTTGTAGTAGAGTTTTAAGAGCATCAGCAACTAAAGCCATATTGCTCCGTATATACTTTTTGTAAATTGCGTGTTCTGTGGTCGATTTTCAGTTTGTTGGACGAAAAACCCGTTTCTGGAGGGAAAAACCGTGCTACCTCCCCTGAGACCGATGAACTTAGACACGTTGTGAAAAAGCCCCGTAAAAATTGCTCACGTTATCGATGAAACTCGAACTCGGGTCTTTTCCAACCGGTGCATGGATTATGAAGAGTAATAATCATATGTGCAAAATCAGATTATGTAATAAACACATTTGAAAAATTTTACTGAAAATAGAAAAAAGTTCTAATATGATTCGGAAATGATGATTCGCATTAATATCCATTAAGATAAATATATATTATAACACTCATACCACCTGAATTGATTAGTAGGAGTGTCCTGTGATATATATATATATATACATATATCTTAATAATACAACGAAGTTCTATTTTATAAATGAAATGTTAACGGATAAAGTTAGTCAACAAAAATGGTCCTCGTGGGTAGTACAGTTGGTAGAATCGCAGTCCGCCCCACACCGGTGGAAAAGACCTGAGTTCGAGTGCCATCGATGACGAGGGAAATCAAAGGCCCATATAAAATAATTTTATAGGCCTTTTTCACAACATGGCTGAATTAATCGGTTTCAGGTGAGTGTAGCATGGTTTTTTTGCTCCTGGAAACTCGGGTTTTTCGTCCGGCAAACAGAAAATCAACTACAGAACACACGCAATTTACATGCAGTATATATGGAGCAATATAACATTAGTGGCTGATGTTCCTAAAAGTTCAATAAACATGTGTCTGTGTGTATTCCTTGACAGAATAATCCTCATGGCTGGTCTCAAAGCCATTTATTTAAGGATTCTTTCATGGCTAGATAAGATGAAAATCGCTGGATGTTAAGAAGAGTTTCTTTATCCATTGTTCCGTAGCACAGGATAAGGTGTATACTGGGGAGGGGGGGGGGCTACTCTTTGGAGCACCGGTCCCAACTCCTACTATATTTCTAATTGTTTATTTATATCTATCTTATAGTCTGTCCATTCTTCGTTAGAAAACCTGGTCCACCTGAATCGTTAGCACCCAAGCTATAAAAGTCTTAACACTAAGTCTGAAGAATACGGAGGGTGAGGTAACACTTTAAACCGAATCTTTGTCTCTCCAGCGTAGAACGAGCGGTATGAAAGCGACGTTATCGTGCCACAGGCAAACACCTCTGAACAAAGCTCGACAAAGTCGAGATTCGCTATCCAGATGTAATCTACTATAAACTTAGCCCGGTTTTATCACTAAAGGATACCGACCGCTGACAGTAACCTTTAGTGATAAAACCGGATTGTCTTTTTATCGTTTACTGTAAATCACGGTGGTTTTCATTTAAATCACCATTCGTGGTCGGAATTGTAGCCATCTATTTGGATGTTTTGGCTCTTTTTGTTTTCAAGTTATGTTATTTTATGCATTTCCTTTAGTGTTACATTAAAATTTAAAAATATATATTTTTCACATTTTTTTGCTGGACCGGTATGTTTTTTCAATTCCCTTTCATCAAATTCACTCCTTGGTTTCTAATTATATCTTGTATTAATCTAATTATATCTAATTATATCTCAACATACGTATGTTGCTACTTTCTCAACATACGTAATTAAAAATGGCTGGCAGTCTTTAGTTGGATTCTTACGGTATAAATACTGCATTTATGGATATACAGACACATAACAGAAGAATTAAATTACATTCTTAATAGAAAGAAGAAAGAAATAAAACAGTAAAGAGAAAATATAAAAGAATGAGATAATAGGGCAAATATCGGTGGTTTCAAAACATTGCCCAACACATGTACCATATTGCAGGGTGTATCCTTAATTAAGCGAGACGTATTGTATGCTCGCTGAATAAATAATGATAATAGTGAAAACACAGATAATTGAAATCTATAAAGGTAATCGAATCGTGAATCTGCTACCCACCAATAAATACGTAGATCAACTGCTGACTTTCCCTGGAATAACAACATTCTTTAAAGCAGAGTAAACTTTCATTCATTAATCAAACATCGTATTTTAAAACAAAAATGGCTAAAAATTTCGTAAAGTACTTTCCCCTCTTATGTACTGCTTCATCACTTTTCAAAAATCGCCACAGTCACCTACAACCACTGAATGAATGCCACTTTCCTTGATTGTGTCGTCCCATTGTACTCATATCTTCGTGGAAGATAATCATCATTTTCTTTATTACAAGCCTCCATGAAATTTTTTCATTAAGCTTAGCGTTATATGTAACGGTAAAAAATACCAACTGAGGAATAGTGTTGCGTGTGTGTTAAGTGCCAAAGAAATTAAGACTATGAGGCGTCAGTATATCGCGTCTGTAACTGCGTGTATTCTTCGGTCGGTTTGTTTGCTGTTTGCCTGATGAACTTCGGATATGAAACCGTTCTTCGGACATGAAACCGTGCAGCCCTCTTCTGAGACCAACTAACTCAGCCATGTTGTGAAAAAAGCCCATCAAAATTCATCGCATCATTGACAGAATTCCACACCAGGCTTTTTCCACCCAATGTGGAAGAACGGTGATTACAACCAATGTGCTACTGCGACTGTTTGAAGATCCAGTAATGGTGAAAATTTGATATTGCTTTTCCAGGAACGAACTCTTCTCACATTGGTCAATCCTTGACAACTTAGGGCTGCACTGCTGTTAGACTGGCCCAGAAGCAGAGGCAAAAGCAATACATGGGAAATCAATCCTGTAACCCAACGCAGTATTAGTGCATCAACTGTCGTGAAAAGCTAATAATTTACAATCGTTAAGTCTTAACAGTTTCATGCAAATTTTCAAATAAATCCGTTTGCTGCTTCTAAGTAGGTCAATATTTACCACAAGCAGCATATTTTTGAATAACTGAACTCACGCCAAAGTATGAATTTTCCTATTTGAGTTCGAATTGACCTTGAACCGATTAGTGGCTTTAAGGCAATATTTTTCGTGAGGTATAAAAAGTTATTAATCTCAAGCTGCTGATGATTTTTCTAATTTCCTGTAACAGCTGCTACTGAAGCTTTCCTTGTGAAAACTAAGCAGAAACCTTAATTTCTTCATTTCCTCAGACTCTTTCCGTAGAATAAAAACTAATAAAGGATATACTGACGCCTTTTAACCCTGGTTGACGAACGTTCTTCCTTTTCACTCCTAAGTGGCCCATTACGAGTGAAGAAGGAAGAACGACTGTTTTAAGTATACTGTGTGTTTTAAAACATTGAGATTAGGAAGTATAACGGTTCGGTTTTTAGGACATCCTGTTCTTGTTTCACAAGGTCACAGTAGTGTCCTAAAACCAGAAGTTTACGTCCCCTAAGCTCAAGGTTACAAAATGTACATATGTAAATCCTAGGCCGAAAAATCGACCATAGTTTCAAAGTCAAGTTTGTTTGTAGCTCAGTTTCCTCTTTTCCTTCAGAATTTATATTATTGACTGTAAATGAAAAAGAATGCTTCACTGAGCACACTTGTATTTAAACTGTTTTCTCTTCCTCCCTCCCAACAGTAAAGTAATAAAATTACGATCTACAAAGGCTGTGTTATTAAAATTTTACGGTGATAAAAATATTTAATATTTTTTTTCTTAAATGTAAAACCTGTCCTTGAAGAAATCTATGAACTGGAGAACGCTATTTTGTATCTTTTTAAGACTGGTTGCGTATGTTGTCCCGAGTACGAATCGTACGGGGGATGAAACCGGTCCTTTGACACGAGAAACGCACGGCCCACTGTTAATTTGAGCCGCTATATTAGCTTCGATGAAAACAATTCCAATTATGCTACAAATTCCTCTGGTCGTGCAAAGTATAAACGGAAAATTATTAAATTTATTATTATACAAAAATCAGCGAAAACGTTTGCAAACTTTAACTCAGAAAAAATCAGCCATCATAGATTTCTTCCCCACATACAATCTTTGACAATAATCTGACTTCCGGAACGTTAGTTCAACTCCGCCGTGATAAACTGTGGTAACACATGACTTTGTAAAACGGACAGAAATGTGTGATGTGTTTTGTGCTACTTAGTTTTTTCTGGCCACTTTGCCACTAGGAAGGTGATCACGTGGAAAGCCTGCTCAGTGCCCGTCTATACCACGAGGAGGTGGGCCACAACTAAGCTTGAATCGTGCTAGACCCCAAATGTCCTGTACTGAGTGCCCAAAATGAGTTTGGGATCGTTAAAAATTATACAATAATAATAAATAAATAAAAATAAAAATCTGGTACCATCTTGTGGAGAGCAAGATCGGTGGACTGCAATCTCGTAACCAGATGCCGCATCCTATGCACAAACACAATCCCGCCTCTAGCACGAGGATGAAGGCCAGCCAAAATAAACAAAAATGCAAAAAAAATATATAATAATAAAATAAAAGGAAAAAAAAACAGAAGAAAGAAAAAAATAATAAAATAAAAATCTCGCATCCACTGGTGGCGTGCGAGACCAGCGGATGGCAATGTAGCGCCCAGAAACCCCAATCATCATCATTATCTGTGGACTAGAGTTGGTAAACTTACCAGCATAGACTGATCCATGAGAATGAATCCAGTTGTAGCTGGATCAAACATCAATAGAAAGAATCTTTATTTGTCCTACCAAATATAAATATAGTAGTACACTGGTATGAGACAAATTCCCTTCACGGCAGAAAATGCCAGAGGATTGACATAAAATGAAATATAAAAGAATAGCTAAAATATAACAGAAAAACTAAAATATAGAATGAAAGTAGTGAATAGTGTCCTGTTGAATGGGTTGTCTAGATTGTTTTCGGCGAAGGAAAGTCTTGGGAGCAAAGTGCTGAAGAAGAAAAAAGTTCTCCTTGGAGCTTATCAGAATTTTTTACAGACCAGGAGCAAGCGAAGGAAAAAGATGTGTCATAGCCTCCGTAGCCGAGTGGTCATAAGCAGGAGTGCAGTAGCACACGCTCCTCGAGTAGACCGGGGTTCAAGCCCCTGACTGCTAAATACGGTCGATCTGCCAACCCGCACTGGACCAGCGTGGCAGATAATGGTCCATTTCCCTCAATATGAATTGTTGAGGAGGCTTCCATCCTGCAGTGGGTATCAAATGGCTGCAGTTTTAGGCTGCCGTAAATCCCCATACAGGTGACAATGGAAAAGGACATGTTGCCCAATTTTATTATCACCAAATGCACACCCAGAGTTGAAGCTCTAAGATGGAATTCAACAGTTTGGTCTGTAGTGACCTGATCCATATACCCAAAAAAAGTGAAATAACGTAAACAAGTTCGGAGTAAATTCTTGGTAGCAACTGTTCATATGTCACCAGCCTTGATCTTCGCACAACTCGAAGCTCAGATTCAATCCGCACATTGAAATGCGTAGTGGATCAGTAACCGTCACAAGATAGCTAAGCAGTATATCATCTATATCAATGACACAAGGATCATAACAAAATACACCCAAATTTTAAGCATATTTTTTTTTCTGTATTTGATTGCACCTTTGTGGCTTTGTAACTACTTTGAATATATTTTAATAGTTTGAACGGGGCTGGACTTGTGACAAGGCAAATAGACGCCAGTGTGCATTTTACAAGATCGAACCAGCATCCCGCCAAAGAAAATGGACAATTTGTTAACTGTTACACTGTTTTATCTTCATTGTAAAACAATTACCATAAAGTTGTAAACTCCTGTGGAGAGTACAGAAGTTTCTTTATTTCTAAAAGACCTTCGCCGGTAGGTAGGAAAATAATTGAGCACTGTTTAGAAGAGGCATGGGTTCGAACCCCACCAAAGATGTCTGGACGCAATTTTTCCTTCTTATTTGGAACAATAAAAATTCTGATCACCTTCAGGGTGCTTTCTCCCAATAACCTAATCATTAAGCCAGTCCGTATTAGAATACGACACTTTGAGATGCAATTTGGCTCTAGGGTAAGCAATATATCATTTGAACTCATGTTGCCTCTATTAACCTCTTCGATTTTCTTAGCTCTAGGCAAGTGAAAAAGAAAAGGAAAGTGTGCCTTCCAGTAATAAAAAAAGGTTCGCCGGCGAACGTGAAAAGCGGATGAGAGAGCATAAAATTGCCGTGCAGAAAGTTGTTAAAATCTAATAATTTAACCTGACACGATCTACTAAACGATTTTATGAAGTCTTCCCTACCAGTACACAGGAAACTCGCTAATGGCTTTAGGCCGAAATGAAACGAAAAGATCTGAAGATTAGCACAAAATATTCATGCTCGTGTCATATTTTGGGAATCTACCTTCCAACTCAACTTCGGTGGAAATATGAGATATGCTTTAAATGGGTAATAATTCAGAATATACGAGATTTGAAAATTATTGGCAGTAAAAGCCATTCTCTGAAGGACAATTACAAGATTTGTTTTTAGTAATAGTATTACAATGGCTAAATGATACAAGGAAGGTGACTTTTTCTGCATCTGCAGTAAAAGGAAAATAAATATTCTATACTCATATCTGTACCATCCCCAAAAATTCTAATCCAGTTCAACTTGGAAATTTTCAAACTCTTCACGCCAATCACGTGGAAAGCAATTGAGTCCAATGATCTATAACATAGTGCCCGAAAGCAAACTCCACGAAGTCCAACATTTTGCTACTTCCCAAAAGTTTTCATTTGTAATCCATGGTTCTTCTCTCTCTCTCAATAACAGAGAAAGGGCTCTCGCACCAATCTCCACATCTCTGAAGGAGGTACGTTGGCCGCTGAAAGGTAATGGATGAGTTTTTATTATCTCTATTCGAAGATTTTCAAAACTGCTAAAGGCCCTGAATTAACTTTCATAGGTAATAATGTTCCTCCAGAAATGAACTGATAGAATTCCATGAAGTACTGATTTTTCCTGGTATCTCAGATTCGATAGTTATAACTTTACTATTGGACATCAGTACATGTATGATACAAGTAGCACTTCCAACACTGCTCTTAATTTCAACAGATATCATAATATATCGTTGCTCATTTTATAACAACAACTGTTGTACAACTAAATATTTTTCAATTTTGTATTTTTGAAGAATTTGTGATTCAAGTTGCTGCTTTATGCTGGAATCTTGCTCACATGGAACAGGCCACGCCGTAAGAACCAAAGAACAGCAACTGTTAATACATTATCGTCCTAAAGTGACATCAAGCTAGTAAATAATTTATTTAATAATTACTACTTTTTCAGGCTGAATCTTTAATGTATCCCACGAGGTTCTAAAAATTCCAAATTCCTCACCCTCCCATCAAAAACTAGAGTTCGCTTTTATTTTAAATAACTATTACCCTATATATAAATCTTATAGTAATCCTACCATCGAACACCGTTCTCATTAAAAGTGGCTTCTCCAAAGATTTTATAAAATGACCAATCCTCATTCCTACTACTCAGATAATGAGTTTCTATTATATACCGTAAACAATGTCAGGGAAAATACCTGCCTTGTCTGCAGGTATTTTCTCTGACGCTGTTTTCCCAAATTGGCATCTTTAATTCCGCTACTTCCTTTTATACCATTCAGAACACGCGCACCACCCAGCTAGTACCATTTATTTACGGTTCAGTTCCAGTTACGGTTCTTCTGCAATTTTAAACAGCTTAAGAAGAAATAAATCTATAAAAAATCCTCTCAGTTTTACTAATAGTCCCTCGAATACTATTCTACTCTCAAAAGACAAGTGTATAGAGATTTCAGTGTTTTGTGTTATATATAATTAAAATACATTAAGTATGTTATATGCAAATTGTCCACAAACCTTGATATGAAACCTTCCAAGTGATAGAGGATATCTTGAGATTTTTATTCACCAAACTGAAAATGTGCTTATTGTAGTGGATGTCAGCATAATTGTAAAACTGTAATCAGAATCGAATTTGACCTTTTGTCCGGTGAGTTGTCGCAAAGTGTATGGACCTTTCTTCTTCTTTGGAGAAGTTATCCCACTGGCATCGTGTACCTGGACATGCTATAGAATTTCCATATGTTCCAACTGCAGGATGACAGTGATGGCGACTTGATTTTCTAACAAGACGGAGTTCCATCGCATTACCACAAAGAGGTTCGTACTGAACATGCCGTTGCCTGGGAAGTGAACTGAAAGAGGATAGCGGATGACCGATTTTGTGGCCTCTACTAGTCCTAATCTGAATCCTTTAGATTTTAACTAACCCCACGTTGTGAAAAAAGTGCATAGAAATTCCTCGCATCATTGACACGATTCGATATCAGGTCTTTTTCACTAGGTGTGCGGAGGACGGTGATTATACCAACTGTGCTACCCACGAGATCTTGTTGCACCGAATATGGGAGAAATTGGACTATAGGTTAGAAGGTGTGGAGAGTAACTAAAGGTACCCTTCTCGGACAAAACTTTTCAAGATATCCTCTATCACCTGGAAGTGGTTTCAGGTTTGTATCATGTACCCTATTCACGCAATAAGATTCAGTTTTGTTAAGGAGGTTTGTGGACACGCTGCATTACACGAGAGAAAAAAAATTCAACCCTCTCCTGGGACCAATTCCGCCACGTTATGAGAAAAGCTCATAAAAATTTCTCATGTCAGTGACGCACCTGGTATTGAAGAATGGTGATTTATAACCACCTGGGGGGCGCTATATATTATATAAAATATATTAAAATATATTAAGTTTGCTATATGTCATGCAAAATATACTTTATCGATAATATAAAAATTGTTGAAAATTTTAAATATTTCATTTATACTAAAAAATCCTGACTAACAAATTTCTATGACAAATTTTTTAATTGTCTTTATAATAACCGATGTGTGTGCATTTTAGAAACATTTATAGTCTAAATTCTGAAAAAAAAAAATGAAAAAGTATCTGAATAAATTTGCGTTTTTCAATTATTAAAAATAAATAGGTAGATGCATTTCATTATACACTCATGAGCCAAAACTTTATAACGATCTACCTAATAGCGTGTTGAGCTGCCTTTCGTTGCCATAACCGCTTGCACCCGGCATGGCATCGACTCCACAAAACCGCGGAAGGTGTCCTGGATCTTCTGGACAGATGAACGACCCGGAGTTTGGCAAGTGAGCGAGGCAATAGCGTGAACTGGCGAATGTTGCGTTCCACCGCATCTTTCTAATGTTTGATGGGAGTGATGTCGGGGGAGCACACGTAATGCTTGGACATGATCCTCGAACAGATTCTGCATAACGCGGAGCCTTATGACACG
This sequence comes from Mastigoproctus giganteus, assembly GCF_048544385.1. Classification (NCBI taxonomy): domain Eukaryota; kingdom Metazoa; phylum Arthropoda; class Arachnida; order Uropygi; family Thelyphonidae; genus Mastigoproctus; species Mastigoproctus giganteus. The sequence continues at coordinate 147,065,926 of NC_143582.1, forward strand.
TAGCGTTGTCTTGTTGAAAGAATCCACTGCTATTTGGATACAGCACACCATGTACGGAAAAACTTGGTCCGAACCTCCGTGAAGTCTGGTTGCAGCTGTTATCTGCTCACCGTTGAATATGCACATGTCCATTGGCATGATGGAGCTGGAACTTTGATTTATCAAACCAGGCCACTCTTTTCCAGTCGTCCAATGTACAGCAACGATACTGCGTGTTCATTGTAGGCGGAGTTGTAGATGACGGTCAGTTAATGCGGGCACATGAACAAGTCGCCTACTAAGTACGCCAACCTGCAAGAGCGTTCGCTGGATGCTGTGCTCGGAAACGTTTCTCTGTGCACCCTGTTTGTAGTCTGTCGCTAACTGAGGGATCTGAAGCGTCTGTTGTCCCGGACAGCACATGCCAACTGCCTTTCATCTCGACTATCAGCCAGTGGCAATCTCACAGTCCCGGCTTTGTGTCCCTCTTCACCTCCACATTCCCATTCCCTCCACACTTTCACTACGGCGACCCTCGAACAGCCGACAGTGCGTATGATTACTGAGATACTGTCCCTCCCCCGACTTCCTAGCACCGCAAATCATTCGCTGTTCAAACTCCAATAAGTCCTTCCCTGTTCCCATTGCATGGGCTTCGCACCTACAAACTGGCAGGCATTAACCGTGCCGTCACTATATATGTTTCACCAATTGGTGACGGCACTCCTAGGTGCTGTCCTAAAACTATTCTTTCACACATTTGGCGTGGAAGATGACTGCATCGTCATGATGTAAGTAACCCCGTCCATAGGGGTAAATGATAATAATAATAATTTATTCATCCCTACTTTATGTTATACTTTTTTTGGGAGATAATAGCAAAAAGGGAGGGAGAACACATAAGCCAATAGCTTTTTAGGGGGTGTTCCCTTAAAAAATGATAAATATACAAAAATACAATTGAAAAATGTACAGTTATGAAATTGTACAGGTAATGTTCAACAGGAAAGACATAAATAAATTGGAGTGTTTTGTACATTTCTTTACAGAAGACTTCGAAAAGCATCACTACTTATAATATCATTGTGAACATTTTTACAATTAAATGAGGAGGGAAAAGAAAAATTATGAGATACATGCACAGAAATTTACAAACTATTTGCCAACTGCTTCCTTTAACATTTGTACATTATTTCCACGTTGGTGTTTTTAAAATCCAGGAGTTGAGTGGAAGGTAATTTGAATCAGACATCCCTGGTAAATATGCCAGCTATACCTGATCGTCAACAATGTTCAGATATATTCTGGCCTTCACAGTGCTTTCCAGTAGGATTCAAGAGACCAACGATGTGCCAGGAAAACATATCCCAAACAATTACACCTCCTGCGGATGCCTGTCCTGTCGGTAAATAACATGCAGTTCCAGTGCGTCGTGTTGTTTCCTTTGTATGTGCACACTTCCATAGTCACTGAACAGTGTAAATCAGAATACAGCAGCGGAGTATATGGACATTGTATCATCTGATATCCGAACACACTACGTTACTGATAAAATGCAGGATTTTCCAGCATTGGTACCAGGAACTTCCGAGAGGCTTCTGTGGCTTCTAACTCTTGTAGTGGATCTTTATAGGGTTCTTAGCATGGTGCGGGTCCTCGTGCCTTGTGATCTTGTGCATTAAATTAACAAGTTAAGCAACTCATCGTGACAGTTACACTTGATAATTTGCTCAAGACATTGAACATCTTATATTTTCGGCGGGTTGAATCTATTCATGGATATTTTCCGGACATCTTTTCCCATTCATTAAAGACACCAAAACAACACTAGTCTTTGAACACTCGATAAAGGCAGCCGACCTCTCTGCCGTAGCACCTAATGCCAATGGAGACCATCACACCTGTTTGGAAGTTCATGAGAGCATCTCCGTTCTCCTCTGCCGATGAACTCATTTGGACCCTAGTTGGATTCGGTTTTATACCGCTTTCCTGCACTCTTCATTTGGCCTCTTCCATTTATATATATTTTTTTGCAAATATTATTGGATATAGCCGAAACCACCATGGTCCTAATAAAAGGGCCAGACAATGTAATTACAAAACTCAAATTTATTCACACACGTTTTTTTTTCTACATAATCCCACTTTTAATGAGTTTATAGGAAACAAAAGAATTACCGTAGTTAGTTATTCGGAATTAACATTAAAAATTTGAAGTAATATTAAAATTCTGAATTTTGAAGAACTTTGTGTTCGTAATCCAATTTAAACTGAACCACATACACCATTCTATGTACACATATTTATTACACAGCCCTCACGGCAGTGTAACAAATAGTGCTGGTATCTCACAACGGAAACGGCCTGGGTTTTCTAGTTTGCTGGATGAAGAAATATTTCCTATCGGTCCGGAAGGAATTTTTATGGACGTTTCACACGTGACCGAGCTAGCTGATCTAGAATAAGGGTTGCGTGGCTTTTCTCTCTGAAAACTTCAGCGCTTAATTTCGTAAAACGGGCAAATCGATACATAGTAAGTGAATTTCTTAGGTTTTAATCCCGTCAAAGCATGGGTTGTTGTTGTTGTATGATTTTAGGAGCATCAGTGGCTAAGGTCATATTGCTCCGTGTATATTGTCTAAATTACGTGTGTTCTGTGGTCGATTTTCTGTTTACTGGATGAAAAATCCTAGTTTCCGGAAGAAAAACCATACTACCTTCGTCTGAGACCGACTAACTCTGCCACGTTGTGAAAAGGTTCCATAAGAATTCCTCACGTCATCGACGGGATTCGAACTCGGGTCTTTTCCACCCGGTGTGGGGAGGATGGCGATTTTACCAACTGTGGGCAAAGCAGGGGAATTTTATGAGATTTTTTTTCCCATCGGGACCGAGTTATTCTGTCTCAGGCAAGGCTTAGACTTTTTTTCTGGGTTTTTCTCTCAAGAATATAGGCAGAATAGGCAAGCACAGAATACACTCAAAACAACTCAATCAGTCCCAATTTACATTCAAATTTATTATTATGTAAAGGGTTATTTATATGATAATATAAGAAGTATAACAATTGCAATGAGAAGAAATATTTTGGTTTCCCTTTAATCAAAAGTACTTCGCGTATCACTGTTTCACGAGCATAATACTGCATTATAATTGAATACTGTTACATATTCTTCTAACGTTGTAAAAAACAGGAGCCCACGAGAAGAAAGCAAATACATGGAGTAGGTCAGGAGAAGTGCTCAGATCCAAAAGAGGGCGCTGAATTGTCTTTTCTTAACGGCATGCGACTTCCTGTTTCATTAAGCGTGTGTATTCACAAGGAAATGAAGGTGTGATGTGGGTTAGTGACACTCATTGGTAGCCGGAGAAGATAGGTTAGCAATCGACCCAACCGGTAATTTTGGACTTGTAAGGGAAGAGTTGGGAGATTGAATTCATTCTGGCTCTTACGTAAGGCCGTTTCTTCAACCGCTTTTGTTCTGACTTTTTATTTTATTTTATTTCTTTCTTGCTTTTTTATTTTTTATCAGGCAAAACAGGTTTGGGTTGCTATGTTCATCATTAAAAGTTACCTACATAAGGAAGGGAATCAGAGTTGTGCCATAACAATGACTGTTTTTTTGTTGCTGCGGGTATAAACACGTGTAGAAACTTGTCCTTCTAAGACGAATCCAGTCTACAGCAAATCTGCTGCTACTCGTTTACTGTACACGAAATGTTAACTGACAGTTAACAGTTTTGTAATGATCAATTATAATTATAAAAATACCGATGAATATCAATCTTTCTGTCTTGTTTGAAAAAGTTAAAGTGAAGAATGTCAGTTGAACCCTTGACCTTAGGAATGTTTCTCTTCATTTTAGTGCCTAAATTTAGGATACAAATATTTAGGAAACTTTAGGAGTATTAGTAATATGATAACGGAAACCCTAGTCTTCTGCTACACCGAAAAAAAAAAAAAAATGCATATATGTATATAAAGTGAGAAAAAAACGAGGCGATAGATTGTGAATAGAAGATAACAAAAAATATATTTAATCAAGAGATAAATAATTACAAAATTGACAAAAAAGCATAAACATAAATAAATAATTAGCTTTTCTAAATTATTTTAGGAGCGTTCCTTCTGCAAAACCATTTTTCTGGATTCCCCTTTTTTGCTTTATTATGTATTACTTTTAATTTTCGCTCTACTGGTTTGCCATGCCACTGGCATTTGTTTCATTTACTTTTATTTAAATTATTATAAACAACATGCAATGGATAATGCATTGCAGCCGCTGATGTTTGCTATAGTAATTTTCTTTCTTTTCCTTTTTCTATTCCCTGTCATATTTAGTTAAAGTTTATTGTATATATACAAACCACCTGTTTTATTTCTCCACACGTAGGTATCAGTGCTGTTGTGGCTAGCATAGTTAGTTAGTATAATCACTGTCATCTGAAAACCGTTGGAAAGACCTGCTTTCGAATCCCGTTGATAACGCGAAGAATTTTTAGGGAGATCTTTTCTATAACGTGGCTGAGTTAGTCAGTTTCAGGCGAGGATAGCATGGTCGAGTGTTTCATCGAAAAACAGCAAATCGACCACGGAACACGCAATTTACAGACATATTATATATGGTGTAATATGGCCCAAGTTACTGATGTGACTAAAATCCTACAACTACACATCTATCCAGCTGAGCTTAGAATTTCCCCCTGTCAGTCTCAACCGCCCATGGAGATAACTTATTTCAGTAATGAACAATTTGCTACTTAAAAGAAAACTTCCTGCAATAAACTCTAAATTTCTTTCCCATTTATGGCTCCTAGTTCTGAAATCATTTATAAGAGTGAAAGTTTCACCCTCTTTCATTTAACTTTCACCTCTCACAGCCTTAAAAATCCAAATCAAGTCTCCTCTAAGGTACTTCGTTGCCAAGCTCTACAGCCCATATTCAAAGTCTTTCCTCATATAGGTGCCCTTCTCGTTAGGGGCGTTATTATTCGTCTTTGGACCCTATCCTTTAGGAAAGTTCAAGGTAGTTTTCTACCTTCTACCCGCAGCCAGGATGGCTGCGGGCAGAAGGTAGAAAGTTGTGAATAAAATCGTTAGATGGGCTGCAGGATGCAGCCCATCTAACGATTTTCACAATGATTCCAACTGTTCCAGCTTATCTGCAATGAACTTATCAGTGTGTGTGTGGCAATCACGATGGGATTCCAGTACTACTGGTCAAGTCACCCGCTCTTTTGTTCCTGCAGTTACCTTCCCTCTCAACAAGAACGTCCGCCAATGGTTTTCTCCTAGCCTAACAACATCGTATATACTTACTGAGCACGGCTCCATCAACTCCAAACTATTTTAATTTGGCTTGTATGACACCAATCTCGCTTATGTGGTGCTGATGAAACCTGGACGCACATTCTGTATCGCTGCAGCCTGTACCACGATGACAGATCTACACTACAAGCTGCTGTCAACAATTTCTCTGAAGGAAATGAAGTGGTGCTGACTGAAAAATCTCAATCGTTCTCAGCTCTACAACAGTTCTGCTCTGCTGTTTTCACCAAAAGAAAGCAACTCTTCTCAAGTTTATCAACATATCAAGGACAAGGAACCAACCCAACACCTGCAATGCCTATCGATATTTCTTAAAACTGTTCCAGCTTATACAGTAACCTCTCACACCAGAATGAGTCAAATGCTTTGCCGAAATCAAAGTAAAAATGTCGAAATTATTTTTTACATTCAGCTCATGACTGGCTGTGCTAATATAGCTAATCAGGTTGGTTATCATGATTTTCCCTTTAAAAGCCATGCTGTGTTTCCTTCAACATTCCATTTGTATCTAAATCATCCTATAATGAACGATTTATCATTGCTTCCGTGATTTTCCCTACCTCTGAAGTTAGACTGATGGTTGCTAGTTACCTACTTCACTCTTGGAGCTACCTTTATCTGGCGATCACTAGCATTTATCCAATCCAAGAAAATAAATCCTGAGTCTAGTGACTACCTCATAATTAACCTCATTGGTTAATTATGAGGTAGTTCCCATATAAAAAAATTGTTGTAAATCCGTAACATCAGTTTCGATCCTTTTCAAAACATCAGGACTGATTTAAAATATTTTTCTGGACCTGGATACCAAATTTTATCTTTATAGGTTAAACATTTCCCGTGTACTGAATAAAGCCTCCAGTCCTTTATGACTGCCAGAGATATTTGCTATCAATCCCCATGATTATGCAGATTGATCTTTGTTATCAATCTACATAACCATGGTTAGGGACACAGGCACGTACTACTGCTGTTTTCCCGTTATGAGGAGTGAGTGGTGTTCCTGATAAAATTTCAACGAATATATTTTAGTGTGTTAACTGCTTTATCACATTGAAGTTGTTTTTCTATTAGACGCATCTCATATTAACCTGCTCTCCTGGAAATTTAAAGCCTCCAAACCGATATTCTTTAAGGATAGTGCCATTTTTATGTTTCTTTAAGTACGATGTTTGTGTATACACGAGCCAGCACGAGGGCAATTCATTTTCAGTTAAGGCTTATTCGGTAGAAGGAAGATAAAGGGGAGGGAAAGAAAGAAATGCAGATAAAGAGCGAACACCGAAGAAATGTTTTCTCCGATTAACCCGCTTCTTAACTTCCTCTTATTACCCACCCATTGAAATTACACGCACGTACAAGATCATGTCGAGGTCACTTGAAGAAAGGAGGGTCAATGGACGTAACACTTTGTGCCCAACATGAACGGAGCCTCGTAAGGTCAGTCGGACAGGTAAATTGTGCCGAACTGAGTAAATCCGCCTACATAGTAAAAACTTGTAGAGGAAATTCGTCGAATTTATAATAAGGATTCTCGGAAAGATGATAGCCACCAGGTATTCCTAAATAGTACTACTACTACAGGAGTTCCGTTTACCATTTCCCTTCTCTACCAACTTTTAATTAATTATACTTTGCACGTAATGTTTTGGAAGAAATGAACAGAATTTTGCTGTTTCCTCTATGATGGAATCAAGGATGAGCCAAATGAAAACGAGAACTTTTTTAACAAATGCATAGTATACACTATTTTTCAAAAACAAATTTAGAATATCGTAGTTGTTTAGAAGTAAAGCTAATAATCGTAACTCAACTGACAAATCAATACCTCTAATTTTTTTATAAACGAGGGCTATGAAATCGAAACTGGACCTAAAATTTTCCCAAGGACCAACAGAAGAACACAGGTGAAAATTTGGCTTGGATACAACTTTTTTTTGTGGAGTAACACGCAGGATATACTTTCATTTATACGAATAGATTTATGTGGTCCTCGGGGGTGGGGGGGGGGCAGGGAAGAATGACTGGCCGTGAAAGCTTTCCAGGGACCAACGAAATATACGCTGAAAAAATGTGATATCGATTGAGCAATGTTTAAACATAACATACTTCCATTACACATTAGGTAATGTACGCAACAGATTACAATTCAGGGGCATTCTAATTTTTTTACTTAAACTCAACTGAATTTTTTTGCAATTGAATGTTTAACCGATGTGAAAAGTAAATATAGTTACTGCATATCAATTAATTGCTAAGCAATCAATTTTTTCCCACCCCGTGACAGGTACTAGTACCAAGCCCATTTCTGTTGGGTCTCTGCTTCGGTATGGTGTGGGTCTTTGTGGGGATCCATTACCTCGAATTCTGCTAGAGTTTCTTCCACTCTTCTTCTAATCTGGATATTGCGATCACGTCTGTTTCCACTTCGACTGCTCCGGGTTGTAGTTCTTGTACTTGCTGTTCCTCCTCCAGTTCTGGTTCTGTTGGGTCCGTATTTTTTGTTGTTTGTAGTTGGTCGCTCACATCGCAAATAGCAAAAAATTTCCAGGAGCTATATGGTTCTTCTTGACGATGGTCCGTCTCTAGCCTGCTGTTCGCTGAAGTCAACAGTCGGGAGCCATTCCAACCATTTGGTGTGTAGTTTCGTCCTGTACATTGTCTTTTCTGTCTCTAGCCTCGTTACTTCATAGTACGCTCGAGTAATGAAAGTATTCATTTCAATGCCCCAATTCATGCGCTGCCGTCTTCCTTCCTGGGTTGTCTAGCCCAGTTGCGCAGGAAGCACTTCCAGTTGGTTGGACTGGGTGGTTTTTCCCTTCAGTTGTGGTAACCATACGGGAGACAGCGCCACTCGCTCCGCTGTAATCCGTGGGAGACTGACTCCGACTTTTCAAACCGACTCCCTCTGGCTAAGGTCTGAACGCGAGCGACTTTATCCTATGAATTTTTTTTTCATACAAACTGTATGAAAAAAAAAATAATAAATAATAATTTCCGGATTTCTATTTGTCCGATTTTAATTATATTTGGGATGGCTCGATAAATCTTTCTATATGAATCAAATATAAAATTTCATAAAAATCAGTCCACTGAGAGTCGAGTTGTTACATGCGGACGGATAGACAGACAGAAGGACATGGCGAAGACAATAGACAGCCGAGTGGGCAGGAGCGGGAGTGCAGTAGCACACGCTCTTTGAGTAGACTGGGGTTCAAGCCCCTGACTGCTGAATACGGTCGATCTGCCAACCCGCACTGGACCAGCGTGGCAGATTATGGTCCATTTCCCTCACCATGAATTGTTGAGGGGGCTTCCATCCTGCAGTGGGTTGATAATGGCTGCACTTTATTATTATTTTTTTTTTTACATATATGCTAACGTGCCTAAAATGGTAATAAATAATACGAATTAAAATAAATAAGAATACTCAAACACGCACCTGGTAAAATGAAACTTATTATATAAACCTCTGAATGACAAAAGCAAACTAAGATCTCTGAACATAATATAGGCTTTGAGGCAGTGATGGAGCAGATTTTGTTACAGCGTAACAAAATCTGCTCCATCAGATTCTGAAAAAACACCATCTGTCACCCGATAAGTTATGATAGACAGATGGTGTAATAAAGGATGTCACTACACTGGGAATTTAATGGGTTTTTGGCGCATATGTTACTTTATTCATAGTGTACAATTCACACGATTATACCAGTTCCTGTGATCTTTATGCTTTACAAACGTGCCAGTAAAGTATAAAGGGCAATTTGAATATTTGTGCGCTTAAAAAGCCAAAATATCTTGCTCCCTCTCACAGAGATAATTCAGCTATAGCTGGAGGCCTTCAAGAATTCCATGAGTCGTGCATAAGATTTAAAACGGGGAAGCGACATGACGTGTTCATATGGAGCACGGGTTCTAGCAAGGGTTTCAGCAATATTTAGGGGAAAAGCAATAAATCAGCGTGAAACTCTCACTTGAAACGAGTGACGTCCACGCTCCAGGTCATTGGAGGCTGATTAGTTTGTATGGGTGCACAGAAGGATCACGATGGCTCAAATATCTCTCTTTGAGCCATCATGATACTTCTGTGATATTTTAAGTATGTGTAATGGCAATCGGGATGCACGATAGACAGATGTCAACGCTGCAGGTTAGTGTAGGTGTAATGATATGTGGAGTGTTTTCGTCCCACATATTAGTTCCCCTGATATTAGCGGATCAATCGCCCATATGTCACGCATTTAATTAAATTTTTTCAGACCAGATGAGTCTGTTCATACTTACAGTTTATCCGTCTGGTAACGGTTACTTCCAGCGGGATAATGGCCATGTCAGAAAGCAAAGAATCGAATAGTTCGGAGAGCATGAGGACAACTTTAACCTACTTCATTAGCCTGCTCTCTCATCAGATCTCAACGGTACTGAACATCTGTAGGATGACGGAGGGGGGGTGGAGGAGCAGGAACTATTTGCGGCAGAGATGGATCCGTCGACATGCAATCTGAGGATACTGTAAGATGCGATCGAGTGTGCAGGGCCAGTATCCGGGTGGAACGCACAGGCACTTCGGAGTTCATGTCCCGGCGACTTGAGACTGTCTATGGGTTAAAGAATTTACTGCTCGGTATTACGTGGACTCAATTAACGGAAGATCTAGTTTATAATAAAATTTACAAATTCACACACATCAAAATCGATTAAAAGTATTTTTTTATATGAAATTATTGTAAGTTTGCGAATATTTGTGGTTTTCGTTAAGTAAATTAAAAATAAATAACGATATTAATGGCCTCCCCAGGCGTATGCTCATAACTGTATATTATATCTGTAGAAGTGTGCATTCGCTGCCGACTTGTATTGTGCGGGCTCAGAAGAAAAGCTGCGAATGAATTCAGATATTCTCCGCTCGTGGACGGGAATTGAACCCGCACTTCTCCAAACGAGTTGCAGACGGGAATGTACCATGTCGAATAAGCGAACACGGAGGCTAGTTTTGGTTTAAGTGAATAGTGCATCAGGTAGTGAATTAATCTAATCTTTTTCTGAAAAATGCATTCTAGGTAAAGTCATGGTCACCCTTATTGAAATGTCTTTTGATTAATTAGTATAATTTCAAACTTCCGCGAATTTAGAGATTCCACAATTTGGAAAGTCATAAGGAGAGCTGAATTTGACACCAGAGGATTCAAAATAAACAAAATAACAAACGTAAGTGGGTTTCGAGAATAGGTTGATAGTAAATAAGGAATGAGAAAAATAAATCTTTATTTATCTGCAATTAGAATTCTTATGATGGCAGTTGCATCCAAATAATGAAAATGCTATTTTGAGTGGACATCTTCCTCGTGTCATTGACTTAAACTCATGTGGCTGAATTCAAATTGGGTACTAAAAGTTAGGAACGGAGTAAGCAGTTCTTCATCTGACCTTCTTACCCTGCATTTCTTCCCATCTCCAAGAACGCCAATATTTGACAGTCGCACGACAGTTTTCCTTTTAAATGGGTACGATTACTGACAAGAAAGCCGGTTTTTGAACTTTTCATTTAGGACAGAACGTCTATAAGCGTTCTGTACGAGGCTCCTAATCACAGCATTGCCTACGCAATATTTCCTTCATTTCCATTGCTGCGTTATCCATTATCCTAAGGCGCTTTACATTGTCTCCAAGATAAACGAAAGTTTAATTACTCTGACTTTTTTTTTTAATAAGAATATAATGAATCATAAGAGTAAAAGCTCCTATCTTTCAAGCTATCATTCAGTTTCCCCATCACAGTCAGGGAAAGTTGTTCTCGATGATCACTAATGAAGAAATAACACTTTCGGCTATGTCACAGTTTCTGCGCCTAAATTTCATAATAATTTTAAAAATACGAAAATTGCTGCAGGCTTGACCCAATGCTTGCTATCATAGTTATGCAATTTATCTCATTAAAATTATAAGCTGATATCTTATGTTTCAGTTTGTTAATCTGTGTATTTAATGTACACAAAGGCAGTAATGCATATTAACTTATTAGAAGAACCCATTCGCAGATGGTTACACTTCAGATATGAAGGGATGCACCTGGCCGGAAATAATTTTCCGAATGGCACCCGTATGTTGCTCTACTGATATTAAGGGGCGCAGCACGAAAACACTCACATTACAATTACACACACCTCAACCAGCAGCTTGAACGTTGACGCTTAGCAGGATGGGACCATGAATTAATGCTGTTTTCCCATGAATTCATGGTCGAGATGGGACAAGAACCCATATTCTGTCCAATCTTCTCCCATTAACACGAAAAGTACGAACAGGGATTCGTCAGACCAGAGGAAGTTTTACTAGCGTTGTATTCCTGTGTCCACTGTAACCGTACCTTCTTGTTTTTTGCCGACGTTTCGGTCGTCGATTGCTATACTACATTCGTTACAAGGTACCACGACGAATTAAGCGTTATGAAATGCCACTTTGGTTACGTTGGCGTCTCACATCAATGAGCTATCTCAAACCAGGAAATCGCCGCTGGCTGAATGTTATTTGGCTATTGTACCATTTTTTCTGGATTTTATTTGATTATTGGACTAATTTAGCTGGATATTATTTGGTATTGAACCAATCTTGATACACCCGAGACACAATCATACGTGGAAACCAAAGCAAGATTGCAGTTTCTGAGATATTCATACCAGTGCACTCATACCATTGCATCTGGCACGGCTACAATGCCACATTTTAAGTCACTGAAATCTTTCGCCTTGTTTATTCTCGCACTGAATTGCACATATACAACATTCCTATGTATCTGCCCATCTGTTTTATACAGCATGGTACAGACACTTGAGGATGTTAATGAAGGAGCGCTCCATTTCATGAAAATTGTAGGTCCTAATAGTGTACCTAATAAACAGATTATACCTAATATAAACTGAGTGGTTTTTAAGTGTATATAAGAAATACAAATTAAAGTTGCAGTTAGAAATACTCATAATTATAATGCTCAATCCAAATTTTAGTACTGACTAGAGAAAATGCTCGACAGAAAATTCTTTACTTTTTCTGTTAGAACCTTAAACTATTATTATTGGTGACAATTTTTGATTGTCGGAAATCAAGGTTTTGTTTCTTTTAAATCCAGAACTTGGACTTGAAATTAAATTTCACGGACAATTAAGATACAATCATAGGGCAGTACAGTATGATTTCAAAAATTAGCGGACTTCGTATTTTTCTGTCTGTGAATTTCTGTTTGGATTGTCAGTTAGATACCACTAACTGATTATGATTACATCTAGTAAAATGTGGACTTTGCCCCATTCAGAAATGTCAAGTCGAAATTTGGTTTATGTCCTGCTGTCCAAACTTGGCAAACAAGAGCAGTTCTAAAATTTCATCAGAAAGAGAAGAACTGAACTGAGTTGTTTTTTTTTTTATTACCTAGCTCAATATCTTTCTCATACTATTAAAATTATTAAAATGGCAATTATTAATTGCCATTTTATTGCAATTATTAAAATGCCAAGCATGATTTGATCGGTCTCAGGCAAGATGGCATGGTATTTTCCTATCCGAAAAACACCATACAATCTCGAGTTTTTCGTCTTTTTTTGCAAAAAGCAAACCGACCTAAGAACCTACGCATTTACAGGAACAATATACTGATGCCGCGTAGTCTTAGTTGCTATTACGTTTAACACACACTTAACCTAACCATGATTTAATATAATTTGTTATATTTCCAGTTACCTTCTGCACTTGTCATTTCCTCGACCAAAGGTCATACACCAATTCTTTTTTGTTTCATAATAGACAGGTCTTAAAATGAAACTGATACTACAAAACATTTATTGCTTTATCTGTTTCTTTATCTTCAATGATGCTGAGACGTACTTTTGCGGAAGTGAGCACAAAAAATTTCAAATTTGAAAATGACACTATTAATTTATGAAATTTGTACCACTCCGGAATTTATAAGGACATTATATTTCAGTGGGAACTTGGGTATCATGTAGTCACGGTGCACAATTTAACTGAATAAAAAAAACAATATTTTTCTCTTGTTTTAGATTCTCCACGTCCTTGACAGGAAACTTACTTAACAACTTAGGAGAGATGCCTACGAGTAAGTCAGAATCGTCATTCCGATTTTAGTTCACTTTGCTAGCAAACATTCAAAACGGGAGCAGGAGGTTTAACAACTGTTGGTATAACAAATTTACACATATTTTTCAACGTATCCAGGAATAATGACCTCAGTAAAGTGAGGCACGTTTGACCGAGGAGTTATATTCAGATTTTGAAATGGTGGCACAATATAGTACTTCTGAATCACAAACTTCTGCTCTTTTCCTTGTTTTTTTTCTTCCAAAATTTCTTTTGGGTAATGATTTGGATATGAGCCATTGACTGCTTGTATTTTCCGATTTAGCAACTTGGAAAAGTGCTCGTATGGTTTTGTCAGACTTCTAATCTTTACATTGACTAGCACTTAACCAAAGACATCCAATCAGCACTTACATACTCCAAAACTTTTTTTAAGTTCAGTGGCGTACATTAATGGAAACTGTTCCAATCTGTCTTTCATTTCAGAATTTCTTTATAGACAGCAGAAAATGTCCACCAAACATTCATTCACTTTGTAATGCGTTAAATTAGATATGAGTGGTGGTGGCGTTATAGCGAAACTTTTATAGCCTGCGTGGTTTGGATACGCCAAAGCTTAAAATAGTATTCTGATGTCAAATTCAGATTTCATTTTGCACATTTACGTTTTATTTCTTTATTTAATCAAAATTGAACTAAAGATGGTCTTACCTTGTACAGCCAATCAGCTAGAGGACGAGAATATACGGTGAGGATTGCTGAAGGTCGAGATTTTATGCAGTACGCTCTCATTGCAACTAACGTGCATTGGTTTGGATTGTTTTTGCATTTTTACTGTCAGCTAAGGCCGTGAGGGACTAATCTTATGTTTTCTGGATGAAAAAGGAAACATAAGGAATAAAATTGCATTCCCTATGGCCGTTTAGGATATTCACCAATGTAGGTCCAGGAAAGAAATCAATGTATATTTTCACACTGCTTTCCCTCTTAGCTATTCTAGTGGGTTTTTATTCATTTTCTTGCATTACTTGGAGCAGAAGGCTCAAGTGGATAAAAGCACGAATAATTCGCTGATCGCGGACTCATGTTTATAATAAACGTTACTCCTTAAAATTTCCTTACGAACGAAACAATTTTATTTTATTTTAATTTAAGTAATTTAAATTAAATTTAATTTAATTTAATTAATTTTATTTCAATTTAATTAATTTTAATTTAATTTAATTTAAAACTTCTTCCTTAAAAGCAGAATATGCAGGGAGGGGGAATTAACAACTGCGTTATTAACAACATTAAAAATTTAACGATGTATGAAATAATTTTCTCTCATTCTATTTACTAAAGACAGAGGGAAAAAAAAAACGAAACTATCAAAAAGATACTAATAATATACATAATTAAATAATAACAAGACTTTGTGATCACATCAGCAATCTATTCCTATTCGTCAAACTGGGATAATTTCCATAATATTTCACCCTTAAGCGGAAGCTACCACTTCCCGTATAAGGATACCAGTCCTTATCGAAGAACATAAAATCCATAAGTAATTAATTCCGAAGGTAATTATTTCTTGCTAGAAATAATATTTTTATGGCACAAACTCATCGCATGTCATATTACAAACGGAATCATGTTTTTTGTAACAAAAAAAAAAAAAAAAAAAAAAAAAACACGCGACACGATATCAATACTGCGATTAACACGATATAGATAACTTCTACATTTTATGAAAGGGGGTTTAATTGATAGAGGCTTTTCATCCAGAGACGTCAGAAAGGCAGTGTGATTAGAAATTACATGAATTAAGTTTTATCACGATATCAAAACACCAAAAAATAAAACGAAGGTCTCATCATTTCATAAAATCGTATCGGTGGATGTATAATTGGTTCCTGACCTAGACTATAATCCTTTGGAGTATGCACTTCGGTGGCAGCCCACTTTAGCAAATTCGTGTGTCATTGACGGAGGTCATTGTTACGATGAAGCCGGGTTAGTGAGGGTAGCCGATTTAACGTAATACGTAACTGCATATAGGTCGTTGCGAAAACGAGGTCAAATCCCCATTGTTTCTTGACACAGAGATGGAGCAGAAGCTGACAGGGACAGAACATTTTACAATGTCTATTTAAACAGAAGGCAATGTATGCGGTGGTTTCCCACTTTTCACTGATCCGTTAATGTTCCAGCGGATGACATTAGGCTGCTGAAATACGGTAACCTAGTGACCAAAATAGTATCCCAAACATCTCTAGGGCAGATCACAAATAATGTCATCGTATCATTGAGTGTATTCAATTTTACGCCCACAACTTTGAATTAAAATGTTTAAGGCATCTAGAAATGGATGAATTTTAAATATTCGATTTATTTAAATTTTTATGGCAAACACGAAAATTTGATATGATTCTTAGTACTCTAGAAATAGATAAGATTATTCCTATCATTAATATCCGTTTATTTATATAAAGTAACCACACCAGAGCAGTTATGTGCCAGAAGGGTGAATTATATTCAGAGGTACGGCAGGTACAATGAGTTACATATAATGCGCGTGTAGGCTCGTTCGAAATAATATATACAGACTTCATATTTAATATATATTTACACATTAAGAATGTTCACATTATATTAAGAATATATTTATACAACAGTTACGCAATTTCATTTTCTAAATTGGTTTGCGAGAGGTTTACTGTTGTTGTCTGGTCAAGGTCATTGACAGATTCCTCGCACAAATCTTCACAAAAACCTTCATCCAGTAAATTTTTATTACTGCTTTCTTTTTTTAAAACTTTTTGTTGCCCACATGCTTCATATTTGATCTTGCGCTTCCTACTTTTGTTAGGTTATAATTTTACAGGAAATACTTCTCCCTAATTTTGAAGTTTTTTAAACATATCAGCAAGCCACTAAAAATCTTTAAGCAATAGAACGTTTTTTATACTTTAATGGTTTGTAATTGTTTTTTTTTTATATAAAATTTCCCCCAAAACAAGACAAAAGATCTTTATAACCCTTTCTCCCGATCACAAGGATTTTGAATCCCCCATCTGCTATAAATTGCGGCTAGAAAGCAGTTCCCAAAAGGTGTAGGATCCTACCAAGAGAAAGAAACAATATTTCCATGTATATATGTCGATATTGGCTGAAACCAGTGTTCTACAGGTTTATACTCAAAACCATATCCGAGTGGTCAAACACGAGGACGCAGTAATAGAAAGGCAGAAACTCAAACGTTTCTATTACAAGAAAGGTGATATACTTGTATTCTCTTTTTCCGTCTTATAAAAATTCTTCTGACCCTCTGTGGCCAGAGTATAAACAGGTTAGTTGCTTGTTGTAGGGTTTTAGGCATATAAGTAACTTAGGGCCCATTGCGCCGTATGTAATATATGTAAATTGCGTGTGTTCTGTGCGCGATGGACAAAAAACTGTTCTGTGGTTCACTGGACAAAAAACACGGGTTTCCAGGTGAAAAACCACGATACCCTCGCTGGAGACCACCTAACTCAGTCACGTTGTGAAAAGACCATGCCAATTCTCGCGTTATTCAGAGCATTCAAACTCAGGTCTTTTCCACCAGGTGTGGAGAGGACTGTAATTATACACACTATGCTACACACGAGGGCAGTGTTAACAGAAAATTTATTTATTTAAATAAGTAGCCATCTTATATATGACCAGGGATGTATTATATATACACTGTCCTACCATTAATACCGGACACTCCTTCATGGATGGGGAAACAGGTCCTGTGCAAGCAACACGTCATAGAACCTGCTATAAATATGCACACTGGGCTTCGAACAAACAATTGAAAAAGTGGGCATGCAAGATGACAGGTTCAACAGAATTACTTCAACAATTCAACAGAATTGATCACCTCAACAAATGCTAGACGCCGATTAACATGGTGTAAGGAGCGCGAATCCTGGGCTGTAGAGCAGTGGAAAACAGTCCAATGGACAGACGAATCGAGGTTCGCACTCTACCAGTCTGATGGCCGTGGATGTGGCGAATGCAAGGGGAACAGTTCCCTCCTGATTGTATCCTCCCAACAATGAAGTTTGGTGGAAGCAGTATCACGGTATTGGGCTCCTTTCATGGTTTGGCTTGGGCCCATTAGTCGTTATCGACAAAACCACGAATGCTGGGCAATATCAGGCCAACCTGTACAATTATGCACTTCCAACATTATGGAAATACTGCGGGGAAGGACCATACCTGTATCAGCAAGAAAACACACCATGCCATACTTCTCGGGTCGTAACAGAGTGGTTTAAGGACATGGGTGTGGAAAAGTTGGATTGGCAGGCCCAGAGTCCTGATTTGAACCCTTTCGAGCATCTTTGGGATCGTAGGGTATGTGCACGTCGAGATCGCCCTAAGAACAAGGACGAACCTGGTGACTGCGTTAAAGGCCGAGTGGAGAACATATCACCTGACATACTCTCAACCAGCTTTATAAAAAGTTGGTTGAGAGTATGCCGCTAAGATTGAAGGTCGTCAAAAGCAAAAGGTTTCAGCACAAAATATTAAATTACACAATAAAAGCTATTTTTTTTCTGTCTAAAGGCAGGTGTCCGGATATTAATGGGAGGGTAATGTATATAGTCATATTGTTTTGAGCCCCACCTCACTATTAAGAATCTGAAATTATTGAAGCCACTCGCAAGATTATAGTGTCCTGAGCAGATTTTTGTGTATTCAGATCTACTTACATTATTATCGAAATCCACGGGTATTATCAGTTAATTTAGGTGTAGGTTTAGCTACCAAAGCTTAGAATTTCCCTCAGCATTTTTAACTTCCCACTAATATGAAGTTTCGTTAAGGTTTCCGTACAGTAATGATTTACAGGGTTATTCATTAAATGCGCAAACCATAGGGCAATGTATATAGCGATAACTATGACTAGCGCATGACATAACTTGATGTGAGATGTTTTTAGACAAGTGGCAGTAGGCAATTTCTTTTTTGACTGCAGTGATAATTGAGCAGCAGCATTTATTTGTGCAGTGCATAAAATTGATTGATTTTCTCCAAAAGAATGAGTGTTTACTTTAGAACCATTGCCTTACTTATAAATCAGCCCCAGATCTATCATCTCCGATTTTTGTCTGCGAGAAGCACTCGAGATAAAGGCTTACACAATCAGCCAAAATGCCCTAGAGGACTGCAATTGACATTTTGCTCTTCCCTGCTCGAATCAGTGATTTGCCACTTTTCTTCAGCCAGACCTTTCAAATTTTATCCAAACTGCCATTTACGCTTCTTTTTTTTTATTTAATCCTATTCCGATTAAAGTTTCGGTTTAAGTTCTATTTCTATTCGGACAGATACCGATGAACGAAATATATTTTTTTTATAAAAACTAATAACTAGATTATACTTTTACCAATTGTTTTAATGGAATCAGTTTACTGATATTTGATCAAGGTAGGGTCAACATGTTAAGTGCTTACGGACCGTAAGCACCTAAAACCATGGGACCCATGGATAACAAGTTAGGAAACTGCGCTCTAAACGTTGGAGAAAGTGGTAGAACTGATGCCAATTCACCCTCAACCCTTAATGCCGATCGAAACGGTATGCAGCAGAAACGGAACGTCTGCCTTGCAGATCAGTTTATGTGAGACATGTTTGAATAGAATCGACGATTTTTAGCGAGGGTTTTGAGTTTCACTAACTGATGCTTTTGGAACTGGTGAAAGAAATGAAAGAGGCGAAAGACTTGTGGAATTTGCAGAATCTCAAGTATTGTCAGTAACGAACACTCTTTTTTAAGAAAACGGTGAACAGAAAGTGGACATGGAAGAGTCCAAATGGATTAACAACTAATGAAATCGACTTCATTCTCACTAACAGAAGATATATTGTGAATGATGTTACCGTCCTGAATAAGGTAAATGTTGGATGTGATCACAGAATGGTAAGATGTACACTTGATGTAGGAAAGGAAAGGAAAAAACTGACTTCAGTAAATAATACAAAGGTCTTTGAGATAACAGAAGAGAAGAAAAAGCAGTATGTACTGGAACTTAAGAACGAGTTTGAGCTTCTGCAGACTGCTCAGGACCAAGATATCGAGGAGGAATATTAGAACTTTCTGAAAGTGATAAAGCCCAAGAAACCTATAAGGAAAAAGAAATCCAAGGAAGAAAGAATTAGTCAAGAAACACTTGTTATGATGAACCGAAGGCGAGAAATGAAGAGCAAGATAAACACTAACAAGGAGAAATTTTAGAATACTAAGTTATGCAAAGCCATTAGAAAGAGACTCAGAGAGGACATAAGAAGATTTCATACAAGAAAAGTAGAACAAGCATTAAGGGAAAACAAAGGATTTAAATCAGCAGCCACGAGCAGTAATACAGAAAGACAAAATGATACTGAAACTGAAGAATAGCGATGGTGTACTTATAAATAGCAGAGAAGGTATAATTCAAATAGCAGAAGACTACTATAGAGAATTATACAAGGAGCGAGGGAATGATGCCAGCATTGGGGAAGATGGATTGCAAATTAGCAACACATACGACATACCCGATATTCTTCCTGATGAGGTAGAACATGCATTGAACAAAATGAAGAATCAGAAAGCCCCGGGGGAAGATGAAGTTACTGTAGAGTTGTTAAAATTGGGAGGAAGAGACATAACAGAAAAACTGGCAAGGCTCTTCACAAAGTGCATTAGAAAAGGATTGACGCCTAAGCAGTGGAATAATGCAATCATAGTATTGCTGCATAAGAAAGGAGATAAATCAGAAATTGGAAATTACAGACCAATTAGCTTGTTGTACCACATCTAAAAGTTGTTTACAAGGGTCATTACTGACAGATTAGAAAGAATACTTGATGAGAATCAACCGAAAGAGCAAGCTGGCTTTTGGACAGGATACTCAACTATGGATCACCTTCACGTAATATCACAGCTAATGGAGAAAGCAAATGAATATAAAACACCATTATGCCTGGTATTTGTGGATTATGAAAAGGCATTTGACTCCATACAGCAGAAGGCAATGTTTCGGGCACTGGGAAGACAAGGCATAGATACCCCACATATTATGATTTTGAAGAAAATATATGAGAATGCTACCTCCTTTATTAGACTAGACAAGCCAGTAGGAAATTTTAAATCTAGAAAGGAGTTCGACAAGGAGACACAATATCTCCGAAGCTGTTTACTGCTGCCCTTGAAGAAGTTTTCAGAAGATTGGACTGGTCGCAGAAAGGAGTCAATGTGAACGGAGAGTACCTAAACCATTTACGATTTGCAGATGACATTGTGGTCATAAGCAACGATCCCAAAGAATTAGAGGAAAATCTTAATCAGTTATGCACAGTTAGTAAGGATTTTGGACTAAATATGAATATGGCTAAAACAAAAGTAATGATGAACAAGTATGCCACAGAAAGGGAAATAATGATTGAAGGAGCAGTAATTGAAAATGTGGAGTCATATACTTACCTGGGACAAGTTATTAGCTGTAATAATGATAAATGGCTGGAAGTCAAGAGAAGAATAAATTTTGGATGGATAGCATTCAGGAAATATAGTCACATACTGAAGAGCAATATCCCAGTTTGTCTGAAACGTAAAATAATGAACCAATGTATACTCCCCACCATGACTTATGGAAGTGAAACTTGGGCACTCACCAAAAGAATGGAAGAGAAGCTGAGAACTACACAGCGAAGAATCGAACGAATTATATTGGGAATCAAACTGTTAGATAAGAAGAGAAACACATGGATTAGACAGCAAACTCAAGTAAAGGACATTCTTATCAAAACTAAAGAACTAAAATGGTCTTGGGCAGGATACATAGCTCGAAGACATGATGACAGATGGACTAAAAAATAACAGAATGGTACCCAAGAGGAGCTAGAAGAAAACCTGGAAGACAAAGGCGGAGATGGATAGATGAAATTCATGAGTTTTTGGGTAGTAAATGGGTGGCCAGTGCTCAAAACAGAAGGAACTGGAAAGTTGTAGGAGAGGCCTTCATCCTGCAGTGGATTGAAAATGGCTGATGATGATGAACTGATGCTGGTTACTAATCACACAACCAACTTAATGTGACCTGCATAAAAGAAAAAAATCATGATGTGTCGCCAAGAAAAGGGCCAACGCAGGAGTCGAATACCTCACGAGACCTCAAAATGCTGGCGGAATTATCATGAGGAAACCTGAATGTTAAATAACGTCTGGAGAAAATTTGCAACCATCGATCAGCCTTCTTAGAAGAACTTTATGTAGGTAAGAAGGTCTGTGCCAGAAACAGTATTCGATAAAAGCTTCATGACTGACAAAATTTTGCTTACCATACCAGCTTCTTGCTGATGTCATGCGATCAACAGCTCATACTCAGAACAGCACGTATCTCCTCATGTAAAAATAAAATATATACATTTTCTGTCTTATCTGGCGCTGCCGCATAGGGTCAAAAGAGTTTACAAGGTATAGAGTACAAGTATGTTACTGCATTCTGTGGTATCACCCAATGTGAGTGCTTTAATATGACCACTAGGCTACGATCGTATCAGCATTATTCGAATAAAATTTCATACACACGCATAAGCTGTGATTTTATTCTTTGTTTTAGCTAATTTTCTTCAAAGCAAAGACTCCATTCTGGCCTTGACTTCCTTTGAAAAGGCTCCTTCTGCGAGAAATTTGAACTTCTTATTCCAGCCATTTGCGTTCAAACTACCTAGGATGTTTCAGTTTCTTCACTGCATGCAGCTAATTGTGGACAATGGGGTAACTATTGTAGCAATTGTTGCCATAACGTCGAAGTTATGGCCACAAATGGTCATAATTTCAAAGTTTTCGCTATAATAGCAACAGATGGACAGTGTCTCCATGGCCACAATCTAGCCCTAGCAGCTAGAAGCCATACGGATAAGACAAGGCAGGCAACTTTCTCGTTCCAGCAACGAAAAGCAGTCAGTGATTGTTTGAATGAAAACTGGATGTAAAAGTCTTCAGGAAGGTGGAAGCTTCATGGAAGACAAAATACATTTAGCGCTCCTCTTACTACCTCCCACAAGACAGGCTCTATGGCTTGATGCAGAACAATACCATTTCTAACGCCAACGTTAACGGACCAAAGTTATCTTTACAGATTAATTGGAATTGTTTCGAAACTGTGCGTTGACTGATCTGAAGTACAAAGTTCAGATTTTTGAGGAATATGTGATCCATTTCATTTGTCACATGCCCTGAATGCATGTGACAATAATGCCTTTAACAATAATGTTTTTTTCACTTAGACTCAATTGGACGACGAAATCATTCAAAGTTATAATATTCTAGGAAAGAAGTAAAGGTGACTACAGTGGTCTCAGACAGTTTTTAAATTTTGTTGATGATGTTACCAACGTTGATGTTACCAACGTTGAAATGGGAAGCATCTAAATGGGATTTAATTTTGGAGGCTACTAGGCTTTTCATTCCGACTAAGAAATACTGTTCAAGGTTTAGGCCCATATGGATGTCAGATGAATTAATGAGGCTCGTGGCAGACAAGAAGAATGTATGGGACGCATATAAAGTATCAGGTGACACAGAAGCTTATGGCAGGTATAAACTATTATGTAATCAAGTCACAAAGGAGGTTAGGCAGGCGAAGGCAGATTAAGATAAATCTTTGGCAAAGGATGCAAAGAAAAACAGCAAAGAGTTCTTTACTTATGTAAACTCTAAAAGGAAAGGGGTGGATCAGATTGGACCACTTAACATAGATGGGTTGACTATTGATGATCATGCTCAAGTAGCTGACAAACTGAATGAGTATTTTTCGTCTACATTCACACATGAGGAGTCATTCAATGAGGGGAGTGCCAGAAGTTTATCAAACGCTAACCGAGAGCTAAGTGATTTTGCAATAACTGAAAGCAAAGTGGAGGAAAAATTGTTGAAGTTAAACATAAGGAAGGCACCTGGGGTGGATGGGATCTATCCAGTTATATTAAAGGAGGCAGCAAAGGAAGTAAGCAAACCCTTAGCCATAATTATGAGAGGACCTCCTCATGTCCATGGGGACCTCCCCTAAGTCCATAATTATGGACTTAGTGGAGGTCCCCATGGACTGAAGGTGTGCAAATGTATCACCAATTGACAAAGGGGGTTCAAAAGTGACACAAGTAACTACTCAGAGTCATCTACTACATAGCATTGCCTGGTAACACACAGAGAGGTGGCATTCCTTCGTGTTTTTGTGTGCACTACATCTCAATCCTTGCTTACGTTGTTTCTCATAAGAATGGTCACCTCCAGTATATTAGGTGTCGTATTTTAGGACTTGCACATGAGGGTTATACCCAGGGTTACTAACAGTCCCACCATCGTGAAAGTGCAAGTGGAGAATTTGGCTCCAACAGACCGACCGGACTTCGCCGAAATTAGGTCCAAATGATTTGAGTGTCGCCTGAATATCAGTTCCATCAGCGTTTTAGACTTTTAGGTGGCAAGCCCTGCTTGACATACCTGAGAGAATGTCAGTGGCAGCCTCAAGGACTACCTGGAACTGAAGAATTGGATGTGCTTCAATTTCAGGTAGTCATTATTACGATTGAAAACTAGAAGAAGTCCTGCTTTACATACCTGGAACATTTTCTGTGACAGCTTCATGACTACCTGAAATTATAACGGCATCTGTTTTCAAGCTCATTGCAACTGAGTCTTATAACAATACCCTTCCAAGAAATTTGAGAGAATTCCATAAACTACATTATTTTCTTCATCTCATATTTTATGAGTGTAACAACTTTTTGGACATCAATGTAAAAAGGAGGCGTGATAAAAAGGTTTCTATGGAAATTTAAAAATATATACATCTATAAATTAATTACTACGTGTCAATGAAAATACTCCTCCTGAACGAATACTCTGGTTTAAATATCTCTGTCATTCTGAAAACGCCTTTCGACTTTTATTTTGGGACAGAGTAGAAGTGCTGCATCACGTTTTCAATTTTGCTCTCCGCGTCTCTAAATCTTGTTCCCATAAGGGGAGTTTTCAGTTTCGGGAACAACAAAAATGTAACAGAGATCCAGATCTAGACGATAGGGACAGTGAAGCACCACTAGAAGGCAGGGCTACCTCCCTCTGGCGGTCAAACAATATCATGCAATGTAATTAACAAGCCTCCTACTAATTATGCCTTTTCATAACTATGTAAAGTGATTAACATCAAGATTTTTTTTCCATTGAAACTCGTAAATGCATTTCCAATAATAAACGTGGACAACAACAGAAGTTTTGGTAAAAACGCCAACCTAAAATTGAGAGAAAAAATAATCACAAAAATTCTGTCGTTGTGATCCTAATAAGAACCAGTTGATAGGATTATCTTTGTTCTGTTAGCTGCCCTTAGCTACGCTGCGGTTTAATTAAAGAAAGCTGCTTAGGATAGCCAATAAACGATGGATGACGCCGAAAGCACTTGAGAGAAGTAGGTAAGAAGAACAACCGAGTTTCCCAGGTGACTGTAGATGAAGTTTCACCTAAAGCAAGTAAAAGTGGGAGGGGAATCACCTTTTTGTCACGAAAGGTGATCAGCAGGTCACGACAAAACCCAGACGGTTGTTAAGCTGCTAGGGCAGAGAACATTGTTTTGTGAATCACGTCTGAAGAAGAAAAATGTGTGTGACGATCACATATTGCATATAAGAATGATAACCACGTCAGCGACCTCTTTAAAACCCTAACCGGCTTCCATGTCCTCCAGTTATTTCGCGCAATGTACTCAGGACATTTCTTTGGATCTAAAAGTAGTTACATTAGTCATATGTCATCAGTCGCATAACTTAGCAGCTTTCTGATTACCATATTCTTGTTACTACTTACACCAGACAAATAAGCAAAAACACAAAAAGCAAAAACTTATTCAAGGATTCGTTTACACACGTAAGAAGAAACAGTAATTATTATTTTTCGATTTCTCAAATTACTTGGATAAAGAACCTTTGAATTGGTTGATTTGGATAAAGAACTTTGAATTGGTTGATTTGGATAAAGGACTTTAAATTGGTTGATTTGGATAAAGAACTTTGAATTGGTTGATTTGGATAAAGAACCTCAAATTATTTGGACAAAGAACCGTCAATTTTATCTTTTTTCAAAAGGTTCAATTCAAGAATATTATTTCAACTAGTTAATTGATAGGAAAAGGATAAAATTATTACAAATTTTGCCCTAATCATTGCCAATACACAAATTAAAAAAGGACACATTTCTGACTTCCATATTGAATTTCGCCATCAGAACAATCTTTTGAGTTGAAGAAGGAATTCAGCTTTATATAACTCAAGGAAAGTTATTCCTTTACATCTTATTATCCTGCTAAAATAGAAATTAAAAAAAGAAAAGAAAACTAATTTTATATGCATGAATAAAAATTATTGTCCTAGATAAGTATTGTATAATTTTCCATCATCTACGTTATTTCAAATTCATAAGTTTACTGCTTATTTACTTCGCTGTGTAGTCTTGAAGATTGCATTTAACTTGCTTAGTAAATGTTTCTTTAGTAAGAGAAAGATTAAAATCTGTCCTATTAAAAGATCTCATTATTGGTAAACAGATGGTAGTCATTGCAAAATTCAGTTTAAACAGATTTCTTTTGCCAGAAGTTTAAATGAGTGGTCTTCATTATATTAATTAATTTATTTAAACAAATTGAAACCTAGGAGTATTCGCCGTACCTCCAATGAAAGAAGTTAAGTATGAGCATTATTCCTGTGATTTCTAATATGAGGTGTTTTCTAATACTGAGGTGTTTTCAGAAGCTAGTGTTTCTAATAAACTCTTTCAATACCCATCACGAGTCCAAAATACATGCGAACACATAAAGTTCGGTAGCACCACCGATGGTAATATAGAATCGTTCTGTTAGTAGTAAATACACTATTGGACAAAAGTTAGTCATAGTCGATTTTTCATTTTTAGCAAATGCAAATCAGAATGTCCTTCTGAAATGTAAAATTAGGAGCGGCTTAAACAAAGTGATCTGTCGTGCGTCTCTTATGCATGGATATCAACCACCTCAGAGTAACTAACGTTCGATGTCCTATGATACAAAGACACCGTATGAGTGATTCATTGAAATGCAGAATAGACAGCAGGATGAAAGAGGTGCTAGCACGGTCGCAGGTAACAAGGATTCTGAATGTACACCCTAAAGTGATATAATGGCTGAGAAGACAGCTCCAGAAGCATGGCGAAGAGCTGTAAAAAGTCCACCAACAATCACAATAATAGCAGATAACCGATATCGTTCTCTAATTGCCCGAAAACACAGTAAAATGATAATACACTAACTCTCTTCTGAGTATGAACACCTTAGCACAGATCTCTACGAGAACTGTATCTCGGAGGATGCAACCGAGAAGCGGTTATATATGAACACCCATGAGTTGTGTAACTCTTACTTAATAGAAAAGAGCCCGTTTTAACTGGATCATGAACATGCAAACTATCCAAGAACAGTGATCCAAGATGGAGTTCTTGAATGGGCCTGAATTCAGGCTACAGTTTAATTCTCAATTTATCCTAATCGAGGGGGAGTAAAGGAAGATAAAGAGGAGAAGGAAAAGAAGAGAGACCGGTAGAGACTTTTTCGGAGTGTGCAACAGCCTCTAGCTCCTCCTAATGAACAGTGCTCTCACTCACATGGAGCACAACTGGTAGAGAGCTTTCTTAGAGTGAAAATACATGTATTTCTCGAATAGAGTTGCCATTAAAGTCTCAAACCTCAATACCGTTGAACATATATAGGATTCAATGGGTGTAAAAATTTGGAGTCATTAACAATACCCTCTCCTGGTATAACCTTACATTAGTCACGAACTGTTATCCTGGAAAAATGGATTTAGAACCACCAGGACTCTTCGAAATTCTCATTAATAGCATGCGAGTTCTCTGTCTAGCTCTCAAGAATAATCTCTCCTCCCGATAAATCTCCAACCATCCTCTTTTACTGAAGACTCATTCTCAGAACACATAAGTTATTTGTCATACCAGAAATGACATGCTGCTTTACGCATACGTTCACAAATGGTGCTGTTTCATCATAACATAATGTACACTCTATTGGCATTAATAAAAGGTTTTGAAAGAATCTTTTATTGATGCAATATTTAATAATGTGTCGACCAAACTTAGGATTTAATTAAACACCATATCCTCTTCGGTAGACTCCGAACCAGCTTTGATAAGAGGAAGGCTGTATTTCGGTCTGTTTCTCCTTCAACACAGAAGTCAATTCAGCTAGTGATTTGCAAGCGTCTTGGCTTAGACAAAAAAAAACGTTTCAATTCATTTCAATGATGTTCAGTGGAATTATGGTCAGAGCTCTGGGCAGACAACTGAAGCTTTTGTACGCCCAAGTCTTTCAACCAATCACTACGGACTGTGCAATATGACAAGGTGCAGTTTTGTGCCAAGCAGAAAATGGTCGACCTCTCCATATTGCTGGCACAGTGTAGGAAGAGAATAATCATCCAGAATATCATCAATGCTGCTCATGGCATTCGTTGTTATTAGATGAGTTCTATATTAGGCAAATCAACAGTGTGTTGCGATGTTTTATCTGCAGCTCTTACTGATTATGTGCAGCTCCCTATGCGTCGTGCTTATAACAATTTTACTTTCTGTGGTATCTCTGAACTTCTGGTTGACAGTATTCAATGAGGACTGACAGGTCTCTTTCCGCCAATTTTAGCAGTCTATCCGAACGTTTCCCGGCTGTAGTAGCACTATAACGTTCATGATCACATTAGTCACCGTTGAGAAACCTCATGTTGTTGATATGCCAATAAACACCAAACCAAATCCGTCGATAAGGTTGTTGGAATTTTGCTGCCATGGCACGAATAGATTGATTGCTACGATGACATCTATAATGACTTACCGTTAGCGTGAACGCTGTTGCTTTTATAGCTATCCTGACAGTTGAATAGTGGGTACGATTCATTTTTCATAAATTCCACAGTGTCTGCATATGGCAATTATTATGAAACACTATCTTGGATTAGAATGTTGGTGAATGCGATGGTTGAACTGGCCAAGGAAGCCTTTCATGATCGGCAAAGGGTGCCCTTCTCGAACTTGATCGTCATCCCGTGGAGACACTTCACCATTACATGGAATGTTATAACCTTTGCACACACTTTGGATGCCACCGACGATAAAAACGTCATTGTATGCAGCGGGAGGAGAAGAAGAGACCACATTTCTGAATAGACTATTTACAGAGGCACACGTTATCCTGTATCACACGTTTGTCTTCAACGCCATCATCTTCTGCAGGAAACAGATCCTAGATACAGATCTAAACAAAATATGTTGTGAAAACAACTATCAAGATTTTCAGTCAAGATTTGAAATCTACGCAAATCTTGGCTGAAACCTGCCTTCTCTATAATTCGATTCTACCACAACAAGACCCATCAGAAACTAACCTGCTCGTAGTTAGAGCAAAAGCTGACCTAGTTATTTCCAACAACGCGAGAACCCAATGGCTTCGGTCTAAACAAGGTCTATTCAAGATGAACTTTTTTCCCCTTGGATATGCCAAGGGGAATTCTGCAATGAAATTCGAAGGGGACCATAAATGAGCGGACCATAATAAAACACCATATCCTCGTTGGAAATTGATTGTTGCATGTCTCCTTTTTTATTTTTTACCTTATCTTAATTTGTCCCTTATTTCTTATTTGTTCCTTCATAACTGCAACGTCATGATGTTGGATGGAATTTTATAACTGATATAGACTTCGCTAGCATTTTTCTCTCCAGGGTTTAGAAGATGAACTCAAATTAAATAAAAAAATAAATTGACTTAACCTGTTTCAATTATTTTAAAAAATATTGTACTTTTCTCATTTATAACTTAATTTGTGTCGACCAGTGTATCCACTGATCCGCATCAGTCTATAGTAGCTTACTTCAGTCTGAAGGTGATTTGCCATCGAGTGAGGTCGCGTTTGCTGCCAGCAACGATTCTTGTTTTTTTCTTAAAGAAAAGAATCCTGCATTCGCACTTCAATTTTTTCCATTTCATCTGATTGGTATCAATTATGAACAACGAAAGACATCAAGAGGTGTGTAATATGAAAAAGCGCTACCAGAGAAGTCGGAATTCAAATGTGCGGGTTGATTGCTTTTGGGCGTTGACTCCATGAGCGCCAAATATCAATAATAATGAGAAAAAATTAACAAAAATATTTAGTATTTAATTTTTCGCATTGTTTATTGTAACAAAATTTTATTCGTAGATAAACTTGAAAATGGTGGATAACGCACTTTCTTGCTCAGATTCAGCACATTAAGATTTACTTGAACAACTTATTTCTCTCTTAAGGAGAGATTTTTTTTTGTTTTCGTTTTGTTGTACGGGTGTTATTAAACTTGGTTAAGAAACTTTGGAAATAAAATTAGAATTATTAAAATATCAATAACCAATAAGAAATAAATTTATTTTTATACTCATTACATCCATCCGCAGACAAGAGGGGTTCACAATCTTAACTGCCAATATTCAGAGGCAAAAATTGGTTTCTTTTGGGTAGATGGGCCGATGCCGTTCAGTAAATGAGTATTTTAATTGATGACATCCAAATGCGAATAAATCGAACTATATCATGAAGCCAACAGTAAGTAATTTTAACAAAAAACAGAAGCTTTAATTTAATAAAACTGATAAATATTATTTGGTTTCATTTCATATTATTTCTGATTTTTTTGCATATTTTAAATGGCATTGCCCTGCAAGTATTACGTGTATAGTTATTTACATTAGTACCACAAACTCTTCTTTATAATTGGTACTGTTAATTGCTGGGCTGTAATTATTTAAAGGTGTTATTTACACTCTTAAGTTACACTCAAGTTTAAATATAGAACAAATAAATAACCATGATGTGGTCGCTTTGTTGCCTGTGATACTGTGAATGTGTTCGTTTTATTAATAGCTTTTGAGAAGTTACGCCAACCGCAAAACTAGAACGGTGAGAATACTATAAATGATTTCTCCACTGGCTTGCCTTATGTAATAACTAAGAAAAAGAGAAAAACCTCTCTCTCTCTCTCTCTCTCTCTCTCTCTCTCTGAAGAGAGAGATGTTAGCAAACCATCAGTTTTATCACGAATGTTGGTCAAGCGACTACTCCAATGTGTACAAACAACGTACTCGCTGTTGAAAGTAGGACAGGCACTTGTCAGTTCAAGTTAATTCATTTTTAAATTCTCACTTTCTTAACTATAATTTTAATTTAAGAAATCTTAAATTATTTTATTCGTACTTTAAATTAAATCATTAGATGAAAACTAAATCAATCATTAGGTATTTAGGAGGATAGCGTATGTCTATTTTCGTGTTACGTGTTTAAATTTATAATTAAAATACTATACTGGCCTTTTTAATGGGGGGAGGGCTGACCGTGGTGCTGGTGTAGCTTACGTGAGCATCAGTACGCATTTTGCCAAATCTTAGACAGAATCCGTGAGCAACAACAAATGCGCATCCCATTTTTAACTTTAGTGCTCTTATATTGATTTCCTCAAAGTGAACTAATAACAAACATCTACTGTTGATGTACCAAACTATACAACTAGCTAATCTGCACAACTGTCTAATCAGCTGGGCATCCAAAGGCTTCCACTCTAATGAATTGGAGAAATCTGTTAGCATCTTCACGTTGAAGGTGCTAACAGAACGATATCTTCCTCAGACTTTTCGGAAATACATTCAGTGATCACTGAATTGTGACCACCTACCTACGTAATACAAAGGTTGTAATGATAAGTTATTGACATTCATTGTAACCCAATAAACAACGTTCGAAATGCATTACATTTCAGGCATTTGATCATATCCAAATTGTGACCACCCTATCAGTTATGTCTGGGGTGGTTATAATTCAGTGATAACTGAGTGTATGTAAGGGCTACATCCTCCCCCCCCCCTCACCTCCTCTTTCAGTTCAGATCAGCCCAATCATTTCGTATGATCATCAGTCGTTGTAAAGTTGGTGACACATATCTGCCATCAGAAGTACACCCAATGGTCCAGTCTCTCTAAGTCTCGAAGTAGACCTGAATAAAACTGCAAATAATGCAAAAAGCAAACCATCAACTACTAAGTGGTTGTTTACAAGTGTGCGAAGCTTGAACGCTATCATGCTACTAAACCAGCTATTGCCACGTGATTAAATTACAAATTGCCCAAACTCACCGAGACATTATATTGTAATTTGTACCTAGTTACTCTGCCAGTAGCCGACCGGGCTAGCCGAGTGGGTAAAGTACCTGCCCGGCAACCCAAAGGTCGCGGGTTCGATTCCCGCCTCGGGCTTGGATCAAAGTACTGCAAAAACCTTGGGAGGTGCAATATGGCCACAGAAGCCGATGCGCCAACAACTACCAAATCAACTCTGCCAGTTATGTGTTGATCTGGAAAGAGTGATGTCTTGTTATGTTCGTGGTATGAATTTGAACTATTTTGGCTCGTGTTTTTAATTCAACTCTGAATTGATATCTAAATTTAATCAATGGCTAATGTAATACTCCTGGCAATAACTGACGTTATGGGTTTTTGAATTTTTCATACATGCGTTCTATGTATTGTATTGTAAATAAATAATAAAGATTATTTATTTATTATGAACCGGTTTTCATTTAGTTCTGCATTTGAAAGCCTCGATTTTGTAATCGGCAATGACCATCTTAACATCCTGGAAATCTTTTGTGAAACTTTTTAACAAATGGAACGTGTTGAACTTAATTTTTAAAATCTAAACTTATCAACTGAAAAGGCGTTCTGGTATATATCGACCAAATTCGAGCACGGAGGTGGGGAGGGGGAAGGGAAGGCAAATTTTCACGGTGATCAGTATTGGCAAAACGATGCAAGGAAGCAAAACTTATGCATAATCAGCCAAAAAAAACTTTTTAAACCTACTTCATTTGTTTATTATTTCTAATAATTTGTCCACATATTTAAATTTATTCAAATTATCCGCTTCCACATCAACCAAAAACAAAATCTTATTGAGATTTAATTTAAAACAAAACTTATTTTAAAGTTATTCAAACTAGACGCTTTCACGACTCCAGGTGGAGGTCTATTCCAACAATTAATTACCGTCTGCCTGTAAGAAATTTTTCTCACATCTATCTATTCTGCAATTATTTACTACAGTATTTAAATTTATGTCCCCTTGTGCATATCAGTAAGAGAGTAAAATACCAACAACAGTCAGTTTACTTCATCCTTTTAAAGAATTAAATTCAACATTTTTGATTTGAACATTTCCAATTTTTCCACTTTAAACTTCATATTGTGACCCACTAAGGTGATGGCAATAGTCAAACCGACTCTAAATAAACTGAATCAGCCGTAGAAGTGCATACTTTTCAACCCTATTATACAAATAATTGGCTCTTTAAATTAATAAATTGGTTGTAATTTATATGAATCTTGGATATATGCAACAGAAAGACATGAAAAATGTTTAATATAAACTTAGTTTAAACACCACACACCCTCACCGCTAAAGCATATGCACTTATTGCCTGTATAGTATTGCAATATGTGGTAAGGTTTCCAGGAAAGCTGGCTGGGTCCGCTTTAATCAATAAATAAATAAATTGTACATTCACTGACCGATTTGCATGTTGTGCGGGCTGAAAATCTCGGAATAACTCATGGGGAAGACCTTACTATCTTTACTTGATATTGGCTAATACAGACCCAGTTGAAGGGATCTTTAGAAATTCCTCCAGTCATCGAACCAGTCCTCCCCAAATACATAACAAATGGCGAAACCACTATCGAAACCTCATGGAGGATCATTGTTAACTGAGTACCACTGTGCAGCTGCCATTAAAATAATGATATCTCAAACTTCTCTTGCCATCCAGTCTTAAAAGAAGTTTGTAACTTCCATTTATTCCATTTTACACCTTAATAATGTATCTAAGATTCGAATCTTATGAAAATTTTGACCTTTAAGGCCTAATGAACTTTGTAGTGAAAATGCAGCCGCCTTAAAAGAATTTCGCATGGCTTTGGGCTAAAAAGTAATTCTTTATCCTGCAAGACAAGCGCTTCAATCTATATTCTGAAAGTAGGCCTTCTCAACAGGGGTTCACTAGAGTCTTATAATGGTTTGCGAAAGTACTTTCGTGAGCAATTTTCAAGAAGAGCCTAACAAGTTCTTACATCTCTGAAAGAAAATAAATTATAAGAATGTTTAACCCTCGTGAACTCTGTTATTATTAAGATAAATTACATAAAACAATACAAAATATGAAATGTGAGACATATAATTTATTCTAGTAATGTTTAAGGAACAAACGTACGTTTTTTTTTTCTTGACTTGCTATGTAAAACGAGATGCATTACAGATGGCGTGCCCAGATATTTCATGTCTGAAAGGTATGATTCTCATTAACGACAGTATATTTTGATTAATAGCACAATAATTACAAAAACAGTTTATTATTACTATATTATTTAGTTAACTAGCTAATTATTTAGTTACCAAGTTAAATTTTAATCTGTACTTCTTTTAAAATGTCACTGACAAAAAAAATGGATAAAAACTTTGATGAATAGTACTTTGCATTAGTTGATTCTGTTATAAATTATGCAGTTAGTATTTTAACTAAAGCCAGTAAATTTGATTAAAATACAATTGCCAATTTCCTGTTTTTAGTCTAATTAAAGTAATCCTTCGCAAAGATAATAATGTTTTGATTTTAACTTCAGTTAAATTAAAATTTTATTTCCTCCTCACACCTCTTCTGAGTTGTAGATTCCTTAACATATCTGCCTCTTTTTGCATACCTTTCCCCTGTTTTTAAGGAATGAATATATTCAAGGAAATTTATTTTCATTAATCAGCTTTTTATGTAAATAAATTGTATAATTATTATTATCATGACTTTTTCTCCATATGGGATTTTTTTTACACCCCACGACGGGTACTGGTACACACGTGCATGGGGTGGTTGGTTGTATTCGGTTACTATTATTATTATTACTATTGCTACTGTTGGTTGAGGAACCCTTTGGCTGTACTACTCTGTTCAGGGTAACGGTTTTCTGAACAGCTTGTACTCTGAGAGGCTTATTACTTCTAGGTTCTTATGGAGGCTCTTTGGCACCATGCCGATGGTATACGATGATCGGGATGGTCATTACTTGCTCCATATGCCACATTTCTTTGACTTCCTATTTAAGGGCTGTGTACTTCCTAATCTTTTCCTCATAGGTTTAATGGAGGTTGCTGGAGTTGGGCATCGCAATGTCGATGAGGTAGGTAGAATTTTCCTTCTTGTCGATGTGGGTTGTCTTGTTCGTTATTATGGAGCGGTCCAGTATAGTTTGTGAGTATGAGTCTCTAGTACGGCTTTGGGTTCGTACTAATGATACGGTACACTTTCTTTGATTTACTGGTATTTTTGCGCTAGCACCCTGATGTATTGTCCTGGCGACCAGGTTGTGTCTATCAGTGTACTAACCCCGGTTGATTACCCTGTACCCTGATGTGCTAGATTGTTTCTGGAGCCAGGTTGCATCGTCGACATATGTAATTTATTACTCCGGGTCCTTGGCGATGTCTTTCCTATAGTTCCTAGTATTGATTACATGGTCTTATATGGCAACCATGAATCCTTTGGTCTCAGGGAAGAACTTCCAGCTCGTCAGTCATGCGTTGGAACATCTTATCTATGTAGTCTTGATGGTCATTGTAATGTCTGCCATGCAGTGCCTTCTTCGTCCCTCTTTCTGTCTTTGTTTCTTCTTTCTGTGTGATTTTGGTCTCCTGGTTGAGGTTAAGCAGTGTGTGCCGTTTGTATCTTCCTTATAGCTTCATAGATTGGCGCTGTTTTCCTGGAAGTAATCTCTTAGGGTCTCAATTGCCTTTGTCTGTTGTTCAGTGAGGTCTGTCAAACCTCTACCTCGTACTTTCCGGGTTATGGTCCGTCTCTCGATGGCCGACTTCGAGTGGTGTTGGCGGCTCTTGTTTATTATTATTATGATCGATCTCATAATCCCCTTCAGCTTGGTGTTGGTCCAATCTATCATCGCGAAGGAGTACATTAATAATGGGACTGCATAAATTTTTATGGCTGTGACCATGTTCTCGCCATTCAGCTTTTATTTTAACAGGCTTCTGCGTATCTGATGGTATTTCTCAGTTAGACGAGCCTTGTTCTCGTTGTTTCTAACTTTTCAGCCCGCATCATCCCCAGATGTTTGTAAGTCTCTCCCTTATCATGGTTTGAATCTCTTCACAGGTCTCCAGTTGGCAGTTTCTGCCGCCTGGATTTCCCCGATGCAGTCGTGCACCAGGGAAATCTAGCCTTGCATTTGACCAGGCAAAATTGCACCCTAATGTCAGTGCCGAACTCTTCGGAGATCTGAAGTAGCTGTTGGAGTTTATTCTCGGTTTCCGCATAGAGTTGGATGCCATCCATGTACGTCAGGTGAGAGAGGGCGTTGAGGTTCTTCCTCCCTTCTTCGAGGGTATATCTGTATTTGCTCTTGTTGATCATGGTAGACAGTCAGTTGAGTGCTATAGAGAACCACAATGGGCTCAGAGCATCTCCTTGGAAGAGTCCTCTTCTGGTGGGGGATCGGCCTGCTCGTGATGTTCGCGACTATGATGGTGGTCCTCTATTTCACCATGTTTGCTTCTAGGAAGTGTGTCAGTGTCGGAATGACTTTGTAGATCTTCAATATCTCTATCAGCAGCTAGGGGGGCATGGAGTCGAAGGCCTTGCGGTAGTCGATGCAGGCCGTGTGCAGATTACAGTGCTTCCTGTAGGCTCGCTTCAATAACTGCCGAGTCAGTGATCAGTTGCTCCCCTGTGTCCTTTGCTCACCTGCTTACATCTCGGCTATGGTGTTCTGGAGCTCTGAGTAGTTTGATGTCTTCTTAGTTATGCAGCTAGTCAGGAACTTGTACATTGTTGAGAGACAGGTTATCGGTCTGTGCTTCGCCGGGTTCGTGGTGTCTTTGTCTTTGGCCTTCATTATAGGTGATTTTTTGAGTCAGAGGTCGAGATTGTCAGAGTTCTTTATCATCCGGGAGAACTGCTCCACTAAGCGGCCAGAAACAATTAAACAACACACACACACACACACACACACACACACACACACACACACACACACACACACACACACTTCTAGCCTTTTACAGAGTTCTGTATTCATCACAGTGTACCAAGGCGTAGTTGAACTGAGATTCAGGTGCCACCCTCCATAAGATACTATGCTAAACCAAATTATTATCAGACCATCCGAATATTTAAATTCATATGCCATGTTGTGTGTCTTATGTCTGTTAATTGCGTGTGTTCTATGGTCGACTTGTCTGTTTTGCTGGACGAAAAACCTTGCTATCTACTCCTGAGACCGACTAACTCAGCCACGGAGTGAAAAAAGCCCACTCAAGTTCCTCGCGTCATCGACCGGGTGGAAAAGGCCCGAACTCGGGACTTTTCCACCCGGTGTGGGGAGGACGGTGACGATACCACTGTGCTATCCGAGCAGACCCTAAGATACTATACATGTCTACATGTTCCGCTATGTGCCTGTGTTAAGTTGAACTTCTTGTATCAGTAGCTGTGGATGTTATCTACCACTGAGTTTAGCCAGTTGTGGGATGGAATCTTAATCAACTGTTGTACTCCTTCCTCCTGAATCTCCCATTCTGTCATCTCTTGGATTTTCCTGGTTTTCTTCCGATCTAAGTCTATTTAGGTAAAACCGTTATAGCTAATCACTGCTCTGTAGGTTAACCCAGAACTCCTCGAATGCTTTCTGATCGGGGAGAAGGGTCCGCTGCTTTTCTTCTCCTCCTCTTATCCAATGTTTCTGTAGAAGGCTCTCTCCGGTTTTCAACAAATAACCGGGGTTGTCTGTTTCCTCTTGGCATTTCCATGTATCTGCGAAGTCTCTTGCTTAGTGCAAGGAGGAGGTTCTGCCTGAAGATTTCCAGATATTCTTCGATCCTCTGATTATGGGTCTCTTGTTTGCTATGGGCGTTGGCTTTCTTGAGGATGGTCTTCACTTTTATGATCAGCTTCTTATTCTGTTATCCCGTTGGTACTGGCTAAATTGGCCTATCTTCACTCTTATCTCTTCTATCTTCTGCTGTAGCTCTCTTTCCCAGGGTGATGGTTCCTTGTTTTTGCGTTTTGTGTTCTGTTGGGTTTTAGTTTCTCTTCCGTTCATCCTAGTAGCTTCTACAGTGGCACAGTAAATAGCTGTGTGGAGAGTATCTACTCTTACTTCGTTGATAATGAGATAATTCGGTTTGTTCCGATTAAGGTGGTCAGTGATTCGCCAGAGGATTGTTTTGGGTGTCTGCTTTGGTTTGGGTCATTATTGGGTCCATTCTCTTGAATTCTGCTATGGCCTTCTACTTTTCTTCTATTTTGGATATCGCGACCTCGTCTCTTTCCGCTCGACTACGCTAGGTTGCATGTCTTGTATTTGCTGTTCCTCCTCTGGTTCTGGTTCGGTTGTGTCCGTATTCTTTGTTCTTTCTAGCTGGTCGCTCACATCCTGTTCGATTTTTTCCAAGACCAAGAGGTATCAGATTCTTCATAAAAATATGCGTTGGTTACCTGAACAGTCAGGAACCGTTCCAACCACTTGGTGTGTAATTTCATCTTACGAAGTAAACAAACTGGAGACCTATATTGCCATATTGGTCTCTAGTTTGGTTACTTCGTAGTGTGCTCGCATGATGAACGCATTCATTTCGATGCTCCACTTCATGCGTTGGCTTTTTCTTCTTCTTCTTCTTCTTCCTGGGTGTCGCTAGAGCAGTTGCGCAGCGACACCCAGTTGGTTGGGCTGAATGGTCTTGCCCTTCCACTGTGGTAGCCATATGGGAGACAGTGCCACTTATTCCAGGCGCTCTGAGTAGTCGGAGTCATTCTCCCGTCTTCCTCTGGAGAATGACTCCGACTTTTCGAGCGGACCCCTTTGCATAAGCAAAACCTTTTTCTTATGCAGAAGAGTCAGTTTGAAAAGTTCTACCCCTACCACGCCTCTGCTTTTTTCAGGCAGAGGGGATCGGTCGGACATTTGGAACCTAACATTTCATATCAAAAGTTTAAATCTAAAAAAAAAAGATTTACAGGGACATCCATGGGAGAAAATTAATACACCAATAATTTTGTTCAATAAAACAGATTTTCCCAACTATTATTAATATTTAATACCTATTCGATGCATTTATTTACATTACTCTCTCCCTGAAATGGAAACCGATAACGAATATTAATTTATTCCTGTATTTTTCTTTTTGGCGTTTTCTCTACAAAAATACGGAAGAATTCTTGTACACTATCTTCATTTCATATTCAAGTTTTCAAACAGGAACTCCCGATAACGAAAGGAGGCTTTCCAGGAACTTATGAAATGAATGCTACTATGTTCAATGAACTAAAGGTGTGCACAGATGATAAATCTTGTAACTCTTTCCAACTGAAAACGTCTTATAACGTACTTACACCTTGTTTATCCCTTTACCCACAGTCATCCTATTTTTATTTTTTTATGTTTTGAGATTACTAGCCGTCTCTGCCCACTTAATGATTCTTCTATCGTTACTTTAGTGTGCTGTGCTGCATTACAGAATCGTTACTTGGCATAACGTGCAGTCACGATCTTCCAGGTAGACCTTGTTTTTGACGTTGTTGTCATGGGTAGTTAATGGGGCATCTCAGTAACCGCTGCACTTTCAGCTGAAGTCGAGAGTCATGACCGGTCTGCCTGAAGAAATTTAAGGAAGTCTTATGTAAGAAAGCGAGCACGTGGGATGTATGATTACAAGCTTGCCACACTTCTGCAGTCTGTGAAGAAGGAAGAAAGGAAGGAAACCCCTACTGGGATGGTCGTGTGATTGAACTCAGTTGCAGACATCGAAGTACGATTTAGAATTGTCAGACAAGTCAGTGCCCGCTGTAGATCTCTTTCTCTCTCTCTCTTTAAATTCACTACTCCACTTGAAAAATGTGAGCCAATTGTTATTAGAAAGTTTACATTCAATCAATAGACTGATTGGACCTTCATAAGAGAAAACAGCTGTTACTGAAAACCCTTCTGCATCATTTGATTTTTTTTCCTAGTATAAACACTCTACTAAATGTTGCTGCTGGAACTAAATTATACGCACAGGAAATATAACGCGGGATGTTTTCAGGGATGTATTTCCTGTAGGTAAGTCGTACCACTTCAGTAATCCCTTAATTGCAGCATATCTGTTTAAGACAGAACAGATACAAGGGGCATTTTTCGTTCAAAATAGCAGCTGTAATTTCTCCAGCATAATTAAAGTCTCATTGAAATGCGACAGCAAGCCATTAACCATTACGGTTTGGTTGTATTTTGCTAAAATAACTCTTCTTCTTTCAACCTTTTTCACGGAACAGCCACCTTCTTAAGCACACAGATGCGCGCGCGTAAGGTTCGTAAGATTTGCTGTTGACCGGACTTACCGAAAAAAAAATGATGACTAGCAGGACTAATCAGCAATGACTGATGTACACCTTGCATCTGTTCCTGTCTGATTGAGCTGGTGATCTTATCTCGATGTTAAGCCAGCTCAATCCGACTTAACTCTCGTAAGGAGTTCTCTCCTTTGTATTAAAATATGCTTTCGTTTGCATAACCTTTTTTTTTTGTAAATAATTGTTCGATTTTCCCGGAAGTTTAGGGAGGCTGTAAACCCCTGGCTTTATGGCCGTGAAGGGCAATAAAGATTATCTCACTCTCTCTCTCTCTCTATATATATATATATACACTGACCTACCATTAATATCCGGACACCCCTTCATGGATGGGGAAACAGGTCCTGTGCAAGCAACACGTCATAGAACCTGCTATAAATATGCACACTGGGCTTCGAACAAACAATTGAAAAAGTGGACATGCAAGATGACAGGTTCAACAGAATTACCTCAACAATTCAACAGAATTGATCACCTCAACAAATGCTAGACGCCGATTAATATAGTGTAAGGAGAGCGAATCCTGGGCTGTAGAACAGTAGAAAACAGTCCAACGGACAGACGAGTCGAGGTTCGCCCTCTACCAGTCTGATGGCCGTTTCTGGATGTGTCGAATGCAAGGGGAACAGTTCTTTCCTGATTGTATCCTCCCAAAAATGAAATTTGATGAAGTTTGGTGGAAGCAGTATCATGGTATGGGGCTCCTTTCATGGTTTGGCTTGAGCCCATTAGTCGTTATCGACAAAACCATGAATGCTATACAATGTGGACATGTGTGGACATGTGTTGTGTCTTATGTACGGCTCCACCTAAACGTTAGTTCAACTCTGCGATGGTACACTATGATGAGTACAGAGCTCTGTGAAATGGCCAGATACAAGTATGGTGCTATGTCTGCGAAGTGTGTGTGTGTCTTGTTCTGTTGTTTTGTTGTATCTGGCCACTTAGCTACTAGGGAGCAGCGATCACCAGGATGGCTGCTCCCTAGTACCCGCCCACGCCACGAGGAGGTGGGCCACAACAATACGCGTACCGTCAAACGAAAGTGACAAGGTAAGAATCCCGCATCCACTGTAGGAAAAATCAATTCCAGTGAATGCCAGCAAATCCCGTACCACTGGGAGCCCAACCCGATGGTACCAGCAGATAAAAAAAAAAATAATAATAAATAAATAAGTAAATAAAACAAAAATAAAAAAATAATAATAAATAAAGCAAAAAAATAATAATAAATAAAACAAAAATTTAAAACAAATAAAATATATAAATAATAAAAGTAAAAATTTTTTATTTCAATAAAATAAAAAAATAAAAATATTTATTTTTATTTCATTATTTTATTAAAAAATAAAAATAAATAATAAAAATTAAATTAAATTAAATTAAAATAAAATAAATAATAAAAATTAAATTAAATTAAAATAAAATAAATAATAAAAATTAAATTAAATTAAAATAAAATAAAATAAATAATAAAATAAAAAAATAAAATAAAATATCAGGACAACCTGTACAATTATGCACTTCCAACATTATGGCAATACTTCGAGAAAGGACCATACCTGTATTAGCAAGAAAACACGCCGTGCCATAATGCTCGGATCGTAACGGATTGGTTTGAGGACATGGGTGTGGAAAAGTTGGATTGGCAGGCTCAGAGTCCTGATTTGAACCGTATCGAGCATCTTTGGGATGTATTGGATCGTAGGGTACGTGCACGTCGAGATCGCCCAAAGAACAAGGCCGAACTGGTGGCTGCGTTAAAGGCCGAGTGGAGAAACATATCACCTGACATTTATAAAAAGCTGGTTGAGAGTATGCTGCGAAGATTGAAGGCCGTCAAAAGCAAAAGGTTTCAGCACAAAATATTAACTTACGCAATAAAAGCTCTTTTTTTTTGTCGAAATGTAGGTGTCCGGATATTAATGGTAGGCAGTGAATGTACCTGTTCTCATTGCCGTATTGTTTATATTGTAAATGTATCAAAAATCTACCAAAAGTTTCGAACATTCCTGAGATTTGAAAAAAAAAAAATAAATAAATAACGGGAACGTTCATGTGCCAGGAATAGGTATAAAAGCAACTACTTGCACTCTAGAAGTAAGCATAACAACGAAATAAACGTCTAGGCGGGAGTCATCCCTTGTAATGAAGAGTCATCATGTAATTATATCCAGTTAAAGGAATGCCACATGCCAGGTGAGGGCCGTGCAAGACTTCGCGCAGGCGCCTCCCCACCACCACCGCCCCCTCAACATTGGCTCTCTGAGCACCTCCTTGCCGGGACAACTCCAACTTTGAAAATTGTTAAAAAATACTTCTTGTCGCAAAATTTATAAATGACCTTTATAGAATTATTAACTAACTATTTAGCAACCTTTTTGTCACCAAAAGGAGAGTTACTTAGTACAAAGAAGCGCGCTATCGAAGTGCAATAAAAAAATTGGTGTTTTTTTATTTTAACAGAAAAAGAAAATGATAGATTTCAATCGGAATAGTTCTCCCTTGATAAGCATCGAATAACGCATAACTAATATGATTTTTAAATTTTTAGCTCCATTAGCGACGGAAATAGAGGGGTGGGGAACACGAAAATTACTAACATTTTCCTGTCTGGTGCCGCAATTTTTAATTTTTAAAAATATTTTAAAATTATATTTTAGACCTACTCGTTGAGCTCTTTCCAACGGTGTATAATAAGCTATAGGTTGTCGACAACATTTCCCTCCCCCCACATTTTACACTCCCCATTTCTCAGGCCAAAATTTGTCAACAAAGATCAATATGGAGTTATGATCAATAGGTTGAGTGGTTCCAGAGAGGTACAATGCTGTGACACACTGACAACCGAGTGACATTATAAGGGTCCTTCGTTAGACTACGGACCCTAAAAAGAACGCCGAATTTCATTAAAACGCTTACAAAATTTGTCGGAAGTGTCTTTAGCATGTCTAGCGAGAAAGGGCCTTTCTCATTAGATATGCATTCACTTTTCGCAGTGTGATGCAACTCCAAGAATTATCAATTGGTCATCAATTGGGCGAATGCAGTTCTCACTGTTTTGTGTTAATTCATCCAGAACATGTGCGGTGTTTGTGTAAACGTTATTCTTGAGTTCATCCCACAGATAAAAGGTCGGAGGTGACAGATCTGGAGACATGAGTATCTCCCGAAGCAAATCTCACGAAAAGACAGTCATCAAAGAACTCCGTCAGTAGATTCATTGATGTGGAGGGATGTTTGCAGTCGTTCTTTTCTGCTGGAAACAGCGGCATCATTCATCCATTTCATTCTTACAAATAAATTCTCTCATAACGTCGTGACACGCCTCAGCGGTCACCTATTCATTAAAGAAAATCGGTCCTATAATCTTGAGATGGTACGTTAAGACTTCAAAACCGACCTTTTGAAGTCTTAACGTATTTCTAATATTGAGCGAGGATTTTTTGTGCACCAAGTTCCATCCTTCTGTAACCGAACAAACCAAACCAAACTTTCGGTGATTATAAAAGGTTCAATACCATACAGGAAGCCCCCCCCACGCGGTAGCGGTGCAGTCGGTATGGTTGACCCATGACCATTATCCCATTATAGGAACAGGCTCTTCATGATTGGATATACCTTATATAGAAATTTCGGAATAAAAGGAGTCTGAAAGAACTTTCTACTTTCGTATCTACTTTTCAGTGATATTTAAGTACACACGCTATAATATATTTAAATACACTGCTCGACAAAAATTAACAGAACTAAATGTTTTTCATGAATATTTTACTATGAACATTGTTGCAGAAGGCTAGTATTTCATATATCGCATTCTGTCATGCAAATTCCGAGTATCCAATAGAAATCGATCTACCACCTTACAGGGCCGCACATTATGCAAATTATTCATGCCTATAAAAACACGGGTTGCGATCACATCAGAATGTACTCAGCATGTCAAGCATCGTCGTTTAGATGTTTATTTGAGATGGCGGCCATTGGATGACTTGAAGCCGGGAAGTCGCAGCACCATGGAGGCATTTTCAGGAGACAGGAACCATTACAAGAAGAGCAGGCCAAGGCTCCCCGAGGTCTACGTCAACCAGAACAAACTGCTATCTGGCTCTAAGAGCAAAACAGAACTCTACGATTGACTATCATCAACTGTCTCTTGAGCTTGCGGCCCCAGGTGGAAACATTTCCAATCGGACTGTGTTAAGAAGGCTCAATTCAAGTGGACTTTACGCGAGGAACCCAGTGTTTGTATCCCATTAATCGGCGTATAGGGGAAACCCCTGGAAGCCGCAGCAAAGTACAAAATCCCATTAACTACAAACCACGGCAGAGCTCGTCGAAACGGATGCCATGAACATGTTACTTGGAGCACTGACAAATGAGGTACAGTTCTGTTCTCTGATGAGTCCCGATTTAGCCTAGGAACAGATTATTTCATCTGGAGACGACAAATGCGGCACCATCCCTCCAACATCAGAGAAAGGGACACTTATGGTAGAGACGGTGTTTTCGTGTGGGTCAATGACCAACGGCCGCACCCCCTCCATGTTTTGATAGGGGTACCGTACTATGCAGAGGAACCGACAGCAGATCCTCGAACCCTATGTGCGACTTTTTAAGGGTGCG
Organism: Mastigoproctus giganteus; assembly: GCF_048544385.1. Taxonomy (NCBI): domain Eukaryota; kingdom Metazoa; phylum Arthropoda; class Arachnida; order Uropygi; family Thelyphonidae; genus Mastigoproctus; species Mastigoproctus giganteus. The sequence continues at coordinate 147,110,514 of NC_143582.1, forward strand.
GTTGGCCCAGATTTTCTTTTCATGCACGACAACGCTATGGCACATAGAGCTCAAGTGGTGGAGAAGTATCTTGAAACTGAAGATAATCAACGACTGCTATGGCTAGCATGATAAACAGACAAGTCAAATTGAAGACGTGTTGGACTAAGGTCTGCGCTGGTGGAAGAATCAGATCTGTTGCCAAGAATCATATGGATACCCTTACATAGAGCATGGTTTACCGCTGATAGGCCTATTTAGCAGCCGTTGGAGGAGATCAGACTCTGTACTGATGTCATGTGAGCATATTTTCGGGCATCTTGTATCAACTTCTGTAATGCGATCTTTTTGGTAATTCTTATACAACCCCTATAAATGTCCTTTATATCTGTCCAAAGTTTCTCGCTGTCTCCTCATTTCATTGTTATTCTGTTGCACACCACCATCGCAAGCTGCATGAATTCCACCAAGTTTTGCCACATTGCCATCCGCTATATCTAGATGGAACCAAAACCTTTCCAATTAAATCCTGACTCACTTCTCTCTGTTACCACCCGTGCTGATCAATAATTCAAGACTCACTTGGCACAGACTGACTTCCTAAAAATGCTGGTTACCATTAATTTCTCTCTGTGAGATAAACTATAAGAATGAATAAAGGATATTAATGTGTTGCAGAATAATGATTCTCAACCGATGGGCACATGATATTACAATATATAAACCATAGGGTACGTCTACATCAGTGTTAATGTTTACAGGTTACACTCCCATTCAGGATTTCAGTAGTTAATAGATACACAGTATGTGGTACAAAAAAAGGTTGGGGGTGGGGATCATAGTTCTCAATTAGTAGGAATATATGGATTGAAAAGATTCTTCTTCCGTAAAAATCTCAAGTGGGATCAAACAAGCAGGCTGGAGCATGAATTAGTTCTCATGAAGAAAACATCAGTTTAATTGATTAAAACACTCGCACCATGACATTATTATATTGTTCATTTCATTTGATGCATAGTAGGAACTTTATCTTCCTTCAAATAGCAATCAAGCCCACTCAAGTCATACAGTTGATTTTCACAAGCTTAGTTACAGCAGTCCGTTCAGAGCCCAGAGACATTCCAAATCTATTCCGTTCTGGTTTCCTTACCTTCAAAAATCGCTCTGACCTACTAAATAACCTTAACCCAGGAAATAGCAAAACGTCCTTGATCTTCTCTTAAAGTACGTTGTGAAATGTACTTACTGTAACATCTGGTCGGGCTGTGTCTCCTGGAAGCAACCTAAATACCAGGAGTGTTCTATATATATATATCAGTCGTAATTTCAACATAAAATTTCAAGATCACTGATAATAGCCTGCACAAGTTGCCGAGTCATTAGTATCACTGATAATAGCCTGCACAAGTTGCCGAGTCATTAGTGATTGTGATATCATCTTCCGAAAATCATCGGCAACATCTGTGAAACTACTTGATGATTATAACCACAGTACTAGTACTACAGCGAGGGAGAGCCTTTATATTCAAAAATTCAAGTACTGTATGGCAATATAGGATGAGTCAAAAGCCACGCAATTCGTATCATATGTGGCTCAACTTCATTTCATTTATTATTTTTATACATTATAACTTATTGTTAAAAGACAATTATAATAGATATTGCAATAAATATTGAAAGCGCCATCTTTCTCAAATGTAAGCGGAAACTGCTTTCAAAATGTCTGATGAGACTTGAACAGCTTTCGTTGAAATTTCTGATATTCGATATTGACTTTTAATCCTTCCAATATGTGAATGTTGTTAGTGTATACAGTAATACTCCTTTTAATGGTTTGGAAAGATAAAAGTCCGCGAATCGTGGACGTTTAATTATGAACATTTTCTATGCCTGGTGAAATAGCGTGCTGGCTTCGTTGTAAACAAAACATTACTGGTTAGTGACACCAATCTAACGTACAACAACAACTGATAGACATCTTGGGATGACCAATCATTGCTGCTGTAGCAATTAGAATCAAATTCCATCAACTTGTCAGTAAGAAATTAACACTTACAATTTAGCTTGCATTGGTTTTGAATCATCTGTAGTCTCTATTATAAAATAACTGCACTGGTTTCCTATTTATATCCCGTCTACACTGAGTTTAGCCTACGATGACGGTCAGTTCAATTCTTACCTCCATTGAAAGAGTCCCACGCTGACTAGCCAACGGGAGTTAAATGCAACTAATCAAATGGGTGGGGGCTCGACCACAGACCTGCTCTTACAGAAGACATGAATATAAAATATGATCTTGCTGTGGGTTAAAAAATTAAATAAAGTTACAAGATCAATTTCTCTCTCTTTCTCCCTCTCTCAACCTGTCTTTTCCTTATTCTTCATATGAAATACTTACATATTCTTCAGTTGGATGTAAGACATATATACATATTCCGAGTGCCACGTATTTTCGAAACACGGCAAAAAACATCGCTGCTAATGATTAATACCGGCATGAAACTCCAGAAAATTTGCTCTTATAGCCCCAAAGACATTTTTTTCCCTTTTTAGTGGTCGTAAAGTGGAGAAGGACGTTCTTAAACTGTCGTAAGCACTGGAATATAGAGCCAAGAGTGACAAATTACTGTTAACCCCTGATGAACTACTGATCTTTCACCAGTTTATCGTGAGAAGACAAAGCAAACTTGAATTGCTTCCTCAGGCAAACAAGATTCAAGACCTTAAGACACGCTCGAGGAACTGTGTGTCTTAACTGCCTTCTAAAGTACAATTATTTTTATATGGTTTGTCACTTCCTTTTGAGTTGCTATTGTTTGAAAACGAATTTTTTGGAACTCAATTTCTTTGTAGTAATGATCTCAATCTTAAAAAAAACTCCTAAACATCTTTTTATGAATGGAATGTTTCAGTAATTTAAATAAGCATTGTAATGTATTTTTAAAAAAGAATACTACTTTTAAATTGTTCTGTAACACTTTTTATTCTATAAAAATCACAGATGTGAAGACATGCTGGGTTTCAAAAAGTTCCTTGGATAATTTTTCAACTTAACTTGATGGTATAATAAGAACATCAATTCAGTCACTGAAGAATAAGGAAGATCACGAAACGTGCGAAGTCATAGTGTTTAGCCCCAAAAGAGTGGTTAAGGTCAATAAACATCTAAAAATTATCTGTATTCTTTTAAGAAATTAAAGACAAATTTTACTCTATGTGGATTGAGGTGATTCTTAGATTTTAAATATTCTACAGGTTGTTAAGCATTCCTCCACGACCTGCGTTTTCCGAGATTTTAAAGATATCAAAAGCAAGATAAGAGTATAAAGATGGCGGCTATCCCCATTTAAGAACACACTCCACAAGGTTTCGTATACTGCAACCTTTTTAAAATATTGAAAGAGTCCAAAAAGCATTAATTTGATAATTTGGTCACATTGGAGGCGTACGGTGCGAGTATTTTACATTAGCCCAGGGCGATAATTGTTGGATTAAATCTATTGAATAAACTCATTTATGGCTGAATAAAAGTTCTCAATTGGCGACATTGAAATGTATATCCAGTCGAACGAGGAAATCTTGGTTATTTTTATGTCGAACCATCTTTACTATCAGTTCTTCAAAGTAGCGAAAATCATCGACAAAAATGACAGATTTTGGGAGCATATATACTGGCAACTTCAAAAATCAGTAAGAAAAAAAAAATACTTTTCAGAAAAATGAACAAGGAAGCAGAATCAGAAATCAACTACAAGAGTGTAATACGCCAAGAAACTCTTATCACAAATTATTTTATAATATTTTATTTGTGTTCACATTCTCGAGTGACTACAAGAAACCCCTGACTTTTGACTCTGAAGGGATACATTGCAATGCATTTATATGTTTTCTTTGTTGTTACAATAAGGATTTCATATCTTACCTCACAAGAAATGAAACTAAACATTAACCTCAGACCAGTTCATGATCAGCCAGAAAACGCTGCTTTAATAACAAGTGACTTTAAAACTAAGATCACTCACTCTCTCTCTCTCTCTCTCTCTCTCTCTCTCTCTCTCTCTCTCTCTCTCTCTCAATTTATGTTGAGTTGTTTTTGTAAGATTTGGTTAAAATGTAGTTGGATAATACTAAACAAAACTTTTCTTTTTCTTGTTGCAAGCTTGTAACTTTCTTACTCCTACCTGAAAAGATTTTGGTTCGAATCCCATCGATGGCACGAGTTTTTTCATGAAAAGCCACGAGGATTTTCATCTGATGGTCAGTTAGTTGTTTTCGCACACGAGAGAAAGATTTCCTCTTAGGATTTTTTCACTTTTTTATTTTGTAAACGGAAAAACTGATCTTTAAAATACACAGAAAAGAAACACCGACATTTTTCTGCTATAACTGTCCTGACAACTCTCACTGCTGACGAAGTCGCGAAGGGTTGCATGAAGCAACTCTTCACAGCTTCGACAGCAATGAAATATTTTAGAATAACAGTTAAGTCTTTTATAGAAAGATTCTGGGTTCACTAATAAAAAAGTAACCATCTACTTTGCTTTCAATTAAACACTTTTTAACGAAGGAAACTAAGACATTTGAAAACACAATAAAATTAATTTACTTTCTAATTTTATTATTACACGATAATATAATATCTAGTAATGTACATTATAGTGAGCTTGTTATAGGAGCAGCCTATGAACTAATTACTACACAATATGTATAAATATTCTGGAATCATAAAAAGGAATCACACTGGATAGTATGAAGGTGTTTACTCCTATCAAAGTAGTTCTTGGATGTCATCGTTTGACGTAGCAATTAGGGTTATCGTGAGAAGAACAATGAAATCATATATTCCTATAGTTATTTTCAGAATTTTCTGATTTTAATTCAAAAAATACTTTAAACAAAACAAAGTAAATGATGCAGAATTTAGAACAACCTTAACTTGTAAGCTGCTGCAAAGTTATATTACTTGAGTAAATTTAACCGTGAAATTTAATTTTAAATAAAGTTAATAAGATCATAATTTGATTTCATGGCATTCAAACACACCTCCTTCATTTGTTAAAAAATAAATCACTCAGTCTTTTAAAAACCGCAAATGATTCATAAATCAAAAGAAACTGTCGGATCTACATAAAACACAAAAAGATCTGAAGCAGCGCAATTGCAATTTTTTGAATTTCCAATAAATAAATACACGGTCAATAATAAAAATAGTCCATAAGTACACCATACCTTCCTCATAGATCTGAGGAAAACAATCACAGAGAGTTTACTACACTTTGGAAATAGTCAGTTCAGAAAATTAATTCTTTCAGCTATAACAATAAAAATCGAATTCATGACTTAAAATAAAATCGGCGAAGATTTCCCATATTTAATTGAACTTAATGATAATTGTAAGTTGGGTATGCGCTTTTTAGTTGTATTTATATCGTAAATAACTTCACAGGATATGTAATAAATTATGAGTCTCTTTTAGAATGGATGATGTTTCAAGACCATAACTTAAATCTTAAAACCTTCATAAAAGCTTACCTTTATAAAGGAAGCATGATTTATGATCACGGTCAGCTGAGTTCCCTAACATCTATGATCATGACGCCTCTGGAACCCGTAGAGCGGTCTGTGGTCTGAAATACATGATAATTCATGTTGGAGCCCTATTTTTTAAAGGTACCCAGGATAACAGCCAAGCCTCTCGAAGTGATAGATGAAATCTTTCTGAATGACAGAAATAAAGAAATTAAATGATGTCAAGTAATGAGCTAGCAAAACCGTCACTAAAGTGATAGTTTCATAATTAATTTTTCATCTTTTGAATAAAATAAATCATTTTGCATAACCGAATATCTTTGCTAAAGAATTATTTTTATGCATTGCTCTCACAATGTTAACAACTTGAAACCCTTTCGATGGCACACTAGTTTAAATATGGTCATGTCTTTGTTGCTAAAGTTGCAATGATCAAAGTTATTGTGGTTATTCATTTTTGCGCTGATACTGAGAAGGTAAGGTTATTGAAATCCATATAACTGTGTTTTAACAGAATATGGGTTTTAATGGTGCATTATTAAAATGAATTCAGGCGAAAATGGCAGCGGAGAATATATTCGGGAAAAATTCATTAATATCCGGGGGGAAGGGTTCCTATTTTAAACTTAAAAACAACATTTACTCAAATACTCAGCAAAGGTTGAGAGGAAGTGAGTACATCCACAATCCCTAAAAGTTTGTTGATTCGAAAGGAATTTCGATAATGATATTTTTAAAAATGCTTCACATTATATGACATAAATCCGAAAAGATTTATGTTATGTAATGTGAAAATATTTGCGGAAATTTATTCTCTAAAACAACACAGAAAATTAGTAATTTTTCAAATGCAAATAACGGTTTTAATAAAAAGTAAAAAAGTTGAATGCATACAATTATATCACGCGCCTCTCTTATTCGAACATATCAAAATTGGTCATGCAATAAATATAAGGTTATACAGAAGCACGCGTGAATTTATTTCATAATACAAAAATATATTTTCATACTCAGATATTAATGTAAAATTAATTATGCAATAAATACATCATTATACTGAAGCATAAATTTTATTTCATAATAAATAGGATACTTTTCAACCCTGATATTTTCTCCATTGATAGGTTTTTCTATCACCAGTAAAAACTATGTTTAAATGGATCGAACGGTTTAAAAATAGTCACAACCATCGATGAATATTATGAAGGTATGCTGTCAACCTCTGACTCATAAACACACGAGAACGATGTATAAAAGCGGCGAAAATTTAATGCTAATGCTAATTTGAATCCAGGTACGATCAAACAGTATAAAGTGTGTTTCAAGATCTTAACTTTGAAAGCTGGTGAACCGGGTTTCTCAGAATTACAAAGACCAAAGAGTAACCGCCTTAAAAATTGCAGCAAGTAAGGCAAGAAACAAACCAAAAAATAAACAAATACGTTTTATAGAGAACAGTTAACTGTTGGTAATATTTCAGTTCATTAATTTGAACCAGAAAGCAAGAGAACAGATTTAACCTTAAGGGAAAGTCTTGTCTGACAAATTTGATTGGATATTATGATGTGGTCACAAAGGAACTGGATGCAAAAAATAATTTTGATATCATATACTTGGATTTCAGGAAAGCTTTTGACACTGTTGCGCATGGAAGACTACTGTACAAATTGGAGCAGAATGGTATTAAGGGTAAGTTGCTACAATGGATAAAAGGATGGTTAAGTGGGAGAAGACAGAGGGTGGTAATCAATGGGTGCTGCTCTTCGTGGACTAATGTTATTAGTGGAGTCCCACAGGGTTCGCTGTTGGGTCCACCGTTGTTTTGTATATTTATCAATGATATTGATGAAGGTATATCAGGCTTAGTGTCGAAGTTTGCAGATGATGTAAAGGTTGGCAGGGTTGTTAATGACAGTAATGACAGTGTGCTACTGTAACAGGATCTAGAAAGATGGGCTGAGAAGTGGCAACTGAAGTTTAACACTGACAAATGCAAAGTACTGCATATGGGTAGAAGTAACCCCAGAGGAACGTACCGACTGTGTGGTACTACACTTAAGGTGGTAGAAAATGAAAAAGACCTGGGAGTAATTGTGCATTCAGATATGAAGTTTTCTGAGCAATGCAGACAGGCTGCCAGGGCAGGTCATGGGGTCAATGATATATTGGAATTTTGCTAGCAGGGAAAAGGAGGTGAGTGTCCCTCTGAATCATTACAGTTTGAAAATGGAAGAAGGTTATCAAATTGTAGCACTGGCCTTAATGATTTTGTAATAACTGAGAGCAAAGTGGAGGAGAAATTGTTGAAGTTAAACATAAGAAAGGCACCTGGGGCGGATGGGATCTATCCAGTTATATTAAAGGAGGCGGCAAAGCAACTAAGCAAACCCTTAGCCATAATTATGAGAGCATCCTTGGATTCAGGGGAGGTTCCCACGGACTGGAGATGTGCAAATGTATCCCCAATTCACAAAGGAGGTTCGAAGGGTGACACGAATAATTACAGACCAGTTAGTTTAACTTCTGTTCCTGGTAAAATAATGGAGTCACTGGTTAAAGATGCATTGCAGGATCATCTAGACAAGACTGCAGCAATAATTCAGACACAGCATGGGTTTGTTAAGGGAAAGTCTTGTCTGACAAATTTGATTGGTTATTATGATGTGGTCACAAAGGAACTGGATGCAAAAAATAATTTTGATATCATATACTTGGATTTCAGGAAAGCTTTTGACACTGTTGCGCATGGAAGACTACTGTACAAATTGGAGCAGAATGGTATTAAGGGTAAGTTGCTACAATGGATAAAAGGATGGTTAAGTGGGAGAAGACAGAGGGTGGTAATCAATGGGTGCTGCTCTTCGTGGACTAATGTTATTAGTGGAGTCCCACAGGGTTCGGTGTTGGGGCCACTGTTGTTTTGTATATTTATCAATGATATTGATGAAGGTATATCAAGCTTAATGTCGAAGTTTGCAGATGACACGAAGGTTGGCAGGGTTGTTAATGACAGTAATGGCAGTGTGCTACTGCAACAGGATCTAGATAATTTGGGCAGATGGGCTAAGAAGTGGCAACTGAAGTTTAACCTTGACAAATGCAAAGTACTGCATATGGGTAGAAGTAACCCCAGAGAAACGTACCAACTGTGTGGTACTACACTTAGGGTGGTAGAAAATGAAAAAGACCTGGGAGTAATTGTGCGTCAGATATGAAGTTTTCTGAGCAATGTAGACAGGCTGCTAGGGCAGGTCATGGGGTTTTGTCAATGATATATAGGAATTTTGCTAGCAGGGAAAAGGAGGTGATTGTCCCTCTGTATAAGGCAATGGTCAGGCCACGCCTTGAGTACTGCGTACAGGTCTGGAGGCCTCATTTTAGGAAGGATGTAGATTTGCTTGAGCGTGTACAGAGAAGAGCAACACGATTGGTGAGGGGAATGAAGGGATCCTCTTACCAAGAGAGGCTTAAGTTCTGCAAATTGCAGTGGCTGGAGACTAGGCACCTGCGCGGTGATCTGATTGAGGTCTATAAGGCCTTGAATGGGTTGAGCACGCTGAATTCTGATGGGATCCTCCCACTTGTTCAGAATACGAACCTACGGGGACATAAGTTCAAATTAAGAAAGGATAGAGGTAGAATAGATGTGCGGAAATTTGCCTTTAGCCAGCGGGTGGTTAATTGCTGGATCAAACTTCCATCTGTCGTTGTGGAAGTTGATAGGTTAAATAAATTTAAGGAGGAACTGGACAGGCAATTGGAGGGTATGGTGTGATTTTTTTTTTTTTTTTTTTTTTTTGGCTGATGCTGCATAAGCTCCTACACTGCTTTCTTGCATCAAGTGCCACTACTACTACTACTACTAAGGCAATGGTCAGGCCACGCCTTGTGTACTGCGTACAGGTCTAGAGGCCTCATTTTAGGAAGGATGTAGATTTGTTTGAGCGTGTACAGAGAAGGGCAACAAGATTGGTGAGGAGAATGAAGGGATCCTCTTACGAAGAGAGGTTTAAATTTTGGAAATTGCAGCGGCTGGAGACTAGGCACCTGCGAGGTAATCTGATTGAGGTGTATAAGGCCTTGAATAGGTTGAGCACGCTGAATTCTGATGGGATTCTTCCACTTGTTCAGATTACAAACTAAGGGAGGGGGGGGCATAAATTCGAATTGAGGAAAGACAGATGTAGAATAGATTTCCGGAAATTTACCTTTAGCCAGCGGGTGGTTAATTGCTAGAACAAACTTACATTTGTCGTTGTGGAAGTTGATAGGTTAAATAAATTTAAGGAGGAACTGGACAAACATTTAGGGAGAATGGTTGTATGAATTTTTTTTTTTGGCTGATTCTGCATAAGCTCATACGTTTGCTTTCTTGCATCACATGCCACTATTACTACTGCTACCTAAAAAAACATCCTGAATACCCAAAAATTCAAATATGCAGTAAACGTTTAATGACATATTTTGTAATTTTCAAGGCCGTTTGGAGATTTGGGATATTTTTTCAGGGACTAAACTTGCTCTCTTGCGATCATAGTTCTTAATCCTTATGTTTTCATTATTAAAAGGCAGATTTGCAAAATTTTGTGATTTGGTATTTGTTGAAAACAAAATGAGGTTCTACTGCTTTAAGACAATGCAAAGTTCATGTAGCCCACAAAACTTTAAAAATGCCAGAAAGAATAGTGTTTTATCTATCTGATCATTAGTCATACTGTTCTTTGGAGATCTCTCATTTTTCAACTTTTTTTTAGAAATCTCAGGGGAACTGCTAGTTAGTTAGTTAGTTATTTGGTTTTTAGGAGCATTAGCAACTAAGGCCATATTGCTCCGGGATATGCGGTGGTCATTCCCTGACCTTTCCGCATCCTCCATATTTGGTGGTTACGGGCTCGAACCCCGGTCTAATCAAGAAGCGTGTGCTACGCACTGCTGCTCCTTCCCACCTGGCTAAGGAGGCGCTAGGGGGGAACTGCGAGAATTACGTCGGCACCACATTGAAACCGATGGGGAAATTAAAAACTCGATGCACGAGCGACTGTTAACCAATCAGAGAAAATTTTTCTTCAGGCTTTTAAAAAACGTTTAGTGCGATGTCAAAAACATATAGATAATAATAATGATTAGTTATATTGAAAAATAAATAAAGCTAAGAAAAAACCAAAATTTTATTAGTAAATGATTTAAGAATCTGGACTATATTTTAGGCACATTCGCAAATGCGAATGTGCCTAAAATATAGTCCGAATTGTTAATCTTCACCGTCTCAGTCCGTCTATCAGCATGAGACAACTCTATGCACAGATGAAGATTTATATTTGTCTTCTGAAAGACTTTTTCAGCCGACCCCAATTTTCATTAAAATTCGAAGCATATTTCGCTTGTTTGGCCATTACGTGATAAGGAAAACTCAAATCGATACCAAATTTTCAGGATATGTCCTGTTAGTTCCTGAGAAGATTTTGAATCAATTTAAATATATTTCGAGAAGGAAAAGTCGGTTCGACACCAATTATTCAGTGTATGTCTCCTTGGTCTCTGAGAAACTTTAAAGACCAATTACGATCCCATATTATGATACACAAAAAAAATTGTAACGTTACATTATTCTACATTGTAACAATAAAATATAAAACTGTTTTCTTGACAGCCTTGCTCATACTTGTCTATTATCCTCTCGCCAGTGTTAGTTAAAGTCTAACCTAACTTATATCAGTGTATATTTATTTATATATGAAAGGTTAGGTTAGACTCACTTGAAACTTATACTGGAGGGAGAATAACAGACAAGTATCGTCTGTCTTGCCTTTGACTTAACTATATACACTGCCTTACTATTAATATATGGACACCTGCATATCTACAAATTATCTTTATTTACGGGAAAACTAATAAACGTGTGCTGAAACCTTTAGCCTTTAATACAGCCTTTAGTGTCCATGGAACACTCTCCACCAATAATTTGTAAATGTACTTCGATATTTTCGGCCATTCGGCCTCAAAGTGGCGAACAGTTCAGCTCTGTTTTTGGGCAATCTCTCTCTCTCTCTCTCTCTCTTCACACGCACCCGACGATCCAATTCATCCCAGAGGTTCTCTATAGAACTGAGATCAGAGCTCTGTACTAGACAGTTCAACTTTTTGACGCTCATGTCCCCTAAAATAAAAAACAGCATTTCCAAAAAAAGGTTAATCTACTATTTGTATAAAGCACAGGACACTTGCTGATGGCCAAAAACCGGTCTCTGTCACTGGAGGAACCTGTGTCCTGAAGACCGAAAGTACAATTTTAAAATTTCAACCGACTTCATTGTATTTGTGCAGCAATTAACTGGAAAACAGAAGATCATAATTAAAAGATATACATTGCATTCGTGAATTTTAAGGAGGAAGAACTGAAGAAATATTTAAGAAAATTCATTAACTTCCACTAAAGACAAAAAAAAAAAAAATGTTTACATAACTAGTAAAAATCGACTCAATAAATTCTGTACAATAATTTCTTCTGATGCATGAAACAGACTGTAAGCTAAGCACAACATTTATTTATTAAAAATTGCCATAAACTTCATTATTCAATAAGAATATAATTAAGTTTCTTTATGTACATCTTTAGATGTCAGTTCAGTCTGTCAACTCAAAAATGTATTCAGGTGGCAGTACTGGATGGATACCAACTGTCCTCACGCATGTCTTCAACTCAAACTTCTAGAGACAAAAAACACTCATACTGATCTCAGATTTCCATTTATGGCTCCCTCATAAATATATCATACAGTAATACTTCTGAAAATTTAAACCTTAATGATCCTTTAAGGCTCATAGAAACAGTATCTGTCATGCCAAACGCCTAACAGCGATCATGGTAATAGTCTACAGAATCTCCTCTGTTGCTGGCAGGCTGAGTCTGCCAGCAACAGAGGAGATTCTGCTAAAATCATCTGCTAAAACTAGCTTGCACGCTTTCTTTTTACCAATATGTCCAATATTTTTTAAACAACAAAAAATTCTCTTGAAAGAAGCCATAACAGTAAGAACCGGTTAGACAGTCAAAATGAGAGTACTCAGAATTAACCAAGCTTTAACTGTTCATGCTTCTCTTTAAACAGTACTATATTGACTTAGTTGAAGCATGCCTGAATAAGCTGTTTCCGTTTTCCTCTTCTGAGGAAAAGAAGTGATACAGAGATATGGAATGAAATATGTCGTTTTATTTTTTGCTTTCTAATGATAATAGTTCTTGGTTCTTATTTTATCATTATTAAAATGCAGATTTACAGAATTTTTTGATTATGCATTTGTTGAATACGATTTGATTTTCGACTGTTTCATTCTGCGTTCAAAAATAAAAGAGAATGTACAAATGGTAGAGCGTGAACATAGTCAGGAATCCTGTCTTGGAGGCGTAATTTTTTGGGCACTGTAATCACTCTCAGCGATTACAGCAAATACAATTAAACCACGACCTACAAACGTACTCGTCCCTTGATGCCAGCGGGCGGAACCTGGTTCCCTGTTCCTTCCTGATGAAAGTGTGCATGAGTGTGGAATCCGACTGAAGACTGTATTTCGACTCATCAGTAAGGAGCACTACGGCCCGCTGTTTCTGTCTTCAGTCGACATGCTATTAGAAACCAATTCAATTCAAATGGGTTCTGTGTATAGGGGTCAAGAACATAGACACCTAGTCGTCGTCTAAAAAAGATCCCTCTCATTACGCCGACTGTAGATGATATGCTTGGATCCAATCTAGCTCTGAAACAAGTTTCAGGGCTGTGAAATTCGTGTAACGCTTCCCAGTTTAGAGAATATAACAGTTTTGTATGGAGGTGATCCAGGAACAGCCACGGAGATAGGTCTTCGGAGACGGTGTTAAGTTTTGGAACGTGTTTCACTGTCTATTTACAATGCTACATATCACATTCAGCAACCTGGCTACTTCACCTTGCGTTTCCTATATCCATCCTCCCTTTTGGCTATCCATCTCAAAAAATAATCCAAGGATGTCTGTGATTTTTTTAACAGTGTCGGTTAACTGAAATTAATAGGTTGGTTGTTGTAGGATTTTTGGCGCATCAGCAACTTAGGCCATATTGCTCCCTATATAATATGTTTGTAAATTGCATGTGTTATATGGTCGATTTGGTGTTTGATGGATGAAAAACCCGAGTTTCCGGGAAAGAAAAACCATGCTTACCTCGCCTGAGAACCACTAACTCAGTCACGCTGTGAGAAAGGTTCATAAAAATTCCTCCTGTCATTAAAGGGATTCATGCGCAGGTCTTTTCCATCTGGTGTGGTGAAGAAGATGATTACGCCGATGGCGGAAATTAATAGCGCAAACGATAAACAATTAGGTTTCGAAAATAAGTATTTTATCTGGTTATCCGATTTGTACGTTGCAACATGCTGGGGGTCAGAAAAGACTGTTTTATTTTACAAATGGCGAAGGTCCGGTTTTACCCTTACTTGTATTTTTATATCCTTAGCCTTTGAGCACTACTGTATCACGCGTCTAGCCTCTCCTGAAAATTTGCTGCAGAACGTCGAATTGTTCTAGGGAGTATTTCCTTAACACTTGGCATTGATGTTATCATAGCAATTTGAACATCTTAGCTGCGAATTTTCATTTCTCGTTTGAGGTAGAGCGAAAAAATTTTAATGCTTCAAAAAAAAAAAAAATGAATATTGATATATTTTGCTTTCCTGCATTACAAGAAAGACAAAATGAAAGCCATTTTTATTTGTTTTTAATATTAGTTAGACTAAATGATGAATGGAAGCCAAATTTTTCTGCATGCATGCCAAAAAGATTTTTTTATTCATATAATTTTCATTCCCACAAAGTAACCATCTATTTCTTCTTTGAACTTAGCCAGACTCACTGCCTCTGCCACTTGAGAGACAACTTATTCCGATGTTGGACTGTCCTCTGCTTATAAGTGAACTTCATGAGATCCAGTCATCTGTTATTTCCTGAGATTTTATATTTATGTCCCTGGTTTTTATCTCACCAAGGGGGATAAGAGATTTCATTTATTGTACTCATCCCTTCCAGTGCCTTTACCACCTTAATAAGATCTTCCTTTAGATGTCTAGTTGGCAAACTTTCAGTCTTTTTACACTTCCTAATACGAATTAGTGATGAGAGGAAAATCATGCCATACGTGCAGATTTTCCCCTGATCACTAATTTGGTTACACTTCTTTGAGCCCTCTCTAGAATTTATGTTGTTGTTGTTGTTGTTGTGGGGGTTTTGATGGCGCATAAGCTGCTTTGGCTATAATGCGCCTAGCAGAAGTTATCTTTTTAACGGAACAGTGTATTCAGGTTTCCGGACTTGAATATAATATTCCAAACGGGGTCTTGTCTCGTATTGTACAGAGAGAGAGAGAGAGAGAGAGAGATGCTGGCCTTCTCTTCTCCCTACTAGCAAAGATTCTGTATAACATGGATAGGATATCGTATGCCTTTCTAGCTGCCTTTTTGAAAAATTTAATTTTATGCTGTCTAAATCGTAATGATTTAGACAGCATAAATATAATCCAGAATCACTTTTAACTCCTTTCCCCTCTACCTTATACGTGACTTCACGATTTCCATTCCTGAAATGGATAAACATACACTTAGAGGCATTAAAGTTTAGTTGCCATTTTTCGAACTATAGTTATAACCTAACATTTTGAAACAACATGGCCTGAATCGAATTGTTAACCATTAGAATTTAAATCATTAGAAAAATCTGATATTTTCACTTGGATACCATCATCAATATCATTTATGAAAATCGGAAAGAGGAGAGGACCCAACACCAATCCCTAAGAGATACAATATTTCGCACCAGTCCAACTAAAAGACTGACAATTTATGATCCGTGTGTCAAAATGGGATCCTTTGGGAAATTGATTGATTACCATCTCATCTGATAACACAAGCAAATAAATTCATTAACTTGACGGTTGTTTCCAGAATTTTTACGTCCCCAATAAGCAATTTAAATACTGTGTGATGAGGAAGAGAGCCCCATCCTGGACTCACTTCCACTTCCTCCCATCGTGATAGAGAATGTTATAAAGTTGCATCGACATAAATTGCCCCAACAGATTATAAGCTGCGCTTTATACTCAATTTAAAGAAAAATTCAATGTTCACTCGCTGCTCGTGCATTCTTGTACAGCGAGTACTTATGACGTGGAAATGCTCAGGAATAAACACCCATGCCATCTTCATCGCCCCCAACTATCAGGAAGGTTGGTAGTGTTATACGGTTTTAGACGCATCAGCAACTTAGGCCATATTGCGCGATATGTAAATTGAGTGTGTTCTGTGGTCGGTTTGCTGGAAAAACCTGAGTTTTTTGGGGGAGTTAAAAAAACCATGCCACCCTCGCCTGAGGCCAGCTAAACTCAGCTGGCCTCAGGCGAGTCTGAAGTGTGCTACCCAAGAGGGCACCAGGAAGGAACAAGTAAAAAAACATGTTTGGCAGTCATTAAAATAAAGTCTGGTTTATTGCCTTAATAATTCAGAAGGCGTCTGTTAAAGAATCAATCCCAACCTTTCATAGAAGGGTTGTATTTTGGAAGAATACAAGAAAGTTATTTTATTGACAACATAAGGGTTTTTATAGATTTTCCTTTTATAGAGCAAAAATAGACATGCAATCCTAAGTGGCCACATGCACTTAGGGTTACATTGTAATATATGTGGGGTCTCCGTTGGCCTCAGTAGCCGAGTATTCGGGAGTGCAGTAACACACACTCTTTGATTAGACAGGGGTTCGAGCCCCTGACTGCTAAATACGATCGATCTGCCAACATCGATCTGAACCAGCGTGACACATTATGGTCCATTTCCCTCAACATGAATTGTTGAGGAGGCTGCCATCCTTCAGTGGATTGATAAAGGCTACAGTTAACCTTAAGGCGGGTTCCATGCCGAAATATCTACAAAATCTTTATTTATAACTGTTCGGTATATGTATTAGCATTAGCAAAATGATGCAAGGAAGCGTAAAGAGCATCAGTCAATAATAACGATAATATGAAATTTTACCTACTGCCAGTCCTTCTAATGATTTGAACAATCTTTCTGTAAATTTATTTCGAAAAGCCATTTCCATAACATTACATGGAAGTTTATTACCTTTGACTGAATGCCTTTGACAAATTGTGTATTTATCCTTCTGCACTCTTCCTTTTTTAATTTAAATTCATATCCCCTATATGTATCGTCTCAGAAAGAGTAAAGTTGTTATAAGAATTATTTACGTAACACTTTTAAAGCCTTAAAAAACTTTAATTTGGTCATATCCAGATATCTAGTTTCCAGACGCTGCAATTTACAGAATCCCAGTCTTTCTTGAGAAGAATATCGTTTTGCACACCTAAATAATCTTGTTACTCTTTTCTGCACCCTTTCCAACAAATCTATGTGTTTCATAAAATGAGGTTTCCAGGCTTGTATTCAGTAATACAAAACGTAGCCTAACCATTGCCTTATACAATGGGATAATCATCACTTTCTCCTTGCTGGCAAAGTTCCTGCATATCACCGATAGAACCAATCTGTTCTAGTAGCGTGTCTGCACTACTCGGAGAACTAAAATACGCCCTTTTTATTCTTAATTACCTACAGTTTGGTGCTATCCAAATGGTATGTTATTCTGGAACTTGAAAAGCAGTCCACATTACAAAAGAGCCTTTGGCAATATAGATACAGTTA
This sequence comes from Mastigoproctus giganteus, assembly GCF_048544385.1. Taxonomy (NCBI): domain Eukaryota; kingdom Metazoa; phylum Arthropoda; class Arachnida; order Uropygi; family Thelyphonidae; genus Mastigoproctus; species Mastigoproctus giganteus. The sequence continues at coordinate 147,127,743 of NC_143582.1, forward strand.
CCCTTGAACAAGATATTCCAATTTATTATTCTTAAAGTTCAGTGGTTGCGTTGTAGCAACTGTATCACTCGAAACACAGAATAAACATTTCAGGAGATCATATAATGGATGGGAACGAATCTTCATAACCGAATGAGAAAAGCTTGTCTTCTTTATATGGGATCTTCACAAAGCCTTTTGCCGTCGAGAGTGTTTCGCGTTTCATCGGTATTCTAAATTCTTCAAATATGCATAAACACTTTGAATACGACTTCCTACAAAGTTCAAGAAACATTAAGACAAACAGTCAGTTAGTTTCTTAAAATTTACATTGCTGTACTTTGTCGACAATAGCCCATAACGATTATATCAGTTCGACAATAGCCCATAACGATTATATCAGTTCGACACTAGCGAAACTATTATATAGCCTGAACTACCAATACGAGGGAAGGTGGGGGGAGGGGAAGATCCCATGATTGGTATGGTTATTAAACTGCTGAGGGGAAGTTCAAATATCTCGCGAAGGTAATTTGTAATTACCATCTCTCGTTCGGCATAACTTGCAATATTCAGTTGGAACAAGAATCGAAATTAATTGAGGACACAGAACGCCACAAAATGACAAGTTACAGTTGAATGCGGAAACCATGCGTTACAAGAACTTATTTTATCTGAACTTATTACAGACAGTAGAGAGAAAATAGTCAGGAAAAGTTGTCATAAGGCAACCTATCAACCCTTAGTTTAACTTCAAGTAAGTAGAGAGTAATCATTATGACAGTGATGGCACGATTAATGAACTAGGGCAGCGTCTGAGGAAAAAACTGTTGTTTAGGATCTATGGACGATTCATTCGTTTGGAAACTTCCGTATTGCATGCACGTCTGACGTTTTTCTTCCGCTAAAGCTTTGTAATATACTGCAGAAACCACTTACGGACATGCAAACTTTTAAAATTTGAACATGAGGTGAGGAGGAAGGTATGGTTGATTACGGAAATGTTTTTTTTTCCCTTATTTGGCAGATGCAGAAAATGTGCACTTCCTTGCATCGCTTAGCATTGTAATACTAATATTAAAAAGGCAAATTGTGTGCGTGTGTTTTTCTAACTGTAAATTTAGCCTTGAAACTAATTTTGGTTAATAATTACATATTGTACAATATGTTAATTTATTCATAGTTCAACACATTATTCAACAAAATATTGACGAACTGTTCATAATACGCAAATTATATATGGATACTAATCTGTACTCTTCCATATAGGACGAGGTAAGACTCTCGAGAGGATATCATTCTTCAGGTTTCTATTTACAAGAAAAACTCAGCATTTTATAACATGATGTTCCTAACAACAACAACAACAACGAAACAGGATTTATTGCAGATTTTGGTACTCCAGATGTCAGAATTCGATAACAGAATCGTATTCAGGACTCCGTACACCCGTTGCTTGATTTGTTCAACACAGAGGTCGAAATGGACAGGAGCATTGAGCATACTGGAATGTCAATGGTATCACCATCTCAAAAATTGAGAAGTCAGTACTAATTCAGTAGAAGATATGATTTTCCTTACTATTTTAGATGTAATAGGAATTCGTCGGGGTGTTTGGAAAAACGTAATTTAAACCTCATAATTTAATTATTGTCAATGAATGGTAGGTACAAATGGCAGGCGGAATCCTTTTAGTATTAGTATTAATAGTGATAAATGATGCTTATACAGCATTAGCCATAAAAAAAACCTCATTACCTGACCATTCCGCTCCAGTAGTTTGCCCAGGTCTTCCTCGAATCTATTCAAACTGTCCACTCCTACAACAACACACGGAAGCCCGCTCCAACAACCAACCATCTACCCACTAACTGAAGACACATCCATCCTTCCTCGATCCAAGCTCATGTCACACGTGCGCGTGGTCCAGCTAGCTTTGCATCTATTTGTTGAGTTTTGTTGGCCCTATTTTGTTAAATGAATGACTTCGTATACATTATAATAGCGATATACTAAAGTTCCAAACACTTTAAAGACCTAAACAATAAATATATTTTTTAAAAAAGACAGATAAAAAAACAGTTTAACAACCTTTCGAATAGGAGTTGGAAGCTCAGCGGAAAAACCTTATGTGTACGTGATGTGCTTTATTAGATAATTTAGTTACAATTGATTTTGTCACGAATTGTCAAGAAATTCTTAGCTCCTTATATATGCCAGCGTGGCGCTAGTATCATGGTGGCGTAATGGTGGTGTTAGCATCAGTAAGATAGCGACTACTGTATATGACAGATAGCTCAGTGCGTATTATGGTATGCGGAACACAAATTGTATGTGGTTGTGCAACATAATTTTCGGCGCGAATTGATCTCCCGATCAAAAGGCTATTTCTCGTGAATAGCTTTGTGACCAGGAGGATATCTCAAATAGCTTTATGATTAGTAGAACAATTCCCATTGTGATGATGCCGCATGTTGAGAGTATGTACTAAGAGATGCTTTCATTTTACCTAGTAAAGATTTAGGTTTGCTATAGCCTAAATCACTAAATGACAATCCTGGGTGACCCTAGTTAGTCAAAACAAGACAAAAAATACATACTTTAGACAGCTTTACTCAAGAACAGCCATTGCAGTTTTTGGCCCAACGAAAAACGAATCAAGATAAAACAGGACAAGTCCCAGGTACGTTATGTCATAAACTGCAAAGTGTGTATACATGGAATGATTTGCATATTGTGTGGGCTGAAAAACTGATATAGCTTAAAAAGCCTTACTCCTCCGCCTGGGATCGGCAACTATTATGATATGGATCGAAGGAACTCGAATCCAGACCTCTCCCAACGAGTTTCAGACGGCGATTGTCCCGACTAAGCCTAAGGAGGACATCAAGGCTGTCTAAAGCTGCCGTATTGTCTTAACTAACAGGTGTGGCCCAGCTTTAGTCTTGCTACTACCCTTTTCGTCAGCATAAGAGTTATGCCCCCGTTCCGTCACTTGTATACGCCTACATGATCTTGTGTTCTTTTCTTGAAACAACCTACTTCACATTTTAAAGAGAACAGCAGTCTGAAATGCCAGTATGGTAAAATGGACCAGCACACTGCATGACTATAGAACTCAGAGATTCTGGGACTTTCGTTGCTAGGGACTGATACTCTTCGATTTAAAAAACAAACAAACAGTATTTCGATCCAATGGAGATTTTCCTAATCTAACTACACTCCTCTGAGAAGTCTATAGAGCCCGAGTTAAAATTACTTAAGCTTAATTATTAGTAAATAATTAATTAATAATATCCAATAAATAATTTAATTAAATTAAATGTTAAATATATTTGAATAACTATTGAAATAAACAATTAAAATACAACAAATAATTGTATAATAATTAATAAGATTATTAAAAGAATTCTTAAAACTAGCGGCTTCTAAAATTTCAGAATTTCATTTGCTGTAAGTCACGCTATGGTCCTAAACTCCAAACAGAACGAACTTCTTAAGAACTATGAATTGGCTTGAAAAGCACTTCACTTGAAAAGAATATCACCAAAAACTTGTTTCTAATGCAACGCATTACCACTACGATAGTTTTCTCAAGACTGACTGGCCTCCATGATCTCTGACAACCTGTGATTAATGAAACGGTTCCATATGGATTACCATGCGGTAAAGAGGTTTGCTATATTAATTATTCGAAGTTTTTTGTTCTGTTTATGTGATTGACAAAAGTACTCTTACGAACATCCTTACCCTTACCACGGTAATTTACAAAGGGGAAGATTTTCAAGTTCAATGTTATTCCCACAAGCCTAAATAATTTCAACGAGTTCAAATAAAACAAAAGAATAAAAATAAGACGCAAGCAAGTGAGTGGCCTACTTGATACACCGCTAGAATCCGAACAACCTTCATGTACTAAGAGGTCATGATACAGTTTGAACCCATGAATTGTTAACGTTCCAGATCACGTGGCACGTGTCAAGCGGAAAGGGGAAAGTTCATTATTATGCGAAAAAATATCAGAATTCATAAAACTTTAAATGTATTTTATTATACGAGTAAGGGATCATGAAAGCGTGTAGGCATCTACCACACTAATATCCTTAAATACTTCAAATTTCATGTGCTGTCTCTTCCTACAGAAAACATTACTTTGCGAGGAATATGTTTACATTATTTAACTTTCTTTGGACAGTTTCAGATTACGTTACCTCTTCTTATTATTCTCTTTCGTCCTGCATTAGGATCATAACCTGCTTTCTCTGTAGGTTGTTGTTAGACGCCCCAGGATCCAGGTCATCAAAAGTTACTTCCCCTTTCAGAAAAAAACTGGCCAGGTGCGATTCTCATTTCTCATATATCTCGCGGCTAATTGCCTTTATGATGAGGCAAGCTGAAAGAAATTGAGAAATCCTCCCGTTTAAATCTGAAAATGAGTCACTACTTCAAAAGATGAGCAATTTCATAAAATTGGCGTTTCGATATCATTCGAAGTGGACATCAGTTTTCGAGCCACGATGGGAAAATTGTTTATAACGCCGTCCGAATTTCCAACCGCCTATTCGGTATTCAGAATCATGGGCTACTCAGAGATTTAAAGAAGTTGTCAGGTCACCATGACAACCTTGCTGCTATAAATCAGTTCTGTCTCGCTAAAACAGACACAATAACCTTTGCTTGTTTTTTACATGCGCTACCCTATCAGAAGCATTTGGACACTTTCCCCAATATAGTGAATGAACGATGCGAAGTTCTCGTGGGTAGCACAGTTAGTAGAATCGCCGTCCTCCCAACACGGGGTGGAAAAGACCCGAGTTTGAGTCCCGTCAATGACGTGAGTAACAATTATGCGGCGTGGCTGAGTTATTCGGTTTCAGGCGAAGGTAGCATGGGTTTTCTCCCAGAAACTCAGTTTTTCGTCTAGAAAAACAGAAAATCGATCACAGAACACATGTAATTTACAGACAATATATGTGGAGCAATATGTCCTTAGTCGCTGATGCTCCTAAAACTCTATTACAACAACAACAGCAATGACGACGAGAGGTATTGCAATACGGCGATAGTATTAAAATGCACAAGAAATAGCAACCATATCACAAAAGAAAGCAGAATGAATGATTCGCGGAAACGTCCTCACAGAGCTTCAGAGTAATCAGCCGACCATATAAGCCACACAGTTGAATTTCTCAAAGTTAACCCTAGTCGATATACAGAGAAGATGGAAGAATGAGAGCGATGGTTTTTCTCCCGGAAAAACCACGACTTTTTCTTCCATCTTCGCATGTAGGTGGGCGTAAACGATGAGATAGGTCAAAAAAGTGACGGATCAGAATCGCCAATCCTTGAAGAAAGTGCTGGAAAAAGAAAACGATACGTTGGAGCTTCAGATGTCCACAGAACTGTTCGTAAGTGTGCCCACAGTTTGTCGAGAGATACAGCATGGCTTATATAGTATTCATGCTATTCACAACATCACTTCACTGTTCACACCACACCATTCTTGTCCCATAGAACAGTGGAAACACTGGTACTATGGACCTATAAATCGCTTTATATAGTCTTAAGATCAGACGATCGAGTGTGGATGTGGAGAATGCTTGCGGAACAACTCATCTTAGTGTGCGAGAAGTGTAAGTGTACTATTAGAAGATGTAAGATTATTGTGCGGCTGCTTCGCTTGATTCTACTCGGCTAGTTGGCTGTAGTGCTAAAATCAATGCTTATTCGTACACTGACACGTTGACAATCCTGGAACATGGAGGGCCATTTCCACGGAATTATTAGTGTTTGGACCCCAAAACGCTAATAATTATCTGCAAATGGACCTCTATTTCCACATAATTACTAGAAGCTCCATCTCACACAGCGAGCAGTGTAAAAGACTGGTCTGAGAGGAAAAAAAAGTCCAACAACTCTCTTGATTGGTCCAGAGTTTAGAAATGAATTCGATAGAACGCCATTTGGGATGATTTGGAACACCGGATAAAGGCATGGTTAATAGGTCTCTCTTCTCCAGACGAAATTGGAAATACGCTGAAGGAAGAATGGACACAAATTTCTGCCTGCTACAAAGAAATGGTAGAACGTGTTCCATGACCGATCGGCGCTGTCGTTGGGGACAAAGTTGTTCCTTCACCTTATTAATATTCGTCATTTAATGCTCTGTTGTATGGTGCAACAGAACATTAAATAACGTGTCAATTATAGCCCAGATTCCACGTAGGAATCCGAAGGATCTATGAAACGTGCGTAAACGTTAGCAGGCAAAAAAAAAAAAAAAAAAACCGGTAGCGAATGACAATGGGCTTCTGAAAGGAATCAAACCATTGAGTCTGAAGAAGCAGGAATGTCAACCCGACAATCGCTGTTCGTGTAGGCCTTGATGCCTAAATGGTTGAATGCTCTTAGCGACAAAGAAAACAGGAATGCACTTGAAACACGTCACCAGGGTTTAGCGGAATTAGAATGTCAACACAAGAAATAAGATCTGCCAGACTTTCAACGTTGCAAGGCATTCTCATGTCTCTCTCTCTCTCTCTCTCTCTGTGCGGGAAGCATGATAAGAAGCTAACTGCGAGAAGTAAGGCTGCATTCTCGCTGTCTGTTGCTCCTCTGAGGCCATTCCATCATTCTCAGCATCTGCAGTGGTTCAGAGAGCTTCTTGGGAACAAGAATGGTATCATGTTGTCTGCAGTGACGAATCACGTTTCTGTCCGCGATTCAGTATCGGTCTTATGCACGACTGGAAACGCACTAGGGACAGAGATAAACCAACTTTCATAAGGGACGCATATTGGGTAAACACTCAGCATCATAGTATAGGGAGCCGTTTTAGGGATCTTTCGTAAAGGAAACACCAAAGCTCCCTTTTCTAATGGACATATTGCTGTGGTACTCAAAGTTTTTTGTTTGACTCTTACATCGTTCAATAAGTAAATGAACTGAATAAACTAGATTAGGGTGACCAGAAGATAAAAAAGCACACCTGCTGAACCAGCAATGCGACGCCTGAGACTGCGTAGTGCACACACGAATTGCAAACAGGCGATCTCCACTTAAGTTGTTTTAGTAACGTAGAGTGGCTCTCACAGATGACTCTGTGCTTTGAATTACGTTACTGTTTTGCGAACAGATGGAAAATCAGTAAACTTTTTTAATGAACTTGTTTTCTTAAAAACTTTTAACCTGAAACATTATTTACACAATACAATACATCTTACTTATAAAATGTGTATGCAATTTTTCATGTTACTTTTAAACAAATTGTCACTGTTGCAAAAAAAAGTGGAACTATTTGGCATCCAGTTTCGTCTTTTTCAGAACAACCGGATACCTTACTCAACAAGGAGAAGAGTTCTTTAAAACGTCTGTCGCCCAATTTAAATTACTCCCGATTTAATCAGCTTGTCAACATGCTGAACTGAACTGAATGAACTAATATAATTACAAAAATAAAGCCACCTAGCAATCTTTCTATGCCATTCTAATGTGGCGTTACAACAGTTTAGATGCAACATACTCCATATCAGTGCATACGATTGATAAACTGATATCGTTATTGCACTGGCTAGATGACAGTGGAAAGTATTTTATTCTATTTACTATTTCCGTGGTAGAAATTTGGGAAAGACACTTGTGTTCAGTTCTGAGTTCGTTGAATTTGGACGTTAGATGAGATGTTTTCCTGGGTTACTTAGTTTTATTTATTTTTAAATAGCATTAACGACGTCCATTTCGGTGCACAGAAGAGCATAATTAGCATTATGTGAAACGAGTAAAACTTATGTTAATAAAATTTTGACTGTGGTCTTTTACAATTACCTTGATTGTATGGAAAAAAACACAGCGTGTGCAGATGGATGGACATAATCACTAAGTTTATTTAGAGTGATTATGTCACTCATCAAACAGTCTGCGGTACAAAGTTGCGTTCTACGCTGCCTAAACCATGTTTTTACTGCTTGCTGGACTTCCTCACTGGACTCAACCTCACTGGACTTTGAAGCTGAAGACTGAAATTTGTCAGAAACGACCAGATCTGCTTGCGGATGCGTAACGTCTCCATGGCAATGTTTTACACAACCACATACGGCAAACCAGACTGATGATCACCCAGAAAATCTGATACTGAGAACTTTTTTCACCAACCACAGCAGAATTTTATACTTGACTCAAAAAATTAGTCAAGTATAAACTCTATAAACAAATAATCATTTTTGTTATTTCGTGTATTGTAGAGTGGTAGCTATTTTGAGGTGTAAAATCCAAGTTCAGGAAGCAAAAAAAAAAAAAAAAAAAAAAAAAGGCCACAAAATGTGAAAAAAGAGAAGAGTTCAACCCATTTCTAGGAAAGTGTTTCACAATTTCGCACTGCAACGGAAAACAATCCTAGCATTATATACATAGCGACAGAGAGAGAAAAAATTAGCGACACTGCTTTTACTGAGAGGATTTATAAAGCGTGAAAAGTAAATACAACATACAAATTCACACTGAGGGTCTGCCTGATTGAGTCTAATTGTATTTGTTGTTTGTTTGTTTTTCAACTTCGTCAAAAACTTAAGCCATATTGCGCCATTGTGTATTATGCGTGCACAAGGGCGTATTCATGGACTGATCTGCACGTTATGCCGGCTGAAAAAATCGGAAAATCTCACGTGGCTAACTACAAGGTACAGCCCCGATTAAAGAAGCCTTTAGAGATTCCTCCTGTCTCTGGAAGTACTCGAACCTAGACTTATAAACATGAGTAACAAGTGAAGAAATCAGTATGCTGTCATGAAGGCCAATTGCGTTTATACAGCCGTGCTTTCTAAGAGGCAGGTGAATGCGTCTTCACTGCAGAACAGCACATTCTGCAGGGAAGATGCATTCGACGTCCCTTTAATAACGTAACTTTAGTATATAAAACAAGCAGAAGCCAAATACAATAATAAACAATTATTATGTACATAGAAGCCAAAAACAATAATTATCGTCTAGAGTCTCAGTAGACACACACAGTTAAGCCACGGCTATTTTTATCAAAAGAATAATAATTATAATACAATACAATTTATTCATCAAAAGAATAGTAATAATAATACAATTTATTCATCAAAAGAATAGTAATAATAATACAATTTATTCATCAAAAACTGTTAACATTACATAAACTTGTTAAGAAAATTAAATTTCTTGACAACGAGTTATAAATCTTAACATAAAACAGTTTTCCATGCAAATTTATTATTATCTAATAATAATAATAAAAATAATAATAATTGAGAGATTTCTGTTGATCCGCTTTTAATGAAATTTGGATGACTCGACAAATCTTTCTAAAAGAGCAAATATGAAATTTTATGAAACTCCATACATTTGGAGCTGAGTTATTGCATGCAGACGGAGAGACAAACGGACAGACTTAAAAAACGTGTAACCCTGGCCTGAAATCAGTTAATTCAGCCACATTGTGAATAAAGCTCACAGAAATTCCTCACGTCATTGACATGATTCGAACCCAGACCTTTTGTACTCGCCGAAGCAATTAAGGTTATGAAGCATCAGTATATTGTGTCTTTAAATTGTATTCTGTGGTCGATTTGCGGTGAACGAAAAACCTGCTTTTCTTGGATAAAACGACGAAACCCTCACTGAAACCGACTAACTAAACCATTTTGCGAAAAAAGCCCATAAAAATTCTTTGCTTCATTAACAGAATTCGAGCCTATTGGAAATCCACTCTACCGCAACTAAACAAAGCAGCACTAGCAAATGTAATAGTGTTGCATGCCTTATCGATCTTATTGAGTTTCAGAAGATAGTCGCCACTGAGAAAATGGCTGTGGGATTAATCTCTGTACCCGTTTTGAAGAGTAGCCAAAGATTGAGCACACAAGACTAATCTAACTGGCCGTTTTTACCCTCTAAATGTTGTCTCAAGTCTAAAACCTTGATGCTGACCTCGAGTTTGCGACTCAATAAAGTTAGAAGAAAGGAAATGTTATTCTTTCAGCGTCCACAGACAAAACCAGTCGAGTCATACTTCTAAACAGCTCTGAACCTGAAAAATCTAGGAGTGCAGGCAAATTTGTGATCATTTAATGTATAGCATGTGCATTTATATAACACAGTCGCTTATTTAAAATTATTAGTTTGTCGTAAATATATGTTTGCTTGCATGGTATATGTAACATACTATGTAAAAGCCAATTAGATACTCTATAGCACAATGTACATAATCTGTTACATTCTTTCCGTTATGTCACAGCTTAACATGCAACATAACGACCTCTGCCTGGGGCAATGAAGGGCAGGTTGCAACATAAACTGTATATAGTTCTGTTCTATTTTAATATACTGCAATAAATTTTCTTCCTCTCTCTTAAATAAATGAAATAAATAATAAATAAATTTATTGAACAACAAAAATAATTAAATATATAAATAATGAAAAAATAGCACGTGGTCCGGTATTCCTCATGTCACCTTTCAACGCCTTTTTAATCCCACGCCACATAATGTCGGAGCTGGGGTTAGGACCAAAGGCGATCCAGCACGCCTAAATTCATATGAACAGAAAAAACAAATTGCTACAGGTAAGTCTCGTGGAAAAATGTTACATAATGAAAATAGGGGAGAAATTATGGATGGTATTTGGAAAACCATCAATATCAATCTACATTGGCATGATAATAGTTAATTTCTAAATCCCTATAATAAATTTTGACAATTAAGAATATCAATACGTGCAGATGGTAATCAAGTGAATTTAAATCAATTTTGAACGGCAAGCTTTACAGGTCATCCTTAATTTTCCTGAAATAAGAAATCATTTCGAATATATAACTTTGAGGATCCATTTATTCTTAACAGATTATACATATCTTGGATTTATCCTCCTCTATTTCTTCGTTAATTATTAACTTCTGTTGCTTTTTTTGTTGTTAGGTCTTTTGATGTATTTCTGCTGCGGTGCACATCATCAAGATAGCAACAACTGATGAAACGGTGATAAATAAAACCACGAAACGTATTAATGACGTGTAGAATCTGTTAATAATAATTAGACGATCACATTTATACAAGTGAACCGTTTTCTTATTTCAGGCATCTGGATAAGTGCCATTATGTTATGAGTACATGCGCGTTGTCAAATAAGAAAGTTTATACAATGCTCCTCATTCACGAAAAGCCATTTAGTAATATATCACAGTCTTCTGAAACATTAAGGGTAATATAGATGAAAGAGATAAGGTGGAGACAGATAGAAATGAGGATGACAATTCAGGAAGTACGGACGAGAGGATAATAATAAAATGTATAATTTCGATTGGAGAGCTATTTTCCATTAACGAAATATATATGTTTACAAAGATACAGTAAATACTTGTAATATTAATTATTCTTAATGAAATAAATATTTAAAGGTTTAGCACACGACATTGAAGTTCATCATTATTCTAATATTTTCTCGTGTATTTACAACTCGGCTGGACCACATCACCATCTGTAGAATCTACTACACCTACTTTAATGTTCAACGAGACCGGTTACTTAAGGAAAGTGAAGTCCTCGAGGCTTTGCCGACCCCTCGCTTTGCATTCAGACTACGCAGGAAACATACACAATTAGACATCGCTACCGGCTTGGACATCACCATGCGGTTTCACTAGTGGTCGTAAAAATTAGAACGGGGATGTGCTATAAGAGGAAAATCTAGCTCATTCCTCACGCGTTCTCATTCACGTGCATCCTTTTTTTTATTTGTGCATAAGCTTTTCGTATATTCGTTTTTTCACAGAATGAGAGGAAGGGGTTTGGGTATAAATACTGGCTCCGTCCATCTCATGGACACAGTTCCACCTGTGAACATTCAGCAAAGATGTTCTTCAAGGTAAGTTCTCAGATTTCTCTTCAAATACTGCATAAGAATTCTATATCTTACTGAAGCTAGTCTGAAGTTTTTAACTATATGTATAATAGTAACTTAATATCAGGATAATGTGCTTATTCGGTTTATATTGAACCGTATATGTCTTTTAATTTACCTTCGATATCAATTTAATCTTTTTAAGTATTGAATATGTTTTAAAAAGAAAGGTAAAATCTCCAAATATAACATTCGAAGTAACTTTCAAACTTAATGGAAGGATTAAACATTCGGTGGATACGTTTCTGGATATCAGCAGCTGAAAAGAAATTATTGGCAATAATTCAACTGACCAGAGTGCTAAATGTGCAACCATTAGCATCTGATCTAATCAATATGAAATAATTCCATCTTAGCAAGTTTGAAATAACGGTAGTGAACAATTTATTGGAAGTAATTATTGCGATGTTCATTCGCCTTTATCTGACAGATACTGCAATGCATTCATATGAAAAATAAATGCTACCACAGAAACTGAACATCAGCTCCCCGGATGAAATGCGCTAAAGCATCACAATGTAACTACCACATCATAGCTTATAAAAGGTGCTTCAATGCTACAGTTTGGCATAGTTCTTGCCTATGATTTCTCTCTTTGGCAAAAACGACATTTAACTAAGATTCTTAAATTTGCTTTAGGTTTGCTACTTTTGTGTATAGCAGTAATAAATAAGTTTTAATTCAGTACTGCGTATGTATCGATGTGAGTTTTAAAATTATGTGAAAAATATAAAATATGAAAAACTGATTAGATATTAACGTTTAAAGATAAATGGCCAATTGATTTTAAAATTGTTCCTTAAGAAATTATCAGTTTTTATTAAGATAAAACTTAATCCATATCTGCCTGACATTGGCATATCGTGAGGACTCTTATCCTTCGCACTCGATATAACTATTTTTTGAGGGTCACATTTTCAGCCACACATTTCTACTGTTTCTAAATTTATGCAAACTCGAAAGGATTTATATCGTCACTTTTATCGTATGAGGAAAGTCATTAAATCTTTTCATTTTCTTTACCTTCAGAGAGTTTTAAAGCTGAAAGACCACATAAAAATATTTAGGTAAAAATCATCCTAAGTTTAATTCTTTCGTACAAGATCTACATTCTTAATCCGATAAAAATGTTTTTTTTAATCTCAATGTGTACTTGGAGAAAAACAACTGGACTCACGTCCATATATGGCTCAAAAACCAAGCATCGTACTTTCATCACAACTATGAATGTTCGAAATACGACGCAGAAAATAAAGTGCGTACAGAACACGGAAGTGCTTCACTAAACGATCGACAATATCGCTACCATCTTAGCTGAAAGCTAAACCCAAGCTCACTCTGCTCTCATGAGTAGCAGAGTTGATATAAGCACCGTCCTCTCCACACCGGATGGAAAAGACTTGAATTCGAATCCCGTCAATGCCGAGAGGAATTTTTATGGGCCTTCTTCATATGTGGCTGAGTTAGTCGGTTTCATGAGAAGGTAGCATGGCCTTTACCCATGGAAATTCGGGTTTTCCATCCAGGCAAATTGATCTCAGAAACATGTAAATTTACCGACATATTATGTACAGTGCAGTATGATCTAAGCCGCTGATGCGCCTAAAACCGTATAACAACGACAACCAAGCTCACTACTTTTATTTTATGCAGTAATACTATTTTGTTTATAAATCACATACAGCACATTGCTGTCCATAGAACACCAGAAATCCAGAAGTTTAACAGACAGAGGAGAGCCTCTCAAATTCAATACTAAAACCACTCCGATACAAGTGGATCTTGCTGTATGAAACAACTGACAGAGAATAAAAGTAAAGGGATAACTGTTTAGTGTTTTTTTCTGAGGCAGATAAGGTCATGAAGCATATCGTTTCTGTAAACTGAATGTATTCTATGGTCGAATTTATTTTTCTTGGAATAACAAACCACAATTTCTGGAATGGGATTAAAACCATGCCTCCCGAGACCGATTAGCACGGCCACAATGAGAGAAAAAAAGTTTACCCAACCTGAAGGGAATTCCCGTTACCTTCTGGTAACGGGAATCGAACCCAGAATTTATTATGCTACTCGCCAAGAAAAAAAGAGGTTTCTTGATATTAACAAATTTCATATTAACCCTTGAATAGGTACAAGAACTACTTGGTTATGAAGTTTTCCCTCTAACTGGATAATGCAAAAATCCGACACGAGGAGTCACATATTAAAATAATGTGGAATCTTTATCTTTCAAAGACGTCAGTAAGCCCCGAGGCTAAATGTTATGGAATAGTAATAACCTGCCCATGTATAATCAACATGTTAATTGGCAACAGCTATATATTAAAGGGCGTTTTTATCCACAGTGTAGTGTGTAGTATAGTTTATTTATGAATACATAATCTTACATAATGTGCCTGAAGTGATATTAATTCATATCTGACCATGCGTAGCTAATGCACATTTAAGGTATGCAGGGATCTTTAAACAGATCGGTGTATTTATTATTTAATCATTAGTGCGTGATTTTTATATAAAATAAATAAAAATTAAATAAAACACAGAGCTGTGTTTTATTATAAAATACAATGCTGTTGCACTCTACATAATAAGCCCAGGCGTTAACTCTAATTAACAGTATTATTGAAATTTTTTCTAAATCCATTCGCAAAACTTAAAGCAACTTTTTTCCCATTAAATATTGGATACATAGAAGTCGACCACGAGCTTTGTAAGTGAAGATTATTAGAATTATAACCTTCACTTACAAAGAAGCCATAGTAAAAAAGTTTAGACCAACACGTAGTCATGATAGATAAAAAGAAAGAAAGAAGCCTTAATGAAAATAATAATTTATTTATTTATTTTAAATAAATAATCTAAATTTCAAGCTTCAGTTTCAAAGCCTTTGGTAGTCCCTGAGTGTTAGGGGAAACAAACCATCATCTGAGAAAACTTCTCAGTAAATTTATGTCTACTACTTCCAGTCCTAGTTGGTTGTTCGCCTTTTTCTGTTATTCGGCGTTGTCTTTCTTCAGAACAGCTGTTGATAAAGCCAATTTAGAATTTATTCTCGATAGGCTTTGAAGTGTTGGAGTACCTGATCCTGGAATGTTTTATGAATTTATTTATTGCCAGATCTGGAGAAAGAAACGGTCTATCCATATGATGAGTAGAACAGTAATTATAATCACCACCCTCCCTACACCAGGTGAAAATAGCCAGGGTTTGAATCCCGTCAATGAGGCGAGGAACTTTTATGGGCTTTTTTCCATCCATGACTAGTATGGGCTTTTTCCCCACCCGTAGTGAGTCGCAGGTGGATTTCTCTTGGATAAAGTGATGTGAAGCTGGATTCATAAAAGTATGTGATATCGCGAGTTGCTTCTGGCATGTAATCACCTGGTCTTATCTTATTGCTAAGAAACTAGCTTGGCCTGCAGGATAATACTAGCTTCTCTGATTCTTAGTACCAGTGTTGCGATTTGGAGGTTCTTTTTGAGATTTATTCTGAAGATTGTGAATAGAAACCTAAGTTTTAGTTTGAGGCAAATTAAGTATTCTATGAGGAGGAGTTTATTGATTATGTTAAGCAGACGCTTAGAGGTTCCGAATATATGTGCCTCAAAACCTACTGTATCTAAAGTATAGTCAAGAGCTAGCACTATTAACACTGAATTCATTTGCTTGCAAAGTATTTCAAAATTAATTAAATCATTAAAATTATTCCATTATGTTTAGAGCATGTTTGGAGGAGGTGGATCATTTACAACGGTGTTTTTTTATAACTAATGGACTCCAAAAAGCATTCCTGCTTACTGATCAGAAAGCGATCCTGAGCCTTCCAGCTTAGGATCACTTAAGACTTAAATTCGTCCTGGAGAATGGAAATGCGACTTTGGATAATCAACTTCGCTATTCAAACTACTGACAGTAACTGTTTGACGTTTCACGGACTTTCTACCTTCATGTCAGTGTGTCAAGCTAGACAGAGAGAGAAAGAGAGACATTGATCCATGTCTCTCTTTCTTCAATGAACGAAATCAATAATAAAAATAATAAAAAGATAAGTGTACGCATGTTTGTTATAAATATTTTACAAATGGTGATGATAAATGTGAGTGAAATACACTTTTAATCTAGATTATCTTATTTGATAATCTCTTTGTCTTACATAGCAGTGGCCAACTGGAGAACGGTGGGCGAGATTAGTCTTCGAATCTTTTTTTAAGTTATCCTACCTCATATTAAGATAGTCGTCCAACAACAGAAAAGATTATAAGGTATGAACCAAAGTTCAGGACAGGTGTCAACTAGTGTTGCTCATTGTCATGTTAAAAGACTTTCTATTTCATTCATGGTCCATGTATGCCACAATTAATCATTTCAGCGTTTGTACGAATGCAAGCATTGAAATGATTATTGTTATCATCACTCCTTGTATGCTGTAATTCATAAGAACCCAAATAAAGTGATTTTTTATCTTTTTAAGAATTTCTTCTGACTTCAAGTTCTTCCTATGTAATTTAATCAAACTCTAGATCGAATGTGTATTTATAAATATGCATTTTTTACTCATTCTTTTTATTCTGATTTTACTTACAGGTGTGGACCGCGTTTTCGTTCGGGTGCCTTGTTCTCTCCGCAAGAGCAGCGGAAGAAAAAGCAACTGACCTGAAGGCATCAGCAACTGGAGGAGGAGGAGGATATGGAGGCGGTGGATATGGAGGAGGAGGAAAAGGTGGATTTGGAGGAGGTGGATTTGGAGGGGGTGGATTTGGCGGAGGAGGATTTGGAGGAGGCGGATTTGGAGGAGGCGGATTTGGAGGCGGCGGAAAAGGTGGAGGTGGTACTGTTCTCTTAGCAGTACCCGTTTCTGTTTCCTCAGTTGGAGGAGGAGGAGGAAAAGGTGGCGGCTTTGGAGGAGGAGGATTCGGAGGTGGTGGATTCGGAGGAGGAGGATATGGTGGTGGCGGTTACGGAGGAGGAGGAAAAGGAGGTTTCGGCGGCGGGAGTTTCGGAGGTTTCGGAGGAGGAGGTTTTGGAGGAGGTGGAAAAGGAGGTGGTGGTTATGGAGGTGGAGGTTACGGAGGAGGAGGAAAAGGAGGTTTCGGCGGCGGTGGTTTCGGAGGTCTCGGAGGAGGAGGTTTCGGCGGAGGTGGAAAAGGAGGTTTTGGCGGAGGAGGATATGGAGGGGGAGGTTACGGGGGTGGAGGTTACGGAGGTGGAAAGGGAGGAGGAGGAGGATTCGGTGGTGGATTGGGAGGAGGTGGATTTGGTGGCGGAGGACATGGTGGTGGTGGTAGTGGAGGACTTGCCATTATTGGAGTTAGTCTCAGCAGCCTTGGAGGAGGTGGTGGTGGAGGCAAAGGAGGTTTCGGAGGTGGAGGTTTCGGAGGTGGCGGTTTTGGAGGAGGTGGTTTTGGAGGAGGAGGATTCGGCGGAAAAGGAGGTGGTGGCTACGGAGGCGGCGGCGGAGGAAAGGGATATTAGCGATTAGGTGAGTAGCGTGAAACTAAAATATTTATTTAACGTGAATTAGATTTGCAGAAAAATGTGTTAGTTGGTTTGCTAATTTATTGGATTAAATTGCATATTATATCCTTTAATTCTAATGCAAATTCAATAAGGAATATGTATTAATATATTGTATACAAATCTATAAATGTTTTGCTCAAAAGCAGATTTTACGCGACAACTACGTTATTATTAAAATAACTTAAATAAATTCTCGGGAATAATAAAACAACTAATGTTTTATAATTTCTGATTTTTTAATAATTTTTATAAAGTTTCATCTTTTTCAAAATAAAAGTATGAAGACTATCTTATTCTGTTTTCTTATTTTATGGGCAGCAGAATTCAAATTACCCAAGTTCTGCACACAGCAGAACAAAGTTATCCTTAAAAGTGGCATTTTTTGCCCAAAAAATCGCCAAAAAGTTAATCTGCCATTTATTCAAAAAATGAGATATTGCTACCACAGCCTGTTGTATAGCTTACTAATCCACCAAGAAATTAAACGCATCTGAACAAACGGCAAATCCGCCTTTCGGCATTTCCATTTCTTTGGAAGTGATGAAATACCAAGGCAACTCGTGGTTAAGGGAAAGTTGTGCTATGAGAATTAAGACCGTAGCAAGCTAGGCAGTTTAGATCAAATTGGCTACGAAAACACAAGAGAGGACAAATAGTCCTTTTACGTTTCACAAAATGAATCCTACACTTTAATTTTTTTATTTTAATTAAAAGAAATATTTTTATTTTCATTTAATTTTGCATATAGCTTTTAATCTTATTAAATAACAGGAGATAACAGTAACAAATACAAGTTCATGCAGTACCAAGCTTATAATGTTATATGAGGATTTTAAATCATAAAACTTAAAAAGTTAAAAGGAGTGGATCAACCGCATAGATAATAAATATGCATATATTTGCAGAAAAGCAACTGAAGACCCAGGGGGATTAGCCCGAAAAAACTTCAGAAAATCGACTTTCGGTTGAGATTTGAAATAATATAATTATAACGTTCTATTTTAACATAAATTGCCTCTGCACGTACTCAATGTAAATTATTCGCTCTTCATTTTGAGGTTTTTTTCACTCTCTTGCTAATCGGCTAACAGGTATTTATAAATGTATTTCTTGAACTTATTTCAGGAACTTCGACATCACTCCATCCGAAAGGAAAGATGTGTTCGTCAACGAATCCAGAAAGATCGTGAAGGCAGACGTTGACTACTGTAATATTCTGTACATGGCGTAAATTCACATTTGTAAATTATCAAAAACTTCGAAGAAATAAACGCTTTTAAATGAGATATTTGATTTTGTTTCGATTTAAACCGTTCACATATCGAAATACATGCATACTGCATTTTAACAGAATTAATTATGCATTGATTTCCAGAATACAATGTAGCATAAAATACTCAAATATCTTTAAGTCAAAGGCGTTCTAAACAAATCTTTGTAGTTAATACAGCAAACCATGCCAATACCAACACAAAACGTTCCAAAGGTATTACTATTTTAATGACGTACTTGTCTGTAATGCTATGTGCAGACCTCATAGAATAGAGAACTATCTAAGACCATAAGATCCAATATCTGTAAATTGTGTGTATGACATGGTCGCTTTTTAAGTTTTTCAGGATTATACCCCAGCGTCTTGGAAAGGGGAAAAAAACCACACAACTCTCTCCAGAGACCTAAGACCTATTAACTTGGCTACAATTCGAAAAAAACAAACGATGTCCATTTCCACTTGCAGTTTGCCAAACCCCATGTACTTTTTCTGACAGAATCTCAGTTATCAGTTGATTCAACTACTGCTTATCTCAATTGCCCAAATTATTCGCTGTATGATTCCTTTCGCCTCAAAGGTGGTACTTGTGCATATGTTCATTCCGATATTCCCTGTCAGAGACTTTGTAATTTGGAATCTCCTCTTTTCGATCTGCTCAGTCTTAAAATCTTTCTACCTCATTATGTGGCGCCTCCGTAGCCAGGTGGGAAGGAGCAGCAGTGCGTAGCACACGCTTCCTGATTAAACCGGGGTTTGAGCCCGTCACCATCAAATACGGAGGATGCGGAAAGGTCAGGGAATGACGACCGCACATTCCCGGAGCAATATGGCCTTAGTTGCTAATGTTCCTGACAACCAAATAACAACAACAACCTCATTATGTGAAATTCATCTGTGTCTCTACCGTTCTCACAACTCCACTAATCACTTGGAGCTCTTTGACTTCCTTTTGCAACTTGACTTTCTCCAGTCCAACTTTCCTAACAGTGAGGTAATTTTCCTTGGTGTTTTTTAATGTTCACAACTCCAGCTGGCTTCAGTTTTCTAGTCACACCGACCCAGGTAGTCGAGATGCTGAGGCTTTTGCAATTACTAATGATCTTGTACAGATTGTTCATTTACTTACAAGAATACCAGACAATCCTAACCATTCAGCCAACACGCTTGTTCTTTTTTTCACAAACAACCCTTTTAAGTACACGGTTGAAGTGAGTGGTCCTTTAGGCACCTCAGATCACAACTTGGTGATTGTCTCATCTCCAATGGAACCTTTATCTCATGGCTATTCCCAACCTCGTATTGTTTGGCATTACAAGAATACAAAATGGGATGACCTGCGAGATTTCTTTTCCTTGATTGGATTACTGTTTCAACAACGTTTGCTCAGATCGCGTCAGTGAAATTATTCTTGTAGGAATGGAATCCTTTATTCCACACTCCAATTTAAAATCTCGTCCTTTATCTAAACCTTGGTTTTCCAATATGGCTGTTCAAGAGAAGAACGTTGCATATCGTAATTGGCTTCTTCCCAATTCTTCAGATTCATTTTCTGCTTACTTCAAAGCTCGCAATAATTGTAAAGCAGTTATCAACCAGTCCGAACTAGATTTTGAACAGGCTAAGAGTAGAAAACTTGCTTTTTGCCCTAATAGTTGCCGAGAATTCTGGTCTCTTGCCAAATCTATTGGCCGCAACTTTTTGCCATCTCTACTCCCACCTCTGTCAAAACCAAATGGTTCACTTCAGCCAAGGATAAAGCTGACCTGCTAGCATCCCATTTTTCTTCCAACTCGTGTATTAATGATCTAGGTAAAAACACCTTCTACCGTTCCCAACACGCTCCGTTCAATGCCTCCTGTGGTCTTCTGTCAAAAGGATGTCAGAAGGATTTTGACGAATCTTGATGCCAAAAAAGCTCCAGGTCCTCATATTATTTCTCCTCTTGTTCTCAAAACCTGTGCTCCTGAACTTACTCCTGTTCTTTGCTGCCTTTTTTCACTTTCTTATTCCAAAGGTGCTTTTCCTTCTACTTGGAAGTGTGCTCATATCCAGCCAGTTCCTAAAAAGGGTGACAAATCCCTTTTTAGGAACTGGAACTTTTTAGGAACAAATCCAATTATCGTCCCATTGCAATTACGTCTACTCTTTCTAAAGTAATGGAGAAATCAATTAACCGCCAACTCTTAAACTACCTAGAAACCTTCCGTCTGATCAACGATCGCCAGTATGGATTTCGTCAGTGTCGATCCACTGGTAATATTCTGGCTCATGTTATCCATTTATGGAGAAATTCAATGGAAAAGTTTGGTAAAATACAAATTTTTTGCTCTTGACATCTCAAATGCTTTCGATCGAGTTTGGCATAAAGGTCTTCTAAACAAGTGTCCATCTTATGGTTTGCCAACTGTTTTTTGTAATTTGTTATAGAGTTTTCTCTCTGATCGCTCACTGAGGATTATGGTAGATTATTTATTATTATTATTATCATCAGTTTATTTCTCTTAGGAGAACACCCGGTTACAGCCACTGGCTAGAGGGTGAACATACAGATGGCTCTCTGTCTTCTAACTTCTCCACTAATGCTGGTGTTCTCCGAGGTTCAGCACTTTTCTCCCACTCTTTTCCTCTTGTATATTAATGACCTTCTTCCATTGACTGGAAATCCTATCCATAGTTTTCCCGATGATAGCACATTGCATTCCACTTTTCAATTTGAGAAACCTTGTCCAATCTTGCCTTCAATCAGGTTCAACTTCTCGAATATCCGCTACCAATTCCTTAAATGCCGATCTCCAGGTAATCCTCCAGTGGAGCAAAAACACTTAGTTGATTTCAATCCTTCTGAACTTAAGTCTTATCTTATATCTCGCAAAAAGGATTCTTCTGTTCCTCTACTTATCTTTGGTGACACGTCGGTTTCTAGGCAAAATGATATATCCCTTTTGGAGATTACCCTGACTTCTAATCTCTCTTGGCACAAGCACATTACAAATATTGCTTCCTCTGCATCTAAAAAACTTGGTTTTCTCTAACACTCTCTGCGTTACTTTTCTTCCAAACAGCTGTTCACTCTGTACAAATCGCAGATCCGCTCTACTATGGAATATTGTTCCCACATATGGGGCGATGCCCCAAAACCTCTCTCAGGCTTCTGGATTCCGTTCAGAAGAAGGCAGTTAGATTAACTAATGACTGCTCTCTAACAGAGTCTCTTCACTTGCAGTCTCATAGACAAACTGTTTCTTCTGCATGCCTTTTCTAAAAATATTTCCATGGGCACTGTTCTTCTGAATTGTCTTCTATAATTCCCGCTCTCTCTTTCAAAACAGTCCGACCACATGTCGCCACCAACCAATATCCATTTACTGTCCAACTTCAAACTCACAGAACCAACTTTTAATCTTTCTCGTTTATTCATTCAACTGCCGTTTTGTGGAACAACCTTCCTTCATACGTATTTCCTGAAAATTACAGTCTACAGAAGTTCAAGTCCAATGTCAACAAATATCTTCTTTCGTCTTCTCAACCTCCAACCCAAGCACGGTATCAAGTACTATAGGTTCTAGTACCTCTCGTGTTTGGGGTTTTCATAAAAAAAATCGAATCCAGACCTTTTCCATTTAGTGTGATGGAACAGTGATTGCAATCCTCCCCTGGTAGCAGTGAGCGTTATCAAAGGGGGGGGGGGGTAGGAAAGAGCCATTGTTGATGTAAATACCCATCCCTTTCTGAAAGGGGGGAGCTGTAACCCGTCTCTTATTTTCCATGGCAATCCATCGATGCTTATGAAAGTGGCTCCCAACGGTTTCGAACTTGAGGATTGATAAATATAATGTTCAAAGCAAACTACTTACATGCAAACTAAAGCTACAGCACATATAGTTTAGACATATAAGCCATTCACGTTCTGAAGAACTTCACACTTAAAGGATATTCGCTAGTTTTATCAAATGTTCAGCTCATATGTAGAAAATGATCTTCTTATGAAAGGAATTTGCGCATTTTGAAAAGTGACTAGACATTTATGTGATTATTTATACATTGCCGATGATAATTAAATCTTAAAATTAAATTCTATTCCACATGAAAAGAGGACAAATATCTGATTGTCCCTTTAACTTTTGAAACCTTGGTATAGTCGAACTTCGCGTCAATCATTATCCGATATAACGACCTATTTTCTGGGTGTTATCAGAAAAATGCAAATTCGGAAAAAAACATCTGAGAATCGGACACTCAGAAGCTGAGTCTCCCGATTCGTAAAAAGATAATAATTCGCTAAAACACGTTTGCTGTTTAGTGAATTTAAAAGTTTATAAACTTTTAGATTTTCACTTTTAAACAACATCGCCACTCCAACTTTTGTCCATTTATATTTGCCCATATCCTGCCTAAAAGAAAATAAAGTAGCCGAAAGAATCCTTGTCTTTCAAAACGGTTCAATGACCTATTATCAAGAGCTAGAACTCTGGTGAGACAATTTTTTTATGTGACTTTATCTCATTTTCTGTTTCCTTTCATGCTCCTCTGAACCCAGGCCCTAGTGTAGCTGCACCCACTTTCACTATAGGATGATGCGCCACCTTCGGAAATATTGTGCATTTCCGAAGGAAAAACAATTTTATTTTTACTATAGCTTTTTAATTATACTTTAATGTACCATATCTTTCTCTCGAAATAAAAGCTACACCTGTAGAGTACTATATGCAGAAGAGTACAGAACTGTAATATTTTACTTGGCCTTTTTTATGACTATGATACTTTTCCCGAAGTCTGGAAAATGCTAAAATCCGCAAAGATCACATCAAGGAGGTTGCCGGATTTGAATGGTTTGACTGTGCATTATTAGAACAGTAACTTAATTTTTCTTTGCAGACAATCATATTCATATGATTAGCTGAATGCCACAAAAAATCATGGGGTTCCATTCACTACCTCTAGGTCCGCCCTCCATGGAAATACCAAATTTTCGTCATGAATTTGTACGTATACCTTCGCCCTAAATGAGTCACCAAAAAATTTACTGGTCTGATATAATCTAGGTAATCCACCTCTTTCATCCCAAAGGACAAGAAATAATGCTAATCCATAACTTCCATTAAGGCTCAATGTGTACTTTGATATTTAATTAGACTTTAATCTAAACATATGACCTCATTGAAATTTAGAACTGTGCGTTTTTTCTCTAGTCATGAACATCTATTAACTATCTACTTATTAATTATCTACTCATATAATTCGTCTGGCTAGTTTGAACTGTAATTATTGAGATTTAACTTCAAAGAAGTACATTTTTACTAATTTCTACTTTAACTGATTATTAGTTAACCAAGACATTCAAGAACTATGTAAATGGACAGGAAGGAATTCAATTAACACCAATATGGATCTTGATAAATATCATAAAAAGAACTCTATTACTATGTCCACAGTGTAGCTTACAATTATCGGAACTGTCTCACACCGAGAAAAACATCTTGAAGAATTAGAAGTAAGTATCGAATCAGAAATTTTCTTCCCTCACTAACATCAAGAAATTCATGGGTATCGAGTACTGGATTTTAAGGTGGTTTAACCGTGTTAATCGCCACCCTTTCACCATCTCGAGATCTATAATAATGCAAACCTTGGTTGCACCCCTTGGAAGGAAATCTACAAAACCTCTGTCAGTCCCTCACCGATCGTCTTGATGCTCCAAATGTCCACAATCTTGTTGTAGGCCCTAGGCTGTCCCACGTCCTTTGCAATAACGCGTGGATTTCCCTAAGAAGCTCATTACAGAATTTAACCATGCTTAGAAAACTTTTTCCGGCTAATATCTTTCAAACGTACAACACCCTAAAGTTTGATCCCCTCCCACTCCCCCACAAGTTCTGTGATGATAAAACGTACAGGTCTCATGACATGTACCATCACATACAGCTGTAGTAGTTTCCTGATTATCCCCTTCAGGATGGAATCTCTGTTCAACCCTACTTTGCTCCTCTGCTGAGGAGAATTCATTTGTTTTAAATTATTGTTGGTATGTATTATTATGTACATGTATGTTAGTTGTATATATTATGATAAGTATGTATATATGTCTTACACCTTTTACATGTGTCACTGTATGTGCATTTTTATTTTCGTATTGAATGTTATTCGTTGTATTATTTTGTACAAACTAATATTTATGTATGCGTAATTTATGTATGACTTGTGTGTTTACTGTCTGAGTTATAACGTATAACTGGCATGTCATTGTGAAGGAATTCACAATATGAGATGCAATGATGATCCCTTTTATGCAAACTTTGCTTCCGCTGGATAGTTTCGTATGAACATACTTTAGCATAATAGTATTAAATAACATTTCCTGATGTACAACATATACATATAAAATTGCTGGTGTACAATGGAAGCAGGACGCAGAAGATCGCAATTTATAGAAACGTGTTGAGGAGGCCTTCATCCTGCAGTGGATCAACAATGGCTGAAGATGATGATGATCCTGATTATCAATTTTACATTATCATTACAACTGAAGACTACGCTGATTCTACTCGTATGTTATCTATATCTACTGAGGCTTGATCAGACAGTATTACTTATGTAATCAATTATATAATTAATCTCTGTTGTATAAGGTGTTTCAAACTTACACGGAAAAATATAGGAATATATTTTACAGCTAAAAATAATAAAAATGTTCTTATAAACATATATGTCTCAAAAGTCTTTATTTCCGAGATATTCAATATAAAAACAGAAATGCCTGGTGTTTTAAAGTTAAAATTAATGCTATAAAAATATGACTGTGTAAAACTGGCTTTAAACCGCACGAAACTACTCTTGTAAAGTATATAAGCACCAACAGCAACATGAATAGAATTGCTCTACGCGCTCGTGGATAGCAGAGTAGATATAATCACCGTCCTCCCCACCTAATTAAAAAGGCCTGGGTTCCAATTGCGTAAATGACGCGAATGATTTTTATGGGCTTTCTACTTATCTGAGTTAGTCGGTCTCACAAACAGAATGATGCGATTTTTCTTTCCCAGAAATTCGTGTTTTTCATCTAGCAAAGAGGCAAACAGATTGACTATGGAACACACGCAATTTACAGACCTATAGTGACATAGCATTTAACAGTAAGGCGCCACTGGTGGTCCCCCACAACTGCGCCATCACTACTCTTGTTTTGTTTTGTTTGTTTGTTATTTGGTTTTTAGGAGCATTAGCAACTAAGGCCATATTGCTCCGGGATATGCGGTGGTCATTCCCTGAATGACCTTTCCGCATCCTCCGTATTTGGTGGTGACGGGCTCGAACCCCGGTCTAATCAAAAAGCGTGTGCTACGCACTGCTGCTCCTTCCCACCTGGCTACGGAGGCGCCTCACTACTCTTGTAAAGTATATAAAACTGTAAATGTCAGAAGTGTGTGTGTGGCATGTTGTATGTGTATGGTATTCTGTTGGGTTCTGTTGTTTCTCTGGCTACTTGGCCGCAGGGCCCTTAGTGGGACCTTACATTTCCCGTCACCACCACTAGGAGGTGAACAAGGCTGTCCATCATTTTCTGGCTGCTCTCCGCCAGGGTTGCCTGAGCTTACTGGAAGAAATTCAAGTGAAAAAAAAAACGTGAGCAAGGGTGATAGTCAAAGAATGGAACAATAAGCAGGTAGGAAGATGGAAGAACAAGGAAAGAAGACGTCCCGCAGACGCAGAAAGCAAGGAAAGTATGAAGGGTTGGACAATCCTGGGCTGGGAAGCCCACCCAAGCCTAGGGACAGTAAAAGTTTCCAAGGCCAGAGAACCCTGTAAAGAGGAGCGCCATTTGGCATCTCACACCCGACGGTGTCAGCAGCATCTGACCCACATTACAGTGTACATGGGTATAGTTATCCCGCACCTGAAGGTGCCTGCGAAAAAATCCTACTCTTGTGAGAATTTGCAAAGTAGGTTGTTCTTACTCAGGCATGGAACGAATGTGTCGTTCCGCACTCTAGGGAAGTGTCAGCAAGGTCGTAGCCCAAGTGGGGTTTGCAGATCAGTATTCCTACGCACATAGGGGTTTGCATAGCTCAGGTTCATGGAGATCCATTTTGAGATCAATATCAGAAATGTCAAGTTAGTGAGGTTAAACTTTATCTAGCTTGCATCTGTCCTTTGAGTGAGACTCTGCACGTTGGCTTCCAGTGGAGCTCACCCCCAAATGGGATTTGCAGGTAGAATAAATCCAGCACTACAAACCGTTCCAGCATTTCTTGTTTCATTTGGGGTCAGAAGGTGGGCGTGAGGCCCTACCCTGCAGTCTAACTATAATCAACCCATCAAGGTCACATAATGTTTTTTCCTTTATTGAGTAAAGCGGTCCCTAGCCAAAAATCTAGCAAATCCTCTATACAAATAGACATGCTACAATATACAAATATTAGCAATATCTTATATCTTATATACATGAAACATTGTACATCATCGATTAATTCAATTAGCACATGACGAACCAACTATACTGCGCAATGATCATCCCGAACTCAGCTACATCACAACCAGCCAGACAAGCAGGCCACAACACAAACGCTGCAGAGACACTGTCCGAAGAGACACTGTCACCATTATAACAGATACACTGTCAGAGACACTGTCACCATTATAACGCATTGCAGGAGCCCACAGTAATCATCCAAAAAGATAAGCAGTTCAAGGAATAGCAATCCACCAGCAGTCAGAGAGCTCAACAGAAGTTACCCATATTAACCAGCAAAACCTGGAAGAAAGTGTTATTGCAAGGTGTATCTTGCAAATAAAAACGACAACTAAGGCTTCGTGCCAACAGCATTGGCAGGAGCATAAGTGGACACCTACCCATGAAGGAAGCAGAATACCAACATCCTGTCCACTCCTGCAAAGAAATTTCTTTGTTCTTATATAAAAAGAATAACATACTATCCCATGTAAATAAAAGGGTGCAGTCCACCAATTCATCCAGTATTTAATCTTAACTCTTCCGCTAGATAAATTGCAAAAGAATTTATCTAGCGAAAACTGAATTTGAAAAATTTTTCAAAGCAATAAAATTTACCCTGGTATTAATAAGTAATGGCTCAATCCTATCCACCAGATGAGTTACATTAACAACATTATTCAGTAAATCCAAACGTAAAACTCAGATTTTATACCTCTTCTCAAATAAAAGGACAGGCCTCTAAATACAAACTGCAAATCCAGCGGCATCTTGCCAGCACTTGCAGCCCTTCCGTGGAAACCGTCGTGCAGGCCGTAACCATTTTGAGTAACATAACTAGATGTATAGAATAAAGCTTTCTGGTGTTGCTTACCTTGGTTGCATGGCCAACCCAGATTAATGCACCATACATAACAATCAGTAGAAAGATACAAGCATAAATTAAATGGAGGGCTTTCCCCTATTTCCCATTCCACCCGCGTTATTCTTGAGGTCATTGCATTAAACTTCTTCACCATCTCTGATATATAGTTAATATGCGAGATAAAGTTCAAGCCACTAGCAATACATATCCCCAAGTATTCATTCATGAAGATTAAATATCATTTAATCACATAAGAGCCAATTTACTCATCAATATCATGATTTTAGTTTTTGATGTGGATATTATCAACCTATGTAAATCACATCATTTGCATAATTCTTTCGATATGCAATCAGATCTCATTTCAAGCTCCTTTCTAGAAATTTCGTGCACAAATATTACCATATCATCTGCATAAGCTATTGTGTGTGAGTGGTCAAAGTCTCTCTTGACCCAATCTTCCAAAACCAAGTTCCACATTAAAGGGCCAGAGACAGATCCCGGCGGACAGCCTCGAATCACACGATGCGTAATCCAAAATTCGACTTAACTGTTACTGTGCGATCCCTAAAATAATTTTTAATTACAGAGAAAATATTAAAAGCACATTTAATCATGCGCAACATCCGTTGTTCCAAAAACACTGTTCCAACTAATGGAATCAAAGGCCAAAATTCTACCAAAATTATCAAGGTATATTTATAATTAGATCGTTGAACGATGCGAACTAAAGAGTGCAACGCATCTTCAGTGCCGACATCATGAATGAAACCATATTGTTTGTTAGAAAAGTCAATTTTACTTCTTTGGTAGATAGTAACCCGCATGGCTAAAAGCTTCTCACAAACTTGGCCTAGTTGAAGATTTTAAGATAATCTTGAGCGCTGCAGCTTCCCAGGGAGACGAAAATATACCATCTCTTAGATAATTATTAAAAACTTGTAACAATTCGTTCGAATAAAGATTAGAGATTTTTTTTTGATTACCTCTCCCTCCAGTAGGTCCATACCTGGGCATTTATTATTTGTAATGGACTTAACAACGGTGAGAAATTCATCATGAGTAAAAAGTAATTCTTCAGTGTCATTACCATAAGACTCATTGAAAGCATGCATATGACGATGTTCTAGGTTAATACATGGTTTATCAGTCATGTTATCATTACCTATAAGATGATCTAAGATTGCACTCATGGAATCTTCCTAACTACACGTCCCAGTGGGACCCTTGCTAATGGAATATACACTGAGTGATCTCTGGATTATGACAACCCCTATGAAAACTGAATGCGACCCGTTGACCACGTGAGGTACGAGAGTGCGCAGTTAGTCGACCTACGTAGCATAGATAAGGTGTCAGTGGTTCAGTAGGTAGTAAAATTCCGAGCGTGATGGGTAGGTAAAAGGAAGGATTTATCGGACTTTGATAAAGGACAGACAGCTCGACGGGCTGGTGCCTCGATTTCGCAAACGGCTGAACTGGTGGGGTGTTCGAGAGCCGCCGTTGTTAAAGTGTACCAGGACTGGCGTCAAAATGGTCAAACAATGACCCGACGACAAAACTGCAAAGGTCAGCGAAAGGTTGATGTTAGAGGTGAGCGCCGAGTCCGACGACTCATACAAGCGAACATGCACAGCACTGTTGAAGAGTTGACTACTCAATACAACATGGGCCAACCTGGAACAATATCGTATGGGCTATACCAGCACATATATATCGCACGTATTGGCAATACCAGCAGACGACCATTATGCATCCTAACCAAGGTTCATCAGCGTAAAAGACTCGCCTGGTGCTAAATGACTCTCATCAACCGGTGCAATACTACCACTTTGCTTATTGGAGGCTTGAAGTGGCGAAACCCATGTTTAGTCTCTAGAGCAAGGTTTCCGGCATTCCCCCCATACTTCTCTTTCAACCCATGCACGGTACTAAGTACTATAGGTTTTGACACCTTTCGTGTTTGGGGTTTCCATAAAAAAAAAATAAATAAAAAAAAATAGCATGCAAGTTGGACGTTAGAAGACTGGAAGAAAGTGTGCTGTTCGGAAGAGTCACGTTGTTTACTCCACACCGTCGATGGATTTGGCGTAAACAACATGAGGCTCTTGATCCATCATGCATGGTATCAAAAGTGCAGGCCGCTGGAGGCGATTGTATGGTGTGGGGCATGTTTCACTGGCAGGAACTTGGACCCCTGGTGCATGTGGAACAACGTATTAGTGGTCTCCGCTATCGTCAACTGCTTGTTGACTGTGTACACCCCGCTGTGTTACACTTTTTTCCCGAATGGCGATGGTGTCTTCCAAGATGACAATGCGCCAAGCCAACGGGCACTTGTTGTGCAGGAATGGTTTGAGGAACACAGTTCTGACTTCCAGCATATCGATTGGCGTACGAACCCCACCGATATCAGTCCCATAGAGCACTTGTGGGACACTATGAAAAGACATATCAGGCGTCTGGATACACCAATCACCTCCATACCTGCATTGTTGACCGCATTACACACAGCTTGGTTGGCTATACCTCCTGAACGCTTCCGACAGCTTGTTGAATCAATGCCACGCCGGATAGTTGCTGTACTGAGGGCAAAAGGAGGACCTACGAAGTATTAGGTTGGTGATCATAATTCAGCGATCACTCAGTGTATAATGAGTAAAGCAACAACTAATATTTTGGAAGAGTTACAAATCTGTTTACTTTCCCCGCGTTAAATGATATGATATTAATTTATGGTAAATTAATAGTTCTCCAGAAATGAATATCATAAATATTAATTTCTGGAGTAGAATTCCTTAGTTACTTTTAAATATGAGAAAATTTTCCAACTCGACGAGTATCAAATAAAAATATTTGCTGCTGTAAAGTAACGACTTAGAGAAACCTCCCTCTACCAGGATTTACTCGTAATTGTTTCAACGCACCTGTTTCACGTCCTTAAGCATTTCCTTTTATCCATTTTACAATACCGCGGTGTATGAATCACGTGAATAAAAGCGGAAACATGTCAGTGCCTCATTTCGAAATTTACACCTGATCCTCAATTTCTCGACTATGTGCTCGTTGCAGACTCTATAAACACTGGTACCGAACATATGATTTTCAGTAATCATTTATCAACACATTCTTTTCCTTTAATGTTTGATGCGGTGTTCTTGAGGACCATT
Source organism: Mastigoproctus giganteus (assembly GCF_048544385.1). NCBI lineage: Eukaryota > Metazoa > Arthropoda > Arachnida > Uropygi > Thelyphonidae > Mastigoproctus > Mastigoproctus giganteus. The sequence continues at coordinate 147,158,913 of NC_143582.1, forward strand.
TCATTGGTACTTACTCGTTACAGGCAAGGCATTCCAGGAGAGGCATATCTTAGCGAAAGATGTTGTGAAACTCTGAAAGACATACTCCTTTGAAATCGGCATATGCACTCCAGTGCACCAGCCTACTTTCCCCGTGATGTTTCTGACTTTTTAAATACGGAGTGCAATAACAGATGGATTGGTAGGAACGACCGATGTCACACCTAAGGGTGTTGTTCATGGTGAGATCAGGTTAAAGACAACGATTCAGTCGCTGAATAAGTGGTACATGAAATACAACGAAACATCTGGGAATAATCTGTATTCCCTTCAGATGTTAAAGACAGATTTCGGTAACATGGAACTCTACGCAAATGAAAGTGCTTGGATTTTCACTATTCTCCAAGTTTAGACAGTATTCGTATATATATATAATTATGGTTACTCGAGAGAAAAAACTCAGCCATCTGTGTGCATAACATGTATAATGTAGGTATGTAAATTGCATGTGTTTTCTGGTTAGCTTGCTTCTTTTTCTAGGAGAAAAAAATCGGAATTCCTGGAGAAAATACCTTGCTATCTTCGCCTGCAACAAATTAATTTGGCCACGGCATGAAAAAGCTCATAAAAGTTTCTCGCTTCATTGGTAGGATTCCAATCCTGACCTTTTTCCACACAATGTAGGGAGGATGGTGACGATAATATCTGTACTACACTCGAGGATTTTTTATACGGTTTGCATAAGTCCAAGCAGTGTAGTCCAAAACATCATCGTTAGAAGAATATGCTAGACTGTGTCCTACGTTTGTAATAATTTCTAGAAGCCAGAGAAGAAACGAAAATTTAAAACAACATTAATAAATTTGATCTGTTAAATGTAGTTTGATTAAATGATTGTCTATCGTCTTTCAGAATTTTAAAAGAGGATCCGTTCTTAGGGTGGATGGCTGCCCCGAGCTTCGTGCATCGACATTCCCGTATTTGTACTACTAACTAAAGAAGCTCCGCATAGGTTACTTTGCCACTGACCTCAAATACTGGCTTTAGTTTTGAAAGTTTTGGCTCTTCTTTCTTTCGGATCCTGGGCTGTTGGATATAGCCCATAACTAAAATAGTCTCGCCCAAATGTTTAGACATTTTTATTGCTTTACAAATTTGAAAATGTTTGCATGGAACGAGCTTTTTCGAAATTCAGTCTCTAAAGAGTATTCAGGATTATGTTTCTTGATTTGTTTATATTAGTTCAGCCATTAATGGTTTTTACTCCTAAACATTCACGCTTGGTTAGTGGATGTAAATTATAGAGTAAAAATAATGAAAAAAACATCTACAGAGTATGTAATCTGCATAGCTCTGTAATGAAAGGCAACAAGGTTTGCAAGTGATATGACGTTGCGTGCAAATTTTGTATAATGATTTATACAGATGTATAATGACAAAACTATATGAAACCTCGTTTGATTTTGTTGCATAGCTGTTTACAACGTGCTACTACAGCATTAATAGGTAAGTTAGGTGAAGTTTTATTGTCCGAGCTTTTTCTTCAAAACTGCACGGAGTGAAATAAATAAGTAAATGGGAAATTAGTAAAATATAAATCCTTTATAATTAAATTTCAGTCAATATACAGCACAATTACATATTAGGCGAATCACATCATTTAAGTGGATAGATAATCACAGACTATGATGACTTGGAGGTGGTGAGTAGGCCAGAATCGAAAATATTTAGTTCTAAATTTCGATGAGCGATTTCGTGTAGCCTATTTTTTGTCTGTGCAAGCTTTTCAAGGTCGAATCTAAGCTGGTTGTATAAGTTTAGATTGGGTTTAGCTGTGTATGTTTGTGCTTGGACTTCCTTTTATCGCTTAAACAGTAAAAATTTGTAGAGGAAATGATAATTAATTTACTCGAAAAACATTTTAGGTCTTCATCTTGTTAACTGGTTAAAAATGTATGCAGATTGAGATTTTATCATATTTCTTTCTGCATATAACTCCCTTCAACCATTCTTCTTAATAGCAGATCAGAATCAACGGAAAAGATAACTAGTGGGGATTTATGATTCTCGAAAGGAATTAAAATGCGTCTCCTAGATAAACGTTTTAATTAAATTCTCAAGTGTTTATATTTTAGAGGCTTATGTCAGCTTTTAAAATTTGATAGTGAGATCAACCCTCCATCTTTCTAGTTGCAATATTTCAATCTTTCTCAGGGCTGAGGTGATAGCTATGGCTCCGCTCAGCCCTGAGAAAGGTATTAAAGATGGTTCTTCCCTCTATAAATGACCAAATTTACCAGATAATATTCAACGTATCCACCACTATGGAAGAAAAACAGTTTATACGATTACAAATTTACTAGAAACTATGTTCCTTGCCACAGAAGCTATAGGGCCAATCAGATCTGGTCCATATTGATTTAGCTTTGGTCTTTGAGTGGAATTATATTCTCTGCCTTGTTTGACTACAGAGTCCTTTTTTTAAACATGTTATTGTATTCATTTCATGAATAAGAATTATCTTAATAGAACTCTTATTCTTAACCAGAGTAATGTCAAAATTTAAAAGATCCATTTCTGTTGTGATTTCTCAGTGTGAATTCTCGTCATTACTTTCTTCACTCTTCATTATCGCTCTTCACGTAAGGCTAACTCCGGTTATTTGACATGCAGGCAGCCAAAAAAAAAAATTGTCTATCTATGGAACACAACAAGAAGTCTTTAGAAATAATTTTATTTTAAACGGTGTATTAAATTTTTTGATTATTTTGTTTTTCATCTTAAAACAAAGTCTGCTTAGAAATCGATACAGATAAATCTGGACACGTCATATTGGCTATAACAGCAGCGCCATTAACAACAACATCAATAACAACAGCGCCATACGTTGCTCCACGTATTAGAAAACAAAGCATAAGCATCAACTCTGTTGAAGAAGGATCTTGGGTCTATTTCTACTTAAAGCTACATTTTATGGCTCATATTATAAACTCAAAATCTCTTCTATAAGAAAGATGACGCTTATATGCAAATAGGTAATTCATGTCAGAAATCTGATGTGTCACTTAGGTGTATAAACTCATCTTTCAACAGTGCCGGCTAGTCGAATCCAGGATGTGACTGCCTACCGCGTTTCGTAATCTGAACGTTCAGCGCAGTAAAAATAAACGGTACAGTTCCACCATTATGCATGGATAAATATATGTTTTTAGTTTAGCCTAATGACCCAGCATGTATCCAACAGATAGCATATTTTTCACTAAATATGAGAGTTAAATGGCAAATTCACAATAATATAAACAATTCAGAATCTAATCGGTCAGATATAATTCCATAATATTTTTAATGCTGTTAAAGTGACTATAAAAGTATTTTGAAAAAAAAAAAAATAATAGGACCTGTATTCTGACACAGCAGAAGCTAAGTACTCATTTTTCCACATTTCTAACAAAGAGAACAATCTTAGAAATGATAAAGAGAAGTGCATCTACAAAGATGCGACAAATATTCTTCAATGCGGAATGTTGATTTAAAAATTAAAACAGAAAACTTAAAGAGTAGCTGTTGAAATATTAACCAATGTTATTCAATCGCACACTTCTCGACAGGTTCGGATATCCATTGTGATCATTTTAACAACTTATTAAACTAAGGAATTATTATACAAAAAAGATGTCTGATTTAGAGTACAGGAACTTTGAAAATTTCGTTAGCGGATACACAACGAAAAAAGTATCGGTACTTTCTGTAGGGAAATAGTTCATTAGAGTGTTCTAAATGATTAACCATTACATTAACAAAGAGCTATGCAGTAGCTTTTACTAACGATCACTTTCCTTAATATTATCTAACCATTTCCAAAACACTACACGCACATAAAGGCTGAGAGGTTCGTATAAAAGAAAGATAAGCAACGTACTTACAAGTTGACCCAAACCTGTCTCTCGTAATACTAAACATCAGGAAATAAAAAACAAGAATCATTGAGAGTACTGAACACTAAAGTGTGAAATACGGATTTCGGAAAACAAAGTATTCGGTTCTCAGCTCAATATTTTTAATTATACGAGTATACCTAACTTTCAAGTAGAACACAAAAGTCTATTTCTGCGTTCCTAATCTTATCGCGACTTGACGAATCTCTTTGAACCTCCTCAATGCGGAAAGAGAGGACTAATCGAGGAACCGCTTTCACATCTGCAGTCCCCCGAAGGCACAAACGACCACTGACTTTGTGTTCTCCCGATGACAGAAAAAACAGGGCACACAATTATTGGCTTGGCCATCCAACACGTAGTTTTCACTAGTGGAGGTCAAAGCGAGAACAGGCATATGTGCTATATGAGGAAAGTCAGGTTCATTTCTCAAATGTTCTCATTCACGTTCATGTTTTTGTTTATGTGATTTTTTTTTTTTTTGCTCGTAGCAGCGGAGTATAAATACCAGTGCCAACATGCCATTGTACGGATACGGTGCCATTTCGGAGCATTCAGCAACATGTTCTTCGAGGTAAGCTTAGTAAACTTTACAGTTATTTCATGTGTGTGTATGTATGTGCCTATGTGTATTAGAATATGAAACTTATACATTTCTATCCTCTTCTAAACTGAATTTTGGTCTATCTTTTGCAATATACCAGAACTAAATTATCGTATCTACCGAACTGAAGCTAAATTAAATTAAGGTATTACTCTGGGACACTTTTATAGCTGTCATATCAATTAAATAGCGGTATCTATCTATTATACAGTATGAAAACCATTCTTGAATATATGTTTACGATATCGGCCTCCAGTATTGCATCCACAAAGAAAAATCATATATCATTTGAAGGATCTCAACCAGGAATCGAGCTCATAGTGTTAACCAGAATTCGAGTTAATTTTTAATAACGAATTAAGTAACTGATACATTTGCGTAAATGACTAAATGACATTGTAATCCTTGATTCTTTTAGCAGAAAAATTCAGCAAAGTTATATAAATAAAAACCATGTCATTCCGAAGGGAATTTACTGATTAAATATATAATCATTTATTGGCAAAAATGCAGGCAAGCCCATCATGGTCTTATGGCTAGGGGCTGGAATTAACAAATTTTACAGATGCTATGTTGTTGTTGTTGTTGTAGGGTTTTAGGAGCATCAGCAACTAAGGTCTTATTGCTCTGTGTATTTCGTCTTACAGATGCTATAAAAATAGATGAATTACAAATGGGAAAACTTTGATACGCAGTCCTCAGTTGTATTTGGAGACAATATTAAGGAAACACTTCACTGGCATTTACTGGCGTGGTGAAAACTTCAGCGGTTTTTGATACAGTTGGCTATCTCTTTTCTGTAGCATTTGCTAGAGCCAAACTTGTGACAGTCGATTCTGAGATGATTAATGAGTTGAAGTGCAGAATTGGGGGGGGGGGGGTCTATGCATTTACTGGAGCCTGTTCAGTTGAGGGACTTACAGTTGCCTCTACGTGTATTCTGACAGGATTGCGCTGCAGTGACTGTGGTTGTGATATTGGGAGAAACCTTTCCGAGAGTAATTTTCACAAGAGAGACATATTGGCTTGTTTTACGAGTAGATGCAAGGAACTGAGCTTGAGATTCTGGTACATTTGCTATATAGATATTGTGAATGGAAATCCTAATTTTTGGTTTAGCCATCTGAGGATTCAATACTCACGAGAGAGACGAATATTTTATGTATGGCTTGTGGAGCTGATATTTGTGCTCCGTGTGTGAGGATTGGGTAGATGCATCGGTGTACACGTTTGGTAATGATTGCCCTATTGTGATTGTTTCTTGGTTGATCAGCCATTTGGCTCTCTGAATATTTTTTGCCTCATGTGCGTAGCGGCAGGGAAAGAAAGATTTTTTAATCAAAGATTATGCCCACCGACCACTAAACGTTAAATCTGAACTTTAATTTTGACCATTATAATCAACCTCTACAGCATTCTGCGATTCACTTGGATCACAAATATCACAGATAAGGCAGAATCAGAACTCCATTAAGGAAAGTCTGCACCGAAAATAGAAAATATCGTCTACCAAGAAGTCTATCATTCTAGCGAATGGTTATCTGGTTATCAGCAATATCATTCTAGCGAATGATATTGCTGATAACCAGACTAAACTAAAATTCAAGGATTGTACATAAAGGTTTTGTTAATCCTTATTTTTAAATAACTCTGTTTTTTCATTGATATCTTTAATTAGGTAAATAAACATTTAGAAACATCGACTTTATTGAAAGATATTTGAGAATATGTGTGTGCTGGTGAATGTTAGGAGTTAATAATACAGTTACAAGTTTAGTATTCTTTAAAATAAACTCCATATGAAACGCGCTAATTTAAATCTTATCGGCGGTACACTTGGCTAGATCAACTTGTAGAATTTTAAGATATTTCTGATTCCATTGTTTTTCGAAAGACCAGTAGCAGATATCATATCAATATCCTCGGACTGTCCCATGTACATGTAGATTTTGGCAGTTTAGATTTCAAGTATAATAATGCAAGCCTTCAACAAAACCGGAGTTCTAAAATAAAAAAATAGGATTCATGAGGTATTTCTGTCAGACCTATACGCTATCTTATTTAAGCAGCAGAATCTACTATATTTCTGTTCACTAAATAAAGACAGTTAAAATCTTTGATCACTTAGAGAGAGAGAGAGAGAGACTTACTGCAACAAGAGTAGTAAGAAAGGTGTCAATGTAATTTGCAACAGGTTTTCATTTAATTATATAATAAAGATATTTATAAAAAAATGGAGAGAAATTTTCGTCCACGAAAGGGTGTTGTGGTTTTAGTTATACCTTTAAACGTAGAGATCAACTAAAACATTAGAATAGACATGAAGTAGGTTTACTACTTCACAATCAGAACCTCGAGTTTTGCGTCTACAAAGACACATGTATCATGCTAAAGGTGTCGACGAGGAATGGAGTTTATGATATTCACAAGACAATAAATATATCTATATAAAAAATATAAAAAACGTTTATTATCATATTTATTAAAAAATACGTATCATGAGAAATTATATCAGGATGTCAAATTTTACGTAAAAAATTAGGTACACACATTTGAAAAACAAAAAAAAAAAAAAAAACTCTGGGTTTTAACTCTTACACGTGAAAATTGGTTCTAACGGAACCAATTTAGTCTCAAAAATGCATTTCACGAAAGAAATACACTTCTGGACAAAATTAACAGAACACGTAAAAAACGTGGTTAACTCGAGCAACTTGCGATGAAAGGAACAACATTTGGTATGATGGTGTACCATAGAACAGCATGAGGAGACAGCGAGAAACTTCGGACAGGTAAAAGGAACATTTTTAGGGGTTGTATAAGAATCTGTTCTAACATGTCGTCACCATTTTTATTTTTGTATTCTTATTGCATGCATTTTTATAGTTTCTTTTATTTATATAATAGTAGTTTGTATTTAAGTTTTTTGACGTCTTTCATAACCTTGTAAGCTGTGCTGTGTGTCAATTGTCCAGCGGCATTCTGAAGAATGCAATGAAAATTAAATACGAGTATATTTGTTAGTTTATAAAAATGCAAGTATATGGAACTTATTCAACTTATGGGCTCGTGTTTTCTAATTTCTTCTTTCATATTTAATAGGTATGGACAGCGCTTACGTTTGGGTGCCTTGTGCTATCAAGTAGTGCGAAAGAAGAAAAGACAGTTGATTTAAAAACAGCAGCAAGCGGATTTGGAGGCGGAGGTTATGGAGGTGGGGGTTATGGGGGTGGAGGCGGAGGCAAAGGAGGTTTCGGAGGTGGTGGCTTCGGTGGTTTCGGAGGAAGTGGAGGATTTGGAGGAGGTGGATTCGGAGGAGGTGGTAAAGGTGGGGGCGGCACCATTCTCTTAGCTGTACCTGTTTCTGTCTCTTCGATTGGCGGTGGTAAAGGAGGTGGTTTCGGAGGAGGCGGTTTTGGCGGTGGTGGATTCGGAGGTGGTGGATTTGGAGGAGGAGGAGGAAAGGGAGGTTTTGGTGGAGGTGGATACGGTGGATTTGGTGGAGGTGGATACGGAGGAGGAGGAGGAAAGGGAGGTTTTGGTGGCGGTGGATTTGGTGGAGGTGGTTACGGAGGAGGAGGAGGAAAGGGAGGTTTTGGTGGAGGTGGATACGGTGGATTTGGTGGAGGTGGAGGAGGAAAGGGAGGTTTTGGTGGAGGTGGATACGGTGGAGGAGGAAAGGGAGGTTTTGGTGGAGGTGGGTTCGGCGGAGGAGGAAAAGGAGGTTTTGGTGGAGGAGGACTAGGCGGCTTCGGAGGTGGTGGCTATGGAGGTGGAAAAGGAGGTGGAGGATATGGTGGTGGTGGTGGCGGCGACGTTGCAATTATTGGACTTAGTCTGACTGGTATTGGAGGAGGAGGAGGAGGAGGAAAAGGTGGCGGCTTCGGAGGAGGTGGCTTCGGAGGCGGTGGCTTCGGCGGTGGTGGAAAAGGAGGCTTTGGAGGTGGTGGATACGGTGGTGGAGGAGGAGGAGGTGGAAAAGGATATTAATGATCTGTAAAGTTCAGGTAAGTAAAAATTTATAAGAATTTTAGGACTGTTAATTCCATAATGTTGTTGGTCAATTTACCAGATATTTATGGAATCAATATTTATTTATTTTCAGGATTTTTTCATTGACAATCATAAATTCATCAATATTTTATTTAATGAAATCCAAAATTTAAACATACCAGACGTCGTATTATTGTTTCACAACAACAAAAAAACAATGGAGTTTCATTTTCTAAAGTTGCCATTTTGTATAACTACCATTCGAAATTTTATCCATCATCTTCATTTCATTCTTTTAACAAACTGAAAGTACGTGAAAAAGTCGAGCTACAACATTAAACACAAAATCAAACTTTAGTCTAATTTTGGTACTCAATGTAAGTTTTTATTGTTTTCGTTTCATTGTGATGTTTGAAGTTGCTCACATGAACATTAACCCTATTTATGTTTGAACATGCTCTTTCATTACATAACGAAAACTCGACATCCCCTCAAAAAAATTAGTTAATATTGATGAAGGGATAGAGGGAGCGATGTCTAAATTTGCAGATGATGTAAAATTGGTAGAGTAGTTAATGATCACTGTCAAGCTGAGCTTCTTCAGAGAGACCTAGATAGACTTCAGGAATGGTCAGAAAAATGGCAGCTTTAATCCAACAAAGTGTAAGATATTACACCTGGGAAACAGTAATCCCAAAACAACTTATTCACTTGGTGGAGTTCAACTAAACCCAGTACTGGAGGAAAGGGACTTGGGTGTTACGATACGGTCAGACATGAAATTCTCTGAGCATTGTAAACAGGTTGCAATGAAGGCCCATGGTGTCCTATCGATGATCTATCGAACTTTTGCAAGTAGAGATAGGGACGTGATAATCCCATTATATAAGGCTTATGTTAGACCACACTTGGAATACTGTGTTCAAGTATGGAGACCGCACCTAAAGAAAGACATCGAGCTTCTTGAAAGGGTGCAAAGACGGGTAACTCGCTTGTTGTCGTTATTTGGTTTTTAGGAGCATTAGCAACTAAGGCCATATTGCTCCGGAGATATGCAATGGTCATTCCCTGACCTTTCCGCATTTGATGGTCACGGGCTCGAATCCCGGTCTAATCAAGAAGCGTATGCTACGCCCTGCTGCTCCTACCCACCTGGCTACGGAGGCGCCCTGGTAACTCGCCTGGTGAGATCGGCAAAAGGGCGTCCCTATGAAGAAAGACTTCGAATATGTGGGTTGCAGAGTTTGGAAACTAGAGGAGGAGATTTGATTGGAAACTCAATCAAATCTCCTCTAAGACACCTTAGAGGAGATTTGATTGAGGTGTTCAAGGTTCTGAAAGGCATCAGTAAAATGAATGAGGACGAAATTTTCAAGATTATAAATGATGCTAGAACTAGGGGACATAAATTCAAGTTACGGGGGAAATGCTTAGATTGGACTGCAGGAAGTTTTATTTTAGTGAGTTATAAATTACAGCAATAAGTTGCCTACATGGGTGGTAGAGGCTGACATTTTGGGGAAATTCAAAGGTCATCTGGATAGTACCTTCGAGTTAAGGAAACGCATAGGATGATAGGTTTAATTTCCTTTTCTTTTATTATTTTTTTTTAAATCATTGTTTTATTTGAGTTTTTTTTTTTTTTTTTTGGATGGTGCAGCATAAGCCATAGACTTTCTTGCACATGCGGCCATTACTAATACTAAATAATACCAATTTAAAAAAAAAAACGTAAAGGAAATTCGAATTTTCTTATTTATTTGATAAAATATTAAGAAAATATTGATTAATTCCATCAATCGATGTTAAAGATTACGTAAAGTGAGGGTCAAGTGCGGGAACAGCGCTAACGCGTTTGAGTAACAATGGTTCAAGCCCACATGGCTACTTGGTATGTTGATGTTCTATTTCTCTCTATCTTGGGAATCCAACTGACTTTATGTGGTCGTTCTCGAGTATAAACGGAATATTTATTTAAACAAAAACAGATGACAGCTCTCATTAATTTTAACAAACGGACTGTATGATAGGAGCCCACTTATACATTAATTTTTAGGAGCATAGCAGACGTTTCCACCAAATCAAGAAATTTAATAAAATAGGCTTACATCAAAATAAAAAAAAAAATGGTGAAAGTTTCTCATTATTCTTATAAGCATTTAAAAGTTGGCATTGTAGTAGAATACGCAGCACATTTCAGAGAAGTAATATCGGGATTAGTGGCCACCAATGCATCCTTCCCAACTTCACATAAATATATTACAAAAAAGAGATCAGTTACTTAATGGCAAATTGAAAATTTCCTTCGAGTCTTTATATTCTTTGACTTTAAACAGATATTGCCTTACTTTTAAACAAAGGTTCCTTACTATTTAAAGAGGACCACAAATAAAAAGACATTGGGAACTTCCATCCATGGTGTGATGGCTACAACGCCAAGATCATTCTGTGAATAATTTAAGTAGTTTAAAATACGCAAAATTCTAATGCCAATTAATTAATTAAATAAAATTAAATATTATTAAATAATAATTGCAACTCATATATAACCTCTAACTGTGATGTCGTATTGCATGCGAGTGCGTAAATGCCATAGACTTGCTTCCTCAGCTTTACATAATTATTTATCGATTTTCTCAGAGAATAATTTGTCTTCGCATTAAATTTTTGTCATTGTCCTATTCAGCTTTGAGCACCTTTTCGGGTAAAATTTTGGTGCTGTCGATCCAGAGTCACTTTTTTTCCTGCACTTCATTTCTTCTAGGGATATCGGAAAAGGAAATATAAAAAAGGATATCAACACCTGAACAGAGCAATGGGATAATACAAGGAATAATTCGGTTGTACATTTTTAAAAGATATTTCGAAGTAATTTCATTCTGCTGAGCTGAAGTTGCAGTCGATAAGGGCAACTCCAGCTCCTTTTCGTTAATTAATAGTTTTACCTTCTAAAAGAAATTGTTAAAATACATAAATATAAATAAATATTACAAAAATAATAGTTTAATAACAATAATATTATTATGTTTATAGCATAGCTTTCGGTTGTAAACTCTCATGATATCATTTTTTTAATCTGGATATACTTTCAACAATTTTTGCTTGATGCTGCATTAATGTTACGCTAGTACAGCAGAATAAGAAATTTAAAATATATATATTTTACACTAAATAAGCAGAACATAACTAAATTCTATAATTTCAGGATGCTGATAAACTTCTCTAATTATTTATTGCAGATGGAAGGTGCAGTACTGCAATGTCTTCCCATCCCAGCACAACAGAGCACTGAGAAGTGACTTCTGTACTACACTGTACAATGTTTCAACACGACTACTGTAAAATATAAATAAGTTATTGAAATAAATGTATATTTTTTAACTAAAGTGTTCTTTATTGGCTTATCATCAATGAGCATAAATACAATGGAAAAACAATTCCAAGTTTTAATAATAAAAATTTTATATTTACAGTCAGGTCAGTACAGTTCTCTAGAAAATTACTTTTATCAATGTACTTCGAAATCTGACTACAAGAAGTGCAGTAAATCAATAATTGATATGCTTTGAACATGCAAACAGAATATTGTTTATGCCAAACCTTCGGCGTAGCCAAAAGTTTATTGCAACCGTATTCTATTAACATGCAATGCAAAGTACGCGGAGTGACCATAGATACAGCTACCTAATAGCGTTAAACCTCTATTTTACTCATCGGAACAGCCTGGATTCGTCGTGGCATGCTTCATTTAGCACGCTTTCGTAACTTCAACAAGCAAGGTAACGAAAGCGTTCCAAAAGGATGCGAGTTCATGCTGACTCAGTTACTTCACACAGTTAATATAAATTAATGGTTGCAGACTTCTACTCCGAATATCTCCTTCCACCACATCCCACAGGTGCTCAACTGGACTGAGATTTTGTGAATTGGGAGGCCACCCACTACAGGCTGAATTCACTTTCATGTTCCTGGAATTACCTCTCTACAATTGTGGCCTTGCAGTGTGGTGCATTATCCTGTTGGAAGAACCCAATCGCTACAGCTGACATGAAAAGATGAGACTGGTCAGAAAACCATATCCCGGATAACCTGTGATATCCAAATGTTGCTCCATTGGTATCAAGGGGTGTACCATAAAAACACCCCCACACCATTACACCACTACCAGCCTGCATTGTTGACACACGGCACAATGGATCCATGGACTCATGCTATTTTTGTTATATTCGTCTCTTGCCATTAACGCGAAACAGCAGGAGCTGAGATTTGTCAGACCAGGATTCGTCGAATCCCACTGTCCAGCATTAGTGTTCCTGAGCCCACTATAGCCATACTTTTTTGTTCTTGTTGACAGGAGTAGAATCCTGTTTGGTTATCGGCTGCAATATCCTATCCATGAAACGGTACAAAAATTGTGTATTATGAAATGCTTCTTTGATCATTACTGTTGTAGGTTGTTATTTGACTAATTGTAGTCTTTATGTCACCCTGCACAACTCATGCCCGCCATTTTAAAGTCCTATTTGGTAGTACAGTGGTTTCACCACGTCGCTCGTTTAGAGAACTCCTGGTTCGAAAACTGTCGATGACTGGAGGAATTTATAAAAGTCTTTTCAATTGGGGACTGTAGTTACCCATCTCAGCGGGGGGAGTAAGGTTTCCCCGTGAGTTATTTCGGGGTTTTTCGCAAGCACAAAGTACAAATCAGCCGTGAAGCGAACACATATTTCTACAGAGATAATACACAACGGAGCAATATATTTTAAAGTTGCTGACGTGCCTGAAAATCGACATCTGCCTCTTTGGGCTCTTACATCAACGAGCTGTTTCCTGCTAAAAGTTCGCTGTTGATTCCTTCCGTATCTACCCAATTTGTTTTTTTATCACATGCTACAAGCATGCGATATTTTACTGAAGAAACGTTCCATTTCATGAAAAAGGTAGGTGTACTTAATAAGATGCGACTCAGTGTAATTACAGACAATTTCGGTAAAGAACTATATTAAGAAAATAGCATATTTATCACCAGTGTGGCTTGCGGCCTTTCTATGAGCGTTTATCAGTCTTCGCGGTAATTGAAATCGCACAGTAGTTGAAATCACCGTCCTCCCCACATCCAGTGGAAAAAGCCCGGACTCGAATCCCGTCAGTGAGGCGAGGAACTTTTATCAGCTTTTACACTCGGTTACAAAGTCAGCTGGTCTTAGGAGAGGACAAATCAAATCAAATTACAACATTAGGACCACCCGTAATTTCTTACATATACCAGTTTATAAATCATGTCTGTAAATTGCGTGTGTTCTCTGGTCGATTTGCCTGTTTTGCTGGACGAAAAAACCTCAGTTTCTGGGGGGGGGGGACCTTGCTATCTGCGCCTGAGACCGACTAACTAGCCACGGAGCGAAAAAACCCATTAAAGTACCTCGCGTCATCGACGGGATTCGAATCCGATCCTTTTTCACCCAGTGTGGGGAAGGTGGTGACGATACCACTGTGCTACCGCGCAGCTTAGGAGAGTACAGCAACGATTCCCCCCGGAAACTTGGGTTTTTCGCCCAATAAAACAAGCAAATCGACAAAACCAAACAAACTTCACCTATGGATAGCAGATTGTCCATCACTGAAATAAATTGCCCTCCAAATTAGTAGCAGTAGTAGTAATGGAGGCATGTGATGATGGAAAGCAAGCATATGAGCTTACGTAGCATCATCCAAAAAAATTAAATAATAAAAACCAATTTTACACATCCATTCCTTCTAAACGTTTGTCCAGTTCCTCCTTGAATTTATTTAAGCTATCAACTTCCACAATAACAGATGCAAGTTCGTTCCAGCAACTAATCACACGCTGGCTAAAGGCAAATTTCCGCACATCTATTCTACAACTGTCTTTCCTCAAGTTGAATTTATGCCCCTTCAGGTTCACAATCTGAGAAAGCGGAAGAATTCTATCACAAATCCATTAACGGCCTTATATACCTCAATCAGATCACCTGGCAGGTGCCTAGTCTCCAGCCGCTGCAATCTGCATAACTTAAGCTTTTCTTGGTAAGAGGACCGCGAGTTCTCCTCACCAATCTTGTTGCCCTTCTCTGAACACGCTCAAGGAACTCTACATTCTTCGTAAAATGGGGCCTCCAGACCTGTACACAGTACTCAAGACGTGGCCTGATCATTGGCTTGTACAAAGGGATAATCACCTCCTTTTCTTTGATAGCAAAATTCCTGTATATCATTGACAATACCCCATGACCTGCTCTGACAGCTTGTCTGCATTACTCAGAAAACTTCCTATCTGACTGTACAATTACTCCTAGGTCTTTTCATTCTCCACTATCTTGAATGTAATACCACACAGTTGCTACGTTACTCTGGGTTTATTTCTACCCATATGTAGTACTTTGCAGTTGTCAATGTTAAACTTCAGTTACCACTTCTCAGCCCAATTGCCCAAATTTTCTAGGTCCTGTTGCAGTAGCACACTGCCATTAACAACTCTGCCAACCTTTGTATCATCTGCAAACTTCGACACTATGCCTGATATACTTTCATCAATATTATTGATAAATATAGAAAACAACAGTGGGCCCAACACCGAACCCTGGGGGACTCCACTAATAACATTAGTCCACCAAGAGCAGCGTCCACTGATTACCAGTCTCTGTCGTCTCCCACTGAACTACCATTTTATCCATTGTAGCAACTTACACTTAATATCATACTGTTCCAATTTGTACAGTAATCTTCCATGCGCAACAGTATCAAAAGCTTCCCTGAAATCAGATACTGTACAAATGTATACGATATCAAAATTATTTTTTGCTTCCGATTCCTTTGTGACCACGTCATAGTATTCAATCAAATTGGTCAGACAAGACTTCCCCTTAACAAACCCGTGCTGTGTCTGAATTACTGCTGCAGTCTTGTCTAGATGATCCTGCAAATGCATCTTTAACCAGTGACTTCATTATTTTCCCCGGAAAGGAAGTTAAACTAACTGGTCTGTAATTACTCGTGTCACCCTTAGATCCCCCTTTGTGAGTCAGGGACACATTTGCACATCTCCAGTCCTTGGGGATTTCTCCTGAGTCCAAGGATGTTCTCACAATTATGGCTAAGGATTTACTTACTTCCTTTGCCGCCTCCTTTAATATAACTGGATAGATTCCATCCACCCCAGGTGCCTTTCTTATGTTTAACTTCAACAATTTCTTCTCCACCTTGCTCTCAGGTATTACAAATCAAACGTGGCAGAAGTAGTGAATCTGACTAAGTTTAACGATTACCTTGTATGAATATTTGGAGTTTCTCTGCTTGTTTTTGGCAGATGCAGAAAATACCCACTTCCTTGAACCATTTGGCTTAACATTAACACTAATATCTATATTGTATTATTACTGTTAACCCCTGGCCTGATGGCCGTGAAGGGCAACATTGCAATGTATAAAATTGTAATATTATCACTATTATTATACAACAAAGATTTCTTAGTTGTTGCCACATCCTTCTGACACATGTGGACGAAAGTGCATTCATGTGGCACCTTTTCTTTTTTTTATTTAACTACAGTACAAATTTATAATCCCGAAGCTGCAGTTGTTTTGGTAAAAGTTGCTCTACCGCGTTGGTTTTCACTTGCTGTTGTGGTTCCACAAATTATTATGACATTTGAGATGTTTAAATTACTATTCACGTCAGGACAACTATTCACTTTGCATGCTGATTGCATGAAGCGCTTCGCGCTTCATGCAGTCAGTATGCAAAGTACCGTTTGCAACTTTTTGTCCCTTCCGTTTCCGCATGAAACGGAATCATAATCAACCCAGCCGCTGCTTCGCGTCTGACAACACATAATATTTTTGCTAAATTGGGCTTGAAATAACAAAAAATTAAAATAATTTTACGTTTATGAGCGCCTCCGTAGCCAGGTGGGAAGGAGCAGCAGTGCGTAGCACACGCTCCTTGATTAGACCGGGGTTCGAGCCCGTCACCACCAAATACGGAGGATGTGGAAAGGTTATGGAATGACCACCGCATATTCCCGGAGCAATATGGCCTTAGTTGCTAATGCTCCTTAAAACAACAACAACAACAACGTTTATGAAACAAATTTAATCACAGGTTAAAGAACAAACCTTTGTCCTTTCCAAATTTATACCATTAGGACCTCATTGGGTCCGCTCTCCTCCCCCCTCCCCCACCTACAGTAAAATGATGCTAACAGGCGGTAAATATAAACAAGTTCCAGTCAAACTGAAACCCGTATAGCAATTTCTGACAGGAAAAGCGGAAGCAAGATTATATAGCATCAGCCAAAAAAAACCAACTTCAAACAGCAAATTTTCTTTATGTCCGGTTATATACGTCATCCGAATAAAAAGATATGAATTTAAGTTATCATCCAATTCAAAGCTTTAAACATACTTCAATCGGATCTCCTCACAAGTGCCTAGTTTCAGACGCTGCCACTTACAGAAATCAAGTCTTTCATGTGAAGTAAGTTTGCAGTTCCCGAGTCTTCCGCCATCTTCTGTGTTCGTCTAACAAACTATTTCAAGTCTATAGGTCAGTGAGTAAGATAGTTTCCAGATCGCGAAAGGAAACCTAGATATATATGCTCGAATCATCTACGAATGCTTGAATCCATATATGGACCATGTTCCCTTCTCTCGTTACAGATACTAACGCGGTCTTGAACTTTTTCGTTGTTCAAGACTATTTTGCGCTGTTTCCTGAGTTCAGTTCAGTTGAGGGCCAATAGACAAATGTTTAAAGATAGATGAGAATATTCTGAGATAGTGGTATGATTGTTTCATGTTACGAAGAAGTTTAGATCATCACCATCATGATTGAAAGAATTTAGAAAAATGTATGCTAACTTGTCATTTAAAGGACTGCCTTTAAATGACATTCATCTATGAAACATTAGAAATAATATATGCGTCAATAAATAAAGTACTAAACCAGCGTGACCTCGGTGTTATTTTGGATGAACATTTCTCTTTGAGCAACAAAGAAATGGACTTAGTCTGCCTTTTGGAAAGCATGCTAGGAACTTGTCCCTGTGACAAATCCAAAACTCGTCATCCAGTATATTTTCAGGTGCGGCTCTACAGTTGCGCCCTCGTGGTAGCACAGTTGGTATAATCACCATCCTCCCCCCACACCGGGTGGAAAAGACCTTGGTTCGAATCTCGAGTTATCTTTATGGGTATTTTTCACAACGTGGCTGAGTTAGTTGGTCTCAGACGAGGGTAGCAAGGGTTTTCCTCCTGGAAATTTGGGTTTCTCTTCCAGCAAACATAAAATCGACCACAAAACACACGCTGTTGTTGTTGTAGAGTTTTAGGAGCATCAGCAACTAATGCCGTGTTGCTCAGTACGTATTATTGTCTGTAAATTGCGTGTGTTCTGTGATCAATTTTATGTTTGCTGTAAAAACCCGAGTTTCCTGAGGTAAAAACCATGCTACGCTCGCCTGAGACTGACTAACTCAGCCACATTGAGAAAAAGACCCATAAAAATTCCTGAAGTGTGGGACGGATTCGTACTCAGGTTTTCTCTGCCCGCTTTGGAGAGGACGGTGATTATACCAACTGTGCTACCTAAGTGCCTTAAAACTGAACACTAGCTGTTATGCTGGTTGAAAAAAGTACTTCATAAATCATCTACCATATCTAGAGGGATCCTTTATGCCAGCCTCGACTGGACACCATGGAAGCAGATTTTAAACAAACACTATACTGTAAAGTCTGGTGGCTAAACTCCTCACTGCCGGAGTAGACTGGTCAGGCATATGTCAAGCGCCGCACCTTCTCACAAAAAACTCATATGCCGTACCGTGTCTTATGTCTGTTAATTGCGTGAGTTCTATGGTCGATCTGTCTGTTTTGCTGGACGAAAAACTCCAGGGGGGGACCTTGCTATCTACAACTGAGTTCGACTAACTCATCCACTGATGAAAAAAGCCCATTAAAATTTCTGGCGTCATTGACGGGATTCGAACCCGGGCCTTTTCCACCCGGTGTGGGGAGGACGGTGATGATACAAATGAGCTACCCGCGCAGACCGCACCTTCGCACAGCGAAAAAAAAAAAAAAAAAAGAAAAAAGCTGGGATCTACGGCAGGACCTGTAAAGTCCAATCTTCAGCAGCGAAGTCTGCAGAGAATGCGTCCCGCCAAAACCAATGGCTTTTTAGACAGTGTTGGAATTTAGTGTGAGACTCTCTCTCTGAAGCGACAAATACAGGACCAAAATCCTTAAAGAAATATATCACAACTTCCGATATTGACCTCAATATACTCGTAAAAGGTATTTAATCTAATTGCCTCAATAAAGAACTTGTGTTTAAAGATGCCTGCACATATTCCCAATTTGATTAATTGCCTTTAACCTTTCTGTTACATAAAAAAGATTGTAAACCTCTGTCGCTATGCCTTGACAGGATATTGTTAGTGTTGCATTCGTACTATACCCTAATATTCGTACTATACCCAACACTCCAGCTTTGTAGTCAGTTTATCTGAATTCCTTGCACTTCAGATAAAAAAAAACTATCATGTTATATCCATCCGAGAATGATCTCATCTACCCGTGTGTATTATTGTCTGTTAATTGCGTGTGCCTGATTTTCTGCACGAAAAACCAGACTTTCCGGGTGGAACCTTGCTATCCTCAATTGAAACCGACTAACTCAGTTACAGTTGACGAGATTCACCCACGTGATAATTGTCCACCAACACTGGGTTTTCTTTGGTGTAATGCTGATTTATTGTACAGATTCTGGAGACCTTCTGTCCTATAGTGTACTTACATCAAGTCTGTAAATTAAAAATGCCTACTTGAACAAATCCAATGACCTTAATCGCCAGTTTCGCTTAAGCTTAAATCCATTTCTGCAGGACGGGAATATGATTTAAAATAAATATCACATTTCCTTAAACTTAATCGTCCTACTTGAAAATGAAACGTTCCGCGTGCTGCTACTTTAGTGACATTATGATTGGTGCAGACTATTGTGTTTTAAAGCTGTTATGATGCTCACCTTGACAGAATTAATGAAAGAGCAGCCTTACTACACAATGGAAATATTTATTTCTACGTGTAGTTAGACATGACAGGCGTATTCCCTCACATTGCACTGAGAATAAACAATAAATACTGTGTCTTCGTTTCGACTCCGTTAAGGAATATTTTACTTAAATTTGTAATATAAATTTCGATATAAATAAATTAATCCATTTTCTCTATGGGTCAGAGGAGTTCGCAAGATTATTTAATACAGATAACGATGAGATAAAGGCTGTACGTTTGACAATGGAGTCATTGTACTGCTTATTTGAGGAAATGTAATCCTATGGGGTAATTATATTACCCTTCTGTCACTAGCACCCTCAATTTCAAAAGATCACTCGTGTGGCATTTATTTCATACCTCCCCGACCGTTTCGTTTTAATTATAAACAAATAATTTTAAGCTTTTTTATTGAAATGAAAAGGCGATCTATTAATTATGATTTGCTAAACCAAATTAAAATATTCTAAATTAATATAAAATATAAAAAAATTATATTTTGTTATAATTTTTATTATATCTTAAAATATCATAAAAATATATTAAATACAATTATTCTAAATGCAATATTTTGCGCAATGATGACTGTAAATAAATTACAAATTGTTGAACCGTATATTTGTATACGGTTAATTAGGGCCCCCCCCTGTGTCATCGATTTACACAGGGGGGCCCTAATTAACTACGTTATAATAAACAAAAATGAAAGTGTCTTCATAACGAAGCTTAAAAATTGAACACCTTGAGAATAATCTCAGTATTCCATGCGCCATTAGGCGTGACTTCAAATTCCATTAATATTTTAAGGTCCTTGCCTAGTATTCCCAACTTATTTAAAAAACTACGAACATCTTTCTCTTTCTAAAATGAATACACAGCATTGTTTATTTGTTAAACAGCAATATACATGTTGATCACGGGACTTGCACCCTTGAGTAACTGTAAAATTACGATTTTGTGCGAATATTAAAAATAATATTAAATTTCTAATCAAAATAAATACTATCTCATAACAATTAGTTATCGAGTAGCAAATGGTTATAATCACCGTCTTCCCCACAACGAGTGGAAAAGGCACAGATTCCATTCCCGTCAATAAACACAATTATCACACCGTAGATAAATTAGTCGGTCTCAGGAGAGGATAATAAAGCCCTCCCCTCCTCCATGATTTTCGGGGGAGAGGACCTTGCCAATCAGACAAACCACCTATAGAACACACACACACACATACAAACCACGCGATTTAAACACATAATACATGCAGGTAAATGAGGTAATTTTCGGGTGGCTTTAATTGAACAATTCCTTTTTTTTATCTCATAATTATTAGCATACATGTCTCCAAATACAATCGACTTTTAATGATCAAAAATGAGTAATTATACTGATTAATCAAAAGATTAATGACTGCAACAAGTTTTGGTATAATGCTTGAATATTGGCTTAATTTGATGATTAGCATCACCCTTCTCTGGATTGCATTACTTTACTAAATTTGTTGGTAGAAATATTTCTAGTGTAGGCTTTTCTTGATGGAGGTCTGGTTCTATCTTTTCTTGTGGTAATCTACAATGAAAAACCTCATTAAAGCTTTGTTCACCATGAGCAAACACTGGATATGCTCACACCCAACTTAATCGAATGAATAACCGTGGATTCGATAATGTCCTTGTAAACACGAAATGAATTTGGCCTCCTCGTAAGCAGAGAAGCGAGTAGCGTGACCTCTGTCCCTTAACAAGTGGAAAGAATCCGGAACCGAATCCAGGGCCAATCGTTTTGGGGTATACTTTTCATTGAAGACTCGAGGAGCTTGTGTGGGTTTTGTTTTCACTCTCTGAAAAAAATAATTTCGGCAACGCTGAAAAATACATTTTCCGGGTTTGAGAGTGGACCTGTTGTTTTCCACCAAGTTGGCTTCCCTCAGATTCATGCATCAGTGCATTCTAGCGAGAGGTCAAATTAAAGTACGCTTCATTGAAGCGCGTTAAACACAAGTCGGTTTTAATTATTATCCCGTGGAAGCTAATCACAATTAGAGTAAATACATTAATTTTGAAAGTCTTCTTGAATTTACCTCACTTCTTATTTTGAAAATTGTGTTACCCGATTAGTAAGTATTATATAGGACCATCATTTAGCATACATTAAGTAGAGAAGTTTACGCTATTTAGTGCAATGCTAACTTTTCTTTCTCTCTTTCATTATAGATCAAGGATGACGAATGAACTAAGCATAAGCGATAGAGACCGAACTCTGCTGTAAGGTGTGAAGTTCTCTAACAGAGAGGAGGTGGTGATGGGTCAGGACGTGGACGAATGAAAGACTGGACCCAAACACTTAGGAGTATTCCTGAAAATTATTAAAAACAGGATCAGTCACTAATGTTAAAGTAGTTAGTCCTTCATGACAGTATATAGTAGTTTCGCCACTTGTCACTCGTTTTGTGAAGTCTGGGTTTGATTTCCGTCGAAGACCGGAGGAATTTATAGTCTTCTTCAATCAGAACTGTAGTTAGTCAGTGAAACAGAGAGAGAAGGGTTCCCACGATAGCTATTTTGCATTTTTCATCACACACAATATGCAAATCGTCACCTAAACACACACTTATACTCACACAATACAGAATTGCGCAATATGGTCTAAGTCGTTGATATCCCTAAAACTCAACAAGAGTGGTGCAGTAAATGAATTATTTATTTATTTTTCCATATGCTGCGTGTATGTTTTCAAGGGATGATTTTGATGTTATGGGGTCTGCCAAACCGCAAATAAATCATGGGGTAAATTCTCTTTTCTGCTTGAGACTAGCTACTTACAATCGCAGCTAAAACGGCTCTTAAAAATTCTTCCACCCTCGTAGTGGATTCGAATTCACTTCTTTCAACGAATTACAATTGACGAAACCACTATACTCTCGAGGAGGATAACTTTTTCTGAAAAATAACAAAAATGCAATCTGCAAGACTTATATTAAGAGCGAATTATAATCAAGAGGTAGCTTCCACGTGTGGGCAGCCTGGAAGCGGGAAATCCCTCACCCACCAGTCTTGCACTACACTGGTGGGTGAGGGATTTCAGTGCTGAATTGCACAGACTGGTTTAGTGGATCCGGGCTCAATTCCCCGTGCCAAGGACGGGCACCAGGTAGCATTTACCCATGTGGTGGCTGCTACTTGGTGGCAAAGTAGCCTAATGTTACATTACACTACCTACACATACATTTCCAGGTTAACAGTTTAAGATTATTTTTTGCACATAGAATACACAGGTGGATATGAACGTAAGTCTAGGGACCACCCTGCGACAAGAATGAACGTTTATTTTATTAATAATTAGTAAATTTCATAATGGTTATTGCAAGATCCGCCTTGAACACTTCGTCAGAGTACCTTCGTCATGTACGATAACTCATACGGAAATAGCCAATGGCGATTTCCCGGTGAGTCGTGATTTTATCCTTTGCAGAACCTGTGGCATGTTTCCAAGGTCGACCTAGTGGATAATCCTAGCTCACTTGGAAATTCTTTTCTTTGTTACCGTAGTAAGGAGTGCACCGATTTTAAGTTACAATTTGGAGCATTGCTAGAACAAGTTGAGTCACTGAAAAAACGGGTGCTTGCCCTCGAGAATAATGGAAATGGGAGTTCGTCAGCGACTCAAGATTCTAGCAGCCTACCAATTGATGTATTCCTGATTCGGGTCTCAGAACAGAATAACCAAGTGCAAACTACTCTGGTTCAAAAGGATTTAGTTTTATTGGAGACTATTGTCAGAGAAACGAGAAATATTTTTTGTAATAAGTATAAGGGACTTGAACCAGGGTATGTCTGCCGGGAGCAACTATTAATGATGTCACCAACAGACTGTCAGATTTTACGGGGGGAAAAGAGAATATTATTATTCATGTGGGGACTAATGACATTAAATATACACGGTCTGACGTTTTTTTAGACAAATACAGGACCATGCTGAAGAAATGTCGCGAGTTAGGTCACAATGTCCATGTATCTGCATTTCTCCCCAAGCACGAGAAGAGGGATTATATGTTGAAAGCCTTGTGGATTAACTCAAGACTTTAAGGACTCTGCAAGGCTCTTGGGGGGAAATTTCTACCAGCTTGGCCCGCAATTGTAGGTGGAAGGAATCTGTTTTGTAGAGACGGGATACTTTTAAAAAAAGGTGGTGCAATGGTTTTTTGCCAGTATTATTGAGGATACTTTAAAGGTTCAGGGAAACTGCTAATTTTGGGGTACAAGGGTTATATAGATACGCGTTTATCTGATAGTATTGGTCAAATTAACTCTTGCACATACCTCAAGAGTGTTTGTTACAGCAACAGAATGTATTATCAAGATGTTCTGAGGGCAGAAACGTTTCAAATGAGCGGGCAGCTAATACCAGGGAAGCGAGCTTAAATAACGTTAAGGGGTGTATCAGGGTAGTTAACTATACAAGAACACTAAGTCTTAATTGTTTGTACAGTAATGTCGGAAGTGTCGTCAATAAAATGAGTAAATTCGAACTGCTGATTAGGACAATAGGGCTTACAGAAACGTGGTGCCCGCGGAGATAGAGGATGATGAGTTTCAGTACGGTATGTATAATGTATTTAGGAAGGATAGTGAAGATAGAAGGGGTGATGGGGTCATGCTTCTTATCAAAAACAGCCTGAGCGCGACGAAAGCTTTCCCGAATTCAGACGTTTCGCATGCTAATATTGAATCTGTATGGTGTGAGATTGTTGAAAGCAAAGA